>NW_027256894.1:23353932-23953932 GCF_029215685.1 Pituophis catenifer annectens
CCACTCTTGCAGCCGTTGCTCAGGGATGCCCAGGCAGCAGCCCCTGCAAACCTCTCCCTTGGTTCTCTCCCTCGGGACCCCCAACCAGCATATTCTGAATCTCCTCTTTTGGGAGGTTAGTTGCTCCGCAGAAGGGAAGGTTTAGAAGGGAAAATGTTATACTGTGCTGAGATGGACAGACTGACTCTCAAAATAAAAGACAAGGATGACACAGAATATTACTTGATATGGAATAATTTTATGAGTTGTTAGAGATAAGAGGTAGAAATTAGATGAAGAGAAATTCTTGCTAGATATGAATTAAAGGTAAAGAGGGTTTATAACAATAAATATGCCAATATATTTAACAGAATTATAAATATGCCAATATAAAAAGCTTAGCCAAAATTATTCTGTTACATTATTACTATTGTTACCAATATATGTGTTAATATTTTTACTGCCTTTTGTTTTTCGTTTGTAAATGATATACCCTGACAATACACTGTATTCAAAATGTTTATGAATAAAAAAAAAACATAAAAAAATAAAAAAAATAGACGTGAAATGTTCAGGATAGGAACCGTCTGGCCGACTGCTAACAGCAAATAACCAATTATTGTCAACATCTCCAAACTATTTATTATCAAAGCCCTTAACATCGTTTGGATCGGCCGTTTTGCCGTACGCAGCATAGAATTTGGGAGAAGTTGTGTCCCTTTCATTCAAACAACCCAAATAGAGATGATGCTCATTGACGTTATTAAAGTTGAATTTTGGGGTGCATGTGGAGAATCATTCTGGGCTCCAGTCTCTGGGTGGCACCAGCCCAGCTGACTTCTCCCAGCCTGCCACCTCCTCGAGAGGAGGGTGAAGAAGGAGCCCTGGGCTGCCAGCCATTAATCTTCCAAATGGAGCATCTTCAGTTCCTTGCCATCTTTAGATGCTTGTAACGTAATCCCTTCCCCTGAGCTGGAGCCGCAGAGGCATGAGAGCTAAAAGGAAATTGTTCCGGCCTTGCCTGGAGGGCGACCAGCGCAGTTTCCCCCCGGAAGCTTTTGTGCTGCAGGTAAAGTTCCGGGCGGAAGATCTGAGGAGCCTGCAGCTCCCCTTTCTGGCCAAAGAAAAGGGCCTCCTTGAGAAGGGCACCACCCAAGCCCACCCACTCCTCCCTGCTGATTTCATTGCCTGGCTTAGTGGCGTGCTGCCGCTCTGCCCTCGCCTTGGCATCTGAGCCACCCTCTTGAGTTACAGCCTTGGGCAGGTGCACCGAGCTGGGCTATAAATATCCCCAAGAAACTTAACAGGCAAGGAGGAGGAACCCGGTTGGCTGCACGAGGCCAAACTTGCCAGAGCTTTGCCCAGACCTAAGGCCAGAGCCCTTCTTCGGAACCCTTGACCAAATTGCTTGGGGACAGACCAAGCAGTACAAGTTTTTCACCCAGCCTTGTCCCAGGACGGCCCTCCAAGAAGCCTTCCAGCAGAACCTGGGAGGCCTCTGCTCACTCGCCCCCTCCAATGCCCTCTGGGCACCTCTGCGTCTGCCCTCCCAGAAGTCTGCCCGCTTTTCTCTGCAATTAATCCCATCACCTGGGGGGTGGGGTGGGAGAGCCTGTGCAAAGATGGACTGAGCGGTCCTCTGCAGGAAGGCTGGTTGGGCTTTCAGGGAGGGGCAGAATTTGGTATTCAGAGGGGAGATGAGCTTCTGGTGTTACGTTCATCCCCTGAGGGAATCCCCACTTCATGCCTGGATTTTTCTGCACCATCATTCATGTTCCCTCCATCCCTTCATTAAAAGGAAAAAAAGGAGAGGGGGGAAAGCCAGACGGATGGTCTGAAAAAAGCCCCTTGTTCCTTCCATCCATCCACGGAGGCCACAGGTCACCGTCCCGAGGCTGAGCCTCTGAACCGATTGCCAAGTCCCTCTGAAGAGGTGCCGGGTCCAAGGACAACCGGTTTTGGAGATTGTCATCTCTGGGCCCAGGGTGCGCCCCAGACTGGCTGTTGTCTGGGGGACAGAAAATGGGGAACACCAGCTGACCCCTTCTTGTCATCAGTCTTGCCTGGTTTAGGAAGCCGATCTGGTTAATTCTGGCACAATTCTCTGGTCATCATTACAGTCAGCTTTGAAACTTCAGGGACTCACTAAGAGGCTGCTCTTCTCCCATGCAGATGGATTTATTGGCCTTTTAAGGACTGTGATCATCTTGAACAGGGAACGTAGCCAAGAAAGCAGAAGCTTACTTCTTCTCCATCATCCTCACCCACGAGGCAAGGAAAAGGTTGGTGGGATTTTACAAGATTCCTCGTCACACTTTTTTGCTCTCCCACCTGCATTTATTGGTACCGGTCACGGGTCTCGTGGAAGCAGCCCACAATCAAAGGTTGGGTTTTTAAAACCAGTCACGGGCCACGACCGACACAAAATGCTTAGTCAGTTGGAAAACCTTGGCCCAGAACTGGTGGAACCTGCCCATCCCGGCAGCAGCAGCAGGATGTCTGTGCTGCACCGCCAGGGAGGATATGGGACAGGCGAGGGGCAGAGCCACCTGGGCACAATTGCCTTCCAGGTCTGGGCAGGTGTGGATGTTCCCAAGTGAAGGGGGATAAAAGGGCCCGAAAACCGGACTTTGGAATTTCCCACGCCACAAAGAGTTGAGCTGTGGGTCCCGTTCAGCATAAAGAGGGAGCAGCTGCCTTGGTCTCCTGGCCCCTCGGCCACAGCCGTCTCTCAGCAAAAGCGGAGGTGCCACGTCTATCTGCAAGCCCTGATTTCATGGGCTTCATGGACCAACAGCCACAAGCCTGAGATGCAGAAAAGCCTCCTCTGGAGGGCTGGAGCCAGTGGCCCTCGGAGCAGCCTCCCCAGACCCAGTCAAGTCCCAGTTTGTCCCCAGCTGCAGACAACCTCCTTGTGCGGAGCAGGATGGAAGGGAGGCCAAACCGGATGCAGCTTTTGCAGGCTGCCAAAAGGGCCTTTTCGCCCAGAAGCATGGGAGGGAGGGAGGGAGGGAGGGAGCGCTGTTCTGGCTGGCTGCAGCAATTGTTGGCTTTGGAGGAGGCCAGAGGGTGGAGCTCTGAAGCCCCCCCCCCAGCACTGGCCTTTGAAAGGGGCTGCTCAGCATTGCGTGGTGGAAGGAAGGCCCCGGGGGGCCAGAGGCTCCTTGTGCTGCTTTTGGGAGGCGCTGGGCACATCTCCCGCTTAAGGACTTTTCCATGGAAGGTTTAAAAAAGAGCACGGAGGTTCAAGGGTTGGCACAGCCACAGGAAGGGGCTTCCTCCAGAGAAGCCGTGGATCGTGGCCACGGGAAGACCCACCAGGTGGCTGACAGTCCTGGGTAGGCATCTGTTTACACTGGGAGGATGGATCCTGCCCTGCTACTGCTCCGCTTTGGTGGTGAATGTTTTTCAGGAGCAGAATTAGCTCTTGCGGACTGAATCACCTCTGGGATCGGCTTCTGTTTTCCCATCTTGAGTGACACACCCGTGGCTGCCTCTGGCACAGCTGGAATTGGGAGGGGGCAGCAAAGGAAAACTCAACAAAGCTTGTTTTCTTCTGCTCCCTGGACCTCCCCTCCCCCATCCTTGCCAGCTGCTTTGTGTCGCCATTATTTCCCTCTCCCACCCTCCCAAGGAGGACCCTCCGTTCTTCCACGATGACCCCTCCAGGTAGACTGAGGCATGCTTGATTGTGCTGCCCGCCTTGCCAGTTGGAAGGGAAACACCCACCCACCTCATGTTGAGCTTGGCCCCCGGTGACTCACAGAGGCATCCATTTCACTCTGGCAACATCCTGGAAGTCCCCGGTTGATCCTTTAATGGGATGTTTGTTTGAGGTTCTCAACCTTGTTTGCAGGTTCTGGATCTCCTGGTGGTCCACCATCCCGATTACCCTTTATATATTTTGCACAGCTGAAAGCAGGTGCAATGGCAGAGATGATCGACAGGGTAATTGCTCCTGGGGAATCTGAGAGCGAATGTGGTCAACAAAAGGGGAGTCCAGTTCACCCCTTGTCATGTGCTGGGGGCCCAACCAGGAAGACTGCCCTAAGGGGTCTGGTAGCCCCTGTCTTTTCTAGCCCAAATCCAGGTTGCGAATTTTTGGCATCATGAAGGATCGGATTGCTGCGGGGACCTAAACAAGGAATGCACACACACCGCCTTGGGACTTACTAAGCCTACATTTAATAACATATCATTTAGTAACCTCTAACAAACAGAAGCTCCCCTGGATCCTTATGCAGATCCAGCCAATTGTTCTCGGAGGAGACTTCCTGTTGCAACCCAGTATGAGTAAATGTTTTGGCCTTTTTGCTTTCCGGGCAGATAGGTTGCCTGCAAAATCATTATGGAAAGATAATTGATCGTCTGAGGATGAATCTTAAACTTACAACAAACAAATTTTTCTGGGTTGAGTGCAATTTGTGAAAGCTCGTTCTGACTCTGCTGGAGAAAACATGTGGGCACTGGGGAAAGGCTCTTGCGGGTCACAGCGGATGCAGTCAAAACGGCACCGCCAGGCAGGCGCGGAAAGGGACGGGTTTGGGCGGGAGAGAAGCAGGGAGAGAGGGAAGGGATCCTGGAACTGCTTCCCTGGAGTTCAGCCGTGCTTCCCGGTGCCCAGAATCCGCACTCGCCCACCTCGCCCCGTGGCCGGCATAGAGCCCGGCTCCCTTAGCCAAGAGTCTGCATTGGCTGAGAGGGGCTGGGCTGCTTCTGGTCAGGGCGTCCTGGTAACCTGCAGTTTGGAGGGTGAGTGAGCAGCCCGCACAGGGAGCTGGCTCAGGGGGCCCCCAGGGGGTTAGTTAGACGTGTGTTTTTCCAAGTGGGCTGCTTTAAGAACTGTGGACTTCAACTCCCAGAATTCCCAGCCAGCATGCTGGGAGTTGAAGTCCACACATCTTAAAGTTGTCACCTCAAGCAGCAATCGCAGCTGAAGTTTAGTCTGTGGTGTGACCCCCATGGCTAGCCGACCCAGAAAGTTTGGAGGGCTGAAACTTTGAATGGCATTCCACCAGAGGCGGGTTTCAGCAGGTTCTGACCAGTTCTGGAGAACTGGTAATGGAAATTCTGACTGGCCCCTCCCCCATCTATTCTCTGCCTCCCAAATCCCAGCTGATCGGGAGGAAATGGGGATTTTACACTATCCTTCCCCTGGAGTGGGGTGGGAATGGAGATTTTACAGTATCCTTCCCCTGCCACGCCCACCAAGCTACGCCCACAGAACCGGTAGTAAAAAAATTTGAAACCCACCACTGCATCCCACCATGCCAGACTAACCTCCTCTGACCTGAGCAGACCAGGCCCTCTCTGGTTCTGGCGCAGCATGTGCGAATCCAGCCAAGGGGGGTTTATTGTGGTTGGTGAGGAAAAGGCAGCTTGGTGACCAGGGTCTCCCTTTCACCTTTGGGGTACCTGGCTACTCCTGCATTGAAGGGAAGGGGTCAGCACCCCAACATCATTGTGGGTGGAACTGGGAAGCTTTGCCTCCTCCTTGTGGTTTCCTGCCTGGGCATCCGGAGTGCCCAGAGGGCATGCAGGGCTGGCGCTGCCCCTCCTGGCTTGCCACTTTCTCCCGAGTAGAGCTGAGCAGGCGGGGGGGGCTTCTGCAGACGGCAGCCTCCCCAGCCCACCTCCGGGACCCCGGTGCAGCCCCGGGGCGCCTCCTCCTCCCTCCCTGCCAAGCGAAGCGGCCTTTCCTGGGTGGGCGCGGGAGGAGGAAGCGGCTGGCGACGGGGATCGTCGGGGTAGACTGCCTCTGCTCAAGGCGGGAGCGCCAGCCCTGCGAGGGAGGCCGCCGCCGCCGCCCTGCCCTTCTTTAGGCATCGGCGAGGGCAGGCGGGGCCCGGGCGGAGGGGGCGGCGCGCGCGGAGCCCTTTCCCAAAAAAGCATTGGCTGCCCGGCGGAATGCGGCGCCCCCACCCCGCCCCGCGAGGGTACTTATCCGCCCGCGGCCGCCGCGGAGCCGCTCGCACTCCGGCCACTTCGACCGTCCCAGCGCAGCTCCGCCGCCGCCGCCTCCTCTTCCTCCTCCTCGACGGACTTTTGGCAACTGCCCCGCCGCCGCCGCCGCCATGGACGCCATCAAGAAGAAGATGCAGATGCTGAAGCTGGACAAGGAGAACGCGCTGGACCGCGCCGAGCAAGCCGAGGCCGACAAGAAGGCCGCCGAGGAGCGCAGCAAGCAGGTGGGCCGCCCCCGCCCCCCCCCGGGAAGGAGCAGCCGTTCGCTCTGGACCTCCCGAAAGAGAAGGCGGGATGCCTTCTGCGCTCCCCCCACGGCCCGCTTCGGGAATTGGGAGGGGGGTCTCGGCATCGCCCTCGGCGGGGATTGGGAAGAGCGCGGGGGGAGGGGGCTGTCCTCCCTGGACTGGGCTGTGTCCTTCTGCCGGCCGATCCTCCCCCCCCCCCCCGCTTTGAAGTGGGGATCCTGGATCCCAGGTAGTTGGTTGAAGGGACCCGGGTTGGTCGTTTCCGAGAAAAAGCAGCCAAGTAAAGTTGATAGAGCCACGTTGGGGGGAAAGACCCCCCTCCCCCCTTTGCCTCCCCGGGGAGTCTCATATCATTAGTTACAGCACATCAGGGCCAATCTAAGCCTTCCCCACTTGATGCCTTGCAGATGTGTTGGGACTACACCTCCGGTGGTTCCCAGCTCAAACAGCTGGGATTTGAGGCCACAGCTGAAAGCAGCTGGATGATGGAAGGTTTTGATGGGGGGGAACCTGGCCTGGTTCAGGCTCTGGGGCTTCACCCAAAGTACAGGAAGGCGACTGACTCGGGCATCGAACCCAGAGACCTTAAGGCAGCCCAGCCCTCTTTTCTCAGCTGGCCTGGTCCTCCACAGGCTTGAGGACTTTCCAACCGGCCCTGTTCCTGCAATAGGCTTAACCTGGGTAAACTTGCTTCCCCCTCCTCTGGGGCTGCAGTTCCCCTAGCCATGAACTGCAGCTTCATTCAGCAACACTCTGGGTCCCAAAAGCAACCACAGCATCCAAGTTAGACGGGTCGTGTGAACTCGGTGACCGGGTTGTGCCCCAGGGAGGGGGCAGATGGAAGGGAAGGCCGGACCGGGAGAGATTAAAAGTGCTTCCTCCTCTTTTTGCCTCTGGCCTGTGTGGCTAGTTGGAGGAAGACATTGTGCAGTTGGAAAAGCAACTGCGGGTCTCGGAGGATGAGAGGGACCGCATCCTGGAGGAGCTGCATAGCGCTGAGGACAGCCTACTCACTGCGGACGAGAAGGCCACCAAGGTAGCCTCTCTGGATGCGCTAACCTCTTTCTCTCCTGTTTTCCTCCCTCTGTCCTTCTGCACCTCTTCTCCTTCTTCACGCCGTCTTCACGCCATCGCGTTGCCTGCTGCACCCCCTTCCCTTCCCCCCACTCCCCCTCATCAACCCCCCTTCCCTGGTTCCCAACCTTCGGGCAGTTGGAAGATGAGTTGGTGTCTCTGCAAAAGAAGCTGAAGAGCACTGAAGATGAGCTGGACAAATATTCAGAGTCCCTGAAAGATGCCCAGGAGAAGCTGGAGGTGGCAGAGAAGAAAGCTACAGATGTGAGTACTTCTCTAACCCCCCTGCCCCCACCCAATGAGCATGTGCCCCCACCTTTCTGCCTCTTCTGGTCACTCAATCTCTCTCCCTGCTGTGGGGATCAGCCCCCCTGCCAGGACCCAAGCATGAGGCCTTGGCATGAGATGTGCCATCCATCAGCCAAGAATCCTGGACACCTGGGTAGCTCCTGCTGGTCCAGATGCCCAGCCGGTATTGTTGCCAAGGAAGCAGCAGAGATGTGTCCTGCTGTGTTCCTAGGAGCCATACCTGGAGCTGTTTTGGGGAAGGTTGCTTGGATATCAGGCCGGAGCCCTCAGGTGTAAAAAAAAAAAAAAACTTCTTCCCAGAACCAAATCCTTGGAAATGGAGAGGGGCTCCGATGCGTGTAAGAGACCGCACAGCACCCACATTGGTGAAAATGCTTGTCTGGGCCAGCAGACCTATTGAGTCCTTGAGCCGAGATTCCCATGTGGGAAAAGGTACCCAGAGGACAAATGCTGATGCCTCAGAGGTGCAAAGATAGGCCGCTGATGCTTGATGCCCAAGGCGTGCCAAGAGGCTTCTTGTCGTGCCAAGGAGGGGATACTTGCTGGGTCGGCAATCAGTCAAGGCTGGGGCCGGATCCAGAGACCCGGTGGGTGGGGGTTATATATAGCTCAGCACTTTATATGGAAGAGGGAGCGAGCGCTCTCTCCCACCCACCTGTCTAAGTATCAAATCGTCCTATGGCTGTAGCCCTCAAGCATTCCCGGCCCCACAGCCTTCCCTGCAATTCATTCCAAATCTGGGCTGTCGGCCCCTTAAGGTTGGGGGGGGGGAAGTCAGACATCCCAAGCAGATGATGTCATGCGGAGGGCTACCACTCTCTTTAAGGGAAAGAAACCAGCTCTCCCAGGCCTGCTAGAAAATGCCGTGATCACGTGGGGGTTTTAAGGCACAGCAAGAGCAGCCAGGCCAGAGCAGAGGAAAAGCCAACGTGGAAGGCAAACGGGGCAGAGCCATGAGCGCTGGGAGCCTTTCTGAGGCTTTCACTTTTGCCTAGCTCCTTGTGGAAGGCTGGTTCTGCCTGGCCCAACAGAAATCTGACTTCATTTCAACTCTGGAACCGCAGAGAGCTTGTCCTCCGCAAGAGGCTGCTGTGCCTAATCTGGCTCAGATGCGCCCTCTGCGCTGTGGCTTTTCGATAGATGGGAGTCAGCATTCCAGCCGGGCGTTTATTTAACTTGTTCAAAGGAACCGCAAATAGATCCCGGGGAAGATATTCCTTATAAGGAAGAGAATGCAGACTATTTTGAAATAGCTTGTCTCGGTTAAAGGCAGGAGAGGAGGAGGAGGAGGAGGGAGGGAGGGAGGGAGGGAGGGAGGGAGGGAGGGAAGGAAGGGGGCCAGAGAAATGCTACTGAATTTGCAGAGAGGAGGCTCTGCTGGTTTTTTTCACCCTCCAGGGAAAAAGGTTTATTTCCTTGTAGGCATAGAGGGGAATCGGGGGACCTTGTCCCCAGTGGTAGATTCTTCTTCTTCTAAGTAGTGCATAAGTCTTGCCTTTCCTCCCTTTGGCCCTTAAAAGATTTTGTATTTTGTAGAAAGAGAGAAGGCGACTGCAGGGTTGAGGGTGTGGTAGGTGAGGAACAGCTGCTGGGACAGATGTGCAGGACGAGGGTGGAGGGGGGTGCCAGGAAGAGCTCACCTTTGCTGGCGCGACTGGGCCATGACTCATGGCTGTGCTCAGCTGTGCGTCTTGCATCACTTCCGTGGCGAGTACGAACTCTGCCTGGGGGAGGGGGGGAGGGCCAGGCAGCCTGAGTAACCGTTGGGCTGGCTGGGAAGGTGTCTCCCAAGCTTCCTAACTGCACAGCTCCTCTTTCAAAAATACCTTTTCCCCCTTCAGGCTGGAACCTTGTAGATCAAGTGACCCTGCCTGAACATGCATTTTGCAAAAAAGGGGCCGGGAGCCCCTTCTGGAGGCTGCCAAGGAGGAGGTGGCCATGCCGCCTTCGAAGTCAAGATTCTCGTGGTTTTCTCTCCTGGGGAAACTAGGAAGGGGACAGGTCTGTTACGGCAAATCTCTCCTCTTTAGAAGGGGCTTTGTTCAGTCTAGTGAGGTGGTTTTCTGGATAAGGACAGCTGTGTTCCGAAGCCCCCGGCCCAATTACAGCACCCGTGTGGATTCCCTCCAGGTGCTTGAATGAGAGGCCAAAGTCGGGCTGGGAAAAGCCACCAATATCCTATTGCCTGCAGTCCGTCCTGGCTGGGCTTCTTCAGCCCTGTCGGCTCTTCCTCGCCCTCCTGGCCAACCTTGCGGCTCATTGGACTGAACCAGCCAAATTGTGATTTGGGTTGCCAGATTCTTATCCTTGGCTGGCTTTAGCTGCAGTTCCTCCTGGCGGATAAACCAGGAGGGGGAAATCTCATTATGCTCGCCTCTCATTTTCTCACCCAGATTTACGGAGAGAAAAAGGGGAGGAACAGGTCAGCCGGCAGAGCGGACAGAACTGGGCTGGGGGAGCAGAGATGACCTGGCTGAGGCTGTTAGCCTTGTAGTCCACACCATCTCAGCCCAGCACCAGGTTGGGGCTTTTTTGGGATAGTGGATGGGCCTCCTGCTGTTCGCCAGGGTTTGAGTGGGAGTGGGGGGGATCTTGGAAATCTCAGGCTTCCAATCCTTCCATATTGGGAAAGCCCTGAGGTCATCACCAGTAGGCTCTGCTACTGTTTAACTGAGCATTTCTTTGCCCACTTGAAGGAGTCCCCGTCCTTGAAGATGGTTGCATTGGAGGGAGGTTTCCGGCCAGCTGTGCCCTTCCCCGGAGGTTGTAAACCGCCTTCTTTCCACAACTCTCTTTTCACGCTAGCTGCTGCTTTCACGCCCATCCTGGGGATTTCCTGGGGAGTTGTGCTGGCTCGCCCAGTAATGCCCTTTGCGCTGCCCTCCTTGGTTTCTTGGGAACAGTCTCCCAGGGGAAGTCCCCAGATTTCTTCCCAGGCTCTGCGGGTCTCCTGGAAGTCAACCTATTTTTCCACAACAGTTTTTGCATTTGGTTGTTGCAAGACGGCTTGAGACACTGGGCGGAAATGGGGGGAGGGAGGTTGCCAGGTGTGAGAAGGGGGTGCCCTTTCTCCAGCACAGGAACGGCTCCTATCGCCTGTCTGGGGCCACCAGTGAGCTTCCCAGACTAGCCGGTTTTGGAGGATTCAGGCTCCTGCCGTCCCCAAGACAGGCTCGCTCCGTCCTCAGCTTTCTGCAGATGAGCCAGCACATGTGGTGCCTTCCTTAGGTCACTCTTAGGCCTTTTCCTGCCCTCTCCCCTTCTGGGCCCTCCGTGGGGCGCTTGTGCTGGCACAGGCCCTGCAAAACGAGGCTCCCTGTCCCTTTGCCCCCCCCCCGTCAGCAGGGCGCCCGCCAGCTGTTGCCCAACCGCTGCTGGGGACCATTTGCCGGGACTGGCAGATCAGCGGGGGGGGGGATGCGCTTGTCCTGCCGGGCGGTTCGCCGCATCGGGCCAGCCTGAGCGGTGCGGGCTCTGCGGGGGCCGCCGGGGGCGTCCAGGCGGGGCTGAGCCGGGCTGGGGAGGCGGGCGCTGCGGCGCGCGGAGGGCGGGCGGCCCGGCTGCTGCTGCTGCTGCTCCTCCCTCCCTTCCCGGCCCGCCCGCCCGCCCGCGCCTTCCTCTTCCTCCGCTCGCCTGCCTTCCTCCTGCGCTGCGGGCCCGATGGCGGCGGGGCTGAGCTCGCTCGAGGCGGTGCGCAGGAAGATCCGCAGCCTGCAGGAACAGGCGGACAGCGCCGAGGAGCAGGCGGGGCGGCTGCAGCGCGAGCTGGACGAGGAGCGGGCGCTGCGCGAGCAGGTGAGTCGGCCGGGAGGGACAAAGGCGCCCCCCCCCATCGGAGCGCTTCGCCCACCTGGCCGCCTCCCTTCCGCCCTGCGCGGCGGCCAGAGAGGGTGGGGGAGGCCGGCTCAGGGGATGCCGTCGGGAGGCCTTGGCCGCCCTGCCCGGCCCTAACCCCGCAGGCAGCGCCCCTGCCCCGCCAGGTGCGAGGGAAACGGAGGAGACGCCTTCCGCCTCTGCAGGGGCTCCAGGCTCCCCCTTCCAGCCTTCGGGCGACTCCAGCCGGCACAACCGCTGCCTCTCCAGATGGGAGCTCCCAGTTCAGGGTCCCTCTGGTTCCAGGGGCTCCCTGGATCCTTCGTGAGAGCCACCGCCTTTGGCTGCTTTCCCAGACCTCCCCCCTTTTTTTCTCTGATGCTCTGCCCACCACGGGCCCTGAGCGCCCCCCCCCAAGGAGCGCCTGGTGAGGGTGGGGTCCTTTCCTGGCACCTGTAGGGCTCCTCCCAAGCGGGAATGGTCCAGGCTGCAAAACCACTGCGACTCTGCCTATTCCAGACTTCGACTGATTTTAGGGAACCCCACAATGGCAAGGAAGCCCTCAAGCCACTGGGACCAGCAGGAGCCTGTAACTGGGAGCCCCAGTCTGGCCCAATTTTGCACTTCTGGCTAAAAGGCTCCCTTGGAGTCCAAGGAAAGTTGCTTTCTGGGGCTGTTTTTGCGGAGACTGAAATCAGTTGGAATCTGGGTGAAGGAGTGGGTGCAGGGGGGCTAATATATGGGCTCCCTCCCTTTCTCTGGCGGCAGTGAAGACGAGGAGGGCCTTTGCTGCTGAACCCCTCTGAATGCCACCTTTTTAGCCAGGTAGCCTTGGGGTTTGGAGGCTGACCTGAACAGATCTCTCCCACCTGCCCCCTTGGCCAGCCAGAGGCCTGGACGGAATCCGGATCTTCTTTCCAAAGACAGTGGCACATGGGCACTGGGGAGGGTGGGGCTGTTGCTTTCCAAGGGGGAACTGAAGATCTTAATCCCTCTTTTGGCCAAACTCTGCCAGAATCAGCCACCTGGAGTGGAGCTGGCCTTGGACGCCTCCTTTGGAATAATGGTATTTTTGTGACCATATAAGGAAACGGCTTTGCTTTGTGGAAAATAGAAAGGGATAATAATTGGCCCTGCTGGTTTCTCTTTGGGAACAGGAAGTAGGAAAGTGACCTTTCGGCCTCCAAGGGACTCAGCCAGATCCCTTTTGGTGTAATGATTAACATGAGCGCCATCCTTTCTCTTTCCCTGCAGGGGAAAAGTATGCAAGGCAAATTCTGTTGTGTGGTTTGGGTTGGGTCCCCCCTCCCCCTCCCCTGAGATGTGCTTTGCTCTGCTTGAATTAAAAGTGGCTGAAGTAGCCACTGGATAAACTTGGCTGGGAGTTGATCTGGATTAGCATTCAAGAGGAGCATTTCCTGTAAGAGAAGGGTCTCCAACCTTGGCCACCTTCAGCCTTGTGGACTTTAACTCCCAGAATTCCTCAGCTAGCATGCGCTGGCTGGGGAATTCTGGGAGTTGAAGTCCACAAGGCTGAAGGTGGCCAAGGTTGGAGACCCTTGCTGTAAGGGCGGCCTTTGCAGCCGCTTGGTCTCTTCGCATCGGGCTTGTGGACTGGCCTGGATGCTCTTCTCGTGGCTTCCTTCCTGCGTGGCCTGAGCCAAAAGGTAGAGACATATTCAGGGTGGCCAAGGGAGCATGGCTGTTGGGTAGTTTTAGGAAGCCAAGAAGAGAGTGGGTTTGGTGCAAAGTACAATGGCTGTGATCTGCTTTAATTCATTGGTGTCATGCTCTCTGTCCAATTTTAAGTTAAATTGCGCTTATGGCTTACGGTAGAAAAAAAGTCATTTTTCTTCTCCTTTGTTTCTTGGCTGTGAAGTGGAGAGAATGGACAGGCAGTGCCAAAACCAAGGATGTCTGACCCTGGTTCTGGGGAGGGGGGGGTGTTCTCCCCGCACCTCCCTCTTCGTGGTTTAATGCTGCCCTCCTGCCCACTTTGCAAAAACGAGCATCTTCCCTTCCTTCCTCCCTTCCTGCTCCCAGGCTGAGAGCGATGTGGCTTCTCTGAACAGGCGCATCCAGCTGGTGGAGGAGGAGCTGGATCGTGCCCAGGAGCGCCTGACGACAGCCCTGCAGAAGCTGGAGGAGGCCGAGAAGGCGGCAGACGAGAGCGAGAGGTGAGGCTGGGCCCCTTGGCATGGAGGGTGCTTGGCTGGCACAGAGTTACGCCCCTCGGGATAATATAGTGTCCTGGTGTCCTTTGGGTTCTGAGGGGTCTGGCCTTTTGCTTTAAGGGGAACTCGGTGAAACATAGAGATGTAGAATGGGAAGGGACCTCAGAGGCCATCAAGTCCAACCCCTGCACATTGCAGAATTCACTATATCATCCACAATAGGTGGGTATCCAGCCTCTGTTTGAAAATTGGCAGTGAAGGAAAAGAAACCACATAATGGGACAATTTCAGGGCGACTTCCCTTTAGGTCAGTGTTTCTCAATCTTTGCAAATTTAACGTGTGGACTTTGACTCCCAGAATTCCCCAGCCAGCCTCACTTCTTAAAGAGAAACACTGGTCTAGACCAGCGTTGATTAAGGAGAGGCTCTCTTCTCTCTCATACACACACAAACAGGCGCACACGCAGGGGAGAGGGGGAGGGAGTGCCATCTGAACATGTGCAGGATGGAGCGTGTGGACAGGCGGGCTTTGGGTGCAGAAGCCTTGCAGGGTGCCATCCTCCCTTTCTGAGGCAGCCACTTTGGTCGAGTTAGGAAGGATGGTGGCATTTGAGGCACTTGGGATCAGGGGCACCAGGGTGGTTGCAGCCCAAACCGGGCGGGTGGCACTGGGAAGGCTGGGCTTCCTGGCTTTGCCCGTGACGATGCCCTTCTCTCCCAGAGGCATGAAGGTCATTGAGAGCAGAGCCCTGAAGGATGAGGAGAAGATGGAGATCCAAGAGATCCAACTGAGAGAGGCCAAGAACATCGCTGAGGACGCTGACCGGAAGTACGAGGAGGTGAGCCTCAGCTGACCCTGGCCTGGCATCTGGCCTGGCATCCCGTTGGATGTAGTGGGGGTCTCTGGGAGACTTTGGGCTTCAGGCAGTCCCGCCAGGAATGGGCAGAAGAGGAGTGGAAGCTGTTTGCCAGCTCCTGCTTGCTTCTCTGTCCATCCAGTTGCAGTTTCAAGACCACCTTTGCCCAGAGCTTCCGCCCACCACATTTGACCAATCGGGGACAGCCTGCTAAGGGCCCCCACCTGCCAGGAGGGGGCTGATGGTGGAGCGGCCCCTCCTTGGAAACTGCTTGACCCCAAAGTCTGCACGTGGCTCTTCCGGAGAGCTTTGGTGGACAAACGTCTGTGCTGCCGCCTCTTAATTGTATAACGTCCAACTTTGTCTTTGAATCCTAATATTCCACTCTGTAAGCCTCCAGAGCCTGGCTAGTTTCAGAAATGCCTTTTAGAAGGAAGCAAGCCCATTCTGCCAGGCTCCGTTGCTGGGAATCCAGCACCCGGAAGGCAGCCGTTGGCTGGAGTGCCTTCTCCCGGCTTCATCTCCCCCCCGCTTCTGTTTCCCCGGCGGCTCTAGGTGGCCCGGAAGCTGGTGATCATCGAGAGTGACCTGGAGCGTGCAGAAGAACGGGCTGAGCTCTCCGAAAGGTGGGTCTCCCTCCCTGGGCGGCGGCTGCTGCTGCTGCCGGCCTTGCGCCGCCCGTGGATGTGGTGGCTGTTGTGGTGTCCGCGGCAACCGTGCTCGGCTGTGCACCCCAGCGGAAGGGGCTGCGGTGTGTGTCCGCCTGCCTGTGTTTGCTTCTGTGTGCTTCAGGCCGTGTCGGAGTTAGGGGGAGCTCTAGTGTGGTTTGGGTCACTGCATGCTGTGGTTGTCACTGGCTCACCGATTTTTGTGAATGGCTCTTGTGCGTTTCCTGTGTTCACTAACAGCCAAGTCCGACAGCTGGAAGAACAGCTAAGAACAATGGACCAGACCTTGAAAGCGCTCATGGCAGCCGAGGAAAAGGTACTGGCACGCGTCAGCCTCTGTCGGTGAATGCAAAGACCGGGCTTAGCCGCAGCCCAGACCTTTCGGCTGCTTTCGCCTTCTTGCTGGCCTCCTTCTTTTCCTTGCGTCCTTCTGCATCGCTTGAGTGGCAGTTCTTTGTCTCCAAAAGCACCGATCGGACGTGTGTGTACGTGGAAGCCTTGTGGCCGTGACTGAGCCCTAGGAAAGGAGCTGACTGCTCTGGGACCCCTTGGGTTGTAACCAAGGCTGAACGTGGCCGTGGCCTCTGCCAGTCGGGCATCTAAAATGCTGCAGAGCTGCAAAACACCCACCTGTTTGCAAAAGGCTGCTGGTTTGGCTGCCTTTTATTAGAGGAGAGGGGCTCTTAATTGGGAGAACCTGCCCCTCCTTCCTTGTGTACCCTCCGCTGCAGGCGAGAGCGCAGAGGGGATTTTCTCTCCGTGCCCCTCGACCACGGTAGCAGTCTCGATTTGGTGGTCCCAGAGGAATGCAGCTGCTTTCGAGGCCCTTTCCTTGAGCTTTAAGATTCCATTTTCATTTTTTTTCTATCTTTTCTCCCCCTCTCTTCTTGGGCTTGACTGGTCTTCCTCCTGCCCCCTTTCCTGGCTGCGTTCCCAAATAATAGCAAATGTGCTGAACTTGAAGAGGAATTGAAAACTGTGACCAACAACCTGAGGTCGCTGGAAGCTCAGGCGGAGAAGGTAGGACGAGCAGGGAGGAGCAAGGCAAGGTGGGGAAGAAAGCAGCTGCCCCCAACACAGGACTTGCCTTTGAGTCCCGCAGTTACCTGGCCTTGTCCACTTCGCTTTTCTGCCCACGAGTTACCAGGTGGCCTCCGAGGGGATATGCGGCCTCGTTCGGAGTCAAGCAGTTGGCGGTTTTGGCAACTGGCGGATGGGTGGGCCTCAACTCCCAGAATTTCCCAGCCAGCATAGATGGACTCCAGCCCTCCATGGGTGAGGAATCCTGTGAATTGAAGTTCACATGCCTTAAAGTTGTCTGCTCTTCTGGACCGCTCTGGATTTAATCTCAGATTGTGGCAGCTGGGCAGCCTGAAATCACCAGAAGTGCCAAGGATTAAAGGGAGACCTTTTGAGGTGGTCTCCCATTTGAGCACACGGGCATCTGATCTGGCAGCGAAGTGGAAGGAAAGGAGCACCAGCGACTTTATTTCATGAATCTGCACACTGCGCAAATTTTCAGGGACTTGCATTTTTTTCCAGAGTGATTTTTTTTTTAACTTTCTCTGGCTTTGTCACAAGCCAGGTTGGTATCAGTGGTTCTTCTTTGCCACCCAGCTCAGAGAGCGCCAAGGACTCCCCAGTTCAACCCAGGCAGCATTTATTCCCTCCTCTTGGATCTGCCCTGCTCCACTTTCTCAGAGGAGAGCCTGGCTCCAGGAGAGGAAGTGCTTTCCTCTTGTGAAATTGAGAAGAGGCTCAGGAGCACATCTGTCCTTGGCAGCAAATGGGCTTCATCTTGCAAAGCCACTTAGCCTGGTTCCCCTAAGCAGCAAAACCGGAAGTAAAGAGGAGCTGTCGGCCTTGGGGAGGGGAGGGGGTCTTTGCAGGAGCGTTCCTAATTCCCCAGGCTCTTCCTGTGGTCCAGGAACTCCCTCGGATGCCTGTTTCTGTCCCTGTTTGGCTCTGAAGGGGTCCACGTCTTCCTTCTCCTTCCTTTCAACCAGTGTGCGGAAAAGGGAAGTCCGAGGTGCTGACGTTGCCCTGGGCTGAGCGAGGGAGGGGGGCCCTTGCAGCCCTCCAGTGGCTGCTTTGTGCGCTGGGCGGTTGTGCAGCCCAGATGGCAAGATGGGCAAGACAGGCTTCTCCTGGCGGAGGAGAAGAAAGCATCCATTTGGGGGGGTTCAGGAGACGTTTTGAGTTGGAAAGCTGGACTTTTGGAAGCGGTGGCAGCCAGTATTTTTTAGTATTCATATTTTCTTTAGAAAAATATGGCTGTGCCCGAAGTCCCCTGGTCTTAGGCTGCAACTTCCACCTGGCCCCCCAGCAGATGGGAGTTGTAGTCCAACATCCGTGGACAGGGCCTGCTTTCCGTGGGCTACAGCTCTTCGCTCAGCCCCATCTGATCCAACTTCCTGCTTGATTTTGAGCTGGCAGCCTCTCAGGGCTCCTGTTGTGCAACCGGCTTGGAGAGGGCGGTTGATCGGGTGGCTTGGAGTGGTTCCTCACATCGGGTGTGCTGTGTTTTTCCTTTCCACTTGCAGTACTCTCAGAAGGAAGACAAATACGAAGAGGAAATCAAGATCCTTACTGACAAACTGAAAGAGGTAAACCTCCCCAAAACAAGGAAGCTGGTTTTCTGGAGGAGGAGGGTCAACATTGCTGGGATTTCTTTTGCTTCCTGGAGTGCTGAGGTGGCCCAGGGGAGTGTCAGCCGCTCAGGGTGTGCAGAAGTGTGTTGCACTTTGTCCCAAAGCCACACTCCGCTCTTCATCCGCTCCCCTGCAGTCAAAGGAGGAAAACCTCCTTCATGGAGCGCAATAAAACCTTTGTGCAGCCGGACTGTGGAGCTCTTCTCTTGGGAATGTTGCACAAACAGAGGAGGAGGATTCCCACTCTGGTCATATCCTGAGGGCCCGGATCCTCCGTCCTCCATTTCCAGTCCGTGCATCCTCTGACCAGCTTCCCGATGCTCTTTTGGGGCTTCCTCTGATGAGAGCACCCTTGTTTTTCTGGTGGGAATGGCTGAACACACCTTGGGCTGCTTCACCTCCAGTTTTGGCATTGGGGGCAGCTCTTTGTATTGCTCTGTATCCAGTGGGCTTTTTCTGGGGGAAACGCCCTGGTGGCCCAAGCCGCCTCCTGACCCGCCTACGTGTGCTTTGACCACAGGCTGAGACCCGAGCTGAATTTGCAGAGAGGTCAGTAACCAAGCTAGAGAAGAGTATCGACGACTTAGAAGGTATGTTTCTTTGCTTGCCTCTGTTCTTCTCCAGCTGCTGCTGCCCTCAGGCCGCTGCTTCCCACAGGGTGATCCTGGTCAGTCTCCCTGGACTGGGTGCTGACTGCTTGTCCCTCGGGGCGTTTCCCTCTTAAGCAAGAGGTGAAGGTGCTTGAGGGGGGCTTTCAGCTATTCAGCAGCCGCCCTTTGGCAGGTATCTTAGAACCAGGCATCAGGCCCCCATCCTCCATTGGAGGCTCCTTGGGCGAGGAGAGAAGAAAGAAACATTGCTTTAATGGAAATGAAGGGTGGGCGGTTTGAACATCTTAATGAATGTAAAAGTTGGGTTGAATATTTTATCATCCAAACGTCTCCAGTTCATTGACCGGCCTGTCTTGTCCCGGTCTGAGTTTCTTTCCCCTCAGTTAGGAATCCCAACAATGAGCTTAATTTCCAGATGCAAATAAGTGATGGTCACGGAGGTTTTTGGGTGGCAACCTCTGACTTGTTTGCGTGGGAACAGAGTCTGCGTGGCTTTGCACACCTGGATGGAAGGTTTCCCTTTGCCAAAGGCTGGGATTGGGTTTTTTCCGTGGAAGAATTTCATTATTACTAGGCTCACCAAGTCTGCTTGAGAAGACCAGGATAGTTGTTGGGTTGTGGCTGCAGGGCCACCCGGACCTCTCCTGCCAAGGGACCGATGAAAGGAGCGCTTGGGCAAATACCATGTTGAGGCCTGTGAGGAGCCCAGGAGCTGGGGCTGCCAGCTGGGGCCTCAGCTTTGGGGTGAATGGCAAGGGGGGGGGGGAACAACATTTGGGGCACCACAGACTCCCCACGTTCGGTCATAGCCTTGTCCTCATGGAGGACCTCAGCTTGCCCTCAGTTGAGGAAGCTCTCTTGAAGAAGAGTCCCTTTAAAAAGTGGTTCAGAATTGGAGATTTAAGGAGGAAGTTGGTGTTTGGTGGAGAAGAGCCTCCAAACACTCTCTGGCCTGAGGTAGGGGAGAAGAGATGGAGAAAGTGGGGTCTCTTCCCTCCCTGAGCACCAAGCGGGTCCCCTGAGGATGGACCACCTCAGGGCCGTTTTCTTCTCGGGTGGGGTCTCTCCCTCTTCCAATTCCCCTGTCCTGCCTCCGTGCAGTTTGGGGTCTGGCAGCCAGGCGCTTTGAGCAAGCATCCCCACCAAGGGCAGAGGGGCCTCCACCTAGAACCAGCCTTCTGGAGACCAGGCCTACCCAGAAGCGCTTTTCCTACGACATCCCCAGAATCCTCGCTTTCCCGTCTGCCAGCTTGGCTTTTTCTCGTTCTTATTTTGTGAAAACCCTTTTCAAATCCTTCTCCTGACCTCTCTCGTGTTTTATTCCACACTCTCCCTCCTGCCGATGCCTGCACACCATCCTCCCTGCTCCCGGCCGGATTTCTGGACGGCGCTTCCTTTCATCACTGCCTCCTCTTTGCACTCCTTCCATCTTTTCCTCGGCAACTCTTAGACGAGTTGTATTCCCAGAAACTCAAGTACAAAGCCATCAGCGAGGAGCTGGATCACGCCCTCAACGACATGACCTCCATGTAAATGGCGCCCTGTTTTCTGCCTCCGCCTGGTCTCCCCCACCCTCCGCATGGTCTCAAGTCAGCCTTGCAAAGTTATGCGACCCTTGCTCCTTCTGTCCTATACATTGTAAGCGTGAGCGTGCTCTTTAAGCGCCTTCTGTTAAGTTTGTAGTCCTCAGTGTTTTGGAGAGGACTGGCACAGAATGCAGTTGGCAATCAGCGGGTGGCATTGCCCCTTATTCGTGCAAATACTGTTGTGTTAGCCCTGGGTTTCAGCAGCTTTTCCAGAGTCATTTAGCAGACTCTCTAATGAGGGGGCAAGAGAGCAATAGTCATTAACGCCCTGAGATTATTCTGAATTAAGGCTGAAGGAGCAAGCGTTTTGCCTGGTCAATTCAGGGCAAGGCTCACTTGAATGAGTGTCCCTTCCTTTCCTTTCTTCTGCTTTCCTCCACTTGGTTCCACACCATTTTCTTAATCTTTAGTTTCTCCTTTCAGTTCTCTTCCGTTTCAGCATTTCTCTGCTTCTGCACCGAAGCCCCCCACCTGCTCTTCCGGTTGGCAAGCCAAACCTTCTTCTTAAGAAACTCCCCGTAAATAGAGGGTATTTTTAACGTCAGATCCAATCAGGTCCACAGTGCCTGTGCAAGCTTTTTTGTGGAAAATGCCTGTACAAGAGCAAATTCTTGAGCAGGAAAACGCGTAATATTTCTCCCTGGAGTGGGATCTCTGCATTTGGCAGACGGTGGCCGCCTCTCTTGCCTCTGTGGACTCACACAAATTCACAGCAAGGGAGCCCCCTCGAAGTACAATTAACCTGAAAACCCCCTTTACTTTTGATTTTAATTAGGCAGTAGCCAAGGGTGAACGAGCACGTTTTTAGCAGAATATTCCTGAGACTACTTGTCAAGGGATTGTCTTTTGAAAAAGTATAGTATTTATTCAAAAAGCATCCCACCTTTTATGTTTTAACCTATTACACATGTACACCTGTTAATATGTGTTTGCCTTCCCGTGTTTACTGAGAAAGTTATAATTATCCAGAAACTATTTAGAATGTATTTTGGGGGGAAAGTTTCACCAGATATGGTGGGGTTACAACTCCCTGTGGCCATTTTAGTCCAGCACAAAAGTTTTAGTTTGTGTAGTCCAGCACAGCCAGAAGTTCTTAGGTTAAAAAGTGGTTTTTAAAGGCTGTTTTAAATCTGTCAGTCGTTTCAAGTTTATACTGCATAAGAAATGCTAAATGGAAGTCAGTCGCACCTGACCAATAACCTTCCTACTAACCCTTGTGGAAACGGGCTGTACTAACTTATTAAAGTGGAAAAAAATCCCTAAAGCTAAGTGCCTGCTTGCATGAGAGCCATTTACTGTTGTGCAGAAGCTGCAGGTTGTTTCAGAGTGTGGAATCTCTGGCTGAAACCTCAGAGCTGAATTATGCTGGAGTGATTGGCATTCTCCCGGCTTAATTGACAAGCAACAATTAGCCCTGAGTTTGCCATTCAGCGGTTTGCTTTTGTTGTTCCCTTGGATTTCCAAAGTTATAGTCTGAATAATTGATCCTTTTTGTAGGTCTGGGTTCCTTGCATATTTGGGAAATTTTATATATACGTGTTTAACATTGTCTGCTGGTTGTTGTCTTTTACAAATTACTGGGCATTGTGCAGTTGACAGGATGGGGTGTGGCATGATTAAAATGCTATTAAGAAAAAGAATTTAACTTAAATCAAATGCCGCTTGGAAGTTCTGTGAAAAAGAGAGTGATCTCTCCCTGCTTAAAATGGGGTTGGTGAAGGGAGAGGGAAGCCTTGGCTGGAAGATGGTCCCTTTACGGAGCTTGCAAGGGCCAGAGAGCGAATGCCCACTTCAGACCTGACCCATTTCCAAAGGAGGGTTGGGCTTTTCAAAACACAGCTCAGATTTGACCAGTAAGCAGAGGAGAGGGGGAAATATCCAAATCCACTGGCTTCGATTTCATGAAAGCTCTGCAAGGTCAGATCTTGGAGGCGAAGTTAAAAGAACGAAAGATTTGATGCCCGTAGAGGGGGCTACCTCCAGGCTGGCAAGGCTCCCCTCGGAGGGCTTGGCTCTCTCTCTCCTCCAGGGGTTCTGTGGCCTGGCCTTGGATGCTGACCAAGATGGGGGTGAAAGGTTGTTGTAGGGCAGATGCTGTTTCCGTTATCCTGATGCATTTTTTTCTCCTCTGCTCTCCTTCCTTCCTTCCTTCCTTCCTTCCTTCCTTCCTTCCTTCCTTCCTTCCTTCCTTCCTTCCTTCCTTCCCTTCTTCTCTCCCTCCCTTCTTCCTTTCTCCATTTGCTCTGCCATTTTTACTTCTGTTTCTTTTATCTTCATACAGATAACTGTCTTTGTTTCACTCCTCCCAAGACCTCTCTTTCGTCAGCCTGGGTGAACCATCTTTTCCAAGCTGGTACCTGCTGTCCAGTTCCTTGGCTTCCCCTCCTCCTCCTTCCCCTCTCCCTCCTCCCTTTCCTCCTGGGGCTTGCCCACAGGATGGGAGGGGGCTCCTCCCCCACCCCTCCCCTGCCCTCCCCTCTCCCCACTTTGGGCCTTTCAACTGTACAGGAACTCTACAACTTTCACTGTAAAATAAACGAAAAATCCCGACGTCGTATCTGTTTTGCTGCTCCTTTTGCCTTTTATTTATGTCCTCCATTTCAAGTATGAATAAAGTTAAAAAATTTGCTTTCTTCTGTTAGGGATTCATTCTTTTATTTTCCTTTTTCACCCGCCTTTCTTTTTTTGTTCTTTTTCTCCCTTGCCCCTTTCGCAGCTCTTCTGGCAGGATGGAGCCCATGCAGGGAGGGGGTTTAGCAGCTTCGAGGGGATGGCAGGGGTCTCTGGAGGGAGGGGGCTTTGCTTCGGTCACTTGCTGGATGAGCATCCTGGGCTTCACTGGGGATGTGGTGGGGGGGGCGGAGTTGTGGCATGGAGGGGGGAGCCAGGGCAAGAGCGGAGGCTGGAGTGGATGGCTTGGGCTGAGGAGAAATGGCTGCAATGGGGAATGCACACCTGGAGGCCCCCTGCACACCTGGGTGGGGAATAGGCTGGGGAAGATGGAAGGCCATTCTGAGATCCCTGCTGGCTGAAGTGGGCTGGGCTGGGCCTTGGCCTATGCAGTTCTGGCTCCATCAGTAAGCCACAGTTGGGTTTTGACCAACCCAAATCCGGATTAGTGTAGAAATGGTTGTGACCTAGTTAAAAGCGAGTCAGTCATTGCCCCAAAGATGTTTGCAAGGCATGGGTCATCGATCCCACCTCTTCCTCCCTCCAGCTGGTGGGAATCCCCTTGGCTCTTGAAGCCCAACTTTGAGATTCCTTGACTGGCCGTTTCTGGGGCAGTTCCAGCAGCTGAGTCAATCCAGAGAGGGAGCCTCAGGTGGCTCATCCCAGCAGCAGGCCCATCGGGTGGACCTGCTCCCACATAGGCTACTTGTCCTTTACACAAAAGAGGGGGGGGGTACCCCAGCCTTCTCTTGGTCTTCCTAAATCAGTCTTCTGCAAATTGAGGCTCTGGTTTCTTCAAGCCTACCGTGAAATTCTAGAGGTCTTGCTCGTCACATCACCTAAAGAATCCAGAAGAACTTGGGTTGTGGACTCAGGACTAGCCAGAGTCACCTGCACAGAACCCAGGCTCAGAAGTGTCACACGTGAGAATTGCAAGCAGGGTCTTATGCATGAGCTCCCAGGGATGGGGAGGCAGAGATAGTTTGAAGACACTGGGTGGCCAGAGCAGATCTTGGACCAGGACCAGGCCGTCTCCCTTGCTGGAACTGACCAGTCCTGCCTTGTGGTCACCACCAGCACCTGCCCAGCCCTCTCCCTAGTACACACGAGTGAGCATCTTCTGACTAGGAGAGATGGGTTCCCCACTGGGCTGAGCCACGCCTGGCCCACCACTGATGGTGGAACTGCCTTCCTTCCTTCCTGAGATGCTTCATCGAAGGAGGTACAGAGCTCCTGCCTTGGTGTGTCTGACCTGTTTCTGATCTGTCCTACTAAACTGACTCTCTACAGAGTGACGTTCGGGGATAACCCTTTCTCTCTAACCGTTTCTCTTCTCTCTGCCTTTTTCCTTCCTTCTGTCCGCTTGCCGATTTGCACAGACCAGCTCTACCAACAGCTTGAGCAAAACCGGCGTCTCACTCATGAGCTGAAGTTGGCCCTGAATGAGGATTAAGCTTTCGTACTTCCTAACCCATGTGTCTTGACTCACCTGCCGTTGAATGATGCGAGAGACCTGTGTCCGCTGCTGGTTGGGGCTGAAGCTGGGTGGGCCTAGGAGGTTTTAAGATTCTGTCTTGGCATGTCCTTTTCAACCTTAAGAGGGGCTACACTCTTGATCATAGTTTGATAAAATGAGACCAAGGAGTCTCCTCCTTGGAAGGGGTAGTTTTACCAGCAGTTCTGGGCTTGGGGGTGGGGGGAATGCTGAAATTGGAACCTTGGTGAAGTTTGCTTCCTGTTGGGCTCTCACTTTTCTAGCCCAAGTCAAAACAACTTTGTGCATGGGCAGCGGAAAAGGGCCTTTGGTCGATCACCTCTGCCAGTTTTGTGGTACATTTGCATCGTTGTGAAGCTGCTGTTGCTGTGTTGATTGTATGTGGATCTCGAGCTTTTGTGCTTTTGTCTCCCATCACAGACCTGAATTTAATGCCTTTCCTACACAATATGCATGTGACTTTACACTAACAGCTATTGCGAAAGCTGCTTTACTTTTCCCTAGCAGCAGAACAATACCTGAAACTTCCCTAGCAGACAGATAGCTGCCTCTTTCCTTCACCCTCCACGTTGTCATGTTCTACCATTTCTGCAGTCCTGGTGGAGTAAAATTGCAAAATACTTTTGTCGGCATTTTTAGAACATGGATTTTTCTTTTCTTTCTGCTGCAACCTAACTTTGTCCCCACCTTTTTAAATTTGTGATAGAAAAAGGGCAGACTTACTTTCTTTTTAGAAGACGGGTTGAGTCAGCCAGTTGCTGCAGCAATAACTGACAAATCACCAACTCCGTTAGGTGTTTAAGGTGCTCAGGTTCTGCCTTAAATATGCCAAAACAAGTTTGTCACTTGACTTGGCCAGATCAGTTTGGGGCAGTGACCTGGCTAAAAGGTGCTTTATCCCTTTTTTTATTTCAAATACTTTGACTGCCATAGTGAAGCTATGCATAGGTGTTTCACCGCAATGTTTGCCTTCCTGCCATTAAAGGATGCCTCCAAATGACTCCTTTTCATTTTTTTTTGACCCAAAACAGAAAAGGTGGCTAATGCAAAAGAAGAAAACTTCAATATGCATCAGATGCTGGACCAAACTCTACTGGAGTTAAACAACATGTGATAAGTCTCTTAGCTGGGACGGTGCCAACATCAATCATTTCTAGTTCTTTTTTTTTTTTAAAAAACACCTGCTTGCCATGAAACCTCTTGAAATGTGTCCTTATTTTATCATTCCCGCTTCCCCCCCCCCACCATGTTGCCACAATCATTACAGGCCCATCCCCTCTATCCAGATGTGGAGTCGGGGGAAAAATTAAGACGGGGAACAAGATGCAGGAATTATAGGGGGCATCTGCCACCTATGGGGTGCCCTTCTTGGGACTCCTGTTGCCTACGCTTTGGATGGAGTCGGTTAATGCCAATTGTCTGCAGGCTCCAAAAAATGGGAATATTCTTTTGTTAGGATTACCAAGATAGATCTCCTTCAGTTTAATTGTCAGGGACGCAGAGTGAAGGGGGGAGGGGATTTTAATCAGCTTGTCTTGAAAGAAAAGGCAGTCACGCCGCCCTCCAGCCCCTCCCTGGATAACTCAGCACTTCGCCCAGCCAGGAACTGTTTTTTTCCTGGAGGGGCCTGAGGCTCAGCATGAAAAGAAACTTCGAGCATCGGCGACATTTTGGTCTGCAAAAGGTTCTGTGGCGGCTTTGAAGCTCTGTTGTGCTTGGGAGTCATCCTTACCTTACACGGAGAACTTCCCACTGCAATTTTTATGTTGTCTGAACCAAATACTTTTTGATGTCTGCCACCTGTTTGTTCGACACGCCTTTCCCTTGTGTTGTTTTGAGCAGTTTTGGAGAATCATTTCTGTATGTAAACATTGTATAATTGATGATAATGAAATAAAACACACACTCTAGAACATTTTTTTTTTAAAAAAAACCCAACGGTTGTAGCCTTGTGATCTTTATTCTGCTACCTGAAGAGTTCCATCACTGGAGGTTTCCAAGCCAAAGTTGGATGGTCATTTGTCTGGGATGGTTTGTGGATTCCTGCTGGGCGGATTGGTGGAGAGTGAAGGTTTTCAACTTTGGCAATGTCCAGATGGGTGGATTTGGCTGGGGAATTCTGGGAGTTGAAGTCTACCCATCTGAAAGTTGTCATGTTTGAGAAACTCTGGTCTTCATGTTCCCCTTCTTCAACCCTACGATTCTAGGGCAGGAGTGTCCAACCTTGGCCACTTTTTAAGATCTGTGGCCTTCAACTCCCAGAAATTCCCAGCCAGCCACAGGTCTTAAAAGTTGCCACGGTTGGACACCCAGTTCTAGAGTTTACTTCTCCTTGCAATGCGATGCGATAGCCAGGCCCTTAGCAAAGTTAAACTTTGCTAAATGAAACCAGACTTTGTCTAAACTGGAGATAATTTTGGCAAATGATAAATGATTCTGCTTTATTGGGAAAGCGGGAATGAGAGTTAAAACAACAAGTGGTGCTAGGGGCCCCATCTGGTCTGCATTTTATGGCAGGTTTGAAAATTATTTGGCCTGGCCTGGTGCCCAAGTGGATGGGTTTAAAACTTAATTGGAACTGCATTCCCCTTCATTTCATGGATTCTGCTCTAGTCCATGTCTAGGGAGTGATTGTGAGTGGCCAAAATATCTGGCCTCCTGGGCTTTCCCCCTCTCCCCCCAAACAGGTCATTGCTCCTTCCGTTGTTTTTGGGCTAAAAGGGCAGAAAAGCACATCCCTGGGACATTTGAACCCCCTTCATTTTAACCGGCTGTTCAGTGAACTCAAGGCAGCCCAAAAATGGCTCCAGAGACAATAAGCCTCCAACTCTTCTGCTTGCTCTTCTGCACTCACATTTTATTCACTCCTGTCGGGGGAGGGGCTAAAATGCAGCTTGTCTTCAGGTAATACATGAAAACTGTATTTAGTAACTGCAGTTGAGACTGGCTAGTGGTTGGTTAAATGAAGTGGTCACTAAGTGAAACGGTAACTGCTTATTCTCTGACCAGCTTTCTTTTGGTTCATTGACTTGCCAAGATCGTACATGCAAGAACTAGTCGCAAAGTGACTTTTTCCTCACTGTTGTAACTGCAAACAGTCACTAAATGGCACCAGCAACCTGCGAGGCTTGGGGGTACCCATGAAGCCCTTCTAGCCAGTGGCCCGTTGTCCCAATTCAAACCACTTTAACTTGGCTGGAGAAGGCACGTTCTTGGTCCCTGCTATGCCCAGCGCCGCCTTTCTCTGGAGCTCCGTGGGGAAGTGATGGAGCAGTTCAGGGATTGGCATGAGCAGGTCTCCCGTGTGCCCTCCAAGTCCAAGAGGAGCAGCCCCAGGAAAAACAATCTTGAAGGCGGCCTGTGGGACTCCGGCTCCCAGGAGCCCCACGTGGGGATGATGGTCAATGTGCACTGGGAAGGCAAACCTCCAACCCTTATAGGCATGGACTTCAGCTCCCAGAATCCCCCAGCCAGCAAGGAGGGGGATTCTGGGAGTTGAGATCCCTCCCTCTCCGCTAGTACTAAGCCAGGGCGGCTGAGCTTGAAAAACTTCAGCCCTGCCTTGTGGCGACTGGATCGAGGCTTCCCACGGCCAGCAGGGGAGCTCCCTCGGCCCTCCTGCGATCGGGGAACTCGGCGCTCGATCGCGCTTCCTGGGGACGGGCGCTCCGCCCGGAAATGGGCGGCTGGCTTCGCTCGGGGAGCAGCTGCTCGCGCCTGGCCCGCCTCCTAGCAACGCGGGCCTAGCAGGGCGCGGAGCCTGAGCCTAGCGTGAGGCCGGCGGGGCGCGATGTGGCTGCTCCTGCGGGGCGTAGCGGCGCGGCGGGCCGCCCTGCGACTCATTGGAGGCGCTTTCCGGGGCGGCGGCGGCGGCGGCGGCGGCGCTCGGTGGCCCGTGTGGCGCCTCGGGGTGGGGCTGGGCCTGGCGGTGACCGCCGTAGCCGTAGCCGGGCCGGAGACGGACAGCGAGGAGCGGCCGTCCAGAGAAGCGGCCTTCCAGCGGGCCGTCGCCCGGAGCAGGGACCTCCTCCAGCGGCTAAAGGTCGGAGGGTAGGGAGCGTGTACTCTGAGCATGTAGAGAGTCCCCCAAAGTGGCCTGACGACTCCCCCCCCCCCTCGGTAGGGTGTCCGGCTATCCAGGCGCCGCTTATTCGCCCCGAAGCCTTGTTTGAGGGGGCGCAGGGCCTCTGAGCATGTGCCGAGTGTCCCTCCTGGGCATGGGCAGAGCGCTCTTGGCATAAAGGAGGCAGGGAAGGTCAGGCCGAGTTTCCTTGAACAGGACCCAAAGGACTGACTGCCCCCCCCCTTTTTTTCCTCACTGAGAAACCTGTTTGCAGACCCCCCCCCCATAGATGCCCCTCAGCTGCCTCCCGCGAGGTCTGGTCATGGGGGGAGTCAGACACAAGCTGGAGGGGGTCTCGGGCTGAATGAACCTTTTGCTCCCCAGGACCAACTGGGGGTCCCCGGCGTGGTGGTTGGCGTGTCCGTGGACGGGAAAGAGGTCTGGTCGGAAGGTGAGTCGGTGCGTTCCCTTCACTGGCAAAATGGAGAGCCCAGCCCAGTTCGGATGGGCTGCACCAGAAAACGAAATATGAATATGGATGAAGAATAAGACCTTTTGGAAGTCTGTAAACATCGCAGGCACCCTTAAATTAAACTGCTTTGGAATGAAACGGGTGCTGGAACAAAAGTGTTTTATTTACGGGTTATATTTAAAATTAAATATAATTAAGCACAGTGTTTCCAGCCATACTTGCCCTGCATAATGAGAAAACATTTGGCCAGTGGACGGTGTTTGGCTTTCTAGCTTCCAGTCATGTTTTCAGAGTTCAATTGCCTCTTCTATTAATAACATGCATGCTTTTTCAAAGCAAAATTTATATTATTGTCTATATGCTCATTCTAATTTTTCTTTGCGTATGGTGCAATTAAGCGTATTGAAAATCGTTCAGCTTACATATGGTTCATCCTTGTATAATGTTTATGAGCAGAACTTAATGGATCTAATAAGACTTGCTCAGGAGATTCCAGTCCGCTGAGGTCAAGCCGTTCCTGCTTTGCAATGCTTGCTTTGGCTTGCCAGGCAGCCGGCACCCCTTAATTTTGCTTGAGGAAGTCTGACTTGTACCACGGGTGACCTAGGATGAGATAATTCATTTGTCTTCGGTTCTGTTTTTGTCTCTTTTCCCCCTCACAAACAACACTCGGAGTTAATTGGTGTTTTTCTGTATGTTCATATTGAACAAATATGAGACACGTGTTCTTGCTTTAGAGTACTGTATGTCATGCCTTTTGTTCCTCGTGATTCTCACTGGATCAAAGAGCTGTTCTACTTGTGCAAACTTTTAGGCCAAGAAGATACGACCATTGCTGATCTTATGGGGAGGAAAGACCCTTTGATATTTAGAGCATTGGGGGTTTGGGGACTTCCTTAAATAATTGACTCCTGAATCCTTTAAAGGTATAGGTTACGCTGACCTGGAAAACCGTGTGCTGTGCAGTCCAGAGACTGTCCTACGAATTGCCAGCATTAGCAAATCTCTGACCATGGTTGCTGTTGCAAAGCTGTGGGAAGAAGGGAAGCTGGATTTAGATACTGCTGTGCAGAAGTATGTTCCGGAATTTCCCGAAAAAGAATATGAAGGTGAAAAGGTAAATAAGGCTGGTTATTCACAGCATCATCGTCCAAAAACCTCCTTGGCCACGTTCCAGTGGTGGAAATATGTCATTAACCTAATTTAATTATAACTCACATAAATGACATCAAAATGAATTTGGGTCTTTTAAAAATTTAGGTCACTATTACCACAAGGCTGCTTGTGTCACATTTAAGCGGTATTCGCCACTATGAGAAGGATATTTCTAAAGTCAAAGAAGAAAAAGAAAAGGCCAACAGAAAAGCAAGAACAGCAGCTTCTGCTGCGAAAGAGAAAGAAGACAAAGACACTGAAAAGAGGGATTTGGCTAAAGGCAAGCCGGAACAGGAAGGCAAGCATGCAAAAAGTGGAAAGAAGAAGAAGGAGTTTGAGCATGAAGAGTATTATTTGAAGGACAAATTTGAGCATGTGATTGACTCACTGAACATCTTTCAAAATGATCCTTTATTCTTTAAACCAGGTGAGTTGCTCATCCATCCAGACTGTAGGCAATGGAGTCAGTTCACCCTTTGTGCTAAGCCATAGAGTAGTTTGTTTGGTGCATGCTTATTTAGTAAACATCATTAAGCAAACCATTGTTTAGTGGGATTTGTCTAGCCAATCGGGGCTCAGCTAAACCATGATGTGGCTCCATATAAGAGCAATGTTTTGTTTTCTTATAAGAAGTTAAATTACAAATAAAAATAATAGGAATTCAGGTAGCAAGTTAAATGCGGAAGATGGAGAAAGCAACCTTTTTTTTTTTACTTTGAATACATAGCCCAGTACTTTTAACTATTACAAAATCTAACCTTGTAAACTTTACAAAGTATACAAAAATATGCTTTCTCTCTGAACAGGTAGATCCCTTCTTGAGCAGACTTAGAATACAGACCATCCATGACTGAGCTTCCATAACATAAACTCTTGTGTGAAATGAGGGTTGTCTTCTCTTTTGATTCCTTAAGGTAGTCAGTTTTTGTATTCGACTCATGGGTTCACTCTCCTGAGCGCTGTGGTGGAGAGAGCTTCAGATCAGAAGTTCACCGACTACATGCTGAAGATATTTAGTGACTTGGGCATGGGATCTACAGGGTTGGACGAGAATGAGCCTTTGATATACAACAGGGCAAGGTAAATAGCCAGGCATGTATCCCCATCTTTGCTTATTTCTTTCAACTGAATAGTGAGCCTTGTTCCGTTGCATGGACAGATGTGTGTAAAAAGAGGAAGGGTTTCTCTTTGCTCCCTGTATTGAATATAGTTGTTTGAAAAGGACAGCTGCTCACATAAGTCAGACATTTGGTGATTTGGAATCAAACGTGAGTCTCTAGGAGATTTCTTTCGAAAGCCTGTCAAGCACATCACGGGTATAAATGAAAATAAATCTCACAGTCATCATAATTCTGTTTTAATGAAGGAATCCTGTAACACCAGAGAGCACTGCCATCTTGTGGCTCTTTTCTCGATACCCACAATCAACTCCAGGGAAAAAAGACAATCAGCTCAGAGATCTCTTGAGCCGCAGGATGGCTTTTCCCAGCTGCTGAGCTTAAGAGAATGAGAGGGAAAGTGAAACCCGATAGATCATTGAAACCTAAACTCTTTTGTCCTGAGGTTTTCATCCGAGATTTGTATTGCGTTAGTCCTCTGTTTAATTAATGAGGTTTACCTTTCTTCCTTCCAAACTGCTTTTTTTGCGGGAGGATGGACCACATCTGATATAAAGCTCATATTCCAGCATTCCCCTAGCTGGCATGTTGCCTCCTGAGATCTTTGTTGTTGTTTTTTCTACTTTTGAAGAAGGCTGCCTTGGGGTGGGCTCCCTCCTTACTGTGGACCTGTCGTCTGAAAGGACAGAATGCTGTCCTTGTTGAGAGAAATGAGGTTGGATATATGAGGTTTTTCAAGAATGTTAGTATGGCTTTTCTGTACCTGGCAGAGATGATCCAGAGCATTAGATTACTGCTTATTAACTGGCCAGCACTTCTCTGTTTTGTGTGGTTTATTTGGTCACCAATGGCCATTTGGGCAGGGAATTCTGTCAATCTGTATACATCAGAAATAATCCAATGGTTGATTATCCATGTAATAACCGCAGCTAGAATTGAATTTGCACAAAATTGGAAAAGCGAAGAGATCCCTATAGATGAAAAAGTGATTAAGAAAATATTAGAATGTGCAGAAATGAATAAATTAACACAATTCAAGAAAAAGAAGAATCAGATTATTATAATATATGGGAGTTATTTTATCAATGGTTAGAGAATAAATATGAAAGCAATGTATTGTAAAAATAGATAAGTAAAGAAGAGAAATGTTAGGTTTGTTATTTTATCAGTATTATTATTTAGTATTAATATAAGAATGAATGTAAGAAATGAATATGGCGGTAAGTTTAATTGTTAAGACACAAAGAATTTTATACTCAGATGACACACAACATAAGATGGAATGTTTGTATTACAAGAAAATTTAAAAAAAAATATTAAAAAAAAAAGAAATAATCCAATGGCAGAAAGCTGCTTTAGCCTAGCAAATATATGGATTATTTTACTTTATGCTGTGAATTCATTGAGCATCCTTGTTTCACTCCAGGTATTACATTCACAACAAAAAAGGCCATCTTGTCAACGCCCCCTATGTGGATAACTCTTACAAGTGGGCTGGTGGTGGCTTTGTGTCCACCGTGGGCGATCTTCTCAAATTTGGAAATGCCATGCTCTACAGTTACCAGCTTGGGTGGGTGAAAAACCCGGCTGCTGGACTCCTTCCTGGTTATCTCAAGCCTGACACGATAGCAATGATGTGGACCACAGTCCCAAGCACGAGAGTCTCCCAGGACAGTGATTATGCCTATGGAATGGCCTGGGTCGTTGTAGAGAAGAAGCAGGAATGGGGCCACTGCAAAGAGCAGCGACACTACACCTTCCACACTGGTGGGGCTGTAGGAGCAAGTAGCGTCCTCCTCATCCTTCCTGAAGAATTGAGTTCTGGGCCTGCCAGCGGTAGCTGCCTGGTCCCACCCCGTGGTGTGGTCATCACAATTATTTGTAATATGCAGTCTGTTCACCTTGATGGCATTGCCTTTAAAATTGCAAAGGAATTTGAAAAGGTCAGGTTAGCACAATGCTCTCATCAAAGGTTGGAGAAGGAATGTGGAAGACTTGAGTGATTACAAGAATTTGTAACCCAGGAGGCCTCCCTCTCTCTTTTTAAGTGGATAGAGCAGCATTAGGTTTGATCACTCGTTGAGGGGACAGGAATGTAGAGTTTTTCTGATTCAAGTAACGAAAGGCATTAGCCAAATACATGTGCCAATCGGACAGTTCACCTCCTCTTCTGCAAATTGTGAAGCACGGAATGTATGCTTGGAAACCTCTTTGCTCTCCTAGCTGAAGTCTGTGGGGCAGTCTTTGCTTTCAAAATGGGAATGGGAAATTTTGCACTGCAGTGAAGACTGCTCTTGGGGAATTGCAGTCATGGACAGAGGGGGATCTCATCTGGCAAGGTTTGGGTCTCTATGGGCCTTTGCAAGGGTGGTCCCACTTGGAAGACATCTTCATCCAAACAGTAAATAAAACTGCTTTCCCTCGTGGCCAAGGCAGTTACCGATGGAGGCCACTCTAGCAATATGCAAAATTGATGCAGAAAATCACACTGCCAATACCATGAAATCGGCTGTCCAATATAAGCCTCAGAGCAGGTGCCAGCATTAGAATTCTGCTTGGTGGATTACTACTTTTTTAATAACTTGCTGCCAACAGATTGTGATTGCTCCATGTGACCATCAAATATTTGATTCCCTTTTCCCAAAAACAGAAGATGAAAACGAGTGTCTTAAAACTTTTCAGGGCTGTTTACAAAGGCTGCAAATTTAAGCTCTGTTAAGTAAAAGGGGACTGCTGAGCAGACGTGTAAATGCAAGCTAAAGATCTTTTGTCTGGGAATTTTTTAAAACAAACACTGCACTTTCAAATTCATATTCAAGCTGTACCTCTCATACAGGGGGTTCTCTTTCAGAAACGCTATCTCAGAATTTCCCTGGAATTTTATTGCACCGTATAGACGTCCATCATACGTTTTCTGTTTTATTAAACCTACCAATTCCCTTTATATTATTTAGGAGTTAGGAAAGTGATCAATATTTTGCTGATCTTGGTAGTGAATTTTACTCTGAAATTTGTCTTGGTTTTTTAGCAAAGACCCAGCCTTGGTCTTGCATAAATGCTAGACTTTCAGTAAAGATTTGGATTAAAATTACAGGAGTAGTTCAGGAGCTAGTGCACAGAAGGTAGATTTTGAAGAGGATGATCTGTTTTCCTCTTTTTCTTCCATAATGGGCGGGTTAATCATAAACACATTCTATTCCATCTTAGAATTATGGAATGATCTATTAGTGTTATTGGTTTAAGTGCCAAATAATCATATTTTCCCATGTGTTGCTTTTAAAAAGTTGGACACGTGAACGAATGGTAGTTAAACCGGTTTGACTTGGGGGATCCACCAACTGCTTATGCTGGCTGCTGATAATGTAAAATTGTATTTAGAATTTTTTTAACCCGGTTAGCTTCCCTTAATCAATAAACACTTTATAATGTTTGCACTGTTCAACTGGTGTTATCTATTCCTTCAACTGAACTGGCTGCTTTTCTAGGAGGAGAGGTGGAGTACGGAATCCGGGAGACCAAATTGCTCCTTTCTTTGTGTCAGAGTAACAAGACCAGATTACCTCTTTAGGAAAAGGGGAAGATGCTCCTCTGGTGGCATTAAGTACCTTGCAGACGAATTCAGGAAAAGGAAATGTCATGTTAGAGTCACGTTTTTCATTTCCAAAAGCTAATTGCCTTTGTTTTACGGTCAACCTGACGTTCAGAAAACCAGCTCAGACCCCAGATGAGGAAACAGCTGGATCCAAGAGTTAAAATTTAAGATGTGCTCAGCAGGGAAGCCCATCCGGGTTCTCAAAAGGCACCGTTGTCGAGCCTGGGGCGGCAGGCATTTCTTCTGTACTTCGCTGACATGAACGGGCCTTTGCAAGGGGCCAACCGGCCTTCCTCGCCGGCCGCTCATCTCACACGGAGCTGGCGCAGCAGACGCTGCCAGGGCTAAGCGGAGAAGGCAGCCGGCTGAAAGCCCCTCTCCCGGGCGGGCGATGCGTGGCGCTGGAGGAGGAGGAAGAGGAGGAGGCGCGTCGCATCCCAGAAGCGAAGTCTGCCACGAGGGACCCGCCTTTCACGCCCAGATGGCTGGATCCAGGCACCTGCTGAGCCAAAGCCAGAGCGGCCCGTGGCGGAGAAGGGCGGGCGGGGGCGGGGGCGGAGGGGCCGCTCAAACTGGGGACTTCGGGGAGAAGATCTGCCGGGGGTCCCGCTCCGCGCGATAAGCAGAATGCGCAGGACTCCCGCCCCCCCCGCCACGGTCGGTTGGGTCTTCCAGCACGGAATGTACCAACCAGCCCCTCCCCCCGCCTTTAACCCTTTGTGTGCCCCCCGCCCCGCTTCTGCTGGCGGGCTTCCTTCGCTCTGGCTTGGGCTCCAGCGGAGTTTCTCAGCGCCTGGGAGAGAGGGGCCGGCCGGCGGATCCTGGGAGCTGAAGCGCACGTGCCTTGAAGCCTCTCTTCGCTGCCAGAGCCTGGAGCGTCCCCGCGCTGGGCTCCAAGGCTTCCTTGCTAGGCGAGGACCGGGCAGTTGCGCAGACCCCGCTCGCCCAGCGGTGAAGCCCGCCCGCCGGCTGCAAAGTGGCGAAGCAGCCCGTCCTTTAGGGCGCCCCGCCTCTCGGTCGTGGCGCATGCGCAGCGCGGGGCTGGGAGCCGCCTCGGACCACAACTCCCGTCAGCCCGCGGGAGCCGCCGCGTCCCGGCCCCGCCCCGCGCTGCGCCCGCCCCCCCCCCCCCCCCCGCCCGTCAGTCGGCGGCGGCGGCGAAGATGGCGAAGACCTACGACTACCTCTTCAAGCTGCTGCTGATCGGCGACTCGGGCGTGGGCAAGACCTGCCTGCTCTTCCGCTTCAGCGAGGACGCCTTCAACACCACCTTCATCTCCACCATCGGTGAGGCGCCGCGGCTCCCGCCCTCCCCTCAGGCGCCCCCGCGGGGGACCCCAACTCCCACGGCGCGCGGGCGGCGGGAAGCGGGGGCAGCGCGGCCCTCCCTCCCTCCCTCCCCCGCCCAGCGGCCCCGCCCTCCCGCGGGGGTCCCTGCGCCCCACCCCCACCCCTCTGGCCGTGGGCAGCCCGTAGCCCCCCCGCTTCCTTCCTGCCCTCAGGGATGGGGGGGGCTGCTGAAGGGCCCCTCCGCCGGCTCCCCCCGCGCCCAAAGGGCGCCCAGTCCTGGTGCCCCCCCCGGAAAGGAGGGGCAGGCCGGGGGCTCCCGCCAGCCCCCTCCCCCCGCGTGGCCTCCCCGAGAGAGCCCGGCTCTGGTGCCGGAGGGAGCCAGGTGGGGGGGGAGGCTGCCCCTTTGCCCCCCCCCCCGTTTGGGCCCATCCTGGCCCTCTGCCAACGGAAAGAGGCCCCCGGGCGTCCTTGGTGCAAGGGGGGCTTTGGGGAGGGTGGCCATGATCCCTCTTTGGGGGCTTCTTCCTTGCCGGGAACGCCTTCCAGGAAATGGACCTGAGCAGGCCAGGGCTCCCTCTGGGTGGGCTTGGGAAGGGCTGCCTCCTTTCCTGCCGGGACCCCCTCTTCTTTGGGGGGTGTTTAGGGGGATGAGGGTGACAAGGCGCCCTCTGAGTCACAGTGGCCTTTTATCACATTCGGTTCCTAAAGCAACAGTTCTCAAAAAGCCATCATTTATTCCTCTGTGAATGCAGCGCCATAACTACCCCGGTGCCACCTTTGGTGCCGTGACACAGAGTCACAAAAGCATTTAAAGAAATTATAACTACGCATTTTCGTGGCCAGGGGTAATGATTACTATATGTGATAAGAAACACCCTTGACGAATCTTTGAACTGCCTGTGTGACTTAGTTGCAATTTGTGCTGTTTACTCAAAGTAGAATTATTTTTTCTTCTTATGCTAGATAGCCAGTATTTATTGCTTGAGCTTTTTATATACAGATTTTATACCTTTGGTGCTCGGTTCTTGTTTTTACTTATTTCCAATCATTGTATTGAGCTACTTAGCGGTAAAAAACATTGGCACCCTGGCACCCTGTAGGTACATCTCTTTTGCTGTGGTCTCAATTTATAGTTGGGGTGCCCACTTCAGGCCTGCAGAGGCTAAGACCCAAAGCATTGGGAAGTAACATTTGGCTTGGTTGATACACAAAAGCAGAGTCTTAGCAGGATCATTTAGCTTCACTGATCCAGAATTTGTTTTTTGGAGAAAAGGTGCAAGAGGTTCATTGTTTTGGTTCCAGGTTTACTTGAGCAATTTCAGTCCAGATAGTGAACAGTAGATGTACCCAACTGTGTTTATCTTGAAAGGATAATGTAGCCAAAGCACCAACAGAGAAGAGTAAAAGGTCCAACTGACTGAGAAACTTCTGAAAGGGAACTTGATTGTTGTGCCAAGTAGTTCAGCTCCTCTATTGACTGGGTTGTCACGTTGCACTCACGGTCTGTGTTTTGACTTCGCCTGTAGCAGGAACACCGGGCTTCAGAGCAGAACCTTTCCCAGCCTTGCCTTGCTCGCTCTGAGCTACACCACCGGATTGACCCCAAAAGAAGGTGTTGCCTCTGGGGGTCTTCTCAGCAGCACCTTCAGGGAGGGAAGTCCTCAGCACGGCCGCTGCCATTTTGGCTTCCTCAGAGCATGGTGGCTTCCCAAAAAGGCTGGCCTGAACTTCCCATCCAAGATGGGAACAGAGAACAGTTGACTGGAGGAAAGGGTGTTCCTTTGGTTCTTGCTGAAATGTCACAGTGCTGAACGCTGAGTGTCCAGAAATTATCAGGAAATGAAAGGAGTTACAAGAAAAATTGCTCAGACTGGATGCTGAAGGGCGTTAAGCAAGCATGAATTCTTTTAGTAACCAGTCTTGAGCAAATGACTTCATGTTCTCTGACATTTTGTGGGTTTTTTAGCTTCCCTGGCATATTGTTGTGCTAGGGATATAGATAGAATACCAGCATGTGAGCCTTCTAAACGTTGGGGCTGTTCCTGTGTGCCATGCGAGAAAATGTTAATTATTCAGCTCCTGTAAATGGGGTTCCTGTGTGGTGAAGCCTTGTGTTCTAGCCTTTCTTCCTGTTGAATTAAACGTGTCCCTCATGCCACCAGCGCTCTGCGTTCCTGTCTAAATTGTCTTTAACAAAATGCATCCCAGACTGATCAGGGTTTTCTTTTGTTTTTTTATTGGGGGGGAGGTTTGCATTGTCCAGATATATTTATTGTACTTGAAAATATCTCAGGCTGGCAGGGGAATTCTGGGATTTGGAGTCCACAAGTCTTAAGTTTTCCTGGTCTATCCTGGTCTAAAGTATTCCTTAGTCAACCTAGGTTACCGTGCAATTAAACTCTGAGAAGTTTCCTTGCAGCCGGGTTCTTCCTAGGGGATGTATATATGTCATGTCGCATTTATTTTGGCTGAAAGAAGGGGAACCTTGAACAGAGACGGGACGTGCAGGAAAAGCCTGTCGTTCCTTCACAACTTCGCTAGAACCTTCTGATCCTCCTCCTGCTGCAAAATCTATCGTTTGTTGCTGGGAGACATTTTGAGAGGCCTCAGCTGCTCTATCTTTAGGCGTGGTTTGGTTTTTGTTCTTCCTTTCAGGCTTCATTCTCCCTCCCGCCTTGCCAACTTTGGTGGGCCAATGACCTGCAGATGTGCTGGACTACAGTTCCCATCCCCAGCCAGCATTCCATGAGTCCAGACCCTGATGCAGCTCTGCGCATTTAGTGGAAGGGCTGTTCTCTGCAGGCAGGATTTTACCGCTTCCTCCAGGGGAAACTCTTGCTCTTAAACTAATCTAAAAGGGAAGTGAAACTTGACAAGATGGCCTGCAGCTTGCTTCAGAAGCTGCTCGATCATTGCATCAACTTCTAAAAGTTGCTCTCGAGTTACCAGGCTCCCTCCCGACCTCCTGGCATAGATAGCGGGGCTGTTTGACGGCTGCAGCCACCCCACTCGGGCCCCGCCCACTTGATTGATTGATTAATTGATTACTGGGCAATGTGTGTCCTGGGGAAGTTCAGAGAAGTTGGAAGCCTCTCTTCTCTCCGGGGAGCAACAAGCTCTTCTGTTGCTGGCAGCAGTGACCTGGCTTGCGTTGCGTACAGGGCTGGCTCCCTTGTGATCTGGGAGGGGTTCAGATTCAGTCCAGGAACTTGCTGACTATGTAATATTTACATTCTTATCCGAGATGAAATCTGGATTCACCACAGTGTCCGTAATGCTGCTTGTGTGCTCGGAGGGCTTTTTTCTCTTGGAAGTGGTGCGTCTGGATTTCATTTTCCCAATTTAATTCAAAGGAAGGTGAAGTAACAGCAGCTTCTCAGCACTCTGGAGCAGCGGTTCTTAAGCTTTGGTGGCTGTAAGATATGGGGACTTCAACACCAAGATTTCTCCAGCCAGCAAGGGATTCTGGGAGTTGAAGTCCACCCATTGTAAAGTTGCCAAGTTTGAAAAAAAACACTGTGAGGCCTTGCTTTAGAAACACCAGTTTAATATTCTTCGTATGTGATTTAAATATAACAGCACTGAACCCTTTAGTAGTGAACGAATATACTTATAACACAATTGTGAGTTACAGGAACAAAAATAGCTGTCCAATTTAATTTTGCATGAGGCCATGATCCCATTCAGGTAAATGCCAAGTTCTCAAGGCTGCACGTGGGTGGGAGACAGGATATACTGGCACTGGAGGAAGACAGCATCAAACCATTTCTGTAATTTTGCGAAGAGTATAAAGTGGACCTAACCAGGAAGGAACCCAAACTGCTCAATGGAATTTTAAATTCTTTTTTGTCTCAAATTTATGTTGCTGAAGAAAGTTGGAGTACCACCTTACCAGTGAGCGCGTAAAGAACACAGAGCATGTCATGTAATAGGATTGCTGTGATCATATTAAATGTTTTTCACTTGTAGCCATCGTCTGCATCAGATCTCTGGTTGCTGCTTCGTGGAATTTAGAAAGTGGAAAACTGGCATAAACGGAAGCATCTCAGCTTTTTTGCGTGTAGGAGTGTATTTGGGGGGATATCCTGTGCCTGAGTTCAAATACCTTCTGCAGAAAACAGCGGAAGGTAAAGCAAGTGGAGACTTGTCACCATGTTGTGGTGACTAGAAGCTTGGAAAATGTCCATACGGCTGGCCCTTCTAGATCAAATATCTGTAGAGTTTACACCCCTCCCTCCGGGCCACACTATCAGAGGTGCTTGTGATGCCTAAAATATCAAAAAAATACACTGTGGGGGGAGAGGGAGGAAGAGGAGGAGGATTTTTTTGCAGGTGCCTATCTTGGTTTTTCAGCCTCCGACGGCTTAACCTGTTTTAAGAGATGCTCATTCCTTTCCTAAGAGGAGCTTCTTGTTAGTGTATGGTGGGGGCGGGGATCAGAACGATTCTGCTACTTTCCCCCAAATATGTGCCTTTTAATGAACCTCAGACAAAGTGCCCACCTGCCCTGGGTTTTCACATGCGAGGCCCGCCTGGCTTAGTCTGTGGCTTGCCTTGACGACTCTGAAGCAGGAGTCCTGGAGGATTGTTGGCCTTTTTTCCCTCCCCGCCTTCTGGCTCTGCTTTCAGGGTGAAGCCCTGACACCCTTTGCCTCCCCCGTTTGACAGATGCCCGGTAGCTTCATCCCCTTTAATTGGCAGATGACGCTGCCTTTGATTCTGCGGGTCTCATTTGACTGAGACAAATGGCTTGTTTAAATACTCATTAACCTTTAAGAACATTAGGCCCCTGCGTTCAATTCCTAACATCTGCTGGGTGGAAATTACCGTGAGCGGCAAGGGAAGCGAGCATGTTCCAAAGAATAGGTGCAAAAGGCCTGCTGTGATTCAACCACTAGGTGCTGTTTTAGGGTTGTCTGGCATCTCTAACAATTATATTCTTGTTTGATCTTAAACTCAAATTCTGATCCGGTTTCTTGGCAGGAAACATCTTCGATTGTCTATTAACTTTGAACTACTACTGTAGGCCCTCACGCACAAAGCAAAGCAGTTTTTAATCCTGCTTTTTGCCTAGAAGGTTTAAGTGCTTCAGGTAATCCGAGGTGGCCCCGCTTGAGATGCTCCAGCTGGTGAGCTGGGACTCTTACTTCAAGGAAGCCCTTGGCAAAGCAGAGCTGGGCATGGCCTCTTTTGGGAGTGACAAGGCAGGCTTTGAACAGGACACTTTTCATTGTTCAATGTTATCTGAATCGATGTTTAATGACTACTGATATGCCATTGTAAAACCACAAAATATAACTCCGTGTTCAACACTAAACTCACATGCCTCCACTGTGATCAACCTCTCGCTAGCCTTTCTCTATGCTGTTGTTAAATTTGGGCAGCTTAAGTGTATTGATATTTGCTCTGAACATAAAAATCATTGAGCCTCATCCTCTCCTTTCTGATGTGGTAGTAGACCAATTTAAATTAACCACATTTAGGTAATGACCAGAGCACAGAACGATTACCGTCTGAAGCAGATCCATTTGAACTTTCCTTTAGAGCCGTGGAGTCTTATGTCCAGAATTGTGCTGCAATAGGCATGCAAAATTCAGTGTGTTGATTTTACTAGGATATTCAGGTTCTCCGGTAGTAAAACATGAAGTTTTTTTTCCAGTCTACCTGTTAAAATAAAGAATGGGGTTTGCCTTTTTTTTTTTTTTTTTTTTTGCCCTGCTATTGTTTGTCTTGAATGAGATTTGAGAGCTGTTTGGGAGATAACAGATGAACCAACTGATCTTATTCTGACTTAAAGGCTGGAGGTGGGGGGGGGCTGCTGATCCTCCAGATAGAAAGGATGGGTCTGACTTGCTTTTAGCATTTGACCTGGAGCCCCCTCTAAAGGGGAGAAGAATGCTCCATAGATGCCAAACACAACGGCTGCATCTCTTAAAGGGAAAACTCCTTCTCTCTGAGCAGGGAAATCGGCCGGCCCTACGAACTTCCTCTGCCTGCATTCCACCCTGCTGAAGTCAGAGTGGAATCCCGAGGCATCTTGATGGAAAGTTACTTGCATGCCTACATTTCTCTCTGAACAATCTTCCAGCTGCTGAGAGGTCTCTGCTGGACTGGGAGAGTGGCATCAACGATTGCGGGGCTGATAGTTTGAAGCATCCTTCCTAAAGGAGTCTTGCAGGGCAATGGAGAACCTGTCGGTTCCTTCAATTGGACAGCGCTCCCGGGGAAGTGTCGTTTCTGGATGTGGTTCCGGGGAATGTTTGCCCATCTTTAGGAATTTGTCTGCAGTGCTGCTGATGTGGATGGTGTGAAATACATGCCATGCCTTCACCTGCGTATTAAGCAACATCAGATTACTTCTCTGCTCCTTTGGTCTAGGTTGACAAATTAGGGTGGGCAAAGGGCACCAGATAATCCATTGCAATGCCAGGGCTTTGCCAGCCTATGTCATCTTAAAGGGCAGAGAGATCCGAAGCTCTGAGTAGGATCCCACTGCTTCCCTCGAGAAAAGAGATCCGATTCACCATGCTAGTGCATCTGTGGCTAGCAATTGGGCCGTTAAGGCATAATTGAGAAGTGAAATTCTGAGTCTTTGTTCCACAAAGATGGTCCCTCTGGAGTGTACATCTCAGGCTAAAGTTTCTGTGGTCCAGTTTAAAGAAAACGCCGGGTTTTGGAGTGCCTCGACCGCAGGGGAGGGTCTGTACAGTAAAACAGCACTGCTTGAACCCAGCTCATACATTGGACTGGTTTTGACGGCTACCTAGAAACTACAGATGGTTCAAAAATACCTCACTGGAGCAATACCTCTTCTCTGGGAGCTGCATTGGCTACCAGAGTTATTAATTACTGGGGTTAATAGGAGTGTAAGGATACAAGAATAGAACATCTGTGCCTATTTTTCCCACCCTTTGTCTGCAACAGGATTAATTATGCTTTACTAAGTTTAAAGAGTTCTTTATTTTCCATTCTTCCATGTTCAGGAATTTGTGGTTGAGAGCCCAGTAAACAGGTTATTTGCAACTTTGGATCATGATGAGACTCGGACAAACAGAGCCCAGCCGAAGGTCCTTCTCTAGGTTGTTACCCAATTGCCTGAAGCCGTGAAGACGGTCCCAGAGCCAGGGAGCTAATGATCTCATACTACCCAGGAGAGCAGAATAAACCTCCGTGTGATGTTTGTGTCTGTGGAATAAGAGGAAATGTGGAAATGTGGCAGGCCGGATGGTCGTGTGTGGTGCACACGATGTATAGCAACAGGGATGCGTGCTCTGTTTCAGACTCCATGCGCTGGGCTACCTATCTGGTCGGAGCCTCTAGGGTGCTGCACTGGGTGTTCCCTTAGGGTTGATCTCTATAACAAGCCCAGTTACTATCACCCAGGCCCTTTTTATATTTGGGAATGTCAAAGTTTTGCTCCCCCAGCAAACTCCAAAAAGGGCAAATCTACAACTGGTTGCAGTGGTCCCTGGTCACGTGAGCCCTCACTCATGATGTTTTTTGCCGGTTTCTGACAAAAAAGCCCATTCAGATGACTTGGCTTGCTTAAAAACCGCCACGTTCACTTAATGAAAAAGGCCACAAAAATTGCTTCTGGTCACATGGGTACCTCAATTAATGACCGCAGTGACCTATGACTGTAATTCCCAGCTCAATTAAGGTTGTAACTCCAAGGCTACCTGGATAAGAAAGAGGCTACCTGGTCCTTGCCACGGATGCATTGAAATGGAAGGTGTCTTCTAGGGTTGGGCTTGGTGTATTTATGCTACTCTGTATTTTTGCCCCCCCCAAGACCTGTGTGTGCATGCAACAACCGGTAGGCACAGCAGGGCATGACAAACAATATCTGGAAAGGCAATGAAGCCGTCCTTTCTGTGGCATTTGGCGTATTTGAAGCTTTTCAAAACGTAATTGAATCCAGCAAGTCCTCCTTCGTCAGATGCCGATCACACCACTCTGTGTGTTGGCGGCTGCACCTCACAAAATCTTGCCTCTTGTCACAAAGCCACAGACGGAGGCTCCTCTTCTCCTGTCACGTCAGCCACAGTCCCATTGGGCGTTTTGTCGGTTGATTGGCGTGGCTTTCAGAAGAGGCCAGCCAGATCGAAATCCTGCATCCTGCAAGGATGAAACTTCCCTTCCAGGACCTTTGCTGTGTCCTAGCCTGTTAAATTGCCTTTAAAAAAAGCTGTATTTTTTTTTTACCAGCTTGTTGATGGGCAGACTGGGAATTGAAAGTCTATTGTTTGCAGGAAGGCCTAAGCCAGAGATGGTCAACTATGGCGACTATAACCTGTGGAGGTCAACTCCCAGAATTCTGAATCAGCATGGCTAGCTCAGGAATTCTGGGAGTTGAAGTCCACAGGTCTTAAAGTTGCCATAATTGCCCACCAAGGCCATAAGCGGAAAAAACTGTGAGTGGGAAAAGTGGACTTTCAGATCCAGCCAGAACAAGGACTCCCTTCCAAGCCTGGAACTGCTGCAAGGGGAGAGAAAGAGTGAAGGCAGCTTGGGAAGAATCGTGCTCTTCCTTGACCTGCATTCCTTCTATCAAAGCCTCTCTTTGTTCTTGTTGCAAATTCCTTTGTGTGGAATCTGTTCGGGTGAGCAGTGGTCCTTTTCAGTGCTGGGGAAAGTCCTGGCTCCTCCCCTCGCCCCCCCCCCCCCCGTTAACCTTGAGCTCTTTTCCAAAAAGCAGCCCTCAAACCAGAGGTGGTGGTGAGGGGGTCCAGGAGAAGCCCACCCAGGTGGCTGCAGGTTGGGAGGAGGCTCGAGGCAGGCCAACCCTTTTGTGCCCCCACAAACACAGGGAGTGTTATGCTCACGGCCGATAGCGGCAAGCCCTAGGCAGAGGCCATTGTGGCCTTTGGATGCAGGGTCATTGGGAACCCTAAAGCTGTAGACTTGGCCGGGAAGTTTAAACAATTTTGGAAGGAGGCGATGAATCCACCTCCGTCTTATTGCTAAGAAAATTCATATTCTTGTCTACGTGGTCAGCAGACGTCAAGCTCCATTCTCAGAAAAGCTCATTCACTTTGTCCTAATTGCGAATGGACGTTCTGTTCTAGGAGAGCATCACTCTTGCTTGCTTGAGCACAGGGTTGGCTGACACAAGGCCCAGCGCAGAAGGCTCTCCGGGGGAGCCTCCAAGCAGGGCTGGAGCCCCTTTGGCAGTGGGATCAGCACCAGTCAGTTAGCCTCCCCTCCTCCTTTCCGTGTCTTTTCTCGGCCTAATCCTGCCCTTTTTGCACAGGGCACGTGGGGGTCCTGTCCCGTGGCACCTGGCGTGCCCGGCTTCTGGCTGCTGGGTCCGAGCTGGAGAGTTTACGTTTTGAATGCGTGAGAGAGGACCCCCAACTGGGGGGGCACCTCTGCTGTGTTTCCGTAGGGTCTGCTGTTCTGAAAGGCTTAGAAGCCATAGAGAAAGACGAGTGGCCCTTTCCCTGCACATATGTTCATTCCGATTCGTGTCTGTCCGTCAGGTCCTTTGCAAGGCCATCAGAATTTGGAATCGCCCTGGAAGAGGTGACTAGCCAAGATCTTAAGTTTGCATTGCCCTTAAAATCAGGCCGCCTTTTAGTGCAGTGTTTCTCAGCCTTGGCTTCAACTCCCAGAATTCCCCAACCAACCATGATGACTGGGGAATTCTGGGAGTTGAAGTCCTTCAGTCTTCAAGCTGCCAGCATTGGTCAACATCTGTCCAGTGGCCCAACAAGGCATTCAGGCAGATGCTCCAATTTCGCCTCTCTGTGTGATTCTGCATTTGCTTGCAGAAGGAAAAGTCAAGCTGCTGAAAGGCTCCGAATTTCGGCTCTGCTCTAAGTTGGGCTCGTTTCTCTCCCCCAACCAACGTGTGTCTTGCAACCTGCTCCTCCGGAAGCGGCAGCCAGTCAGCAGACCTCTCCTGCTGATGGATGCAGCGGCGCACCACTTCCTGTTGCTGAAGGGAGGAAGCGCCAGTGGGTGGCTCACAACAGCCCCTTGCAGAGAGCTGCAAGCTTTAGTAAGACTTTCCATTGTCACCCTGAAAGAAGAAGAAGAAGAAAGAAAACTCCACCAGGCCCCACGCTGGAATCAATTCACTGGGCTAGGGAGATATTTAAACCAGCTGAGCTCTGGGGAATCGTCCAAAATTCCTTTTGTAGCTACAAAAGTATACATTTCTCATCCCTGTGAGTGGACAACAACGTCTTTGTGGGTACAGCTGCATCTCTGCTTAAAAGAAAAAAATCCCATTTGCAAAAAAGCAGGAATGTTAGGCAAGGTGGAACTGTGGTTTAATTTGAGTTCTTTATAGCCCCAGCGGAACCGGGGTTACAATTAATTTAAATAGTGACTTTTGTTTTGAAACAGTTCATCCAGAATTCACTTAATAAAAGGGGGGGGGGGAATTTGAGTGGGTTTGATCCCGAAGGTGCTTCATTTGTTCTAAATTCTCGGATGCAGGAGAGTGTTGCAGCAAGACAGAATTTATGTCTAATGTATCTGCCCTTCTTTTTATTTTTTTAGGAATTGACTTTAAAATCAGAACAATAGAACTAGATGGGAAGAAAATCAAGCTGCAAATATGGTAAGTGTATCAGAATGCAACTGGCTTGCAGATACAGGCAGGAGCTCCTGAAACGAGGCCTTCCTTTCTGAAACTCCACGCAAAAGTGTCTTTGAAGGCTTAAGAGCTGGGGCAACGCTGGCAGGGTATCTGGGCTGGCATAATGAAGCCTCCTTGGGTGTGGCAGTCGTTTGGCCTTCTTGGCTGTTTTGGACTTTGTCCAAGATATCTGGATTTAAGGCGAGATTTAACCAGCATTTAATGGAAATCAGAGGAAGCGAGGAGAAGGTGCATGAGCCTAACACTGGGGGTGGGGTGGGGGGTTACTTGGGGTGGAAGCCAAGGGTTGGCCTGCAAGCTGCATTCTAGAGGCTGTTGGCTTGTCAGACCTTCAGGTGAAGCCGGCCTTCAGTCTGCAACTAGGCTGGGTTCCAAGTTCTGCTCAAACAGACTGTGGGTAGAGTTGTGTGCCAGGGTCCAGCTGAAAGTCCAGCGTTGTGATGGGTGTTTGGGAAAGGCATGAAGCACTGATTTCCCCCTCTGCCCCTCCCCGCCTCGCTTTGACAGTGTATCTTGGTTTTCAGGGACACCGCAGGCCAGGAGAGATTCCGCACCATCACAACAGCCTATTACAGAGGGGCCATGGTGAGTGTGTGTTCTCAGGCTCGCCTTTGTGACAGGTTCACCTAAGCTCACCCCACCGCAGCCCATTTTCCACGGCAGGCCAAGCACTTGTGGGCTTTCTCAGGAGGAGCAGAGTCTGGGGCCTTGCCTTTCTCAGGCCTTCTACTCCCCACCCCCTATATAAAAAAAAAAAAGGCCAGTAAGGATGACGTCATTAAGCAAAGTGGAGGTTTCACAAGCAGCAGAGTTGGCAGGACAGAAACTGTGAGCGATCTGTGACTGCGGCACACTCGAAGTGCTTTGGCCCCTCACTGAGGTTGCTGGGTGACTTTCCCTCTGGCCAAATATGGGAAGTAGCAATGCGCACACAGCAAAAAAAGCCAGAAATGGTTGACGCAGAAGTGGGATCTTCAGAGGAGGCCATTAAAGTGGGTGGGTGGGTTCTGTGGGCCTGAACGTATTTGGGAGGGGGAAAGAGGCTCTTCTGCCTTCCTTCTCGAGCAGCCTGGCCTTCTCTTATTTCTGGAGAGCCGGCTGGATTTGGGGGGGGGGGGGGGGAGAAGTCAGATCCTGAGCCATGGGCTGTGCCGATGGGCAGGGTAGACTCTGTGGAGGCTGGGGTGCCCAGGGCCTTTCCAGCTGCAGCTGAAGGAGCACCAGGCAAGAGGAGGGGAAGCATTCTGCTTCTGCCCTTCTAGGGGGTTTGCCAGGGTCTCAGACTGAGCCCAAGAGGCCAAACTAGATCTTTGATGAAGAAACTGCAACAGAAGGAAAGGAGGCGATGGCTGCATCTGAAGGCTTTTTAATTTGCAATGAACATCTCGTTTAAAAAGCATAGATACCCACAGTTGACCCAGGAGGGATAGTTGAGGCCTGTTTTAATTGGCACAGAAAGACGAATTGTGGCCACTGCGGAATGATGATAGCTGCACTCTTTCTTTTCCCCCCAGGGGATAATGCTGGTTTATGATATCACCAATGAAAAGTCTTTTGACAATATTAAAAACTGGATCAGGAACATAGAAGAGGTAGGTATGCCTGGAAGGGGAAGAGACAGCAAACCCACCTGCCACGTGGGGGCATTTGCAGGGTCCCACGTAGAGAGGACGCAGAAGGGCCTGGGGAAGAAACTGATGGACTGTTTTTCCTCAGGGGAGACTAGCCGAGGACTCCCATCGCGGAGCTAGCTTTTCTGTGGCCCAAAGCTAAAACAAGGACAAAGGGGGACTCGGAGTTTGTGCCTGCAGCTTCTCCGCGCTTGAGCTTCCATTGTTCCATTTTTTCTCCTTGAGTCACGGCCCTCCAGATTTCCTCTCCTGTTGGCAGGAGTCCTGCTCAGTTTTGGGCCTGGGCCTCGCTGGTTTCCTCTGCTCCTCCGATTGCTGAAGCTTTGTTTACCCCTCGGTGCAGTCTGTGAGCAAAGCAGACTTTAAAAGGGTGGGCTTTGCAAAGCTCAGCCTCCAGGAAGACAATCTGGGGCAGGAAGCGGGCCCTGGGCTCTTTGGACAGACTCCCTCCCTCCCTCCCTCCCTCCCAGGGCTTTAAGCACCATAAGGCTGCTCTTCTTAACTCGGTTCCTCCTCCCTTCGCCCAGCACGCTTCTTCGGACGTGGAAAGGATGATCCTGGGCAACAAATCTGACATGAATGAGAAAAGGCAAGTTTCGAAGGAAAAAGGAGAAAAGGTAAATCTCGTGAAAACAGAGTTTCTGATATCGGAGCTGCCTTTTTCTTGGGAGGCAGGCTGGGGGAGGGGGAACAGTGGCAAAAAATCAGGAGCGTTTCGGCACCACCTTTTCCAACTACTAAATGTGATGAAAAGGCAGGAGCTTTTCATAAACTTCGTTGGAAAAGGGCTACCAGACAACAACAACACCCCCCGCCCGAATTTGTCTTCAGGGGTGGTTTGGCAGATAGGTTTCCTCGTTCCCCAGCTAAAGAACGTAAGAGCTTCAGGTGTCAAAACGTGCATTCAAACTCACCATTTATGAAATTGCTGAATCTGACTGATTGCTTGTTGAAATCTTGATATTGCAGTTAGCAATTGACTATGGCATCAAATTTCTGGAAACCAGTGCAAAGTCCAGCATCAACGTGGAAGAGGTAAGCATTACGTAGGTGCCAGCAGGGGTCGGACCTGCAACCATGAAGCTGATGTCTCGAGGGGGGGAACGGGAAACCACCCACCCACCCCCACTTTCTGCCTCCCAAGCTTTTCAAGATGTCCTTGCCGCTGCTTGTTTGTGGACTGGAAAGTCTGTTGCTCTGTGGCAAAGACTCGATTCAGCCCCTCTTGGCCTCTTCAGTGAAAAGGGGGCGGTGGGGGACGAGAGCCAGTCCATCTTTGTCGCAGTCACCTGGCAGCCTCCTGAGTCTCATCAAGGGCTGGCACAAAGGGGACCGGAGCCCTCTCAAGGGAGGGGCTCTCTCAGGTTTTGCTTTGCTGTTCCATGGCAGAGAGCAGATCTCTCAACTCTTCTGGGGGGGCAAGGCTGATGCCCACTGGGGTAATTATACAAGTCCTCCTTAGCAACCCCCTCCACGGGTAAATCTTTGCCACCCCTATCTGGGAAGGGTGGGGTGCCAGCATGGGTATTTGGCGAGAAAGAGGATTGGATTCTGGATTGGAATTCATAGCTCAAAATTTGAGAAAGGCACCTGAAGCATAATAGTTGCCTTCCCCTAAAGGACTTCATTCTCCACTCCAAAGTAATTGTCTGAAGTCCACTGGAGTTGGGCAGCCTGTTGGTTTAAATTTAATAAACAATTTAATAAATTATTTGGATTGCATAGATCTCATCAGATCTTTTCTCTTCCTTCCAGGCTTTCTTCACCCTTGCACGGGACATTATGACAAAGCTCAACAAAAAAATGGTTGGTTTCTCTTGGTACTAACCTATCCTGATTCGCGTGGTTTCTGCCCTTTGCTGGTCTAAGCAGCTCAAAGGTGGCTTCACAGCCAGTCGAAATTTTCCCTAAAGGGGCAGCTTCTGCCCATCAGTGCTGGGGAGGGACTGAATTGAATGGGCCAATCACAGCCTTAATGAGCCCCTCCCCTCCCGCTGCCTAGTAAGAAAAGAGAACCCGAGTGTAAAGCACCCACCCACCCACCCACCCAGGGTGCAGTCCAGCCACAAGCAAAATTAACAAGCAAAAACTAACAACAGTTGGCAAGGCAAAGGTTTGTTTGATCAATGATCAGGACAATAAAAAGTCAGACCGCAAAATGACATTACAGTAATAAAGCATAATAAACAAGTATTTCAAACGACATAAAATTCTAATGGGAGTTAAAATTACACAAAAGCAATAAAATCAGTGGACACTATGATATATTTACATTACGGTAAAGAAACCCCATTTTCCTCTATTCCGTATCTGTAAACTATAAACGTGATATCCCAGCTGTCAAACGACCCATCATCCCCACCGTCTAACTTCATCCCCTTTCAGCATCTCCATCCGCTTTATTTATTCAATGGGTATAATTGAAACACTTTGCAGGTGTATCTGAGGGAGGTCAGACAGTCCCCGGAGGCAGCCAAGGACTGCCAGCTGGGGAATCCGAACTCGGGGCTAGGCCAGCAAGCCTTTGGAGGAGCTTTGACAGGAGGCCTGGCTTGACTCTTAGCGGCCATTTAGCTCTTCTAATCTGCCTGGGAAAATCTTGGCTTTCCTTCCTGTTTGCCCAGAACATAGTTTAGGTTTTGAAGGTGAGGATCAGGTCGAAGCTCTTGCACAGCCCCTCGATGAGATTTCCTGCGCGACCCTTCTTGAAACGTGGCAAATAGCAACAAGCCTGGCCGTGCGAGCCTGAAAAAGGGTTGCCGGGCTCTGCCTTCCTCCTTCCGTTTCAAACCAAGGATTGTGTCCTTTTGATTCTCCCAAATGTCCTGGACTGACTGGTGAACAAACACAAACTTTTTTGCTTGCTCTGTTGAATTAAAGCGTGTAATTTTTTTTCCTGCCAGATAATCCCAAAGGCCACGTCCAGAATCCATGTGCAGGAAGCATAATTAAGTGGGACTTCCTCCTGCCTGATTGAGACTTACATAAGCATTTTCCATTCCTGTTTTCATCACAATGCCGCCCAATGTCTGCTTCAGCGCTTTCTGAACCCCTGACATTTTTCACAATTTCATTTGACTTATCCTTCACCCCTGTTTCAAAAGAAAAAGGGAAAAGTTATAGAGTAAAAAAAAAACCCCTCACCCGGCAGAGTTTAAAAAGAAACCTACAAATAATCTCTTGAATTCCCAGTGCTCTCTAAAACAGACGCTCCCCTTCCCTGTTGGTAACCCTGCCCTCGTTTTTGTTCTTGCCTCTCTCCCTAGAACGACAACATTTCGGCAGGTGCGAGCGGGCCCGTGAAGATCACAGAGAACCGGTCGAAGAAGAGCAGCTTCTTTCGATGCTCGCTGCTTTGATGAACTTCTCATAAGAGACTGCAGCATACCTAGAACAAAAAAAATACCTTTTCCTGCTTCTCTGAAAGCACAGGCTCCCCCAGCCTCAGAGCTGTTACCGCCCGGCTGCTGCTGAGGGCTCTGCTTGGACCTAGAACGGGCTAAACCGAGAGAATGGATGGGACTCCCTCTCCGTTGGCCGCCATCGCCAGCCTCCCCACTCCGAGACATGGAAGCTGTGAAGTTGAGAGACTCCCACCTGCCGGAGCTCCGTTTCCTTCCTTCCTTCCTTCCTTCCTTGCTTTCTTTCTTTCTTTTTTCTTTCATTCTTTCTTTCACTGCCTGCTTCAAAAACTGCTGAGTATTTTCTTTGCACATCTCTGTTAGTCCTTGGTTGAAAGTTAGGGCCGGGTCGTTAGAGGCACAGGGTACTGGGTTGGTGGACTGGTCTTGGAGCCCTCCTTGCAGGCTTGGTCCGTTTCTTTTTTTCCTTTTCAGTGACCACAAACCTCTTTGTTTGTCAAGGGACAGCTGGGGCCTCTAGGGCTGGGCTGGGGGGCTCTGCTATCTGAGACAGCAGCCCACCCGCCTGCCCTCCTTTGTGTGCAGATTGTTAACCTGCAGTCCAGAAGGGAGGCTGGCTGGAAGACCCCCGGGCTCCGTGGCCTTGGAAGGGGAACTGCTACTGGTGGGAAACGGGGGCACACATAGGGCGGGCGCATGTTCTGGATCTTTTTCCCCCAGGGATGCCAATAAACAATGCCACCATAACGTCGGCGTGGAAAACCCAAACCACCTAAAAGCTCCTGTGGGGCTTGGATGGTTTAACAAAGACACAACCCCGTGTAGGTCAAGCTGAGTTTGCTGGTCTGACGGCAGCATGTCCCCTTTCTGGGTCCTGAATGTCCCCCCTTGCCCTTCACTACATTCCCCTCGTTCCTTAATCTGGCTCTGCTAAGGCTTGGGGTCTTGTTTCTTGGGGCATCCGGTTGAACCCAGGACCCGGGTTTCCTCCCTTCATTAAGGGGGGAGTGCAACCTGGGCCCCGGTCAGAAGGAAGCGAGGACTCACTGAGGAACTTTTCTTGGGTCTCCAAGACACCCATCTGTGAATCAGCCATCACTGAAGCTGAGCTGCCTTTTCCTTTCCAGGCAACCAGCCGCCTCTACACGGGTGCTTTACTTTTATTGACGTGCCAAACCAACACTCTGCGCGGGGAGACTCCTGGCTTCACCGCCTGCCTCCCCTGGGAAGCGCCGCCTTCCCGCCAGTCCACTCTCTTCACCTGACAGTATTTCACTCCTGAGTCTTATTCGGGGACACCTGGCGCAGGTGAGCCATCTTGGCAGGTCGTGCCATCTTCAGCTCCGCCGCCAGGCCCTTCAGCAATGGCTGCAATGCCCTTGCGTGATTCAGCACATGGGCAGAGTTGGCCTCATCCCCACTTCAACCCAAGGGGTGCAAAGTGCTTTCTTTGAGGGGGGGCTGCACCCACAGGGCATGCCCCTCCAAGTCCCTCCTGATTGTAGACCCCTTCGGCACTGTCGTGAAACCCAGACAGTCGTGCCCGTTGCGTCTTTCCTTCCCTCGGCTTTTCTCTTGGTCTCCTTTTCTTCCATATCTCGGGTTCTGCCAACCAACGCTTTGTCTCTGAGAAGGTTCCCTCGGGAGAGCCTGCAACTAGTCGAAATGTTATAAAGTGCTTTTTGAAGCAGCAGCATATTGGGGTATCTACTCTGTTTTATTAAAAAAATGCTATTTTCTTACTTCTAGCTGTGCTACAGTGTACATAATTTGAGTAAGACCATAGGAAATCCACTTTAAGCTTGGTGTTGTAAAGTTAACACACGATTAACTTACCTTTATAATGTTAAAAGTTTAGGTTTTGTTCCTGTCGGTTGTTTAACGACAGAATTATTTCTTCCCTGCTGGATTTTTTTTTTTAAGAGGCCGTCCCCTGAAAACAGCCTTAGTCTTCAGGAACAAGGATGGCCTCTGCAGCCACAGGACGGCCAGAGCGCCTGCTGAATTTTCTTCCCCATGGCTTCACGGTAGGGAAGGCTTGTCGAGAGAGACCTGTTGCCTCTCGTCCTCCAGTCTGGGTGCTCCAGATGTGCTGGGCTGCTCTTCCCGTCACTCAAGGTTGGCTGCAGCAAAGCACATCTGATGGGTGGCCAGTTGGAAAAAGGCCACGGAGTAGAGTGACCGGTTGCAAAGGCTCTGGCCCGGCGGTCAACAATGGGTTGGGGTCAGTCTCCTCTCCTTCGCTTGAGCAGAGCAGGCCGCTTGCAAAGCAGGGGCCCTCAGAAGTCAAACCTCCTTAGTTTTGAGCACTGAAGCCCACCCCGGAGTGGCTCCCTGCCTGTTGGGCTGGGGTCTGGACTTCTGGCCCGTCTTCGAGGGGAGGAAGGCCCTTCGACCTTGCTCCTCGTAAGATCCAAATATGACTTTCCCTCCCCCTGTTCCTGGCTTCCTGCCCCTGTCCTTTCATTGCCCCCTTCTTCTCCCCCATTTTAAGGGTTTTTAAGTACTACCTGCCCGGTTCCACCTTCAGGCTCCTGTGCTGCATGTGAGATCAGAAGAAGAAACCTCTGTATAGTACTTGTATAATACTTGCCAGCTTTTTTTTAATAAATGGGGTATGTACATGTACCAAGTGCTTTCACCATGTCTTATTTTCAGATGTGAAAGAATAAAATCCATTACGATGGGTAGCCGCCTTGGTATGTTGCAACGTGTCTCTCACTCATTTGGTTAGCAGTATGCAAGGCTTTTCACTGCAATTAAAATGGACAAAGGATTTGGTAATTAGAGAAACGCTGAAATGGGAAATGTCGTAAGGTCAATTATACTGTAATAGATCTTTGCATTGGTATTGCCGTATTCTAACATTACCGTTTAATTATTTTTTTTAGTCAAAATAAATTACATTCTAGAAATAAATCACAATTAGAAGGAAAGTTGCATAGCTTCTGGAAAATGTGAGTGCATTCCTGTGGCCTTACAGGTGATCTTATGTGCAAATGAAATTTAATGCAATATTTTAAGCTTGTATGATCCCAAAACAGACTTAATTTTTACCTAGAGTTATTCCACCATGTGAAACATATTGTGTCCAAAGGCCTAACTCCTTTATTTCTTGAAATCTCCCTTGAAGAGGGGAAGAAAGGCTGGGATGAGGGCGCCCCAGAATCACTCCATGAAGGTCCATGGATGAGGATGGACCAGAATGGCTTCTCTGCAGCCCTGGTCCGTTCTCTTGACCAACACCACATTAGGCTCTTTGAAACCAAAGCCCAGAACATCTGGACAGCACCACGTGGCCTGTGGCATTCTTCCAGGGCTTTGCCTTGTGTGGGACCTCCTGCGGGTCCTGGGTGTACATGGGGGGGGGGCTGAGGAATTCGGGGCTTTGCAGTCCCAGGAGGTTTACAAGGCTACTGGATGGACAGACTGACCATCCTCTGGTGCCCACCAGGGGGCAGCAGAGCACTGATCCAGGCCATTCAGCTGACTTGGGACTAGTCTACAATCCAGGCACTCTGCTAAGTCATGGTGAGGTTCCCTCCCTTTAAATCATAATGCGGTTAGTTTGTGGTTTAGGATGATGATGAGACTTTACTGTTGTGGCTTTGTAAGCCATGGATGAGCTCAACGTTCTGTAAGCCGTGATCCCTGGGTCTTCACTGCTGGCACTGGCAGGTAGGTGGGATAAACTGTCTTGCCGGAGTGTGTGTCAATGATGTGTATCACATGTACTGATTGTTATTTCTGCACAAAATCAGCTTTGCTTTTGTTTTGCTTGGCTTTTGAAAAGGATGAATTTCCTCAAAAGGGGAGTCCTTCCTTCCTAGTGGCTGCTCACCACCCTCGGCTCCTCTTTCCTCCCTTTTCTTTCAACTTCTTTGCCCCTTGGTTTTCTGCCTGCTCCAAATGTGAATTGTGGTTAGTTTCCACACGACTTCCTAATCATTATTAATATTATTGTGCTCTACATTAGTTAAATCCTTATAAAAACGCAGATGCACATTTTAAATCTTGGCTGGGGGGAAAAGGACTGCGAAGCCTGTACTTGTCTGGACCAAAGTTTTTCTTTAAGGCGTGTGGACCGCAGGCTGAGCAATTCCCTAGAGGTGGCTGGGGAATTCTGGAAGTTGAAATCCACCCATCTTAAAGTTGCCAAGATGGAGAGATACTGGCCTAGAGACCTACCTATCCTTCAATCTGCAGTTGCCTTGCTTCCTTTTTGCTGGTTGGATTTGAAAAGGCTTGTGCTTCACCTTACACAGCTGAATGTCCCACCTTGTGGAATAAAGGAGCTGTCTTCATATAAAATATCCAGTGGGGCAGCCCAGCTCCTTTGGCACTCTTACCAAGTAAAACGCACCGACTTGCTTTGAAATGAGCCAGGGGAGCAGTGGCTTTTACCCACCCCTTGAGAAACGTGTATCCTGATTTCATGCAGATCCCTGAATTTTGGGTAATTCTGGAGAGAGTTGGAAGGTACTTATTCTGGAGGTGGCTGCAGCCAAGGGTGTAGTTGTGTTGGAGAAGTTTACCTCTCTTTTCTCACTGAGATCCAAGATGTGGTCTGAAACCCTTAGGTGACTATTTTGGTACCTTTACCTAACAATTCTGATGTTAAAAGTCTCTGTTGTGGTTTACGAGTGCTGGAGAACTTGATGGATAGTTCAGAAAATGCAAAGTGTAAATATAGTCTGGCCTTCAACCAAGAATAGAATTTCACTTGGTGTTTCTCAGTACATTTGTATGTGTGAGAGACACAAACTCAAAGGTCTTAATAAAAATATTTATTGTACGATGATACATAAAATTGCACATTATGTGTAGGACACTTTCGTCATAATAGATTCTTCAAACCTGCAAATTCCTTATAAGTCACTGTAGGAAAGAAACAATGTACGGAGCCCTCCAATAATATTAGTTCCCCCTAATTTCAGAGTAGATAGTATTAGAGTATTTCATTTGATCTTCCTTTTGCTTGTTCTCTGTTTGGAGTAGCTGCCTTCAGGCTGGCACAATTCTTAAAGCCTGAGTTGCTTGGTCTTCAGTTCCAGGGACCCAAGTACAGCACAGAGCCACAATTTTATATCATGGCATAATAAGCCCCATGCATTTCTTAGAAATTATGTTTAATATAGCTTATTTTAGACTTAAATAGAAGAGATTAAAAAGACAAGTAATTCCTGCTAAAATCAGTAGGGCTTCAAAGAGAACAGAACGATGGCTTTGCAAACTTGGCCACTTTAAGATTTGAGGACTTCAACTCAGCCAGCCATGCTGGGGACTGTTGAAGCCCACAAATCTTAAAGTGGCCAAGTTTGGAGAGCCATGCTTTAAGACGTTAACATGAACACTTAAGTATCCTAGTGATCTATTCCTTATATCAGCAGTAATTATTTTATGTGAGCAGGAAGGAAATTCAGCTATTCAGTAGATAAAACAGTAGCTTTTCTGAGGCAGATTATTATGATTATTCATAAATGTCACATTTAGATGCTATAATCTTAAGCAAAGGCCAGAACCTCTTCTAGAATTTATTTGATTCTTTGGAGGGAGAGCTTTGTCTCCACCCATTAAAATCCTGTACACAGGGGAGAAGAGCCGTCTTCTCTTTGCACTCAAGGGATCCAAAAACCCAACTTGGCCAATAAACAGAGAGAGAGAGAGAGCAACACTTGGCTCATCCAGCTGTTAAGGATATGTAAAACTTGAGTGCTGCAGAGGTTTAAGCTTTGGAGATCTCCTCCTCCTCCGCTTCCTCCTTGGTGACCGCGGGCTTGTAGATTACCCCTTTCTCTTCCTTGGCCCTTTGGAGGCTGCAAAAGAGAAGCCTGGAGTTAGCCAAGGTTGCGAGAGGAGCTGGGCATCAGCAATTATGTCGGGGGGGGGGGGGGGCTGTTATTTCCTGAGCTGGAGTGGCCGAAGGGGGAGACAATAAGAAGGCAATCAAAAGGGCTTTTCTACGTTTGAGTGCAAATACATGTGCCAAGAGGGATCATTCACACCACAGTTGGGGTTCCTTTTGATCAGGTGACCTGCTTGGAAAAACTCATGATGAGTGGACTTTGGTGTTTGTCTCTGGAGGTGGGAATTGTCCCTTCTGGCCAGGTAGTCTGGCACCTGATGCTTTCTCCCGACTTCTGCTTGGAAGAACAACAATCTAAGGATTGTTCAACCTTTGAACTTGTAAAACCTGTGGTCCTCGACTTCAAATCTGGGAGTTCAAGTCCACAAGTCTTAGTTGCCATGCTTGGATACCCTTAATCTAAGATGAGGATGATACCATTCCTGATGCAAAGGCTGACCAGATGCCTCCATCTGTCCTCGGCCTCCTTTGGAGCCTGAAACAGCATCGGCACGAGCAGATGTCCAAACAGCAAGTAGTGAGGTTGCTTTCAGACCCAGGAAAGGGTAGGAAGGCCAGGGATTCCAGAAAGAACACTTTTCTTCTGGATAGTTCAAGGCCCAGGGGGATCAGGTCTGCTCAGGAGGCAGAAAGGGATTAACAGAGGGGAGCCAGGACCCCACACAAAAGGGGGAGTGGAGCAGAAGTCTTACCTCTTCCTTCGAATCAGCCAGAAGGCTACCATGGTGACAAAGACGATGCCAAGGACACTGGCTAACACCACAAAGAGGACAAAACCTGCGGTGGGGTCAGGAGGTTGGAGGAAAAAACATTTTAGTAAGTCTTGTTGATAGGAGAACTTTCCTCCTTGGGCCAGGTGCTCTAATTAGCTCTTGAAGTAAAACCCCAATGAGATAAGTAGCTTTGCTGGAATATTTTCCCAGATGAAATAAAATGAAATGGCTCGTGAAATCGTGTGACTGAATCATTTGCTCAGCGCTCTCATTATAAGAAGGATGTGTGTGTGTGTGTATGCTAGGCCACCTGTCTTTAGACCATGCAAATGATATCTAAGAAGAAACCTTTGTAGTTTGTGAAGGTCTAGAACCAAAGACATGCTGCTTAACCGTTTCCAATAGGTTGATTCTGAATTAGTAAGGTTAATATTACTTGCAGGACAGGAGGTTATCTTGGAGAGGAGACAGGCAGGAGAAGATCAAGAGGTCAGTAGATTCCAGTTGTTATCAGAGCAATTGCAGTTGCAGATGGAAGAGATGGAAAACCCACTGAAGAACTGAGGAGGGTACTTTGCGCCAAGCACTCTTGAGTCAAACATACCTGGGCCACCTTCACCTGGAGCTGGATCTTGAGAAAAGGGAGAAGCAAAATATAAATGCAAAATCACAACGGTGTCACTGAAATGACTCAGGACAAAGACAACTCTGAGAGTAATGTCACTCCTGGCCTCTGAATGGCAGGAAGGAGGCGTTTCACTCAGTGCCAATCCTGGGAGGCAGGAGAGAGAAGGGCAGCTGTTGACAAACTGGCAAAGGTAGAAATGGAGGACAGCTGGGTCATCTTGGCCACCCAGCCAGGTTTCTCTTGTTTTCCTAGAAGCTGGTGAATTCTGGGACTTGAAGTCCACACATCTTTGAGCTCCCAAGTTTTAGGAACACTGAATTATGAGGACATCACTTCCAGGATCTGTCCCTGTGGTCGGTGGGGCTTCCCAGCCAGGACCAGCCCAAGACCCTCGGCCACACCAAAGCAGCCACTTTGGCAAGGCTCTTGGGCACATCCTGCCTGGGAAGCCCCACCAGCACCCGGGACAGGTGAACCTGGAAGTGATGTCTTCATAGCTCAAGTGTTTCTCCACTAGCCTGTGAGACCCCATTGCAAGAATCCTGCCTCACTGCCTGGTTTGCTGTAGCACTTACTGGAAAGGAAACCCACAGCTTAGTCAACTGCAGAGCAGAAACCATATTCCCAAATTTCAGCCACCTCTGGGCATAAAACTATTGGATCTGTTTGGATTTTTTCCCCCATTTCTCCATTTTTTTAGTCCCGCTTATAGCCACGGTGCCCCTTCTACATGCTCTAATGCGAAGTGCCACCCTTTGCTGAGCTGGCCTCATCTGTTTCCAGTTCTTTTTTCTTGGATTTTTCAAGCCAGTTCTTTCGGATTAAATAAGTAATGAGGTCTCCACAGTCACTCCTTAAGAGCTGCCTTATGGCCAATACAGGACGGAGAGACCCTGGGAAGCTGGTTAATGCCAGCGTCTTCAGGGTTTGTTCTTACCCAGTGCTTTTAAAACAAAGAAGTGGCTTGCCAAGGCAAGCAGAAACCAGTCGGAGGCACAAAGAACTGGGAACGCTGTGGGTGTTGTCCTGGCACCCAAAACCTCCCCTGGGTCTCAAAAGTTCCAGAGCTGGTTCTCACCTCCCGCCTGTCCTTGGAAAAGGGTGGACCAGAATCCAGAAGGTGCCTGGCGTTCTTGGGGGGAGGACATCACTGCTGAATCACGCTGGACACGGTGCCAGGGAGTCACTCCAAGCCAAGTTCAGCACCGCAGGAGGGAGGTGGCTTCGGTTGGATTCCAGTTTGGGCCAAAAAGTCAGTTTATTTGGGACGCACGTGAGCAAATAGAACGGATCCTCCTGATATTGGGGGCTTAAATAGGAGCCTTGCTGGCTGCTCTGAGACTCCAAATAAAACACAGATAGACCTGGCTTATCAGATGAGAAGGGGACGTCCTTCCTTAAGCCAGTCTCTTGAGCGGCTAGTTGGGGAAGGGATCCCTTCCCGGAAGGGATACTCAGGGTACTCCCTGAAGCTCATCTGCCTGTCCTTTCCCCAAAAATGTTTGGGCCCAGCCCTTCTGGTTTTCCCCAGAGCTCCGTGGTTGATTTGGACTTGGGTGAGAGCTGCTGCCCTGGGTTCAGGTTTGCCTCCCTGACAAAGCTCTATAATTTTAAAAGTCTGGGACTTTTAAAATATGACAAAAAGCAGCTTTTCCCCTCTCCTCCCCTCCCCCCTCCCTCCCTCCCTCTCTCTCTCTCTCAGCCTTGCATATGTGCTGGGTGTGTTTGTGCACGTCTTAAGCAGAGGAATCTCAGGAGGAATCAAAAACGTTGCCGATCAAAGCTGCCACCTCGCCTTTCCTCTCCCACGCAGGAGAACCCTGCTCTTACAAGATCACCTCGCCTCCTCCCAGATGGCCTCTGCAACATTTTCTACAGGCTGTGCAGCAGCTGTCTAATTCCACTTACACAGTGTGCCAGGTGTGTATAACACAATTAGGACAGCCATCAGTGCTCAGCCCAGGAAGTTTTTCATCACAGCCTGTGATACTTAAAGGAAATACTCTGTACAAGGCTAAACTTAGAGCAGAATTTATTGCAATTTGTGAGCATTGCAAAAATAGAAAAGAATACAATAATCCTGGCGTCTGCCCCTCGGCTGTTCAAACCAGTTCTTGCTTGTATAAACATCGCTATATTTCTATATACAGATATATTCAATCTTGTTTCAAGAAAAAAAATTAGCCATCTTTGTTGCTCTTTTGTTTTGTAAATTACAACATACGTGCAACCCTAAGATTTCCAGTCTGTTTTGCCAACAAGCCTCTCTTGGGAGGGACTATAATTCACTTCTGACCCATTGCGTGCCTGTGATACCCAGGTTGGCTCACTCTATGTTGTAGGCCTAGAAAATCAGTGTTTCTCAGCCTTGGCCACTTGAAAATGGGTGAACTTCAACTGCCAGAATTCCCCAGAAAATCTGATCTTGGTGTACCCTTAAAAAGAAGTAACTCCAAAATCAGTCCCATCCCTCTTAGCCTAATCTGCTCAGCATCACTTGTAGATGGCTGAAGTGGGGGCTATTTATATAGTCTTCCTGCCCCTCTCAAAAAAAACCTGGCTTCATCACTGCTTATTCATCACTGCACAGGTCTAGCTATCACAACCTTCCTGTGTTTTCCTCCTGTTTCTTCCATGCTTGGGCTCTTTTGTTTTGTTTTGTTTTGTTTTGTTTTGTTTTGTTTTGTTTTGTTTTGTTTTGTTTTGTTTTGTTTTGTTTTTTGTTTTGAACAAAGGCTACTGCTGGGTCAGTCATGCAACACCAACTAAGAGGCTTGAGGCTTGAGTGGTTAGAGCTTCCACTCCCCCATTAGATGGCTAATTTTTGCACCCATGACGGTGGATTTGGGCAACCCAGCGTGATGAGCCTTTCCTGCTGTTTACGTGTCAAACTCAACCTCTTGCAGGGCTTCGTCTGATCCTTTGAACCTCCCCAGAAAGAGTCTCCCTGCAAGGGAAAGTTGGGATTTCTTTGAGATGCACAAGAGATTGTCCCGGTGCTGCTGCTAAGGACTAAGTGGTGCCCTTGGTGACCCCAGGGAGACAGGGCAGGTTATAGGTCTAGGAAGAAATGTGCTAGATCCAGCAACTTTGGAGGGAAGAGTCTATCTCATTTAAGATCTACTCCAGTGTTTCTCAGCTGGGTCAACTTTAAGACCTGTGGACTTTAACTCCCAGAATTCCCCAAGGCTGGCTGGGGAATTCTGGGAGTTGGAGTCCACACATCTTAAAGTTGACCCAGTTGAGGAATACTGGTCTGATCGATGCAGAGAGCTGAGATGCATCCCTTTAACTATCGAGTTTTGTTCCTTGGGTAGCTCTTTTCTCTTAAGTGCCCCTCCCAATGTACAACAAATCATAATAAGACTTCAGTCCCCATACCGAATTTTGCTCAGACTCTCAAATCCTCCAAAGCAGGTGTCAATATTTTCCTGCCCTCTGAAATAATATCTTGTTATCAAATGTTTACAGATCCCTCCCCCCCTCTTCCTCACAACTCCCATGTTATAACAGAATCAGTGACTGGGACTGTTTTAAAAAGCAGCATTGGAGGGAAACGAATACGTTTTTCCTTATATGTAAATGAAATCTACCCAGCCTATGTGGGACACCCCCATCCACCCCCACCCCTGAATTTTATTCCTGGTTTTATCAAATTTTCTGAAGGACCTCTGATGACCAAGGACTCTTGAGGCAGCCTGGGGGGCAGCCTTCCATCTGGGCACCTTTAATTCTAAGGTTGCTCTAACCGCTTTGTTCATTTCCAAATTCATCCAAAAGTACCTTGTGATTCTATGCAGATGTTATTGTTTTGAAGCTGAAGTTGGAATCCGTATTTTTAGAGAAAGACTACGGTATAATTACCAGCCCTTGCAGACACAGCAGGGTGGACTGTGCTGTGTAGCCTCCCACATGGCTGCCCCCGGGGTGCCAATCTTGCCCACTTGGCCTGTAAACTAAATCCAACCCAAGGTCTATGGAGATTCTCAATCACCTGGGTTACGGTGGTCCCCAAGGGGCTTTTTCCAAAAGGCAAATGGACTTTCACACTTTTTTTTCTTTTAAAACATTTTGCTTCTCATCCAAGAAGCTTCTGCCATTCTAACTGTCCAAACCGAAGAAGCTTCTTGGATGAGAAGCAAAATGTTTTCAAAGAAACCCCCCCAAGAAAGTCCAGTTGCCTTTTGGCAAAAGCACCTTTGGGGTGAGTCTATCCCAACTTCGCCTCTCATTCAAGTCAGCCTAAGCCGCCATCGTCATGATAAATCCTCTTGGTAGGGAGCATTTTCTCTGGCCTACCTTGTCGGAAGGAGACGGAAACCATCCTCTCGTCAAATTCCTGAACTCTTCGGAAGTTGTCCACCATTTCAAGAGGGGCCGGGTCGTTTGACTCAGTACAGTAGAGGGTGGTTTCCAGTGCCAGCAGCTGTGAAGAAAGATTCTCCGGTTAGCAATGGCACCTGCAGAAGGAGAGGGGCAGGCAAGTGTCTTTTCCCCAGGTGAAGGTTGCCACGGCTTACAGGGTGAGGTGCTTGGACCATTGATTGCAGTGGAAACAACTGTATAAAAAGGCTGTTTTTCTTAATTCTGCAAAAATCTAGAGTTAAGAAGAATCTGAATTGGTCTGATTCTTATGAAGGGAATGGATTGTGGAAAGTAGAAAGGGTGCTGCAATTATACAATATATTCATTCTATGGCTCCCAGTTAAATTAACTCGGATGGTTTTATTTTTGGGGAATTAAATCCTGAAAGGAAAAAACATCTGTTACAGGATCGGCCTGGAAAGCACTGGAGGGAATTATTTTTCCCTGCGTTACCTGCGACATTGCTTCTGTTCCCTGAATGTAATTTGTGCTTTATGGAACTTGCCTGTTCCACTGAAACTTCTACGGGTTTTCGGAAAACTGTCCAGAGGACACTTGGGTAGCAAGGGGGTGTGGTCAAAGACCCTTCGTAGCGGTAGTAGTCGTCCAGTCTCTCTGGGAGCAAATCTCGGACGTTGAAACCTGGAACAATCGCTTCCTGATCTGAAAGAAAGCAGCCGCTTCATCAGCTGGACTGAAGCAGTGAATTGCATCTTGTCAATTTTGATTCTGGATGGAACATTCCCTAAATATTTATCTTGCCCTTTTCTTTAAACTTTCAGATAATTCAATTTGGCCAACTTAGTCAGGGCTTTCTACAGCCAGCCCTGGCAGGGGGTGGGGGTGGGGGTGGGGGTTACATCCAGCCAAAAAACCCAGATGTTTTGTTGTAAAGACGAGGTTGGCCCAGCCAGTCCATGTGGCCCCTGCTGAGAATCCGCACGTGGCTGAACATTGCGGCTGAGGTGGTGCTTTTGTCATCTGGGCAAAGGCTGGAGTTCAGAGTTTGTTTACTATCATTTAGGCAGAGAAAATCAGGACGGTGAGTCAGACAACCAGAGAGAGGATCAAACACTGGCAGCAAATACTCAGTCTTGACTGCAGCTTCCTTGTAAACAGTTTAGTCTCTGCTGCCTCATTCTTGTATTTTGTAAGTCGGATTGGTATATGTGTGTGTGTGTGTGTATCTATCTATCTATCTATCTATCTATCTATCTATCTATCTATCTATCTATCATCTATCTATCTACAGATACACACACACACACACACACATACCGCAACTGTCTATATTGCAAATTAACCTGACACCAAAAGCAAGGGATTAATCGCCCTTATAGGAACTGAGTATCTTCTCTTGGCTGCTCAGGGCTTTCTTCTCAGTCACAAATTCTTTCCTACCTTTGTATTTCACATGTTGGAAATGGCTGAAGATCTTTTCAAAGGATGGATTGAAATCTCCCTCCTGCAACGAAACGGACAGGGGTAATTTCCTATTGGAATAACCTTGCAGTCCCTGCCAAGCACACGCGTGGCCACCGGTGGGCCTCAGGGCAGGAGCGGGGCACCTAAACTGCAGGGCACAATCCTGCAAGAAAAGCCCCTTGGGCATTCACATGGGTGCAAATTCAGGGTCTCCGCAACTGATTGTGAAGTGACCCAGGAGAGGCATTTGGGTTTCTGTCTGGGAAGCCAAATCCTTTTGATCTCGTCCAACACTTTGATTTATGCCTCCATTTGTTGAAAAAAAGAACGGCCAATTTTGTGGGCAGCAGTGATTTTATTTCAGGGCAAATATACCCTCCTGACTTTACATCCGCTTTCAGAGAGTTCTCAGCTGCTCTTGCTAGAATAATAATCATATCTTGCGCTGCATCATTTCCTTGCCTACACTCAAACATTCAGCTGGTGGCTTCACGGTCGCTTCTATGAAACCACATAGAGAAGGACCAAGGTCCCTTCAGCAGGACAGAAAGGAGGGGCCAGTTTCACCCATGGAAAGGATGCGCTTTGGACTATCAAGAAGTCCTGGCAGGAAGAATCACCTGAAACCACCAGGGAAGAAGCAAGTCTTACCTCGACCAGGATTGCCAAGACTGCTAACCCACTGGGCTTGTCAACTGCTGATTTCAGATCTAGATACCGGTCAGAGTTGTAATGGACAATATGCAGCTGCAAAGGGAGAAGGAAATGGTCACTGCGATTTCTAAGGCTTAATAGCTGGGAGAACCATGGCCTTTGCAGCCAGGCCTCCCAATTCCCTTGGCTGAGCCCTGCACTGAGGTCTTTTGTCTTTCTCAATGACCTTAAATTGTGACTTGGAGCATCCCAGGCCTTTCCTAGACTTATAATTAGTCTGAGACATGAAACAATGTTGTGGCTATGAATTGGAGGAATTGAGGATAATGACAATTCGTGGCTGGACTTGCCCATTGTGTCGGGGTCCTAGGGAGGCCATTCTCCGGGATGCCCATGAAAAATGGGATGATGCAACCGGAGACACAAAATGGACCAGCTGATCAAGATGACTTCCCAGGCTAGAGAACAGGAGTCTCTGTCTCCCTGCTGTTTGTCTGCTAATTTTATCCCATGCAGCAATTCGTAAGTGGAGGAGGGGAAAAAGGCTGTTCTTGGATTTGCTTATCTGACGATTAGCTGTTTGCAAATGGGAAGCTTGTTGGAGGAAGGAACAAATCAGGGAAAAGAGTGAAGGTCAGTGCAGGTTTTTGAAGGACGAAGGTTGGGGAAAGCCCCCAGGATTCTGTATTGGTCAAAGGGTGCTCAGGATGGCATGGGGAGAAGAAGAGAAAGAAAAGGATAAGGGAACACCTATGGGGCAGTGTTTCTCAATCTGGGCAACCTAAAGATGGGTGGACTTCAACTCCCAGAATTCCCCAGCCAGCAGAGTTCTGGAAGTTGAAGTCCACCCATCCTCAGGTTGTCCAGGCTGAGAAACGCTGCTGCCTGGACAGCCTCTCCTGTTCATTGACTTTGGACATCTGAGGAAGAAAGCCGGGGGCCACGGCAACCGAACCCCAAGACATCTGGAGGGCACTAGGAGGAAGACAGCTGTTATCTCAACCCAACAAGCCACAGAAGCTGTTCTGTTCAAGATGGAAACCGTGAAAAGGTCTCGTGCAATGGCCTGCTGGATCCCACAGAAAGGAAAACCATCTCCACCTTTGGAAAACGGATGCCCTGTTTCCTGGCCTGGCCTTAAGTGCAGAGACAGGCATTACACCAAAGGGCCGGATTATCTTACTTCAGCAGCAAAATGCCTCCCGCTGATCGTGTGCTCTGATCCTTCCTGCTTGTTCCGATTTCCCCAGTGTAAGTGGAGTTGCGCTGCCGAGTACTGGAAGGAGAAATTCCGGATGCGCATGGCCGAAGAGAGATTCATTTTTACTACAGAAGAAGAGAGGAGAGAGAAGATGGAGGGGAAGCATGGCAGCATTAGGTGCCCAGGAAATATCTCAACTTTGGAAAATGCCAGTGATGGACTTTCTTTAAGGCTCAAACGTTGAAAACCAGGCTACCCCAGCTTTGTGCCTCCAGATGTGTGAACATCAATGCTGTGATCCCTAGCTAGCATGGCCTTTGAAGAACATCTGGAGGTCAATGATATGGCTTGATTACTCATGCTCATGGCCCTTCAGGTTCCCTCAGAATCTCCATCACTGTTAGCTGCTGTTACCTGAATGCCCATTATTGGTCAAGAGGAACTTGACATCAGAAGAGACATTGTAGCCTTCCAGTTCCACTGGCAGAAGGGTGGAGTCGTAGTGGAGGATGTCATTGTGGAAGTCAATGGGAGACTGGAAGACTCCTCCACAAAAGGGGTACTTCTTTGGCCACACTTTTTCTCCGTCAGGACCTGGGATAGCAAAACCTCCAGAAGGTCAAGTCAAGATATCATCCCATGGGTCCCTTCCCAGCCTCCACCCTCTGCCACAGTAGGCCAGCAGGCACCAGGGCTTCAAGCAGACAATCAAGACCCTGCAACTGGCAGCCAGCACAAAGACCCCCCTGGACTGAGTAACAATCAGGTGCTTGAGAAGAAGACAGGGGAAAGAATTGGGAAGATCCACTTTCAAATCCCCCCCCCATCTCTTAGCCTTACCCACGTCTGAGGGAGATGGTGGTCAGGATCAAGAGAAAAGCCTAGCATCTGAGTTCTTTGGGCAAGAAAAAATCTGAGGAGCAAACAGTTTCTATCTCGCCTCATGAGCAGAGTTGCATATTCTGCACTTTCGGCATTGATTCATCGTTGAACTGGGAGATACCTAGTCATGCCATTTCTAAGAATTGTATGTTCCTGCACAAACCCTTTTTTTGCAGGAAGCTCCTTCTTTTAAGGCTACACAGTTTCTTATGTGAGCTGCAGGGAAAGACGGGTTCGGCTCTGACTTGGGAGTGACCTTCTTTTAATAGCCAGGAGCCCCTGCTGAACTTCAACTGGAGTCTCCTCCGGACCACCACAGTATCTTCAGCTGCACTTGGGTCACAACGCAGGGTCATTCAGATGAACCTGGGGTCCCCAGTGGGAGGAGCAAGGAGCAATCGCCCAGACTTACATTGTTCCCCTGAAAGGATTTGCTTTACAGGCTGTCTACGGAAGGGGGGGTGATAGATGCATGCAGGTGAAATCTGAATTGGACAACCGGTAGCTTCTGGGCTAAGAGGGGAAGCCCCTTTCTCAAGTGTGGCCCCAAAGCTCTGTGCTGCAATCGATGGAACACCCTCCCTGCTCCAGAGCTAGACCTGGAAGACATCTGAGTGTCTTCCCTGTGGGGTCCTGAGACAAGGTGGGGATTGTGTTAGTTCCCCACATCCATGCGCTCAAACCCCAGCCTATACTGTCCGAGGTGGTCTAGAGAAGCCCCAGGCTCCGACATGCTCCATCCAGACCAGTCTTAATTCACCTGTCACCAGGCAGCAGCTCATGTCACCCACCTGGTGGATTCTGCAGACAGATTCACCCAACTGGTTCACCTGGTAGGGACCTACATGGTAGCCCCACGTGACACAAACGCCACCTTCTGTGAGACCTGGAGGTTGAGCTCACCCACCACAAAACCCGGGTAAGAAAAGAGAACCGATCTGGTCTCTTAACATGCAACAGGTAACCCAATGATGGCTTAGCATGGTAATCTGGTTCACCCAACGTATTAAAATAACTCCTCGGTTCCCACAACACACTCAACCACAGGCTAGCCAAAAGCATCTTAGTGGGTTTCCCAAAGTGATTGCTGTGGCTTAGCCAGACTCAGTTACGGAGCCCTTCCCCCTCCCCTCCATTTGATCCCACAACGGCAAGGTTATATGAAGGAATGGAAGATTTGTGCAGATTGTGGCACCAAGTAGATTCGGCTATGAACCTCCCTGGATCTAATCAGACTTGGAGCCACCAATTATGATTTAATCTAATGAATTAAAGTGGGGACTTACCGATGTAGGACCACTTTGATCCTGGAAGGAAAATGAAAGGGACATGAGCTTCATGTTAAAGCAGCATTAAACTTGCCCCTATTATACAAAACCAGAAAGGGAATAAAACCGTGAGGGAATATTTGCAGCAGAACTCTTGTGCCTGGAGGGTCTTTCTTTTTCTTTTTTCCCTGAAAACGTTGTTTAGTGAATAAACCTGATTTTGGAAATTAAATGGCCACCATCCTTTCAGAAGCTGCCCCCAGGCAGGTCCTCCCATTTAAGCAGGGCGCAAGGTCTATGTGCGCAGATCTCTGGAAGCAACCTCAGCTCTGGAAATGTCCCTTTGGAGGAAGAGGGAGTCGGAGAAGCAGCCAGCAGGTTGCTTGCGCCTCAACCCAGACCCAAATAGACAGATCAGATTACTCCCATTCACTGAACCAAAGAGTTCCTGGAGCGTCTTGGGGGTCTTGTCCCCCTGCCCTTTGTCTGCTGAGCCCACCTGCTCCCTCGCCCTCCCCCCCACAGCTCTTCCCTTCACGGGGCTCTCTTTGGAATCGGGACAGATTTCCAATTTGCCTTTAACCAGACTTCGCTGCTGCTTCAGTCCTCCTCCCCTGGGGGTTCTGCCCAGAAACCGTGCCAGGAAGGTCTCGTGTGGCACCGGGCCTGGCATGCACAAGGAAGGTCAAGCCTTCTCTTGCAGGCAGGTCTGGGAGGGAGACCCTTCAGGTGGTCTCGCCCCCCTCCTTCCCCCCCTCTTGTTTCAGGACCCTCAGCTCTGCTGAAAAACGGGGGGGGGGGAGGACCCTATCCTGAGTTCTTCCTTCCTGGCCAACGTCTCCAGGTTATTAAGCCCCTCCGGGTGGCTCTTGGGGTCTCTGGGACTCTGCTCGAAGGATGCCACGATGCCTTCTGAGGCCGCTTTTGCACTCTTCACCAAACTCGGCTTAGGGGCTTCTTTCCAAACCAGCCCTGACCGAGTTTCCTCCTTTGGAGGCGGTTTCGCCGACTGCCCTGGAGATGGAGGGAGGGGAGCGCGCGACACCTGCTTGGCCTGATCGGAAGGGGAGGGTCTCCACCCCTCGCAGTGGTCTCTCGAGACCCCCCCGCCGCCGGAGATTTGCCTTGTCTTTCTGCGGCTTCTGGCTGGTAGCCTCGACGTCGCCCTCCCCAGCGATCCCCTAGGAGGTTCCCGAAACCATCATCCGAAGCCGGAACTAAACCTCGGCAATAATCTCCGGGCAAACGGCGGTCCGGTCTCTGCGGTCTCTTCCCTGGCGCGGCGGGGGGCTCAGAGCCGAAGCCCCCAAACACCTGCAGGGCCTTGCCAGGGGGAGGCAGCGCGAGCCGCAGCGATGGAGGGGGGGGGCTGCACCGGCTGGCACGGGGAAGAAGCCAGGGCTGGGTTAGGGTCGCCTCCCAGCCCACAAAGACCCTCCCCGCCAAGGCAGCCGTTACCGTTCAGCGGGGCCGGCCTGCAGAGGTGAGCGTGGAGCAGGAGGGCGAGCAGGGCGGCGGGCAAGGCGGGCATCTCGGGCGTCCTGCGGCTCCTGCCGCCTCGCTTGGCACCTGTGCGCTGCCCGAGCGGCGAGCCTCGCTCTGCCTGCCCGGCGCCTCCGCCCTCGCCCCGAGCCGTGATGTCAGCCGACGACCGGCCCCCCGGATGGCCCCGGGAGCCGCCCCTCTGCCGCCCTCCCCCTGCAGGGGCCGCACTCCCCAACCCATCACCCGCAGCCTTCGCCTCCTTGCCTTTCGGGGCTTTCCCCGACGGATCGCTCCGCTCCGCATTCCAAGCCATTGACGGGACTTTTGTGCCCCACAAACCCCTGGAGCGCCAGGAGGGGAGCCAGCTCAGCGTCCGGGGACCTCCTCCACCTCCCCCCCCCCCAATTTCTGTTCCTTTCGTGGTGCCACCTTTTCCTGGGCAGCTGTGCGGAGATTGGGCCACTTCAGGGCCTGTTGTGCTGTCCCTAATCCGAATCTTCATCGGGAAGAGCCGTTGCTTTTTGGCCGGCTGGGTATGTGCAGCCCGGGACACCACCTGCACACCTGCAAATGGGGGTGGGGGGGTACATTTCCCTGCGCTTTTCTTTCAGTCTCCTGCAGCTCTTCCTGCTGCTCCCTGCCTTGTCTGCAGTTTCAGTGGATGGAAAAGTTTTGTAGGTGTTTTCGTTTGTGTCCCAGGCTGTGCCTTTTCCCCCAGATTTCCTTCTAGATCTTTCCCTTCATCCCAACACGCGAGCAAAGCTGCCTTGTGCCCAGAGGGCCTGTGGTTCTCTTCACACTTAATTGCTGCGCAAGTCTCCAAAAGACCCCAACCCATTTCTCTCCCCCCTTCAGCTTCTCATTGTGCTGGGACCAGGCCTGGCAGGCCTTTCGACTGCAGCTCCCACTTTGCTATTCTGGAATCTGCCCTTTCTGCTCTTTTCCCCAGAACTCTTATGTCCCTGTCAGCAACTGATGGGTGCCTGTTCTTTTTGCTCTGTCCCTGACTAGTTTTGCAGCAACAATCCGGTTTTATTTGTGTACCCAAACTCAAATTTGGAAAAGTGTCCTGGAAAATAGAAGCAATTTAGCAGTGCGGTTATTCAAACATACCATTAAAACAGAAAACCATCAAATTGCAGTGTTAGATTCCCAGGAATAGGAATGGGGCGAAAACAAAGAGGCTGTGAGGCAGCTGTGGCCAGTCCAGGTGCTGCACTTGGGACAATCCCTTTTTCTGCTTCAGAAGATGCGCTTACCTGGGAAACTTGAGGTGCCCTTCCAGGGTGCTGTTAGAGTCACCCTGACCTCCAGAGGGCCAAAAGTTTCCGTGCGCAGGAGTGGCTGCTGACCCACTGCCCGCTCTGGCTGCCCGGCTGCCCCCTTTCCTGGACTCGGAGGCGGAGACCCAGAACTGTTTTATAAATTTTATTAAACAAATTTTTTTAGTCACCCAACTCACACAAAGGTGACTCAAGGTGGCTTACAACATTTAAAAACCTTCAGCAAGAGAAACTAGCCAAGTTCTGTGTATCCACTGTGAACGTGTAAAAGCAACGGGCTCCTGAACGTGACCGAATCCTCATCCTCCTCTTAGCCTCTGGGGATATTTGTTTGTTTTTCCTCTCTCTGCTGCAGTTAATTTATATTTGCTCTGCTCTATCTGGTTATGGACCAAAATAAATAGCATCTCTGGTAGATCACTGCCACAGCATTCTTCTGAAAGGCTCTCTTCCAGACTCTCCCGTCGGGCTCTGTGGCCCTCGGTCCTCTCAGCCTTCCTGGCAAGGCGACTCTTCTTTCTTTCACCTACATTTTGTCCCTGTTTTGCGTTCAGTGGTTTTCCTTACAGAGCTCTTACGCTTGTTCTCAAACCCGATTGTAAATAGGTTTGAGATACTTAACAGGAAACAGTATGGAAATGTTTTAAAACATAGTACAAAAAATGCCAAATGCCTTTCTTTGGCAAATTAATTTCCCTGGAGCGTTTTATGGAATCCGTGAAAATTGATCTCTCATGCACAGTGTCCCCTGTAGTCTTCCCCAGGTCATTTTCCAGAACTGGACTACAACTCCCATCATTCTGACCAGCACGGCCAGAGGACTTGCTAGCTGATGTTATCAGTGTTCACAATTTGCCATTTGGAGTGAACCATGAGGGGAAACAATGCAGGGAGAAAATTCAGTATAATTCAGTCACCGATGTCCAGGCTGCATTTTCAGAATTTAAGTGGAAAAGGGTTCCTTTTTTCCTTTATTTTATTTATATGCCCACAATATGACTAGATTTATTGGCACCAAGAAGAAGGAAAAACAGAAGAATGAAATAAACTGTATTAGCTGAAACAAGAAACAGCCATTAATCAGGGACACAAATGTGCTTCTCCGGACAGGAGTGTCCATCGAGCTGGCCCGGTGCCAGTGCCTGAGCCGGCTTTCCTGCTTCCTCATGGCCCCAAGTCAGGGTGAAACGTGTGAGTTTTCTTCTGGCCCCGAGGCTTCAGCGTAATTGCTGGGGAGTGGATCAGGGTAACACAAATGTCCCAGCTTCAGCACCCTCAGAGAGGCATGCGCATGTATCTGCAAGTTTTTGCCACACCTCCATCTCACCCATGCGCACAATCTTTGTGAAGGTGACTTTGAGAAGAGCTGCTGGGCAGCCAGAAAGAGTTTTGGAAAATTTCTTGTCCTCCCCAAGGTCAGCCTCAGAGGACGATGGCTGACCCATACGTAAAGGCTGCACCAGGCGCTGGCCCCCATTCCTGGTTTCCCACGTGGACCTGATCCAGCGAGATTTATGGGGGTTCACTGTAAGCCTTCCCAAGCGATGGCATTCCCTGGTTGACCCCGGACAGGTCCCTCGCGAGGGGTGAGGGCTGCCCTGAGCTCCTTAGACCAAAACTGAGAGGGAGAACCACAATAATACAAACAACTTTCAAATGCAGCTGGTGGTCTCCTGAGGGGAGGGCCTCGGGTGCTTTCACTGGTAGGGTTTTGTGGGCAGACCCACTTTTCCCCACATGTCAAGGTTGCCTATTGTGTTCTATTTTCTGTGGAAAATCCCCGGAATAAATGTTGGACATCAGAAAGCATACATGGGGAAGACATGTGAAATTCAGGCTGGAGTCCAGAGCAGCACACCAGAGGGGTCATTCAAATGAGATCACGGTGCTTGGACGTGACTTGGAGGCCTGCCAGGAGAGAAAATCCATGAGCTGAACAAACGAGAAATGCTCCTTCTGCGTGAGCCAGAGAAAGTTGCACAACAGGGCTGCAAATCCACCTGTGAAGGAACCCGGCACGTTAATCACAAGGCTGAATCAGTAGATGATTCAGCCCCGGATCTCTCTTGGCTCTTTCCTCCCGGAAGGCACCACAAGGAAAGGCCTCCCCTCTGAGAACCACAGGAGCAGCGAGGAGCCTCTTCGCAGACTTTGCAAGCATCTCCGCATCTTTAGAGGCAGGCTTCTCAACCTCACGATGGCTGGGGAACTCTGGGAGGTGAAGCCCATGTATCTTCAGGTGGCTGAGGTGGAGACATGCTGCTTTGGAAGGACTGGCATTAAATATTGAGCTTGATTTTCAGCCTCCCTATGTGGAGCGCCTGCCCAGCCGCTCAGCAGTGCCCTTGCTCTGTCTCTTCGACAGCAACGGAGCCTGTGACATGCAGGAAGCCTTCCTAAAGTGCAAATGAGTCGGTAATTAAGTCCAGCTGCTCTTGACCCTTAACCTGATTCATTTTGGCTTTGGTCAAGCTCCCTCTGTCCATCTTGATGCCGTGACCGTTTATGAGGAAGCCACCGGGCCCCTCCCTGCCTTGGCTGCCAGGCATCTGCCAGCTCCGTGATCTGGCCGGAGCGTTCCAGGCCCCACCAAGTGCAAGAAGGCCGGCCATGGGAAAGCCCGGCTCCCACTTAGCTTGATCCCAAAGCAGAGGCCAAGCATGACCCCTATCCAGGAGGGCCATCAGGTTCCTACAGCAATTAGCTGCCTCTGGTATATCTTTAGGGCTTCTTTACAGGAGGGGTTTTTCAGAGGCCTTCCTGGACAAAGGCTTCAAAAATTTTAGCAAGGGGTTCTCTGTCCGGTTGCTGGGTGGGCGTGGCCATGGTGGGCGTGCCTAGTCGGCTTCCTGCACCATGGCTGGGGTGTGTGTTGTTGCCCTCCCCAGACTTTCCTCGAGCCTCTGGGAGGGTGAAAATGCCTCCCCAGGCTCCAGAGGCCCTTCCCGAACTTCTGGTAGGCCCGTTTTTTGCCCCCCCCCCAAGCCTCTGCATGCACCCTGCACTTACCTGCATCCAAAATAGGCCACGTGGGGACTCCTGGGAGGGTCAGGGTCAGCCAGGAATGGGATTTGGAGGTTTTCTGAACTGCACAGAATCTTAGCTTCAATGTCAAATCTATTCCTAGGGTCGTCATAGACATTACAAGAAATGCCATAAAAAGAGGGCAACATTTTTAGCACTAAAAGCAATAAATCATTCTTCTTTAATCATTAAAAGCAGGCACTGTGTGTGAGCCCCAGATCTCAACTGGGAAAGGATCAGGAGCGTTTCAGTTGAGTTGATTTCTTGGTTCCTGGATTCCTTTGGATCTGGCTGGAGAACCCTGTCCCGAGCATGGGTAGGTGAGACCCTCCTGGGAGAAATTCTGTTTTTTGGTAGTTTCTTTGTCTGGGGTGATGGATCGTTTGCCCACTGCACCTATAACCATCTGTTTCAAAATAAGAGCCTGACGGAAGGTCTGTGGACTCCACCCAATTCCCATTTTATCTCTGGCCCTGACTGATGCTAAGGGGGATGGCTGAGAGCCGACTGACATCAGGCCATGGCTGAGGGGCGAGCCTGACGCTTCCCTGGGCCTTCTTTGCATTGTTTGGTTAAGCTTGGGGAAGATGGAGGATAGCTTTAGGCATTTGGATGTTAATTCTTTTATATCAATGCAGTAATATTTTTTTTTTTATTGTGGACTGGAGATTCACCTCCAATACTTCCTTCCCATTCTGCCCCACGGCACAAGCAATGTGACTTGGCACCTGTTCAAACAGTGCAGTCTTCCCTTACCCGATGCCCTCAGATCTGGGGCTGCCCATTTCTCAGGTGATGCTATCTCTGATAGGCTTTTAAAAGGATCCAGCAAGCGGATCCCTTGCAAGGATTCCTGGTGTTTTGGGATTGCTCTAAACAAGTGACCACAATCAGGATACCCTGCAAGCTTTAGGACTGACCTGGGCCCAGGAAAAGGGCCTCTGATGGGCGAGCAAAGCTGACCCTTCTGAATGGGGACCCAGCGCTTCGTGTGGTTTTTAGCGGGCATTTCCACAGCCTGAGACCAACTTTGGCGGCTCCTCCAAAATAAACAAGGGAAACTAATTCTGAAGTTTGAAGCGTCTTTTTATAGCCTGGAGTGAAAATAAGGGAGGGTCAGAAAGGTGGACGGAGTTATTCGTTTTAAGGGTTGGGTTTCGGCCACTGTCATGAGTGGCCAGGTCTTTGGCCCAAGAGGCGTTTCAATGCGAGGCTGGCCGTGGGGGTCACCCGGACCCTGCCAGGAAAACCCCGGGACGGCTGGCCAGCCGCCTGAAACAGCAGCGCCTTAGCCTTCTCGAAACAAAATCCCAGCGGCCGCAGGAGCAGCACGTGGCCCGCCGTTACACGCGCTAAACACCGGAGGGTCCCAAGGAGAGCGAAGGGCGTGAGTCGGGGGGGGGGGGGGGGGACAAAGGACAAGCCGGCATCGGCCCGACGGCTGCTTCGGCCACAGGGGGCGCTGCTGCGGCAGAGACTCTTGTGGACCGTCGCCACTGGGGGCGCCCCAGCCGCCGCCCCCTCCCCCCGCCCAGGCGCCGTCGGCAGCGGGTCCCGGGGCGGCGTGGGGAGAGGCCTCGGGGCAGCGGCCTCCCCTGGGACGCCGCGGGGGCCGGCAGAGCCTTGCCGGGCGGCGGACAGGCTGACTCCCGGGGCGGCCACCGCAGCTCGGACCGCCGGGCCCCACGCGAGGCAGGAGCTCCCCCTGGCGGCCACCCGGGAGCTGCAGCAGCCGCCGCCTCTAGAGCGCGGCACAAAGCCAGCCGAGGGCGCGCCCGCAATTCCGGCGCCCGAGCGAACGCTGAGCGATGCGGGGCGGGGAGGGAGGGAGGCGGGGGGGGAAGGGCCCCTGTGGCGTGCCGGGCGCGGGAGGAACAGGGAGGGGACCCGCGGCTGCGGCGGGGGGGGGCGTTGAGGCGTCGGCCGCCCCTCGCCTTCGCTCCGCAGCCGGAATCGATCCCGCCCCCTTCGGCCTGTCCCCGCCAGGCTCCGGGCCCCGATGGATGGGAGGGCGAGCGGAAAACCCGGCGGGAGGATCGGCCGCGGCCGGAAGGGAGGCGCCGCGCGGGGGGGGCGTGTCCTTTGGCCGTGGCGATCGGAAAACCCGGCGGGCGAGACGGCGCGCGGGTGGGCGTGTCCGCGGGCGGCGCAGGCGCGGTGCGTGCGTGCGTGCGTGCGTGCGTGGGGCGACGCAGGGCGAGGAGCGGAGGAGGCCGGCGGGCATCGGCGGCGCCGCCATGGAGTGCCCGCACCTGGGCGGCAGCGTCTGCCTCGCGCCCGACTCGGCCAAGTTCCCGCAGGGCTCGCCCTCCTCCTGGTGCTGCAGCGGTGAGTGCGGCTCCCGCGCCCGTCGCCCCCCCCGCCCGCCCTCCCTGCGGGGCGCCTCGTGCTCCCTCAGCCCGGCAGCGGCGGCGGCGGCGGCGCTGTCACAAAGGGCCTCGCGGGGCGCCGGGCTCCCCCCTCCGCCTCCCGCCACCACAACAGCCCTGCCAGGTGGGCCGGTCTGAGACGGTGGGGGGGGGCTGGCCCAACGTATCCCGGGCGGCGACAGCGCTGGGGGGCGGGGGGGGCTTCAGCCTCTGCCTAGACCGGCGGGGGGGGCGACTAAGGTCCTTAAACGGGGCTCCCCCTGGTCGGCAGCTGCTCTTCCTTCCGCCCCTCCGGGCTCCGAGGGTCCTTCTTGGCCCAGGATCTCCTCCTCCGCCAGCGCCGCCCTCAGGCTCCCTCCTGCCCTTCTCTGCCTGGCGCTTCCCTTCCTTGGCTTCCTTCGCTAGGCAGGTGGGGAAGCGCTTCGGCTCCTCCCAGACTGGAAAGCAGGCAGAGGGTATAACCGAACCAGGTCTTGGCTTCTCCCTTGCAAATCCCCAAGAAATGCATTAAGGCAAAGATCTCTGGGCCGAGGGAGCTCGTAAGGGGGAGCAGCTGCAAAGCACAGCTTGACCAATCAATAGTTCAACGTTTGCAAAGTCCATGCTTTGTGTGAAGCAGACGTGTTGGAGGAAAAGTTTGTGCCAAAAATAGTTGTCTGTTAGAAATCGGCCTTAGGGTGAAAATAATCAGCTCGTTTCAGTGGTTGTGCTGCTGTTTACTCTTGTTCTTTGTATTGTGATGTATTTTGTTTCTGTGCTTTATATCCCGTATACTGCCTAAAGTCCCTTGCGATTAAGGCAAGTAATGAATAAGTAATACAACGTTCTTAATATCTTAGCCCATCAATTTTGAGAATGCTTATTAAGATATACATCATAAAAATTGCATATTCAACATTTAGATAAAATCCAAGATTTTATTTAAATATGTTTTGGACTGTCCAAACAATTGTTGAATAGTTTGTGTACTTTCAGTGGTGTTTTGTAGCATAAGGCCATGACGTTCTGTTTAGGGAGTTTTAAAGTGAAATTTCACAACTCTTCTTTGAAAACCTTCTCATTTGTTCCGCAAGGAAGGAATTCAATGAGTGAAATTCCTGGATGTTTTCCTTGCTCTGATGACAAGGATGTTTTCCTAATGTGGAGAAGCTGAATTGCATTATAGTTTATGGAATTTTTTTTTTAAAAAAAAACTTGTCTTGCTGCTGTATAAATGTTGGAGTGGTTTTGCTTCACTGGAAAAAATGTCAACAGATGGATTTAAATGATCCCATTGCTGGCTAAGATGATGTCCCTTGAAGTAGCTTAAGGCTTGTCTGTCTTGTAACCTAGTCTGCTATCTTCCAAGTTGATTAACATTTGCCAAGTGAAAACCTGCCCCAGGCGTGGTGAGGGGTCCACTGCAGGATATTGTGGAAATGAGCTTTTGATGAAGTTTTTTTTTTTTTTTTTTTTTTAAGTAAGCCTCTGTGGGTGACTTTATGGACATCCATGTGGTTTTCTTGGCAGCTCTACTGCCGCTGCCACCTTCCGGGCCTTTCTGTAATCCGCCCCTCCAGCAGGGTGCTTCCCTCGCTGCCTTCCAAGCCAGTGCCAACTAGTCAGGCCAGACCTGCAGGGCTTCCCAGCCTGGCAAAGGCCACCCAGGTGCTTCTACCCGCCGAGATGAAAGTGTAAATCCCCCTTCCATCCTGCTGGCTGAGAGACATTTCATATTTAGGTCAGAGTTGCAGCCTTCATTTACAAAACTAGAAAAGTAGTAATGGCTATAGTATTCCTGCCTAGTGTTTGTATTCCTATAGCAGAGAAAGAAAATCTACAACTACTGTGTTAGCTGATGGTGGTCTCCAATTCTGGAGATTGCTGGTCTATCTTAAACGTCATCTCCTCAATAGCTGCAGGTATTTTTCACTGATGAAAGTAAAAGGACCTAAGCACCACACAGAGAGGGTCCAGTTCCTTCTCTGTCAAAGATTTTGGGAAGGACTGGCATTTCTTACTGCTGTTTCATATGTAAAAATTTTTGGCCACAAAGGTTAAGCTGTTTTCAGGATGACTTCTTAATGTGTTCTATTTGGCATAAGAAAGCAGCTGACCTTCACCTTTGTCCTGGCTCCTTTACAAGGTGGATGAATGTAGCCCTCATTTGGTTACACATTGACCTTAATTGCTCTCTTGGCAGCTATTAATGTTGCCTAGTTCACTCAGCAGCATCACAATACTTGTCTTGTGAGGCCCAAAAAAAAAAAAAAGAACTTGCTAACCCTAACTTGCTCATAATTTGGCTAACCCTGCAGTGTCTTCCTCCTTTTCAGGGCAGAAGAGGCAGGTGAGGAGCAAATGAAAGAGAAGCTTAGGAGGAGATGGAGTGTTTTTCCCAGGCCTTGGACCCTGGATTCATTCCTAGCTGAGATTGCATCTCTTGATGGGTGAATAGGCCATGCCGTTCTCCTAGGGATGTGCAATTTTACCCTGGCTTGACCACTCCATGCCGCCTTCCGAGGCAGAAGTGGCATTGGTGGTGGTGACGAGGCAGAAGGCAGGGCATAAGGGATCTTGTAGGGATTCCTCTTTTGTGGCTGCCGGGGGCTGTGTTCTTGGGGAAATACTTGAGAGGCCTGGCACAAGGAAGTGGGACATACTTTCCTTCTCGATGTGTGCCAGCACAACCCAGAGTGAGGGTTATAGTTGCCGCCGCCGCCCAGATTTTGTGCCCTCTTGTTTGCCCAGCACAAAAGCCAAACAAAGCTTTGGTGATGGCTAAGGGAAGGGCAGGGCTTGAGATATCAGGATGAATCCAAAGGTTGAGTACCCAAACTCCGAAGAGAGGGAATGGGTCACCACAGCCTGTGGGAATCCTGCATCGGGTATCGGAGTTTGAAGCCAGCAGTTTTGCTCTGGCTGGTTCAGAATTGCCACTTCTGCGCTTCCTCCCCTGGAGAGGGAGCAGCTCATTACGACAGCATATTTTCACCTTTTACAAGGGATATTGCACATAATAGGGGCACTTCATCAAGCACATTTGGGCACTTCGGAGTCTTGTAGAAATCGTGGCATTGTTTCTGTTCTATTATGCAATAGAAAATATACTTTCTGAATTACTCAGTTAACAGGAAGTTGCCGAAAAGGAGGATGTGACTCCAGGCTTCCTTACACCATCATGGATTTTATTTTTCACCACATCCCTCCTAGACAAGTATTTGATACTGTTCTTACACTTCAAAAGAACTTACTGCCATAGAGAATTCATACAGCCTTGGAGAATATCTGCGCTAAGTTCTCTGACAGAGAATCGAATAATTAAGACCAGTTAGGCATCTGTGAAAAGTGCTATCTGTTATATCTTTTACCAGCACACCAAGTTAATGGAGCTTAACTACAGTTTGGTGATATATAAGAACTGACAAATTGCCATTAACATCGGGGCTGGAGGCCGCCTGCACACTTTTAGAAGACAAGGGGGTTTCAACCGTTCAAAGTCAAGCCTATTTTTTTTTTTTTTTTTTTTTAGATTTTAAGCGACGGTGGCTACAATTCAAGGCCGGGGGCGGCGGGGGGGCAGGTTTGTTTGGGGATTTAGTGAGATTTAGCCAATGGTTCATGAACTGTCCCCAGGTGAACAGTAGCCAAAGGGCCGTGGCTGCTTTTTCCCTCTGTCCTTTCAATATGTTGGTTGCCCAATTAGCTGTGCATTAATCCGCCTCATGCTCTGCAGTTGTTGATATCATAATGAGGTATAAGGTCATTCTACTTTGTATATGCTCTGGTGACCAGCTTGTAAATCTGGTATGGTGATCGCTTTGATTCCTCAGTTTAGCTTCCTAAATAACTCATAATCCACCCACTATAACTCTATTGCACTGCTGATTATGTGGTTGGTTTTATTTTGACCATAGTACCGAGCATTAAATGCATCAAACCCAAGTGATTAAAATATGATGAGGGAGGGGAATATGCAACTGAAAATATTTCATGTGGAAAAACTTACATTTATATCCCACCTTCCTGCTTATATAATCATTGAATATTTAATTTTAAAGTCCACGTAGCATGGTTCTTACTATGATCGTTTTTTCCCCATTAGAGCAGAAATGTCGTCTTGTGTGACTGATTTTTGTCTGATTTCTTCTTACCCCAATAGTGTGCCGCTCTAACAAAAGTCCCTGGATTTGCCTGACTTGCTCAAGTGTCCACTGTGGAAGGTGAGTGCGGGACACAAGCTCCCTTTCCTGGAGGTGCTATTTTCACAGTCTCCCCACTTCTTTATGGCCTGGGACGACAACATCTTGAGAAGAACATTGGTGTAGACCAGCTGTCCTTCCTTCGTTGCCTCCACATCTGTTTGGACTCAACTCCTGCAGGCTGCTCCATAAGCACCTCTGGGGAAGGCTGGTCAAGAATCCATCCGTAGTCACGGCCCTTGCTTCAGAGCTGTCTGGTATACAAGGATTAGGTGCAGTCATATTTAAGAACATATATCGCTGCCCACATTTGGTAGAAGGGTTTAAGGGTTTGGCCAAGGAAGAGCCATCTGTCCCCAGTTCCCATGAGGCTGTCCCGCTTTTGCTGTAGCTGCTTTGTGTGGCTGCTGAAAAACAGCAGTCCATTTTGCCTGCTCCTGGGGGCATCCTGAGGCAAAAAATACTTCGCGTTGCCACGTAAAATGGCAGGGGAGGTAAAACCATTTATTGACTTTTCTCAAAATATTTGAAATTCCCTTTGTTTGGACCAGCAGCAGGAATATAAACCCAACAAAACTGACAGGAGAACCCTTCCAGTCTCGGCACCATTTATGCACACTTGCGGTGTTTTGAATCTATTTTTCAAAACCTGCTGAAAGAAATTGGGCAATATTAAACGGGAGCCAATGCAGTTGCCCCTCAAGCTTGTTTACAAGATAGAGAAAGCAGGCACTTTTGTGGGGAAGGCTTCCAAAATCTCACTTTTGTTTCTTTCTCGATCCTTTAAGGTATGTAAATGGCCACGCCAAGAAGCATTATGAAGATGCTCAAGTTTCGTTAATGAACCACAAGAAAGCAGAAAAGCAAGAAAAGGTTCAGCACTTGGTGTGCATGGATTGTAGTAGTTACAGCACCTACTGGTAAGTCAGCAGCCACCCCACTGATATCGAGGGGTGTGTGTGGAGATTGAGAGGGGGGCCCCTTCGTGGGAGGCTGAAGAGGCTCCCGGCTCCCTCCTCCCCTTCCGGCTTTTCCCTGCTGCTTCTTTGTATGTTTATTTGAACCTCTTGGCAAGTAATTTTAAATGTCGTTTGGATTAAGGAACAGTCTGGGCCAATTCTGTACTTCTTCATATGGGATTCTATTTTGTTTAAACCTGGGCCCCAAATGCCCATCCAAGCAAGCTTTCTGAAGGTCAGTTTGACAGGTGAAGCCTTTGAGGGAAAGGCTCAATCAGTGTCTGACCTGCTTTGCAGAAGGAAGTTCATTTATAGTTTATAGTTTGGCTAAAACAGAAAATGGTGGTTTACCAAACATAAACATAAAGAGAAGAGGCCAGAAGTTCCACTTTCAGGAAACCACGCAAAGAGAGGAATTCCCCGTATGTTGAAGAACTGTGAAGAGGGTTCTCTCTCCCCCCCCCACACCCTTTGCTTGTTACTTAAGTGTTCCAGTCTTCTAAAATGAGCAACTGAGCCTCGGTTTTTGCAGTTGACGGTACTTTTGATGGTTCCTTTGTTGCTGAAGCAGTTTCTTGCTCTTGGCACGGATGAGGTCTTCACCATAGTTGCTGAAGTAGAGCCTTTATTTGCCTCTGTGAACTACAGACTACAAAGGTCAACTGCATTAACGGGGTTCTTGCCTACATTTCATTATTCTCTACAAAGTATTGGTCTCCAGGGTGGGACAGACTTTATTTTAGGCTGTAATTAGGAATCAAAAGATGCAAGTCTAAAAAGCATTGCTAAAAAAAGTGAGAAGGAAAACACTTGGCAGTAACCAGAAAAAGGGGAACACTTGGGAGAACATTCTGCCTCTTGTCCACATCCCATAATCTTTGTTGGTTACAAATATTTTGTAAATCCTCCACTGGCCTTTCCTTGCTCACCTTGAGCAGCTTCCGCAGTGCCTTGATTACTGTATCCAGCCGGTCAGTTTATGGGGTCCAGTTACCATTTTGGCCGTAATGTGGAAGTAAAATCCAAGTCCAGATGAATCACTGAGTGACCTGCCAGTTGGGGCTGTTTGTGAGGAAGGAGCAATTTGGTTTCTGAAAATATTATATTGGCAGAAAGACCAAGCAGGATCTTTTGTGGACTGAGCTTGGCCAGGAATCGTAGGGTAGGGTAGGGTAGGGTAGGATTCTTTATTGGCCAAGTGTGATTGGACATCCAAGGAATTTGTCTTGGTGCATATGCTCTCGGTGTACATAAAAGAAAAGATACATTCGTCAAGAATCATAAGGTACAACACTTAATGATAGTCATAGGGGAACAGTCAATATAAATCTTAAGGATACCAGCAACAAAGTTAGAGTCATACAGTCATAAGTGGGAGGAGATGGGTGATAGGAACGATGAGAAGATTAATAGTAATGCAGACTTAGTAACTAGTTTGACAGTGTTGGTTGGAATTGGTTGGAAAAGAATTTGGGATTTGGGGAAGCCCTGCTCAGTGTCTGGAGGAAGAGGGTGGGTAGCGACACCTACACGATGGTGGTTTCCTTCTACGGTTTCAGCATTTTGTGCCTCGTCCCCATTGAAGGAGGCCTCGTCCCCATTGCCTTCTGGTCCTCTTCACTGTCACCTCTTAATTTGCAGGTCAGAAACCTCAGGCTAGCCAGGGAACCAGCCGTGGCCGTTCTTTGATAGTTCTACGTTTTCTCCACAGTTATCGCTGTGATGACTTCGTGGTAAACGATACCAAGCTAGGCCTGGTGCAGAAAGTCCGGGAGCATCTACAGAACTTGGAAAAGTAAGCCGCCTCTCTTTGCCTGAAGGTGGACAGGTGCTTCCTTTTGAGCAGCTTCTCCTTGGAAATTGTCTTCATCCATTGCAAATGGATCCAATTTTCATGGGACGCCGTCTGGGAGAAGAGTTCTAGGAAGTGTCCCTGAAATGAATGGAGGCAGCGGTTGCTTTCTAGCAGATGTTCCCGTCTGTGACCTGGGCCTCTGCCTGGGATATCCCCACAGGGAATGCCGAGCTGAGCTTCTCTTCCGTGGAATATCTTTGGCTGGAAAAGCGGCCCCAGATAGAGGAGCTTTGTAAGGTTCTGGGTGGGTGAGATGAGACCTGGTGTTTGAAATGGTCCTTCTAGGCCCAGAGGTGTGGCCTCGTGGGAGACGGGTTAATCCAATGTAAAAAAAAAGTTATGTTAGGTCAAAGGCTTTGGGTTATACTTTAGCGTGACCATCAGATTAATGAAGATATAATCTGATAATTGAAAATAAAATCAGGCTTGAGGTTGTTCAATGGGGAATTCAGAAATTTGTTCTGAAACTACAAGGATGAATCTCTCTGTGGGTAAAGGAACATTCTAGGTGTAATAGGCCCTTTAAAAACATTTCTTTATTATAAAATGCATTTAACCCATCCTGCCTTAAGTGCTATATATTGTAACTAGCTTTGTTTGCTCTCTTTGTATTGTTAAACGTGTCTTAAATCGTCCGTTTATTCTCTTCCACAGCTCAGGTTTTACAGTAGACCGACATAGGAAAAGAAAGCTGCTTGAAAGTGCCTCGGTAAACAGCAAGTTATTAAAAGTAAATGTAAGTGTGGTTTTATTGTTCTGTCTGCCCCGGACTTTGAAGGAGTAGCTTTGGAGTAAATCTCATTGATCAGTGAAGATACTTTCCAAAAAGCCATTTCAGGGTTTAACATTTAATCGGCCCCGCAAGTGATGTTTTCAGCATTGGCAGCACTCGGTGCCCAATTTTGAATGCCAAAGGTTCTGAATAATTCACTTTCAGCTGAGAAAAATATTAGTCTGGAACAGGCCAGATAATGAGTTGCCCTTTAATTCAGCCTTGAAGTTCATGTGTGGCCTCGTCCTAAGCGAAAGCAGAGAGACTCCGGCTGTGGGGGGTCCAGGCCTCCATCATACATGCAGCCGGCTGGAGCCCATCGCTGGGGGTCCTTCCTACAGTCCCCAGCAGAGCGGCTGGCGGTGTATCGGGGGGAGGAGGAATCTAAATTTCCTCCTGGCATCAGAGAATTCAGCAAAGCTAGAATATGGGAATGTACTGATTGATTTTGTGTGATGTCAGGGGTAGTTAATGAACAATCTAAAGTTTGAATTTAAATTATCCTTTTCTGTGCTCTGTAATTGACTAACAGTCATGAAAGACTAATTATTTTAGAAGATGGCTAAGGCGTCTGTTTTGTGTCATGGTGTAACATCCCTTTAGAAGGAGGTTGAAGAAAATTGGGGATTTATTGTATGTCAACTCACAGTGATCTTCCTGGTTCGCAGGGGAGCCCCACAAGCTTGTGCGCAACAGGCCTTCGGAACTTGGGGAACACGTGTTTCATGAACGCCATCCTTCAGTCCCTCAGGTATCTCATTTGGGAATGGGGCTCTTCCCCTGTGGGGCACTTGGTGATGTGCACCAAGACTCCTGGGCCCCCCAAGAGGGCTCCTTGCTGTGGACTCGTCCATGCCAGAGGCTTTGCTTTTGCCTGTGTGTGGCATGGCTATTCCTGCCATGCAGGCTTCTTTCCAGGACTGCCACCTGCAGGTTTAGAGTACAGAAGGCGAAGGGAGCTCTTGATGGCCGAGTGGCCCTTCCGGCACATCTGGCTGATCTCTCCTTCTCCCCACAGTAACATTCCACAGTTCTGCTGTTACTTCAAAGAGCTGCCAGCAGTGGAACTTCGGAACGGGAAGACTGCAGGCCGGCGGACGTACCACACGCGGAGCCAAGGAGATAACAGCGTGTGAGTGCTTGAGCCGCCCGGGAGCGGAGGGTCCTGGCTGCGTCCTGGAGACGGAAGGAGCGAGCAGTGCTTAAGTGACTAGTGGAGAAAGACCCCTCCATTATGGAACCAATGGCATCCTGGTTGTATGCTGAGAGATAGTTAGATGTAGTGGTTAAAGCATCAGGCTACAAACCAGGAGCTTGAGTTCTAATCCTGCTTTGGGCATGAAGCTATGAGTTTGGGCCGGTCACTGTCTCTCAGCCCTAGGAAGGAGGCGATGGCAAACCCCTTCAGAGAAACCTTGCCAAGAACACTGCAGGGATTGGTCAAAGCAGTCTTTGAGAATCTGACATGACTGAATGCAAGAAAAAAAACGTAGGGTTAAAAAAAAAACCCCTCAGTGGTTAGTTATCCAGTAATGTAGGGAGAGGGTTCATTTAGAGCTTGTTTTCTTTCTAAGAATAAACGTTGCTTTCCTTCGGCAGTTCCCTGGTGGAAGAATTCCGGAAGACCCTCTGTGCTTTGTGGCAGGGAAGTCAAACCGCCTTCAGCCCCGAATCCCTGTTTTACGTTGTTTGGAAAATCATGCCCAACTTCAGGTAAGTCTGCCTGTTTCAAGGAGCAGCTTTGCCCCGGCCTTCTTTGGAGGGCGGCTTGGCCTTCAGGTGGATCCCCTCCGTGTGCCGGGAGGCTTTGCTCTGCCCCAAAGGGAAGGAGCAGGGCTGAGAGTAGCTCTCCTGGCTTCTGAGGCCGAGGGGTGCCGAGGCAGACCATGGGGCAGCTGAGCATCCCGGCCGATCCCGGAGCTCTGCGTAGTCTGGAGAAGCTCTTTTGCTGCTTTGGTTTCTTCACACACCCACACAAACATAGAGTGTGTCCCTGTCCTGCACACGTGCATTCAGGCACAGGTGTATATCTATCTCATAGTGCCCTGAAGTTTGCACATTGGAAAGAGTCTTCCATTGAATAGCCGAGAACTTCCCCAGAAGGGCTTTAGAAGCTCTTCATGTGGTCGGATGATTTAAGAAATGGCCTCCTTTCTCATTCAGGAGCTGGGCCTTCCCACCTTCCCTGTGCGCAGCGCGCATAAGAGATGGTGGTCAGTCTATCGATTCCTGGATTTGTTTATGTTAAGGGGGGTACCAGCAGCAAGATGCCCACGAGTTCATGCGCTACCTCTTGGACCACCTGCACCTGGAACTGCAGGAGGGCTTCAACGGGGCTCCTCACCCAGCCCTTGTTCAAGAGAACACTGCCAGCGGCCGATGCTGCGTGTAAGTCTCAATCCTTTGGTGGCTTTGCTGGGCTTTGGGGCTGGGCTCATTTTCAGTGGGTGGCTGTGGTTGCCTCCCACAACAGAGGGCAACTTGTGTGGGCAGCCTTGCTGAGTAGAAAGGACGGGGAGGGGGACTTGGCACACCTCTCCCACATCTCTCCCTGAGGGTTGCCTTTGTACAAAGTTGAAATGCCCGAATAACAATAGAATGATTAGACATTGTGGGCACAGGCCGTTCTGAGGAGCCTGCTGTCCTAACGGTCCTCCCCCCCCATCCCCCCGCCTTTCCTTCAGGAATGGCACTTCTACCGTTGTCACAACTATCTTCGGAGGCGTCCTTCAGAATGAAGTCAACTGCTTGATATGTGGAACTGAATCCAGAAAGTTTGATCCATTCCTAGGTAAAGGGTTTAAAAATATGCCAGCTTGAAAGTATTCATGCAATGCTTTCCTTTGTAACTCTGATCACACCAGAATCTTTTCTAGACTTTTCACGAGACCTTCGTTTTTTTAGACCTCTCACTAGATATTCCAAGTCAATTCCGGAATAAACGTAACAAGAACCAAGAGAATGGACCAATCTGCACGTTGCGGGGTAGGTTCTTAGGAAGTGGCTCTCTGGTCTCTGGGATTCTTCTTTCTTTCTTTTAATCGAAGAGCCTCGGGGCAGGGACTCAGTCACCCTCTTTGTTGCTCTAGATTGTCTCCGTAGCTTCACTGACCTGGAAGAACTTGACGACTCGGAGCTCTACATGTGTCACAAATGTAAGAAGAAACAGAAGTCCACCAAGAAGTTCTGGATGCAGAAGCTACCCAAAGTGAGCTCCACTTGATAAAGATTGTGGGATGTTCTTTGTAGAGAAAGAAAAGCTGCCGTTTCTTCTAGTGAAGGTGGTGGAGGGACTGTGGCATGAAAGCCATTTTTTGAGCTTTCATGCGGTGTCCTATAAAACCTGCGAATGAACATCTTGGCATCTAAAGGACATTTACTCCACTACTTTTATTGGTGTGTCTGTGAGTTTTTGTGTGCTGCTTTGAGATTTAATAGGAATGGGTGTAGAAATATATTAAATAATTGCTGTTATTGTGAAATTGTTTTTCTTTCTCACAGAAATAATGGGTTTCTGTGCTCTTGTGCCCAGAGCTGCTGCAAAACCGTGCTTTAATTTTAGGGTTTTGATAACACAGTCCTTAGAGCCTTTTTGTGCTGTGTGTCCCTTTAATGCCTAGGTGCTCTGCCTGCACCTGAAACGCTTTCACTGGACAGCCTACCTGAGGAACAAGGTGGACACCTTTGTTGAGTTCCCTCTGCGCGGCCTGGACATGAAGTGCTACTTGCTGGAGGTAGGGCACCCATGGCTGGGTAGAGGAGGGAGTGGACAGGCCAAGGCTTCAGGGCACTCAGTTTCTTTGGCTTCCCCCCCCCGCCCCTCCCTGTGCAGCCGGAAAACAGTGGCCCAGACAGTTGCCTCTATGACCTCGCGGCTGTGGTTGTGCACCATGGGTCAGGGTGAGTACTTGGAAGGATCTGGGTTGGGGACTGGACTTCTTAAAACCTGGCATGCATTGACACATGACGGGGAGGTGGGCAGAGGGAAGCATCAGGGAGGGCCTTGCAGGGCAGGCGAGAACTGGTGTGGCTTCCCTTGTGGACTCCCTTCCCTTCCCAGAGTGGCCACCTTGGTTGGCTTTCTCTGTGAACAGGTGGCAATAAACTGGCGGGATTCAACCAGTGGGAGCCTTGATTCCTGGGGAGGGGAGGAAGGGCTTGGCGCAAGCGGCCCGCATTGTGTAGAGGCCAAAGTGAGCGGCCTTTGCCTGGCCGCTGCCCTCTCGAGCTGCCCGCTTGATCCGGACGCAGCCCAAGGGGCCTCCCGTTCACGTTTCGGGTGCTGGCATTTTCAGGGTCGGTTCTGGGCATTACACGGCGTATGCGACTCACGAAGGGCGCTGGTTCCATTTCAACGACAGCACGGTGACGCTGACAGACGAGGAGACCGTCTCGAAAGCCAAGGCCTACATCCTCTTCTACGTTGACCGGCAGGCTAAGTCTGGATCCGAGAAACTTTAATGCCTCTCTCTGCCTGCCCTGTGCATATCAAGTCCAATGGACAAAACATTTCCAGTTCTCCACAGATACTTGATCCGAGACTCTTGATTTCATTGTGCACTTTTCAAAATTTTTTTGTGGGTTCTAGTTTTATTACATTGTCGGTAGTAGCATTTGACTTATTAAAAAATGGACATAAGCTAACTTTGTGGTTAGTTATACCGGAAAAAAAGGCAAAACCTCTGCAGATACTGATGTGCTGCTTACACTCAAATTTTATACATAGTTTCAAGAGCGACTTTTATGTTTGACTTTCCTGTCTCCGTGTTCTGGTTTGCTTTCTAAAGGCACATTATTTCCACGAGGGAAACTTGAATCCTTTTGATGAACACGAGTCTGGGTGCTGTGTTAGGAAAGGCCGCAAGGGCCTCGGTGGGTCTCCCAGGATCAAGGACTTGACCCCCGGCCCAAACGGGATACAGGCACGGACTTTGGGGTCTCCCCTTCTTTCTTTAAGGGGCTGAATGGGGCTGCATTAAACAGGCCATGTAACTGCTGCTATTTTTGTTTCTCCGAAAGCTGTTTTTTTAGTCTGTAGATTGTACTTCAGTAGATGGCTGCGTTGTTTGTAATAGAAACTCTTTTTTAAAAAATACTTTATACGGATACGGAAAATTACTATTCTGCTGCAATTAAGGTACCAAAAATCAGAATTCAGGATCAGCTACTCATTTTGCTGGCGCAGTGTCTAGACTCACTCCGCAAACGTCACTCTTTGACCTCCTGGCTTGAGATTATTTGGAAGAAGACGAGAAGATGAGCATTCTACGCTTTTCTCGCAGAAACTGCCATCTTCGGCCCCTGAAACTCTGAAGAGCTTTGGAAGAGAAGACACGGGTGATAACTTTCCAGGCTGTGCTTTTCTTGAGACTCCTGCATGGAAGAGGCTTTTTTAAAGCTGGTTTTCCCCGAGGGAAAGAACGAAAGTCCCTGGTTGCATTTGTTCCAATCAGCCAAACGTGTAAAGTTTTGAATTCTGCAGAATTCTTCAATTCAAGGAGGGCAGGGCAGGGCAGGGGAGCCCGAAAGGGACGTGGGGGGTGGGGCATGAGGTGGAATACGCCAGTAGCTGAACAGGAACATGCCCCCTCCCCAGCAAGGAAGAAGGCGTGGCTGGCCCTCCCCTCCCCTGGCATAAAAATCCGGGCTCTGAGAGGCAGGCGGTGTTTCCACAGTGCCCTGGCTGAGGGAGCCGGAGCTGCAGACTCACAGAAGAGCTGTAGGAACCCCCTGGAAGTCTTGCTCCCCCTTCCCACACAGGTATAAACAAAATTGGGTGGTCCAGGAGAAAAGGAAGCCCAGATTCACAATGTCCAAGCTGGATTCCGTTTTGTGAGTCGGTTGTGACATCACCTTCCCATGTTGTGTATCATTGCAATCAATTGGACCCTTTTCCTGAGTTTTTCTTTGTTTGGCCGGAATGCAGTCATCTTCCCACCAGGGGGCGCTCTCTTACTGCCAGTTGGGGAAGAAGCTCAGCTTCTCTGCTTGCACCTGGGGCCTCCTCTGCCCCCCTCCGTGTGCCCACAGATGCCAGAGAGAATGGGTAGCCCTGCACAAGGCGGCTGCTCGAGGAGATGGCTGTAGGGATGCCAGGTTTTCTCCTTCAGGTTAGCCCAGCGCTTAACTCGCACTTGACTCTCCCGGGCTGCACTGCTCCAAGGCAGAAGGTCTGGCCAAGGTGCCTGTCTTGGCAGTGTCGATGGCCCTTGCCCCCTCCCGTTCCCTGGCTGCAATGCCACTCTTCCCCCAGCAAGGACAAGGGAAGCCCTTCTTCCTTTCGTCCCTGCCTGGCTTTGCCAATGGACAGATGGCTCTGCAAGTTGTGGCAACACAAGGGATTTCTCTTCCTGGTGAAGAGTTGTTGATGGGCTGGATTTTGCTCTGAGTTGAAGCAGCCCAACCCGAAACAGTATTGGATTTTTGCCCCCCTTTAAAGCCTCTCTTCTCATGGGGTGGGGGCTTGTTCTTGGCCACGCCAGCTATGCTGTCCCTGCAGGGGGCCTTGGCAGGAATAGGCAGGCAGCCATGGAGATGCTGGCCTCCCCCTCCCTGCCCACCATGGCTGTTGTCACCTGAAGGGCTCTGCAGCCTGCTTCCTCCGGGGCCCTCCTGTCGCCTGCCTCTGCTGGACGTTGGCATTGCCAAAGTGCTCCACTCAAGGCTGGGGGCCCCAGAAGGCCCCGTAGAGGAGCAGGACGAGGCTGGCTTCGTGCTCAGTCTGCACAGTGTGCGTTCTTTCTGGTTCCAGTGTGTGTTGTGTGCAGCCCAGGGGCTTCTTTGTTGGCCATTTAACTTTCATGTATACATTTGGTGAGTGGTTGTCTTCAGCGCATTTGTTGGTGATCTTGACCATGGTTGAAACTCCTAAAATATATTCCTCTCCACGTTATCTCTGAAGTCTTGTCTTCTCTGGGGTGGGGGTGGGGGTGGGGGGGTGAGCCTTGCCTTGACAGGGACAGGGAGGCTGGCACTCGCTCTCAAGAGCAGCACCTGGGAAATGGGGGCATGGCTGCTTTGTTGGAGGTCGGAACTGAGCCAGTTGTGATTTGAGCTACCTTTGCACAGCTGGCAGGCTTGACCCTTCGCTCTTTCAGAGCTTCCTTGCTGGGTGTTTGGGCTGCCAGACTGCCCCCCACCGACACAGGAAAGAAAGTGCCAAGACCCCTCAGCCAGGAATGGGTCAGGTGTGCACTTTTCCCTGCAGCATTGGCAGCCGAGGGGCACCCGGCTGCTCCAAGTGGGCGCCAAAGAGGACTTGCCGGGAGGCCTTTTCTGCAGTCTTACGACAGGGTTGGAGACCGAGGGCCCAAAGGGGCTTCCTGCTCTGTCCCAGGCCTTGCACTGCAGCTGCTGGTGACGGCTGCTCAGGGTTGGGCCAGCGTCCTCTTGGGTTGCAGCATCTAGCTCAAGTACGCCGAATTTGGGCCCTTTTCCTGTTCCTGTAGATCAGGTTCTCTGCCCTTGAATTGGGTCCTGGGCGAGGCCCATTGACCTGAGCTGAAGCTGACAGGTTCTCCATAGAAGTTGCCAATCTGGGTCTAAATTATCAAGTGGCCCTTTTAAGCCCAGACTGGCTGAAACGAGGCCATGCGGCTGCCGCTGGAGTCCCTCCACAGGGAAACGAAAGGGAGGCTGGTGCCTTGTCCTTTTTTGAAACTTCTCTCCCAGCTGGCAGCCAAAAATAACTTCCATTCCACACCATATTTGTGCAAGGGATCTGGAGCCTTTGGAAGCTGATTAAGCCCAGCGCCCTTTGTGCCGTGCCTGCTGCCTTTGCTCCGCAGGCACCCGAGGGCAATGCGTTTGACGGAGCTGAACTGGGAATGCCTCCTGCACCTCTTCTCCTTCCTGGACAAAAACAGCAGGAAGAGTTTGGCCCAGACATGTCGCAGGCTGCTGTGGGTCTTCCAGGACCCCTCGCTGTGGCCTCTGCTCCACTTCCACTCGCCGGCCGAACTGACCAAGGACAACTTTGTCCTGGGACCAGCCTTGCGCCACCTCTCCATCTGTTGGCATTCCAGCCAAGTCAAGGTGTGCAATGTGGAGGATTGGATGAAGAACGAGCTTCAGAGGAACATCTGCAGCCTACATAAACACCTCGTGAATGAGTTTTTACTCCAGGTTTCTAACAGGTAAGAAAAAATATTGCTTGCTAGGCGGGTGTAGCCTAAGTTATGCCCTGCTTGAGGGAATGGCTTTGGGTGCCCCCCCCACCAAAGAAATGAGGAGAAAGCAGTTTTCTTTACATGCACACACGTTAACTACTGTGCCCCAGGAAGGTCCCCAATGCTCCCCTCCCCAGGGATTGTTAAAAGCGTAAAATCGACCATTTCAGTTTTCAAACAAGCTTGTTCTGTGTGTCCTAATTTGTGCCACCAACTGCTGCTCCGTGCTCAGGCATTCCAAGCGTATTTTCAGCAGAGATTTAGTCCCCTGACTGGAGACATGTGACTTTTATCCCCTTCTCCTCCTGCTCCCTCACTTTTGGGAAGCAACATTTAACTCTTTCACTGGTCTGAACAAAAGGACAGCAAACACACACACACGTATTCATCCTGGGTGGCAATGAAAACTATTTTTTGTCAAAAGGAGTTTACAAGCATCATAGTAGTTGTAATTTTTCAACATATCATTAATTTTATTTTTAAAAGCTGCCATTAAACTAAGCACAATACAAGTATCGGGGACAATAGAAAGACACCATGAATCAAAAAATGAAATTGTAAAGTGTAATCCTGTTCACTGAAAATTACCTTAGTGAGTCAACATCGACACAACCGCTTAGCTTGTTTTATGGTTTAGATGTAACTAAAAATCCTCGATAGCCTGAGGTAGGAGAAATTACTCCAGGAGGAGTGAAACAGGAAGCAGATCTGCCAATCTCTCTCTTTCGGCTTAATTTAAAATGTGCTCCGAAGACAATGCAGCCATTATAGTTCTTGCTAAGCATGAACAGCTTCTGAGGTGCTGAACATAGAATGAATTCTTATCCTGTGTTCAGGCTTTACCATCCCTCTTAAGTCAGTGCAATATTCAAAACAATTCTTACAAGCCATCATGTCTGTGCCTGTGAATTTATCTGAAGTCCGGGTGAGGGCAGGGGCTGCAGGGCTGGCTTTCGATTCAAGTGGCCAATTCCTCCCCCCCCCCCCTTTAAACCTCCGTGCTTCCACTTTCAGGTGCCCCAGCTTGCTGTCTCTGAAGCTTTCTGGATGCGGCCATGTCACAGACCATTCCATTATGCTGCTTCTCAAAAGCTGCCCCGGTCTCCGGACTCTCCAGTTGGAAAACTGCGTCCTGATCACTGACCAGACCCTGGAAGCGGTTGCTCTCCATGCCGACTCCCTAAAAATGCTGCATGTGGACTTTTGCAGAAACATAACAGCTGCTGGCGTGCAGCGAGTCCAGAAGATGCGCCCGTCCCTGACTCTCAGTGCAGAAAGAAGCGCAAACATGATTCCGGACAAGCGCCCAGGCAGCTGGGCCTTGGAAAGAGGCTTAAAGAGAATGCTGTGGCATTAGCCAAGCAAGCAGCCACGTTCGGGGTGGGGGTCTGCTCTGCTCTTTCTCTTTGCCGATTGAGATGCTGTGCATGTTGCAAGTGAGATGTAAAATTCTACTCAAACCTGCCATGGAAGTGGCAAAGTGACTGCTAACAAAAATTTAGGCAAATTTAGGCTATCCTTTTAGTGAACCACTTGATGAACCCCTGTGGTCTGTTCTATTTCTCAAACTAGCAGGGATTATTTTGTGACATGGAGCTTCTAAATTAAAGGACAATATTTGTACAAACCTTTCTCAGGTACTTCTTTAGTTAAACGTGCTAGATTTTTAGCACAACTTAAATCCAAGAATTGTATATCTCAACTCATACCGACTTAGCTTTTCCACGTGTGTATAGTTCTCTAAATTATTTATTGTACATAAAACCTTCCTTCCCTCCCTCCCTAACTGCTTGGGAATGTCAATTTAATTTTGGCAATTGTGAGCAAAACCAAAAGAGAGAAAAATCAGAAATGTAGAAATTAAAAACAAACTAAAATAAACAAACAAAATAAAAGTGTTAGGGCACACAAAAAGGAGAACTATTTGCTTCTTGAATCTGCTTTATTTGAATAGGGAACCCTGCACAGGCATTTCAAATTAAAACAAAAATAAATATATGAATATTCATGTAAAACTGTCCTTTCTAATGAACAATTATACACAATGTACAGCTCTTCAGATTCACTGGGAAAGGGAAACAAGGCTCCATTCCCAACAAAAGTGCACCAGAAAGGCTCCATGCAAACTTATCAAAAGTGAACAAAAAGAGGGGGAAAGGGGGAAAACTTTACTGATCTCACTTTTTTGCATTTTTCTGCTTACAGTCACAAAAAATAAACACATCTAAATTTTGTTACATTTAGAGTAACTAAAAAGGTGGCCACTGTTTATATTCCTAAAACATCTACCTTTACTGTAAAACCATGTCAGCACTGAAATCCGGTGTGGGCATTCTTAGAGAGAGAGAGAGAGAGAGAGAGAGAGGGAGGGAGAGAGAGAGAGAGAGAGAGAGAGAGAGAAAGAGAGGATTTTTGTCCACAGTTAATAGTCCGTGTCGGAGCCCTCGGCATTGTCCACGTTTCGGGACAGCATATAATTGTCCATATCGATCGACCTGCAATTGTTGATTGCATAGCGCAGCCGCTCCGCCATGACAGGCTGACTGGAGTACGGTGGGAGACGCAGTTGAAAGAAGCAGGTCTGTGAGGTAGGCAGGCTGTCGTAAGGCTGGCAGGGAGAAGAGCGGGAGGGAGGGAGGGGGGCAGGTTAGGCCAGGCAGGGGGGACCCCACTCGTCAACGCCTCCCCAAACCTGCTGAACCTCACGAAGCGGGTAGAGGAATGTTGGTGGGCCTTTGGCGAAGCTCAGGGTTCCCAGCTTAATAGACTGGCTTAGGGTTTCTCTCTGAGATTCCACCCCTGCTTTTTGGCCCCTTTGCTGAGCTTCATCCCAAGTCCTGCCTGCTCAGCTGGCGGGGCTCCCCCTCCTTTCCTCTCCTCAGGTGAGGCCTTAGTTGCAGAGCCCGGCTTAAAAGCCCCCCCTAAAAGCCAGAGAGTCTTGGGGTCCGCTCAGCCGCCCAGGAAGAGGACTAAAGGCGGTTTCAAGGGCAAGGGGTCCCCTGGCATCGTCTCTCTGATCAGGCAGCAGAACAATCGGGAGGGGAGAAGCGCCATCTTACCCTATCGACCTTCATGATTTGGAACCGCTGAGAAATATCCGCCGTGTTTGCTGGCAGGCGAGATCTTCCGGACACAAACCTCATGAAAAGGACCCGCTCCTCATTGGAGAACTCTTCCAGCGTGTGCCAGAACCACTGGACCAGCTGGTGCTGTTCATCCACCTCGCGGTAGCGCACCACCTTCTTCAGCACATCCACCGAGATCTCGGGCATGCCGCAGACCATCTGCTCCAGCTGCTTGGCCGTCAGCAGGGACAGCAGAGGCACAGGCACGATCCAGGACATTCCTTCCCGCACGGCGGCCACCTGCAAGGCGAGCGGAAGAAATTCTTAGACACAAACAGGCAGGAGGAACAAACCGTCTTTGGGGACAAACTGGGAATTGGGATAAATATTTCCATCTTGGGGGTGGAGCCTATAAACTGTGTTCCTTCCATTATGCTAAAAGGATGATGCAGATTGTGCTGCACGAGGGCAAAACTGACCCTTCAGGCAGCACCAAGGACTGCCCCAAAACAAAGCAGAGACACCTCTGAGCTTTACCTGGCGATCCATTTCGTGCAGCCGGTACTCGATGGCTCTTTCCACGTACTCCTTCCGGTTTGAGAAGGTGAGGGGGATGCTGTTCCCACCGGGGATGATGGGCACCATTTTCCCATCTGCACTCTGGCCGATAAAGGAATCTAGAGGAATCATCTAACAGGAAAGAAATCAAGCGGTTTCCTTGCAAAGCGGTTGTTTTGCTTCTTTGTCACTGCATTGCTTGGTGCTGCCTTTCACACTCACTGAGCCCTTCAACCTCCTGGCCCACCCCCGCATCCCTCGGAAAAGCCCCTTCTGGAGACACCCCTCCCTCCCCCCTGCAGGAGTTCAACTGGCAAGAGCTGCAGACCCTTTTTGCTCTGTCACGAAAGCGATGGCCATAGCTGGGCCCGGCAGTGGGACTTCCCTCACCTCGTGGAAGTTCTCCTCGGTGATGCCACTGTCTTCAATGTGAAGAATGCTATTCAGGGTCTGGACGTAGAGCAAGTCCACCTCCTCCAGGTCCTCCAGGGCGAGCGGGATGCAGCAGAGCTGCTTCCAGACCAGGGGGGCCAGGTGGAGGTCCAGGGGCTTCTTGGTGCGGATGGCCACGCCCATCAGGATGCCCAGGAACTTGAACTGCGTCAGGTGCTCGTCCAGGCAGGCCGAGGGGTTCAAGAGAAGCCTGGCAAGACACAAGGCCGCCATTGGCCCAGATCACTACCCGAGACAAGGTCCCCAACCCCCCAGGGAAAGTGGGAGGATCACCACGTTCTGTGGCCAGGCAGAGCTTCCAGTGCACAGAGCCAAGGAAGAGTCAGGAGAGGGACTGGCTGCCTGAGATGGAAAGGAAGGGCAGTGCTTGGGTCACTAGGGGCTTCTGGCAAATGGCTCAGGACCAGCCTGTCCTGGCCCAACTTCCAAAGAAATACAAACTCCAAAACAAGCTCACTAAATCTCCCTCTTGCCTGGAACTGGTCAGAAGCCCTCCCTGCCTTTCAGAAGGGGGCCGGCTAACTTACCGATCCCTGTTGTAGCCAACTTCGGCTGTTGCGTTTGGGGAAGGAATCAGCAGGTCTACAATTCCAGTTTCAAGTTCCTTATGAATTAAAGGGAGAAAAGGTTTTCTGAATTATTAAATGGCTCCGAAAAGCAAGTCCAGCAACAGCAAGAGGACAGCTGCTGCGGCTGCTCCTCTCTGAGAGCAGCAGGCGTGGGAGTCTCACTCTTTCCAGTCTCCCAACAATCAACCGGCCTTTAAGAACCTGGCATATGACTGTAGAAAGCTACTAAAACCGTAGCAAGTGTTTTATATCCTTTTTCCCAAGTTGGCATTACTGACTGCTGGCTGCCCAGATGCTGGACTGCTCTGGGTGAACGTCCCATGAGTGTGGGGGAAGCACACCAGCTGCCCTGGGAGCAGCTTCAGAGTTGGCTCAAGGACCGGCCACTGGCATCGCTTGATAGACTCTGCTCTAGGCCCAGAACGAAAGGGCTATTTACTATTTACGTGCTATATCCTACTCCAGAATTTTAATTGGGGAGAGCAAAGATGTGGCCTGTCCCCTCCATTTTTTTTTGGGGGGGGGGGAAGGAGGAGGAGGAGTAAAGTGCCTGATATCTGGCCAGGTCCTCATTCCCTTTTCAGGGGCCAGGCGTAAGAGGAGCCGCCTGAAAGGGAAGTGATGCCAGCTGGCATCCTGCCGCACCTGGCACATTTCTGTGATGGTGTCGTCGAAGACGCCCCCGGCATCGTCAGCGCCTTCGCCCACCAGCTTCACCTTCCAGGCCCGAGAGGGCAGCCGAAGATCGGAGGCGTTCAGCTTGACCACCTGCCTGGCGATCTGAACCAGGATGGGCTTGCACTTCCGGCCCCTTGGGAAGAGAAGGAGGAGAGGTCGGCCGCCCAGAGCCTGCACTGCCACACCCACCCTTCCCTGGGCCTAAAGGCTGACCTGGTGGAGATCCTCTTGACCGTGATCTGGGGGCCGTAGTTCTTCCCCTGGACCATCGTCTTCCCAATGGAGCGCACCATGGGCAGTGTGTAGACTCGGGGTGCCAGCAGCGGCCTCAGCTGCCCTTGGACGATCCCCCAAGTGCCGGCGTTGTAGTGGGATGTGCTGCTCTGTAACAAGAGGGAGGCCAATAGCTTTACCCGAGATGGAGGGCAAAAGGGGAGGGGGCTCTGAAAGGGGGCCACCACCGCTAGGCTGGGCTCAAAGGTCAGCCTCCCCCCCCCCCTTGCAGGGGCAGAAAAGGAGTGGGGCACTCTGCCACTTCGGAAAGCAACCCTTTTTCTTCCTTCAAGGGCCAAGCAGCCCGTGGCCTGGCCAGACTGACCTTCCTCACTCCCCTCCCAGGCCCTCCCAAAGCCCCCTTTCCCCATTGGATGTTTTAAACTTTTGGGGTTTTAAATTAAGCCAAATTTATTTAATATTTAAATTATTTTAAATTGATGTCTATTCTGTTTTTAAATAGGCTGTACACCGCCCTGAGTCCTTCGGGAGAAGGGCGGTATAGAAATAATAATAATAATAATAATAATAATAATAATAATAATAATAATAATAATAATAATAATAATAATAATAATAATAATAATAATTATTATTATTGTTATTATTATTATTATTATTATTGTTATTATTATTATTATTATTATTATTATTATTATTATTATTATTATTATTATTGTTATTATTATCTGGGTCTGGCCTTCCAGATGGCTGAGGTCCGGTGCCCACTCTCCCGTTCTCAGCCACATTGGCTGGGCCAGCACATCTGGAGGGCAATGCCGACGCTCGAGGTCCCCCTGGGAAGGCAGCCGCACAGCTCAGAGGGCGATTCCTTACCCAGGGGAGCTGCCAAGGCTGGCACATGATGCTGGCTCCACCATCTGGCCTTGCAGAGAGGCCATCAGTGGGTTTCCTTGGACGGGTGTGTGCATGGGGGGTAGGGGGAGACAGGCAGAGGCCGGGACCTCACCTGGTTGTTGGGACTGAGGTTCAGCAACCTCCACGAGGAGTACATGAGGTCGGAGAAGTGGTAGAGCAGCCGGAGCCTCGCCCGGACGGTATGGATGCTCACTTCCTTCAGGGCCCCGTACTGAGGCGGAATGGCGTCCGGCAAGCCCAGCTGCAATGGCACCGACACCCCTGCAGAGAGAAAAAGGCCGTCAGCCCCCAACCCCACCCATGGGCGGCCCCTGCTCCTCTTGCAACGGCCGCCCTAAGGCCCATCGCAGAAGGAGAGAGGCATGATCCTCCGGTCACAGCCCCCCTCCCACCAGAAAAGGGGGGGGAAGGGGAAAGCTGCTGAAAAGCTAATGTGAATTTATGTATGAGTCATTGGTTGCTCTTGTGGGCCCCCTTCCCTCTCGAGGGGCAACAGTAGTGAAGCTGGCCCAAAGTGTGTCCTGGCAGAGACGGCTGCCTCCCAGTGGATTGATTGGCTAAAGAGCGCAGCCCCCTCTCCTTGTACCTGGTGCTCGAGGGGGGGTGGGTGGGGCAGTCCAGGCAGCGCTGTGACATCGCCCAGCTGAGATCTGCCGGATGTTTTTCCCTTGCAGACAGGTGATCAGAGTGGGCTCCCGGATGTGGTTGGTGTGGCCCAATCCGAGCTAGATTCAGAAAAGGAAGCGCTCAGCCAGGGCGGCCTCAACTGGGCACCTGTTCGTGTCCCCCTTTGCGTGTCCCGTATCCTGTGCACACCTGGCCTTCTGAATTGCTGCCCCAGGCGTAGACATCCCCGGCCGAAGTGAGAGCCAGCGTGTGCTCTGCTCCCACAGCAACGTCCTCCACGAAAACCCCCGAGAGGGCCGGGACTTGCTGGGGCCGATTGTGGTTTCGGGCTCGTCCTTCCGGCAGGCCGATCAGCCGGTCTGGAATAAAGGAGAGTCTTGATGATGTTGCAGGAAGCCCTTGTGGGCACTGAGGGCCAGCTCTAGCCTGCTTCTCGCAAGATCTCCTCCGGTACCCGAAGGCTGAGTGCTGGGGGCACTTCGGCTGGACTCACCTTGCCCAAAAGTGTAGATGTGCCCGTCCTTCGTCAAAGCCACTGAAAACTGGGTGCCACAGGCAACTTTTTTGATTCCTATTCCACAAAGAATGTCTACTTTCTGTGTGTGTGAGAGAGAGAAAAAAAGGGAAACATTAAAAAAAACAACAGAATTTTAGGAACAGAATTCTGTTCCTATTTCAAAATATTCCGATAACCTTAGATAAAAAATTCTTTTTGGACCTGAACAAACACATTAGAAATTTCCTATGGGAGGGCAAGAAATCGAGGATCTCCTTTAAGATACTCCAAGGGAAAAGAAATTTGGGAGGATTCGGGCTCCCCGATTGGGAAATATATCAAAAGGCGGCAAAAATAATTTGGATCAAGGAGTGGATCCAGTTACGAAATAGGAGAATCCTGACATTAGAAGGACATGACCTATTAGAAGGATGGCATGCCCACCTGTGGGATACAAAGAACAAGAAGAAATCCTACTTTCATAAACACAAAATTAGGGAGACCCTTATTCGCACGTGGGAGGAAATTAGACAGAGGATTTATACTAAGGTACCCAACTGGCTTTCTATCATGGAAGCACTGGCGGCCCCAAACAGGAGAGATGATTATAAATTGGGCACGTACAAGGATATTCTTGATGAAAAGGGGAAGCTCAAACCTTTGGATTTATTGAGGGACCAGGGTTTCAACTTGGATTGGTGGAATTATCTGCAGATTAATTCAAGATTCCAAAAAGATAGAGACAAATTTGGTATAGAAGCTAAATATGGAAATTTTGATAAAATTATTTGGGGAATAGACAAGAAAATGTTAGCAAAAATATATAATTTTTTATTAGATGAGGATAGGGCAGAGACCATAGCAAAAAACCAGCTAAATATTTGGGAAAAAAACCTGGGATATAGACTAAATTTTAACGACTGGGAGATGGCCTGGAATAGGAACTATAAAATGACGAAATCGGCAACATTTAGAGAAAACCATTATAAAATGTTACACAGGTGGTATTTAGCACCGGCTAGGTTAGCGAAAATGTTTCCCAATCTCTCAGCTACGTGTTGGAAATGTGGAAAAATGGTCGGCACCTTCTATCATCTATGGTGGACCTGTCCAGAGACCAAAAAGTTCTGGTCAAAAATTCGATACTGGCTTTGTGAAATAACGGGACAGGAGATAGTTCTAGCTCCAGAAATCTTCCTCCTGGGTATAACCGGAGACGGCTTTAACAACAACAAAACTCAATTTATAATCCAGATTACAACTGCGGCTAGATTAGCTTTTGCAAAATACTGGAAAAATAAATCCATACCCTCAGAAGAAATACTAATAAACAAAATCCTAGAGTGCGCAGAAATGGCAAAATTGATGAGTGAGATAAATAATGAGGAGAAATCTAAATATTATGAAGTATGGGGAAATTGGTACAATTGGTTGAAGAATAAGGCAAAAACATGATTTCATGATATGACTTGTTACGCATCCGAAATACGAGTTATATTGTATAGAATATTGAATAGATAAAGATGTAGTTTATTTAACGTATGATTCCGTAAATTGTATAAACACTGTACCTCTGAAGGACATAGAGATTGTATATTTTCTTTTATAATGACAAAATTTAATAAAGTATATTTTAAAAAAAATAAATAAATAAAAAATAATTAAAAAAAAAACAAGAACGGGTAGCATCAGAGATATTGCATTCAATGCCCTTCAAATAGCATTCATTTGTTTTTCATTTTTATTTTTATTCAGGAGGCCACACTATGCTGGGGACGCAGAGCGATTTGTACATGGATAATAGAAAACATTAGCAGAGACTCTGTGTTATTTCCCTGAGGAACAATTCAGGGATGCTGCAATATAACATCCCCCCCACTCCCCACCCCGGATTAACCCTCCTTTCAGCTCTCATGAAAGCTAGCAGGAAGGGAGACTTGGGAACAGACTCTCTCGGGGGAAGCCCATTTCTGAGCAAACCTGCAAGGTGGCTGAGAGGGCCGGGGGGTGCTATTGCTGCTGCTGCGGGACTCACCTGTGGTGAGGACTTTGCAGTTGAATTTCCCAGGCCCAGCTTCCCGTAGTCTCCGTCCCCAAAAGCCCAAACCATGGAACCGTCGGTAGATACGACGATGGTGTGATTGAGTCCACAGGCCACCTAACATTAAGAGAGAGATAAGCTTCTGCTTAAAGAGTCTCAAATCCCAGAGCCACAAGTCCGCAGGAGGACTCGCTCGCCAGCTGGGGGGCTAAAACTCTTGAGGCAGACATGAAAGGAAGGCAACTCCGGCTTTTCCTATTACGCGTCTAAAGAAGAGATTTTAGTCTGAAAGTCAAACCTCTCCAATCTGGTACCCCTCAAGTGCCGTCACCCTCTCGGGAAGCTTCTTGTTGGAGGTGTTGCCTAATCCCAGCCGTCCGTAGTCGCCGTTCCCAAATGTAAAGAGTTTGCCATCTGCAGTCACTACAGCCGAATGCTTAAAGCCACAGGACATCTGGAAGAAACAGCATTCACTGATCATGAGGGGCTTCCTGGAGACTTTTGGAGTTCTTTCAAGCCAGCTACAATTTTGGACTTTTAACCCCCTGGCCCGAATTCAGAGCCTGATCCCCCAATTCTTGCAAAAACCATCAAGTCGATGAGGGATCCAGTCTTGGACCCCTTTGCTGTACCTGGACCACTTCTTCTCCTTGCAAAGCTTCTATCTGCCTTGGCCGGCGTTGCCGGTCGCTGTTTCCGTGTCCCAATTTGCCATAATCTCCGTCTCCCCAGCTGAAAACCTCCCCACTCTCCGTCAAAGCCATGGAATGTCCATCAGAACCGCAAGATGTCACCAGCTGGGTGACAACAAAACCTTCACGCAAGTGGAAGAACCAAGACAACATTAATAGTTCCTTCTGTCCACTGCTCCTCCCCTCCCTCCCAAGGCCCAAACACACTCCCGGATTCTTCCCCTGGAAATCCCGTGTGGTGCCCCTTCTGGGTTCCTCTCCAGCTGGACCAGGCCACCCTCTGCCCTCTGGCCAGGGCTGTGGCAAATGCAAACCTTAGCCAGGCCCTGGTCTCCCGTAGATGGTCTGCCACAGGCTCTGCCGGGGAGCCTAGGAGGGACTCTGAGACCTTATTTCCCGATTGTTCCTGATTGTGGCATGTTGGACTCTATCTTGGGGCTGCCCCTCTCTGGGCTCTGGAAATAATCCTGAGCCCAGTTTTGGGGATGGAGTCCTTCATGAATAAATATGACGAGGTCACTTGGTCGAATATGCGACGCTGGCCAAATCTTCTGTGCCAAAATACACAACGTACCCTGCAAAGCTGAAATGACGGTGAGCACGTGAAGATCATCGGAATTTCCTTGTCCCAGCCGACCGTAGCTCCCTTCTCCGCAAGCCAAAACTGTTCCATTCGCTTGGATCACAAATGTGCAGTTTTGGCCACAAATGACCTGGGTAATTAAAAGGAAAAAAAATTGTTTCTTAAGGCAGCAAAAATCTGCATCTGAATCAACGCAAAGCCAGGTGAGCTGAGAGAGAGCTCCCTCCCCTCAAGAGCCTCAGATCTGTGGGAATCTGTCTGTCTCGTTTGGGCCTGCTCTGCTCTCTCCAAGAAAACCTCAGGGGGAGACTATCCTTGTGTGTGTGTGTGTGTGTGTGTGTGTGTGTGTGTGTGAAGACTTCTGACAGTTACCTGTTGTGCTTGTGAGAAGGAGGGGGCCAAGACGGGCAACAGGACGTTCCTTCCAGCCTCTGCCAGCTGCCCATGCCTTCCTGCTCCCCAGAGGCACACGTCACATTTCCCCCCAAGGTGCCAGTCCTAAGGGACAACAGAGGTTTTTAGAAGCGGGGTGGGGGGCTCTTTTGGGCTCTTTCCAACCCACCACCTATGGCACTAACCTCCGGGCGTGATGTTGCCCAGGACATGATCTGCTCATCCATGCCATTGATCCATTTTCCGTTGTCCTGCAAAATACAGTTCTTGCCTTACAGTCAAGCCGGGAGCGGTGCCATTTCCACGCCTGCTTACTTGAAAGGATGCCCTGACTTTGTCTGGAGCAACTTATGCAATTATGACACCCCAACCTGTAGTTTCACACAAGGCAAGAAGCTGCCCCTGCAAAATCTGGAGCATCCCCACCTCCTCCCCTTTTCCTAGAGCTGCAGGAGGCAGCACTCAAACGTTCTGTCTCCTTTGCTACATCCCCGCAACCCTAATCGAAAACAAACTGCAGGACCAACATCTCCAGGCAGCTCCACTGAGCAAGGCGCACACAAGAGCCCTTTCAAAAGCAGCCAAACAGGCCAGGCTGCGTTGCCAGGCGCAATGCACGGTTACCATAAGGAGGGCCAGTTCTTCTTCCGGCACCGGTTCCAGGTCTGGGACAGTGAAGGACTCTGGGAAGGTGTCTCCCTTGGCCAGCGCTTCTGCAGCCTTGACTGTCATGGAGAAGCACTCCAGCCAGGCCCACTCGGTGGGGTTCCAGGCCGAGGGGTCTGGGAGGCAGGCCTGGTGATGCGGAGGGATGGGTGGGCTGCACAAGAGCTGATCTAGATGCAGCCCCACGGCCAGGGAAGCCAAGCACTGCATGTAGGGGCTGTGAACAAGCTGGTCTCCACAAACCACGTAGGGCTAAGGGTGAGAGGAAGAGGAAGGGTTACCCCAATGTTATCCCTTTTGACCCTTCACTTTATTAACTATAAGAGGTCATGATGTCCAAGAGAAATAGCTTCATCATCAGCAAAACAGAGCTAGGATTACTCTGGGACAGAGTAACGAATTTAGTCCCAAATGTTTTTTCATAAGGAAATTGTGACAGCAAAGAGCTGTGGAAAATGCTGCCAAAAATGAATATCTAAGCAACATAATCTAGCACAACCCTCTGACCTACTCGGGGAACTCTGGAGGCGTCAGCAGAACCCCAGAAATTAGGCTGAGACCAAGTTCAATCTTTCTCAGATGGTCTCCGCACAGTTCACGCACAAGCTCCCCCCGTTCCAGGTCTCCCTACCTTTTCGTAGGTGTACTGTTCCTGCAGCATGATGGGCAGCCGTTCCAAGAAAGCCCTCATACATGGGGCCATGTTTAAGCCAAAAATGCCCTGTTGTTTCAAAGCGCTCCTACATGTCGCTAAGACGTGGTTGGAAGAGACCCATTCCGAAGTGCAATTCACCACCAGGACATCCTATCCGGAGAGGAGACTGTCACGCCTTTTGAAATAGCACCGCCACCATAATCAACCGTCCATCGTGTGGCACAAAGGCAGGTGAACCCAGAGCCAGAGAGAGGTCCCGCCGGCTAGGCTGGGGCCCCACTGAGAGGGAGGGCAGTGAGGACTTTGCTTAGAGACAATACCTTTGATCTACTAGAACAAGCAGCAACTCCAACCTCAGGGATCCAAACCACTGTCTGAATAGCTCCGGAACCGATCACCACGCTCTGCAGGACAGACCCGTCCTAAGCAGGAAGAAGCAGGAAAGCAATTACATAAGCGCAGGTCATCTGTGTTTGTATGGCAGAAAAGGTATCACAACAGTAACAATGTATTTGATTTGGGGTCTGCCAAACTCCAGAACCAGGTTTCTACGCACCAATCAGTCCATGAATTATCTAAAATTATTTGCTAAACTTGAGCCTTCAAAGTTGTGTTATTTTGTGTTATTCTGAAGGGGAACTGAAAACTGGCTTTGACTTTTGGGAACCCTGCTTACCCGGAGAGACCAGATGTTGATAAGTCCCCCGAGTCCCCCAGAGACCAAGGTGAGTCCGTCAGAACTGAAAGTCAACGTCCGCACAGGTGTGATGTGTCCTTTTAGCTGATAAACACACTTGGTTTCTGCTACTTTTCGGTCGGCATCCTGGAAAGGAAGGGCGAGAAGAATCCCAGAACTGAAATGCAAATGCCTATTTACAGAGCCCAAATACTTTAAAACGTGGCCATTTGTCCAGTTAGTGTGCTTCCGCCAGCTTTCTTCACACGGGTGACCTCTGCAAGGGATCAGATTCCCTCATCCCTCCCAAGCACGGAGGAAAGCTGCGTGAGGCCTGAGTGCAGAGGCAGAACCTTTATTTCAAAAGCTGCCTTGAATGCCTGGGCTTATCTCTGCCTCCCCAGACCGGAGGCTGCCTTCTGCCCTGCACCGGCTCCCCCTAAGAGAGAGCACCGACTTGTGGTCCTCACCTTCCCGCTGATGTCTTCGTCCCACCACTCTTCAGAGCAGCTCAGGCTCGACTGCAGGAAGACCAGCTCGTCTTGGGGAACTGTCCAAACACAAACCAAGCCATTCTGGCACCCGCTAAACAAAAGCGAAGAGGAGAAGCTGCATTGAAGAACCACCATTCCGCACCGGGCCGAGCGGTGCTTGTAGGTGCTTGCGGGTCACACGGAATCCCCTGAGGGCTGCAAACACGGAGCGAGTGAGCGGAGTCTTTTGGGCTTGGGAACTCTAAGACCCTCTCAGCATTTCTCCCCCCCTCCCCCCTCCACAGATGGCAGCGATGGAAATACAGGAGATTGGGAGGGAGAGAGTGGAAAGGCAAAAAACTGTAGGCCCAGGAACCTTGGAGTACAGAAAGGTGAGACTGATTTGTTTTTTTATAGATAGCAAAAAAATCTGAAAACACAAAATCTGACAATTGCCATCACATGACCATTATCAATGCAAACTGATTGCCAAGCGCCCAAATTGTGATCATGTGATGGCAGGGGTAGTGCGATGGTGGTAACTTCGAGGATGGGCCATAAGTCACTTTTTCCAAGGCCGTCCTACCTTTGAGCTGTCTTTAAATGAACGGCCATACGTTGAGGACTACCCGTACAGAATGATTCCTCTTTTGAATACAGCCAAATGCCATTTGAAAATTTTAGAAGCCCGTCAACCCCCCTGATTCTCTGTTCGTACCACGCAGCTGCCAAGAGAGGCATGAAAACTTCCAACTCACGTGGCCAGCAGCAGCTGCAGCTTGGGGCCTTTCCCCAGGAGGCTGCACCAGACCAGGGCATTCACCACGGCCTGGTGGGAAAGGCTGCACAAGTGCCTCCAGCAGCTCCCCGAGGAGCCCCAGAGCTTGACCGACTCTTCCTTCGCACAGGTCATGAGAATCTTCCCGGTGGGGTCCCACTTCATGCTGACAAGGGTGTCCTGGAGAAGGAAAGGAGCACAAAGGACCCACATTGGGCCATCTTGAGAGCACAGAGAATCTCCTTAAATTCCCTTCAAGCACAAGACACAAATCTCCCTCCTGAGCTGGGACACTGATACACACACACACACACACACACACACACACACGCATACAAGAACCTGCCCTCTTCATTGCTTCTGCCCTTTCTGGAGCTCAGGCCCTTCAGGAGGCCAAAGCAAGCGGGCTCTGCTGTACCTTGTATGCATCCACCAAAACAATCCCTCCGCTCTCCCGGGCTTCCCTCGTGCCTATCAAGAGCTTCCCATCCACGTAGCCGACAGCAAAAGGGCTCTCCTCACTGAACCAGGCAAGACAGGTCACCGACACTGGAGACCAGCAGAAAAAGATGGCTGAGTCACCCAAATCTTTTACAGCGCAGAAAGGAAATACACGAAAACACTGGGAAAACGACATCAGCTCTCTCGCTCTCTCTCTCGGGTCAAAATGCCCCTCCCCACTTCACAGCCCAAAGACTTGCAGCCCCCAGGACCTGGCAGGAGCCTACCATCCTTCCTGTAGCAATGTTCCAGTTCAATCCTGCGCATGGTGGAAACGTCCAGGACCTCAATCAGTCCCAGAGAGCCGTCCATCCGCCCCACCAGCAGGAACTCCGGCGCATCTCCAGTCCAGGCTGCGGAGGAACTTTCTTCAGGCCAGGCGAGGGCAGAGACCCAGTGAGGCTGGATGTCCAGGAGCCCCTTTCCCCCTAGGAACAAGACAGATGGGCGCTTCAAGGACCATTGCTCTCCTCACTTGCCTCGAAGGGCAATGGCTCCAAGAGTCCTTTTTACGGTGCGTTTGCCAGCCAAATTTTGCTGGCACCCTGGGCAGCTTGAATTTAGGGTGCTGTCAGAGAAACCCATTGCACCCAGACAGGTCAGCCCATTGATAACAACCAGCAGAAGAAAAGGAGCCAAAGAACGAGACTGGACTGCCAGTGCTTGACAAAATGGATCCCTCCACGAAAACGGAAGGGCTGCATGGCAGGTGATGGGAGGGAAGAGGGGCTGGAGTTTCTATCTTCTATCTCCCTTCCCCCCCATTTCCCTGCCAGCAGCTCCTGAAGTATCAACTGTTGTCTAGAAGCTTTGAAGAGGCCAAGTGGGCCTCCAGCAGAACTTCCCCCATATTGGCTCTCCAACAAACAAGGGTTTCAATCAGGTTTCCCTCATTCTGGCTAAAAAATAAACTGAAAGCGCATTGGGGGAACTGAATACCTGATTATTATTGGCCAGGACAAAGGCAACCGATAGGTTATTTCACTTTAAAAAATAAAATGCCTGTCACAACGTAATTCTGCTTAGTTTTGTCTTGCTAAAAATGGCTGATGTTCAGCCCGATGTGGTTCGTACCGTTGACCTGCCATATGTTCACCATCTTCTCCAGGGCTCCCGCCAGGTACTTGCCACTTAGACTCCAGCAGGCGAGAGAGAAACCGGGGTCACCGGGAGACCCCAAATTTTCTTCTGCATCTCCTTCGCTGCAAGACAATACAGAAACAGTTCTCCACTAATCTCTATGGCCCAAGCAATAGCAAACATCCCACCATCCCTCAAGCAGTTCTAATCCCGCGGAGGCCAAACCTTTCATGCGGCATCTTCTCTTTGCCTCACTGACAAACTGAGAGGAACCCAAAACTCATCCCCAGAACAGTTTCAGCCACGCCTGCAGCAAAAGGGCCTCCGTTCGTAAAAGCCGACTTGCCCGCTGGCTCTGTGGCTCTGAGAGAGCCGTTGCTCTGATCCAGCAGAGTCCTTTTGGCCCTTAGCTCTCCCATAAAGTCCTCCCTTTTGGTCAACCTAACAGAAACGGCCGCCAAGCCACCTACAGTTTGCTGAAGACACAGGTCTGTTGCAGCGAGTACTGCTTCTTGGTGACGTTCCACACTCGGATGGTTCCGTCGCTGCCACTGGTGGCCAGAAGACCTTTCTTGTTGCACCAAATGCAAGTCATGACCTGTTTCAAGAAAAGACGGGGAGGCGTTTCAGCCGGGGTCCAAAGTCGAAGGATTGTCTTCTTCATTATCAAATGTTCCTATTCAGCCACTGCTGGAGCTCAGATTAAAATCTGGCCAGGACACCCGATTTAAAAATCAGCTGAAGGAAACCTGAGCAGGAGAGGGTTGAGATATTTCAGTCCTCCACCAATTCCTGTTGGGCTCCTCCATATCCAGGCTTGTGCACTAGAACCAAATCCAGGACTGGGAATTATGGGGGTAGATAAACCCCCCTCCCCCCAGCGGCAGAAGGCTGCCTGGGTGTTAGCTGAGATGGGCCTCTGGAGATACTGTGTGTGTGTGTGGGGGGGGGTGTTACCCTGTTCTGATGAGCCTCCAGCTTGATGGAGGAGCACTTGCGCAGGTCCCCTCCCACGTCTGCCAGGGTCTGCGGGCTGCCTTGGTTGTCGCGGTCGTGAGCGGCGAGGGTCCGCACCAGCTGCTGAGCGGCCCACTGCCTGTGCTGCGAGGACAGCCGGGAGGAGAGGCAGCAGGCGGCCAGGGCGTTGGCCAGCTCCAGGGGCCCTAGGGCAGAAGGATCGGAGCAAGGCTGGTCACTCAAAGGGCCCACACCCCTGCTTGGACAAAAGCATCCCCCACTCAAGACAACTACCTTTCTTTTCCATTTCCGCTTTATCGTAGCTGGGCCTCAGTTTGGCCCCCTTGTCGGCCAGCAAGGCCACCAGGGCCTGGGTGACAACAAAGTTGGGGGAGGTGATGAGTTTGTTCTCTTCGGCTATTCCTCGCAGAAAACTCGGCAAGAACTTTCGTTGCACGGGATCATCCACTGTCGTTAAATTGACCCCGGTAGCTGCTGAAATCAAGTTCTAAAAAAAGGAATTAAAGCAACAACCAAGATGGATTTTTTCAAACACGGAGGCTAATTCTCACTACATTGAGTTTTTCAACAAGACATAGGAACCTTCGAAACGTTTCCCATTAAAGCAGATGCAGCATTTAAAGCAAAGTACGGTTTACAGGTCTATTCTGATTATGAATAATAGGAATTTATAAAACAGGAAAAAGTGATACACAAGGAAATAGAGTTGCTTTCAAAGACACTGAATTTTTTTCAGGTAGCTCATAGCTGTCATAATTCCCATCATCAGATATAATAGATTTCAGAGATTAAAGACGTAATGGACTCCGATGATTCAAATGGATTTACCCAGATTAAAATAATTCTAAACAAAACAAACTATATTCCGGTAGTAATAGTTTGAAACTATTTGTTTTTCAGGTTCTGTTTAGGTAGATTGTCTGAATATATTGGGCTGAGAAAGGCTGTTGAAGCCTCTAGCTGCTTCCTCCGTTTTCCTTTCAGAAACAACTTTGTCTTGCCTCAACTACCGACGGTCTCCTAAGTGCTGCCTGTGCCGAAGGGCTCTTGCTACCCACTTCCCCTCCAGTCTGGCCCAGCCAAAAGACTCCGGGATCTTTAGCCCCGAAAGCTGAGTTCCTCCTGAGCGAAAAAAAGCGGCTGCACAGCTGGAACAAACACAGCCCTCACCTGAGTGCACAGCTGGACCAGAAGTTTTGCAGCCCCGGGGGTGTTGGAGGCCAGGCAGCCGACTGCTGTGCTCAGGTAGGCCAGGCAGGAGATGGGCTTGGTCATCTGGCTCTGGATGCCTCTCGGCCTCTCGGAAGGGCTCAGCCCGGAGCAGGAGCCGGTGGAGAGGCCAGCTCTCCCCGCCGCAGCCAGGCACATCAGGCGGACCAAGGTACGGATGTCCGTCAAACCCAGGGACTCCAGCCCTGCTGCCAGGCTGCAGCTGGACCCACTGCGAAGGGAAGAAAAGGTCAGAGCCATGGCCAGGCAAAGCCTCTCTCGCCCAGCCGTTCCTCCCTGGGCCCTTTGGCCCTCCTGTGCTTCCCCCAGCCCAGTGGAGTCTCCTCACCTGACCGACAGCAGGGAGAGGGCTCTCATGACCATAGTCCTGGCCAGGAGGACCTGGGCTGCTGCCGTCACCCGTCTCAAGGCCATGATGCGGTCGTGGGGATTTAGCAAAGCAGCCGCCTGCTCCCCCAGAGTAATCCTGCCCGAAGAGCTTTTCTCCACAGAGCCTTGGCAACCTGTAAGGAGGAAAAGGAAGGCCAGGTCACCCATCAGAGAAAGAAACCCGACTGCTGCCTTGTAAGCCCCAAGGACTGCTTAGAGACAAAGGAACGGTAAGCGCCCAACGTGGTACGAGGTGTCCTCAGTGCTTCATAGCCACCGCTGGGCCTCTCTTGCCACTCCGCCTCATCTCCCTGCCCCTGTTCTGTGGCACGGAGGCTGAGTGGCTGCCGTGGATTCATTCCCTGAATCCTTTCCCTGGGTTTCACTCCTAGCAGCTGGGTGTGAGATGAAACAGGGTCTGGATCCAATCCAGAGGGCTTGCCCTGCCAGCCCGTGACTTTTCTGCTACTCTTTCCAGGGAACTGTGCGCTAAAAGCCTCTATTTCACTGCCAGTCCCCAATCCTCAGGCTTTTATCATCTTCAAGAAAAAGGGCTTGGCTGGTGGCCCTTTCCAGCTTTCCACGAGGTCTCCATTCCCACAAGAACCACCTCTGCTTCCTGCCCCCAGAGATGGGATCTCAGCATTGGGCGCACAAAAGAACGGCCTATCAGGGGCCAGCAATCTCCCCCCCCCCCGGTTTACCTATTTGCATCAGCGTTTCCTCCATGCTGTTGATGGCCGTGACCATGGCCACAGAGGCTCCAAGGGGGTCACTGTCCGGGAACTGGACAGGTTCGGGCACGATGCGCCGGTCATTCAAGCCCAGGGGTCCAGCCAGCAGCTCAAACTCCTCTTCGCCGGTCAGCTTTTCATCCTCATCAACGTCCAGCATATCCCAGTCTTCTAGCGTGAAGCAAGCAAACTGCGGTTAGGCCTTACCTTTCCATGGAGGCCCAAAGTCGATGCTCGTGTTGTGAGAAAGACGGCGACAAGAAGTACCTTCGTAGACGGTCTCCTGCTTGCCTATTAGATCAGGGGCCTGGCCTTTGTACCTGTACCCAAGAAAGAAAGAACCACAGTCACCTTCACATGCCACGCATCTCCTTAAGCCGGACGTAAATAATTAGCTGTTAGTTGTTAACAGGAAGGAACAATGAAACCGAGGCCTCCTCCTTTTTTTGCAGCTGAATCAACTTGTTCCGCAAGGTGGGCAGAAGGAAGATTGTGGACGAAGAAGCTGCACCACACGACTCGACGTCAGAAGCTCCGCAAGGGTTCTAGCAGGACTCATCTAAATGCTCCTTTTTATTCACTGACGTAAAACTACTTCTAAAGTTCCAGTTAATGATTAGGCTAACTTAAGCTTCTCATGGAAAAACATACCAAACCTACTAAAACTGAGCCTATTTTAAACACCTGATTCTGTACCTCCACTCTGCGTGTCCCTACCAAGAGGGCACAGGGCATTGAACAGCGCCTGTCAGGGGACGGTCTGAAGTTTTGAACCTGTCTTTCCTCTCCAAAGGGCTACATTGACTGAAGTCCGAAACGTTCTTCTCTCACAAAAGGAAGGGAGGCTGACAAAGATTTGTGGTGCAAAGGCGGGTCTTCTCTTTACCCAAAGCTGCCCCCTACACAACCTTTGCCCATCCGGCCCCCTCTCTGCTGCCCCAAAGAGCTTCCAGGTTTGGCTGTTGAACTTCAAAACCAAGTGCAACTTCCAAGTGGCTTTTGACCACAAAGGAAAGCAAAGAGGCAAGAGAAGCCTTGGGCAGCCTGAACACGCCACGAATATTAGCGTTCCTCGTGGGGAAGGGGGCAAAACCCTCGGCCCCACTCCCACCCAGCAGCCCATGCAGGGGCTGGCGGGAACCGGGGGGGGGAACGACAGGGAGTGTGAGCAAGCCGCCCCACAGCCCTCCCGCCTCCTGTCCGATACCTTTCCGAGGCCGAGGACTTGTTCTTGCTCTTCAGGGCCAGGTATTTCTCCCGGCAGCTGCCACATAGCAGGTAGTAAGGGTTCCCGCTTCCACACTCGCCACCAAACCAGCCGTCCACGTAGGAGCCGTTGCTGCGGTAGCCCTGGCGGTTTGCACTGCGCCCACAGCCAGGGTGGTTCCTCTTCATATGCTGATTGAAGCTGGCCACGCTGGCTTCGCACAACTCACACACTACCACTTCTTCCCTGTCTTCAGATTCACAAACGTGCTGCACAACATAATTACACTGTTATTGTTTCATGTACAAGGAACAATCTCGTATTCCTACTTTTTCCACACCCACATTAAAGCAAACTGATGTCTTCTGCTCCAGCTCGGTGCCAGAGGCACAGGTGGCATTGCCCCTCTCCCTCCCAAGAGATTACCCCTTATAGTCGCCAGCCAGACCCGCTGACAAGGAGGGGCTGCCAGAGGCAGACAAGAGAAAGACGGTGTGCAAGAAAACAAGGCCAATCAACAGCATTGACATTGGTGCTCTCATTAGGTGTTGCTACTCGGTGGAAGAGTCCCCCAAATGCAGAGGGAGACCCCTCCTCCACGTGCAGCTTAATACATTACACAATCTCACATGAGCAATTTCTACAAATTCAGTTTCAAGAATTTTCTTTCCTGGAAGCCTTGAGGAAGAGGAAGAGGTCCCAAGAAAGCCACACTAATTATGCACAAGTTAATTGCCTTCCTATCAGGCAGAACTGAGACCTGTGTCTAGGCTGCCCTCTCTGGGAGGAATTCTGCTCCGGAGCATTAACAAGCAACTGCTGGTTCTCCTTCTGGGCCAGGAGGGAATCAGCTCTGACGAGGCCAGGATTCTGCAGCTTTGGCTGGATCCTTGACCTGAAGGAGGCGACAGCATTGAGCAACAGGCTGAACTGCCCAAGTTTAACTCCAGTTTTAAAACAAGCAGCATTTCCGTGGTGGTTCCAGCTGTTTCAGCTATTTTTTAAATTTAAATCAAAGGAAAAACATTAGGCATTTATTTCTGATTACTAAAGCCTGGAGTTACACCTATTTCTAAAAAGGCTTTTAAAGAAAAGAACGCCTGAATTGTTACTGCCCGCAGAAAAGAGAGTTGGCAAATAGAAAGCAGCCGCAGTCACAGAGAGGAGAATCCCACATTTTAGCAACAACCATGTTAACTGAGGCGGCTGAGCGAGGCACAGAGTTAAGTCCCATTCTACAGAGCAAGAAGGAAGCAAAGCAGCAGCCCCAGCTGCCGTCACACACACCCAGGTCGGCCAGTCCAATACCTCTGGGATCCACATTCCCAGAATGTCATTGTCCCCAGCAAGGTCCGGCCCAAACATGGCTTCCATGGCCTCCTCGTCCAGCTCCAGCTCCAGCTCCTCGTCCAGGTTGAAGTCGTAGAGCGTGCCAGGATCTTGCGGCAAGGAGATCCCTTCCCTCCGGCTCTGATTCCGGTGGGCCTGTACAGAGCGGTACAATCCCGCTTAAACCAGAGAAGAAAACCACAGGGTTTACTGGGCAAGTCAAAAGCTGTGTGTGTGTGTGTGTGTGTGTGTGTGTGTGTGTGTGTGTGTGTGTGTTTGTGTGTGTCACAAGGGCGCTTGGACTGCAGGAATGGAGGCCTGTCTGCCCAGGGTCCAGGGGGAGCCCATCATCCCCTCCTCTCCTGATATTATGATTGCTCATAAATCCTTTATCCCACGCCTGAACCTGAGAAAGGCCTTTGGGTAGTGAATGAAGAGGATGCCCTTGAATGGCTGCTACCAAGGCAATGATCAGAGAAAGGGGGGCCCAACCTCCCCTCATTCTCAGGAAGAGGCAGCACATTCACCCTAGTAACCCTAGATTCTGTTACTAGAGCTGTTCTAATGAGAGTAGCTTTCGGTCTGCAGGGCGTCTGTTTCTTAGCCTGACGTATCTGCTATGGGTACCACAGGGAAACCCCAGGAAAGGCTACCCTGGGCTGACAGGGGGAAGAAGATAACTGTCAGGAAGGAAGCTGGTACCACATCAGCCTTATTTTCTTAGACAGAGCAGGTCTCCACCCTCAACTCTGGGACAGGCTTTACACGGGGCCCCACAAAACTGAAATATTCTCAAGAAATCTTAATAATTTTCCTTCAGCTTTGGATGCGCAGACTTTGGGCACATTTTTTTTTTACAAATAGCTAGTTAGCAAGTGTTCTAAAATACGGCAAGCATCTTCAAGAAATTAAAGGAGGAGAGGGAAACGTGTAATGTAGTATTTGAAAGACTTACCAGCACGGGCCAGCAGCGTTCGAGCAGCTAGATCAAATTTGTGTCTCCTCGTTACTGCTGACCGACCCCTTGCCACGGGCCCACTGCCAGAGGCGGCATTTTCTGTGTGATCCATGTTATCATGGCTGGAAGGACAAAAACAGCTCAGGAACACTGGCATGGCTTGAGGGGGAAACCCAGCACTCGGTTGTGCTGCACCTCTGGACCAGAAGGCTTTTAATTTCCTTTAACAGAGCCCGAAATAATTTGAATCATACCACCTACTGACAGATAAGGTGGCAAACAAATACTTATATTCCGCAGTAGAGAGCTCACCTTTCACCAAAGCCTTCCTCCAATTCAGGGGCATCAGCTGAAGGCAAGTCTCCTGGAGATTGCAGGTAGCTCTGGTCGCTGGACTTGCCACCACCTCCTGGGCCTAAGCCTCCGTGTCGGGCATCCACCATTTCTTCTGACTGAGGCTCTTCGTCTTCCTCATTCCCAGGATGCTCAATCATCCACATTGCCAGGACAGTGATGTTCTGGGCATCCGCTTCTCCTCTTGCACCTGTGGGAACCGGAAACCTTCATCTGGACAGCCCAGCAGAGCCACCTGCTACAGCATTGAAAGGACTAAAGAGAAGCATCTGTTTTGCCCAGCCCAGAATTCCCTGCTCTTATAATAAATTGCTATTGATGTTTCACCATCTGTAATTGCCCCAGCCAGTTAAGATTCTGGGCAGCAAACGGAAAAACAGGATAAAATCAAACACTAGACACAGAGACACAAGTTGCACACGCATAATGAATTCGGGCCGAAGGAATGGCAGAATCCAGATTTTCATGCCTTGTGAAATGCAAGGAGGGGGGAGGACAAGGCATCCCTCGGGGAGCGCGACCCACACCCCTCGTGCCACTCGTGGACTCTCCCGCAGGCCCTCTCCAGAAGCTCAGGTGGATGGGCAGAAGAATCATGCCTGGCCCAGGTGTTTCTGGTTACCTGTGGTTTCCATTGCTTTAGCAATCTGCCGGAGGGAAAACCCCATTTCTAACAAGGGCACGGCCACAGCAGGAGGAGGGGGGGAGGTTGACAGGCGGCTGCTTGGGTCGGACAAAGCTGTAAGGCGGGAGGAGGGACAAGAATTAATGCCTGGATTTGCCAAACACCAAAGTTGATACAGGTTTAAGGAGAGCCAGACAGTTGTGGACAAGGCCCACCTGTGCGATTGGCAGGTCTGGCGGGCTGAGAATCAGGAGAGGTGAGTGACTGACGCCTGCCCACGTCATCCGAGGGAGAAGTCGGCAGGGAGGAGATGGGGGGTGTCTGTGCCCTTCTGGTGGGAAGGACAGCCGTGGTGGGGTAGCTGGAGAACATTTGCCTTCGGGGAGACAGGAAAGGAGGGAGTAAGTAACACAAGGCCGGCTGGCCAGCCAGCAGCAGACAGTCCAAACTCCGCAAAACAACGAGGTGTGGAAATCAAGAGGTACCTCAGGAGACTGAGTGGCAAAACCCCTGGGGACTCTGAGGCAGGCACGGTTTCTGTATCGGTCACAGGGGTGGTGGCCGTCGTCGTATCTTCCAGAGAGCTGCTCATGAAAGACGTGGTGCTGGAGGCAGACGGGCTGGTGGTCACGGGGGTCTGGGCTTGCTGACTCTGGTCATTCTCTTCGGTCTGCTGGTCTATTTCTGCAAAGCAAAGGGAGCCCTTTCTGCCTTGCCCAGGAAGGCAGGCGTGACTCCTTGCAGGTGCTGGCGAGGGGTGGAGTGCTGGGGCTGATGGGCCTGACCCATCGCAGGATGCCTGCCGCTTCCACTTGGGGCTTTAAACCAGCAGCACTCAAGAGATGATACCAAGCAGTCCTGCTCCTCCTGGAAGCAACTCTTCGGAGGAGCAGAGGACCAGCATCCCTGCTGACCAAAACGGCCCTGCCATGGACTGTTTTCCATGCCGTGTGTTATGTCAGGGCCCTTGAGGGCTGGCTGATGAAGGAAGCGCAAAGGAATTTTACCTCAAATCCAGCCATCGCCCATAGTAACAGTGGCTGCTGCTGCTCCTGTTCTCTGTGCCTTCCTTTTGCACTTCAGGCCCACTAATATTTTTCCTCCAAAACTTTTGGAGCCACTGGCTGCCATCATCTGATTTACAGTGACAGCCAGAGGCTCTCCTGGGTTTGGGATTAAAAAGCCCAATTTCTTTTTCAGTAGCTGAGCCGAAGGAGAAAAGGAGGGGTGGGGAGTCCTCAGCGCAACTACAACCATCTGAGCTCAGGCAAAAGGCAGCCACAGACCGTTGGGCCAAGGCAGACAGAGATGAGGTGTGCAATTCCTTCGCTGCCACAGGTGCAGGCCTTGCACTGACCTTCCACCACCTGCAGCCTGCTTGGGACGTACCTTGCTTGGCTTTGGAGCCGCCCTGGTCTTCCAGCAGTCCGTGCACAACTAATTTGTAGATCATGGCTTGTGCCCGCTCCAGGTCCGCCAATCCCAGCGCCCTCTTGATGGGTGAGCGCATGACTGCCCGTTTCACCATATGGCGCATCAAGAACTGCAAGGCCGTGCGCATCTCCACCTCTTCGTGGACAACGGGGGAGCTGGCGCAATCGGAGTTGTGGCCGTTCTCGGCCAGGACTTTGGGGATCAGAAGCAGCTCCGCGTACTTGCTGCAACTGAGCAGCGTGCTGAGGGACTTCATAGCTCCCAGGTAAAGGTAGGACAGTTGAATGGCCCTGATTTCTGACTGCACGGCCTCGTAGTTCTTGGCGGCGTGTTCGTGGTTCTTTTTTTTGCCCTCGGCGTTCAGATGCTGGCACTCCATGCCCAAGGAAATGGCGTCCAAAGAGAAGGAAGAGCTTTCGCTTTCCAGCTTGGCCCCGGGTCCTTTCGGCTCCTCGGTGCTTGGCACACATCGTGCCTCGGACGCAGCGTCGCCTTCCGTCTTCTGATCGGGGTCTCCTTTATCTTCCAGGTCATGTTTGTGTCTCTTCTCGTGCCGCTTAATGCTCTGCTTGCCCAGGTCTTCATGGATGCCGGTCAGATAGGTGAGGTCCAGCAAGACGGTGGCCGTCAGTCCCCGGAATCTTGCAACATCAAAAGGCAGTGGTTCGCAAGGTTCCAGGTTATAGAGCGGCGTATCACTAGGCGACCAAAAAGTTGGGAAGCTTTAATGAAGATCAGAACGACACAGGAAGAAGCAAGTGAGGGATAGACGAGAGGAAAGCACAGGAAATCACACAGGCAAAATAAGATGTAAAATATACCACAATCTAAAGGAGCTGACAATTTAAAAGTCAAAGTAAACCAGGGAAATGAGATTATGGGGAGGGATGACATTCAACACAAAAGTAACAAGCCATGTGTGTCTCTCTCTAAAACAATGTATTTAATTCAAAACACCTGACATGGTTTACCCTTCACTAACTTTTCTAAACTGCTTTTGAAAAGTGCCTCTCAACAGGCACAGCTGCCTCCATGAATGGACTGCCGGCTGCCTGGCACCTCCCTGGGGTATCGCCTGCCCCAAGACAGCCCTGGCAGGGCACAGCCCAGCCCTATATTGGAAGAAGGCTTGGCCTCTGTGCGGTGCTGCAGTGCTCTGATGCAGCTTTTCCTTTGAGCAAATTGTGTCATAAATGATCGCCTCTCCCAGCACTTAAAATGCCACAAGCTGCTGTTCTGCCAGGCAACAAGCGCCTAGATCAGCAATGGAAACTCAAAACCCAAACTCCGTTTCCTGGATCTCAACTGCTGGCCGCTTGCTGAAGACCAGCACTGTACCTGATGGTGATCTCGGCTTCATCCCACTGGACCTTGGCGGACGCGCTGCCTTCCTTGACCACACCCAGCAAGGTGGCGTGCCGCCCGGTTTGCTTGTGAACGCAGCGTCCTCCGACTCGAAGTCCGGCGTCCACCCCGCCAATCACCGCCAGCACTGGCCAGACCTCCACGCAGAGCGTCTTCAGCTGCAGCTCCGAGAGGTCGGCCAGTCCGTGTGGCCGGCCGCAATGCTTCATCTTCTCCTCTTCCTCGCGCACTTCGTTCTCCTCTCGACTCTGCAGGGAGCGGCTTTTCTTCAGCTTCTGACCACTTTCTTTCAGGCACCCTTTGATTTTGTACAGCCTCTCCACCATCTTTTTGTTGATGCAGTGCGTCCACCGGTCGGTCCGGTGCAGGATGCGGATCAGCTGAATCGTGGCCTCCGCCAGCACCGCGGCCACCGGGCTGCAGATGGGATCCCCTGGCAGCAGGTCCCTTGGGGTGCCACGCATCTGCATGTCACAGATCTTCACCTAGGCAGACACAGAGACATCCAGAAGCTGCTTTGCTGCCTCTCAGGCTTTAAAAACCCCTCCGCCCAGCTCAGAAGGCCAGGAAAGCCCCTTTCCCAATTAGAGCCCTTCTTCTCCTTCCAAACTGCCTCAGGAGTCGTGTTCTTAGCAAGGCCAGGAGACACAGAAGTACCAGCGTTCTCAGTGCTCCAGGATGGCAGAAGGGAGCCAAGACTGGGCAGGATTTCAAGCTGGCAGAGTGGGAAAATTGGTGGAGGCAGGCGAGCTTAAGCAGGGGGAGACCCGGGCTCCTGACCCTTTCTTGGCATGCCTGAGAGCCACAGAATTTCAGGCAGCAAAGCTCGAAAGGTTCCTGGACGAGGCTCAAGGTAGAACTGGCCAGACCAGGCTGCTTCCATGAGCCCAAAGGACTTGAACCCCATTCTGGATATCCCTTTCTCTTCCCCCGGTCTCCCTGCTCCCTCCCGGGCTGCTCCTTCTAAACCCGATCCCCTCTCAAACTGGCAGGGAGCGCTCATTGGCTCCAGATCCTTTGAAGTATCCACATTACCTTTTCTCCAGGGTTGCTACTGTAAAACATCACACACGGATACAACTCTCCGGCATCCACATCTTCAAAAGCCAGTTTGGGTTCCTAATGAAAAAAAAAATTAGGGGACATGCATTTACAAGGGAACCCTTCTCCTTCTGCTCCAGGTTGGCTATGAAATTCCTGCCAGTTTAAGATGAGACTGGGAATTCACTTCCCTTTAATTTTTGCTAGGTCACTGCATCCGTTCATGAGATTAACTATCCCACGGGAATGCACCTGCTATACAAAAGAAATACACCCCGTGCCACTCTTCTTCCCTTTTGTTTGAAATGGGGGACAGACTGTCGCCACCGAGGGGATTTTTTAGCCTCTACTGTGAACCGCTTAGGAAGCAATATGCAAATCTAGCAAGGCAGGAATGGGTCAAAGCCTCTCACCTCCCCATTCTTGCCAAAGGAAACGGTTCTGGCTTCCATATCCAGGACGCAGGTGATGAAGTCCCCCTGGGTGAAGCTGGTCAGGGTCAGAGCCTGCTCTCCGTTATGGTAGAGGTTGCCACTGTAGGCTCTGTACAGCCACATGTCGGAGGTGGTGCGATGGTTGAAATCGTGAACGGGCCAACGAGACACTCCCACGCACGTGCCTTCATTGCCTCGGTTTTCCTTCACAATGTAAAACTAGGAAGTGCAGATACGAACACATATAAAAATGGGACAAAACTCACTCAAAATAAGAGACTCCCTCCCTTTTTAGCAAAGAAGCAACTCTCGATTACTTCTTCCCAAAATTAAAATGGGCAATTGCAATATATTTATTCTTGGTTGAAAACCTCCCCATTTTGGGCTCAAATACTACTGAATCCATTATTTCTAATACACTTTCTTACATTTTGAGCACGATATCATCCTGAGGGGCCAGAAATGCCGAGAAGCAAACCAGAGTGCCCGACTTCCAGCTGTGAAAGTTTATCGTTCACCACAGGCCTGAGTCTGGAATGTTCTTTTCAGTCTACACACCTTCCACTGGTAACACCCAGACGAGACGCCCGTGGATGCCAGCCCGTAGCCCTTTCCTCCGCTTCCATGAGTGAGGATCTGCCCGCTTTCCACTAGGCAGCACTGGGCCTTCTCAGGGTCAAAGGAGACCTCCTGGATAGGCAGGTTCTCGTCCTCTTCTTCAGACTCCCCCTGCTTCTTCAGGAACAGAGGGCAAAGCTCTGTCAGTGGAACGCAGCCAACAAGCACAAAGGTATCAGAAGTAGGTAAAATGGTACCTGCAGCTTTATTTCTTGTTCTTTCTCTTTGATCTGAAGCACATGTTTGGCTTGTGCAACTGGGCTCTCCCACATACAGTCGGCCAGGAGGGAAAACAGCCGTTCGATCACCTGTTGGGAGCATCAGCACAGCGCATTCAGTTCAACGAACGGCAAGGGAAAGGCTACAACTATGCTTCTCCATACTTCTTTCAGGTCAAGGCCACCTCTGAAGGCCACCGAGGTGGCTGTGGGGGTCCCTCCTAGGCCACATAAGGGCTTCAATGCACACACACACATAAACACACCCGTGGAAGGAACACCCTCCAACTGCAGCAAAATGCAAGGCAGCCAGAGAATCTCAAAGGTCCCTCAGGGATGACCCTGAGAGACGGGATGAGGGAAGGAGGTCTCTCTTGCTACCAATTGGTGGAAACCGTCCTGAGATGGGAGACCCCTGATCCTGCTTGGGAGAAGGCAGCGTCTGATGCACAGGTGAAAGGTGAACCTGGGGTGGCTGCTGGAGGCAGAGATGCAAATACCACTCTGCAACCATGCTAAATTCTCTCCAAAGTATCAACACCTGAGCCATCTGGTCATCCTCCACACCGGATTCACAGGCTGGCAGCACGGCTTCCAGGACATGGAGGGCGAGCAGCCTGGTCCTCAGTTTGCCAACCAAGGGGACACCTAAAAGGGAAATGGCACAGGAAATGGATCTGAGCAACGGTCAGCCTCTGTCGCACAGGCGGTTTTTACAACGTTGCTATAAAGCCCAAGCACACACCCCACATATCGAAGGAAGAATCATTTGATGCTATCTTTCCTTCATTGGTTCATTCGCTGCCTCGGTGGACCGTACCTGAGCAGCACTTCTGGGAAGCTATGTTCAGAAGCACTTCTGTCCACTTTGGAGAAGCCATTTTGGACTGGATGGCTTTGGAAGAAACAACTCTTCTGAGGAAAACTAAGAAATCCCCTAGATGTAACTCTGCAGCATGCTGTTTTCGGAGGGCAACTGTAAGGTCAAACAACAAGAATGAATCTCAGCCAGCCAAAGGGCATCCATGTAATAAATTCCGTAATCTGCAAAGCAGGGCAAGCAAGGGGCAGCAGAGATTGTTTTATTGGGAATGATCATAACCCAGGAGACGGGAGAGCACTGTCCTGCAACATCCGTCTCCTGCTGCTGAGGCTTCCTGACGATTATTATGCCTTCCTTTAAAAAAAAGTCAGTGTCTCGTACCTTTGAAGTCTTTCCTCTCAGTGTCACCTTTGGATTCTGTTTTTTTTTCATCCTGATCGTCAACTTCTTTTTCTCCAAAGGAAGAAGTCATAAGCATCACACCCGCTTGTGACAGCAGGTTCTTCAGCTGACTACATAGCAGGTCCAGCAAGGACTGTACCACTTTGGGGCTCAATTTATCTGCGTAAGTCCTATGTGAGGGGGGAAAAAAAGGGGGGGTGCCCGGGTCAAGCGTGGTCACACAGAGGTGGCCGAGCCCTGGGAAGAGATCTAAGCCAGGCACTGGAGGAGGTTCCCAGGATGGGAATTTCCTGCTCTTCTGCCTGAACTAACCTTCCAATGATCTGAACTGCCAATGGAGGGAAACGCAGCTTACTGATGCTGCCCTCGTTCACCCAAGAGCAGCTAGTCAATGGCCTGAGGCTGACCCTGGAGCACCCTCCATGCCGACCTCAGGCCCGGTTTATTCAACCACCAAGATTTGTCTTTCAACCAGGCTGGGCCTTCAGTGAGCACCTCCTGAGATGCCTGCAGAGGGTGGAGGGATGGTGCAAGGTGCATGTGGGTTGGTGGGGGTGGGGGTGGTCGGGGTCAGCATTTCCTGGTTTTGCAAAGGAGGCAAATTTGGGGCTCTCATCAAAACTTTTCAGTATTTCAACCAGTCAATTTTGGGGAGTTAAGTTTGATCTCATTAGTCCTTACCCGGTGGTGATGGCGAGAATCTGCAGAAGTCTCGTGCTGGCCACTTTCAAAGCGGTGCTGAGCTGGGAAATGCCACTTTTGGGTAAGAGCTGCAGGGGCTGCCCAAGCACGGTGTCCGTCCCACATAACTGAGAAAGGACGTTCAGCAATCCGGTGGAAATGGCCAAGGAGACATCGGCTGGCTGGTAATGCACACTTAGGGCAAACACAGTCACCAACAGGAGCCGTTGTTGTGCCTCTAATACACGCACACACACACGAGCACAAAGGGAAAAACAAGGATGTACTTTAAGAGGGTACCGAGATTGAGCCGGAGTCGTCTCTGGTTTATTTCTTCCCAGAAATAAAAATAATGCCGGATTCAATCCGTTCCTCTTACCAATGTGGTGTTTATTTGCTTGAAGGGCTCTTTCCAAAGTTGCTGACAGCTGTTGATAGATTTTGTGCACCGCCACTTGAATCTCGTTCTGGATACTTCTCTTGGCTGCTCTGATGCCATCCTACGAAAAACCCAGCGCAGTCAAGCTGACCCACCTGAGGGCCGGTTCTAAGGAAGAGTCACCTGCCAGTCTGGCATGATGTTGAGACAAGCTGATGTCCGCACAATGGCATCCTCTTCTCAGGGTCACAGCTCTTACCTGATAGTGGTGCAGCCGGATGCTCTCTCCTTTGGCTCCAGCGTGTCCCACGCTTCCCAAGCCGAAGCAGCCGGCCAGGAACTGCAGCCTCACCGAAGTGAGAAATGAGGAAGACTGGAATCCCAGTCCTTGGCGGCTCCCGAGGGAAGCCGTGCCGCCCTTCTCTTCCATCCCCGAAAGCAAAACCAGGATCTGGTGCAAGGCCTCCAGGCGCAGCTAAGGGCGATGGAAAAGAATGGATTTGGAGCTGCTCTTTGGAAAGCAAATTGCAATGGCAGCACAACAACAGGGAAGCTTGAACCTAACTGCAAACAACAGTCCTGAAACAGAATGGCAAGTTTTTAACGGGATAGATAGGCTGTTTCCGCAAAAACCACAGAGGATCCTGCGGACAGGACTTAAACATGCATGATGGCACATCTCCTGAGATGCACAGAAAATATCCCGAGTCCAGGGTTTTGAAGAACAGTCACGTCAAAAGGAAACAAGAATGCAGAAGCTACAAGGCCATCATCGTTGCTTGTGTGAAGGCAGCTATTCATGAATCCATTGGGGGCTCAGCTGCATCCAATGTGCTGAGGGTGCCAGAAGTCTCTTGTGGGGGGTGTTGCCTCTGATATTTCGTGGTGCTGTATTAAGGCCAGCACAGCTTGACACAGCCTGCCGTGCGGGAAGGCCATTCTTACATTTCACAGCACAAAGACCAAGCCAATCGACCTGCCAGAGTGGGAGAACTGAAAGGGCCCCTTCCCCAAGCAGAATGGCAGCCGACAACTCTCCCAAGGCCTGGATCCTCCGACAATCAGTATCACAAGGAACCACAACATGCAACACACACCTCTGCTCTCTGCTGCTGCTGCTCCATGGCAACGATGTAAGCCTGGGGGTTGGTGGACATGCTTTCTTCGGGCTCCTTGAAGCCTGGGGAGCTTCCTACATCCCCACTTATAAAGCTAATCATGTTCTCAATCAAAGTATGAATGCCAACGGATTTTGTGAAATCAACCTCAGACTCCCCGAACAAGCAAGAAGAGCTGGAGAGCCAATCGCGCTGTTTTAGCCGAGTCCATGAGTCGCTGAGAGTTTCCATCGGGCTGTGGACCAAGCCTAGAAACACACAGCAGAATTCTGTCACTGGCAAGGCAACCGAGCTCTCCAACCGGCAGAAGACACGGCTTGCCGTTCGGAACGGATGGAAATGGGAATTCCTGTCAATTTCATGCGCACGGTCAGCAATGCCTACCACACCAAAGGCCAAAAAAATGAGAGCTGTATGTTTTGCCGGCAAGTCTCCAGGAGATGGGTTTTGCCTTACCAGGAAATTAAAAGCACAAGCCACTCAAACTGTTTAGCTTAAAGCTAGAACGTTGAAAAAAGGTGATATGCAAATAAAACAACATAGAGGTAAAGGGAAAAAAAGAATATTTGCCACACACAAAGAAGAAAAACTTTTCTCTTGACATCCAATTGCAAAAAAAAAGGTTTTGTGTTTAACTTGCATCAGTGTAAAGCAGAAGTGGGTGATTTATAGCTTTTCTGGAAGTTTATGTAAATAAAGGGATGAGTAAAGGTCAAGTAAACAGGGGCAAACGGTGGGCTTTCTGTGGGCCTGGCTTGGCTGAGCTTAAGCAGCTACGTATAGATAGCCCCCCCCCCCCGGACTCATTGCCATAATTAAGCCCAGAATTGTAGTCGTAAATTGAGGCATCACATAACCAGATGCAAAGTTGACAAGACCCTGTTATTTCAAAAAGCTGTTACTCTTTAAGTAAATGTACAGGGACCAAAAGAAAATGAGCATTGAAGGGCGACCTTTGTCTGCACAAAAAATATGAAACTTGCAGAAACAGGGGAGTGGGGTAAAACCCATTTATTGCTCCTCAGTTTTTCAATAATTTTAGTTACTTGATTGCTCAAACTCTTATCAGTTGTAATTCTACTGTGTTCTAGAGTTCCAGAGCAGCGATATGCCCCTTTTTGTTGTGAGTCTTAAGCCTTTCTCTAAATATCTAATTATCTGAGCATTAAGAGAGCCGAAGCATGAAAGCCGAAGGCAGATGCCAAATGCTGACCCATTCTCAGTGAAGAGAGAGAGTGTGGTCCGAGGAAGGGCAAGAAAGAGGCGGAGACAGAATCAGGGCACGCAACCACCACCAACAGGGCCTGTTTCACAGTGGCTGACCAGGACACAGGCCAAGTCTGCCCTGATCCTCCCACCCCCCATCTCCCCAGGGGCTTATGCTCCTCTGGATCCCAGGGTGGAGACAGGCAAGCTCAACAGAAACCTGCTTTATGATCTTTCCCATGTATTGAGCGAGCTCAGAGGGGAATTCTCTCCATCTCATCTACCTGCTGGGTGGGTGAAAGAAAATGGAGAGGAAATGGGGAGGCTACCTTGAACATCCCGGAAAAAAACTTGATTTTAAAAAAGCAATGCATTTTTTTAAAAAACTGCAGAGCCCAGAAGAAATGCACTAGGCCAGAAGGGCATGGGTCCAATATGTTCCTTACCAAAAATATTGTTTAGACAAGGGAGAACCCACAAAAACCACCCAAAGAAGTGACTGTTCACACCTTTCAGAAAAAGGAAAAGACTGCCAAAGAGGGGGGGTCTCGAGGGTCCAGTAGACTTGGGGTTTAAGCTATCCAACCCTTTCCTGGAAGCCACAACTGGGGAGCTGCGCTTTCTACCTCCCTTTGTGGAGCTGTAGGGCCCAGAGGGCTCTGCAATGCTTCAAGGAAAGCAGACAAAGCCTCTGCTAAACAAAGCCTGAAGACTCCACTGGTAGCTCAACCCTGTCTTTGACAAAAGTGTGTGTGGGTGTGTGTGGGAGGACCACCAATGTTTACTTGTCCTTGTTTGCCACTTTTCAATAATGCGATATTTAAAATGAACGTGGAGCAGCTGCTATACATATTTTATGTTTTATAAAGTATGTAGCCGAACTAGAGAGAGAATATAAAATCAGAACATGCCATCATGTACTTGCTTGAAGCTCTTCTTTTTCCTGGGGCTCAACTGGCCAAAAAGGAGTAAACACACTACCACACAAGAATCAGAAGACAAAGAGAGACATTGGGTAGAGAAGACAACATTCAATCTGCAATCTGTCCATACATGGAAAACGGGGAGGGGGGGCTGAGTGTTCCCATGCAAGCAATGGCCATAAAGGTGCACTTTCTGAAATCTGATAGGTTAGCTTTACAGGGGTCTCCAGTCTTGGCAACTTGAAGACTCCTGAACATTCCCCAGCATAGCTGGCGGAGGAACTTGGAGGCCGAGAGCTTCCCCTCATAAAGCAACCCATGGAAACAGGCAGCCATTACTGACAATCTCTGGCCATCTGCCGAGAACTTCAGCCTGCTCTGGAATGCAGCTCTGGCCGCTGCTGGGTAAGGCTGTGGCCAGCAAGCCCGGCTAACATGCTGGTGAACCATCAGCTCAGGCCCCTTCTCAGAACCTCCCACACTACAATGGGGCCACACAACAGGCTTGGAAGGTTGTCCGAAGCTGCAAAGGGTCAAGGTCATCGCTTTAGAGCAGCAGTCTCCAACCCTGGCAACTTTTAAGACCGGTGGACCTCAACTCCCAGCTGGCTGAGGAATTCTGGGAGTTGAAGCCCACAAGTCTTCACGTTGCTAAGGTCAGAGACCCCTGCTTTAGAGAACGACAGGGCTATGAGGTGGCAGTAATTAATGGTCTACCTTTCTTTCTATGCGATGATGCCAAATCCAGATCCACATTTCGCCTTCCGCTCTAAAGAGAAGAACAGAAAACGTTATTGAGTCCTTCTGGTACTTTCTCAGTCAAGCTTTAAAACCCTGGATTACGACTTAAAGAGACGTAACGTAAAAGGAGACAGAGGCAGGGAGGGAAGCAAAGACCAGAAACCCTGGTAGGAGCGGAATCTAAACACAGAAGGGGCTTTTGGGCGGAATCCCGTTTGTGATCGCATCAAGTAACGCTTGCAGTTCTGCTTACCAGCGAGTAATTTTCTTCATCTGATTCAGGCTGAGAGAGGTCGGATTCACTCCTCGATTTCATCAGTTTGTAACTTGAGGTAGAGTGGCCTGAACGACTTTCTGCGCTAAGACTTTCACTTCTGCCTCACATAAAGGTATAACAGAGGAAAAAAATTACACAACAATGCAAAGAGCTTTTCATTTGCCTGGATTCTCAGGGTCCTGCTCTGTATCCAGTTATAAGCCATGACCATGAAAAGCCTCCCAATTCAGAGGGTTTCCTTCCATTTCCACACATGCAGCTTCCCTGCCTGGCCAGGATTCGCTCAGAGTTCTTCCACTGAGCAAACGCCCGAGGGCTTCTGGATGCATAAATTCAGCCACAACTCTTCTGCATCATACATGCAATAACACCAAGGACAACCCTGCAGGGAGTTTTTGAAAAAAATGCACCCCCGCTTTGACAGCCATAACTAGCGAAGCTCATCCAAGGGGCTCCGCTGGGTTCTCCCCCGGACCCCGGTCTGCCTCAGGTGCAGCTACAGCAGGGTCCCCGAGAGGCTGGAGAAGAGGGCCGAGCTGCTCGCACCTGGTCATGAGGCCGCCCCCTTCTGGAGTGCTGCCCGAGAGTGGCTGCGCCTGCTCTTCCTCCCTTCGCTTCTGCAGCTCTTCAACCACGGGGCTGACCCCCAAGATCAACAGGGCACAGCGGTGGATCACCGAATTGCAGGCAGCCGTGTACACATCCTGGCCCTCCGGGAGGTCTCTGCTGACGCGACGCTCCTGCTGGGTCTGGGGGGTCTGATCCTCTGCTTGCGGCCCCAGCCCACCATTTATTCTCTCCCGGTCTCGGCTGCGAGCTACTTCACGGGCTGATAGGAAACATTGAAATATTTCTGTAACATGCAACACAAAAACAAAATGTCTTAACTGCTAGGCAGAGCTAAAGGACTGCAGTAATTCTTCAGCTGAACGTCTCAGCCCCTAGGCAAAACTCTGCCAGAGGTGCCCGGGCTTAGCGTCCACTTACTGCCGGCGGTCATCACTTCGTGCTCTCTCTCTTCCTCTTCCTCCTCCTGCTCTGCGTGCCCCTCCTCTCTTTCCCTCTCTGCCTGCTCTTCCATTTCGGCTTCCTCATCAATGGTCCGGGTAAAGGGGCTTTCCTGAGCATCGATGTCTGACAATTCTGGATTATCTGACAGCTGGAAAGAGGGCAAAGAATAGGTGCTGTGAACGGAGCCCCTGCTTCAATTAAACAGGAATAATCCATTCCTTGAATGGAATATGGCGTGGCTAACATTGCGGCGAGATGACGGGTCTCTTGGGAGTTCCCAGGGGCAGCGCCGAATCCACATTGTCAGAACGGTCCGCTGAGACTGGAATCGCCCTGGAAGGGTGATAGCGGGACTGAAGCTGGGGCAGCCACAGGAAGAAAGCTTTGAAGAGAGAGACTGTCAGTGTGATCGATCTGGGTGAAAGTTTTCCAACTTTGTTTTATCTTTGCTAGAAGCGGGGTAAAAGTCCCCTGGAGAAACAGCTGGTGAAAAAGTGGCTCTAAAAGGAGGTGGATTTGGTCTTTTCCCCCACCTCCTCTGAAAAGCAGCAAGGAGAGCTTTTGCCATTTTGGAACAGGAAGTTACAATTTTTAGAAAAAGAGTGAAAATATTCTGGACTTAAAAGCTGGACTGGGAGCCTCAAATATATTATTAAACTGTAGAGAAGTTTGGACCAACACAATATTTGGATAAATAGAGCTGCCCTTTTTGTATTATTATTTTTTTTTCCTTCCCTTTAAAGTCCAAACTGGAAAGAGAAAAAGGATAGGAGAGAGAGAGAGAAGCAGAGTCAGAGGGCCATGTACTGGAAAAAGATAGAAGTGGAAGCTGGGAACAGCAGATTTAGCCTTGAGAATTCTGTAAACAAGGTATGAACTGACTGCTAGAATATCTTTGTTGACTTAAGTTGGTTAGATTGAAAATTGAAAATTGATGTGGAGAGCGTAAGACTGAAACTTTTTAAAGTTTTATTTTTAAACAGCTCAGTTCTTGAAACTCAAACATAAGCAAGGCTTCTATGCGGTTTCCCCCCCTCCCCCCTTCCTATTCTTTGTCTTTTTTTTCTGGCTCTGTGAACTCTCCTTTGAAGATTATAAAATAATTGGGGTTGGTGGGCCTATGTGGATTACAATTTATTGATCTATCATCCCCTTTTGCGGGATGTTAAAGGATTATGGTCGGAAGAACCTGAAGAAAATAATAATAACAAGAAGACAGAGGGTAAAAGTTTGAAAATTTTTGGTTTCTTTTTTTCCCCTCTCTCTTTTGGATTTTTGGATTAAAACTTATTTTTGATCTCTTTTTTGGTCTTTTGGCTTTCTTTTATTGCTTCAGCCATCGCTTATTTCAATAGCCTGCTGCAAGATTCAAATCTGAAATACTTCCATTGAAAAATGTAACAAACCAACTTGATTCAACACAAGCAAAACGAGGAGAAATGCTCACATGAATTTCAGCCTGAGAAACCCACGTGATCTTTCCCGTTAAAATACCTTCCCTCTTTAAGAAAGGAAACGGCTGTTTGTCAGGCTTACCCATCTATCCCTGGAAGACGAGCGAGTCGGAATAAGTTCCATATTCTTGCAAGCAAGCAAACGATTCCGAACTTTATACACGCATCGATAGATTTCTACTAATGTTTTTCCTGGCTGGTACCTAAAAACACAAGCACCCCACACGGTTAAGGCCTGTTCTGCCCCAGCTATGGACCCCAAAGAACGCAGCACACACAAAGTTCATACAAACCTTAGTTTACTGATTAAGGACTACTAATGAGCTTTCTTAGTAGTTGTTCAAACACTAAACAACAATTTAAACCAGTCTTTTCTGAACAAGGGCTGTTCAGAAAAGCCGACAAGAATTCAAAGAATAATAACTCAGTTCTGAGGCACAGTATTTCAGATAACCATAATCTTACTGTGGTTGGCAGAATGCCCAGAAGCAATTTGCAGGAAAACTGATAAGAGAAAAACAAGAGCCAAAATCAAACATTTCTGGAATCAAGACTCGAAGGAATGTGAATGAAGTTGTTTCCTGAAAATTGCCTCAATCGTCGTCCTTCCTTAAATAGGCTAGGGGAGTGGCCAATTAGCCCCAAGCCTTACTCTCGAGGAGACCTCCTCCTGAGGAGCCACTCCTGCCTTTTGGCAGCTCTGAGCGCTCGTGCATCGAGAAGAGGCTCCTCCTCTTCTTCCTCTTCACTTAAAGGAGCTTCTGGAGGTTCTGAAGGCCCTGGCTGAATCTCCGCCTCTGGCACCACATCTTCTTCAGCCTCCTCACTGTCGGACTCAAGCGCCAACTGCGCAGGCTGCTGGCGCATCACCACACCAGCCTCCTCGCTGTTGGAATCAGTTACTAGCTGCACAGGCCGCTGACGGGCCACAACCAGGCCAGAGACCACGATCTCAGACAAAAGATAAAAATGTCAGAATATGTTTGGGATACTTGCCTGCTTTCACCACTTGCTTGACTGAGCAGATTTGTGTGTTTCAAAAGGGCAGCAAGAACAAATCGGGAAACGGTGTCCAGCAGGGACTCGCTGCTCAAGGTTGCACTGTCCCAATCTAGGTTGGAGGAGAGAAACAGAATAAAACGCCCTGGAAGCATCCAAAGTGGAAACGGCCTCAGAGATTCCATAATGATTCCAATTATTATTCAATTATTCAAGGGCTCCAATTCGTCCACTCCCAGCCCAGCAAAGAACACATAATTTGGGGAGGGGGCTCGAAGGGAACATTGACAGTGTTTTGCCATTCCACAGGATGGAAAACTGGGCTGCTGCCTCTCCCCTGGTCATGATCTGCTAAGGTTCCCTGGAGTTTGCCCCCTGAGGCTGCTCAGAGGCTGCCTTCCCTGCACTAAACGGAGCCAGACCCTCCCTCAGAAAGCCTTGGCTGTTTCCCCAATAGGGGCTAAGCCCTCCCTTAGCCTTTCACCCGGGATACTCCCCTTCCGCCCCACCCCCACCTCCACCCCCGAGAGCTAGGCAGGAGGAGAACCTGGGGCTCCCTCTCTCTCTTCTGCTCCCGAGAGCTGACCTTTGCTCACAGCGTAGTCCTGCATGCTGACCCAGAGGCTGCGGGCTGGCTCCTTTGCGCACCCCAGGGCCAAGTCAACAAAGGTGGAGACTTCCGGGCGCAGGCGGTAATCGAAAGGCTTTTGCTCCTCGTTTCCAGAAAGAGCCACCTCCAGCAGGGAACCCACTGACTTCTCTAAAAACAACAGAGACACAAATCCAGTGTTATGCATTTACTTAGCTCAACCTTCCAAATCTATCCTGACTTTATGGGAGCCGCAGTTCAATACATCTGAAACGGGAGCAGATCAGAGAGGGCCAACTTGGTGATTAAGTGGAACCAACCAAGATTCGGGGGAGCCCCAGCACTGACCCCAATATGGATGGCTACTGAGCATGCTCGGCCTTCAACTGCTCCCTTTTAAAGCCACCCAAGCTGGCAACGTTTCTTTGGGGCTAACGCCACCAACTGCCGGGAGAAGTGCTTGCTTGCTCCCATCTGTCCAAAATCCGGCACTGATGAATTTGTTTTCCACAACCCCAATGGGTTCTAATATTGTACAATAAGGACAATATTTTTTCTCTATTTTCTCCAACCCAGTGTATATTTTTATACTTCTCTTATTCTGCCCCACTTCCCCACTTTTCTAAGCTAAAAAGCCCCCCCCCCCCAGCATCTTTCTACCCTTTCCTCCCACTTCTGGAAACTTATTGGATTATTTTAACAAGCATTATTACACTGTGACTCATTTCTGCAAATCTTTCATGCTGTTGACCAGATTACCTAACTGGGGAACGTCCACTTCTACTCCATCACTGAACAACGGCGTTTTCAGCCAGTAAGCGGTGTCCTGTTCTTCGGGGGACATCGGCGACCCTTGCAGCATCCCACCCAGACACCGTCCAATCAGCAAAGCGACAGTTCTCTCGAGGTCCACAAGCCACACCCACACCTGGGCAGGCTGAGGTAAGGGTATTCCAGCTGGATCAACCAGTTCAGGACCACCTGGGAACATGGAGCAATCAGTGTTTTAGAAAAGTGGGATTACAAGTCCATTTCCGCTCTGGAATCCCCCCGTTGGAAAGGAAAAGATCTACTCTGAGTCAGGCTTACCATGAAGAGGCCACTGTAACTCCTGGTCTTCTAGAAGCACCGCAGCCGGCAGGAGTCTGTTAAGGCAGTCCAGAGGTGGCAAGAGATCCAGAAGGTAGCTCAGTAAAGATCGGGCTACTGATACAGGCAGCAAAAGCAGGGAATTCACGATCTGGCAAAGCATGCTTCCTGCTGCAGACACGTAGATGACATCTGGAATGGGGGGGAAAAGACTCATTAATGAGTGGCAGGCCTGGAAGGCTGCAGCAGGAAGGGGGGGGGAAGATGCCAGGATTTATAAATGTATCCCCAATTACAATTTCATGGGCAGCCTTTCTCAGTCTGTGTGGACTTCAACTCCCAGAATCCTGGCTGTGGAATTCCTTCCTCTTCCTTCCTCAATTGGAGGCAGGCAAGTCCTAAGAATCCCCCTCCCCCGACATAACCTTGGCATCCCTTGACCAGACTCAAGAAGCAGCCTCAAGGTTCCCATGTGGTCCCAAGACACAGGCTAAGCATTTGTAGCTGTTACTGCAAACCAGGACTATAACCAGCATAGCCAGACCTGACATGTATTTGGGTATTTAACCATACAAACATTCAGCAAACATAAGATAATTGGAGAAAAAGAGTCTGATAAACATAGTTCTATAATTGTAACTATATTCTCTATTGAGCACAATCAGATAAACAGCGTGCACACACACACACACACACACACCTACCTCTTAATTTTTCACCTACGCTGCCATTCCAAGTGCTCTCCTTCAGCAAAGTAGCCGAGCGGGAATAGATCTCCGTGGCATGAGGCAAGAGAAGCTGGAGGTGCTTGTGCAGGAGGGCCACGCTGCTGGAGTTCTGCAGCCAAGAGAGAGATGTGAAAAGGTGCTCCACCAGGTAACCTGGCTGACAGGGAGTCAACTGACTCCTCCGCTCACATGATGACCTCTAGCCAAAAGGTTGCACCTAAGACTGCTGTCCAGTAGGTTCTTTATTGTTTCGCTTACTCTGGGGATGGCTATAGGAACCGTGGCACTAACCTCGCCGACACTGTTAATGTGACAGTAGGCCAGGAGCTGTTTCTGCAGGGAGCAAAGCAGTTCGTGGAGATGAGCAGGCTGGCTGTTCTCGGAGGAAGACGTCCCAAGTAAAAATTTGTCACTGTTTTTCTCCAGCTCTCCAAACGCTTGATCCTACCGAGGCAGAAGATTCATCCCCCCCACATACAAAGTTTAATATGCCTCCCTACGTACATTTCCCTTCCTTAATTTTAATCCCCACCCACATTCCAATAACTATAGGAGCCATGTTTCTACTGATAAATATACTGCTTTCTAGATCTGCTTTAAAAAAAACATTGTGTGCTTGCTACTAATACAATTCTCACTGATTGGGAAAAAGCACCCAGGAGTTAGATCTGAGATGACATAACCAAATTATTAATCCAATTTAAAGAGGGTGGACAATACTTAAAGCTGTGAATAAAAACAGTTGTTCTTTTCAAACAGCTGTTCCCCCCACTGCACCCCTTCCCCCATCAGCCCTCTGATCCAGCCAGTGTTTCTGGACTAAACTATTCGGGGGGGGGGGCAAGAGTAAGTAAGGTAACCCAGGCAGTGAACTCACTGTATAGAACCCCAAATTGCGCAGGAGAGTTTTCATTAAGATTTCGGCCAGGTGAGTATCAGGGTGGTGACTCTGGGCCCCATAGGCTGCGTCAGAGAGATTCCCATAAGCGATGCAGAGGGAGGAGATGTCCGTGGCATCAGAGGGGGAGCTGTAGCCGAGCAAGGAGGCGACATGAGTGTGGTCTTGTAGGCTGGTCAGAATAATATCCAACTGCATTCTCTGAAGGAAAAGAAGAAAAATGATTTCCTTCACTTAGAAATCTTCTGACAATAATGGCCAGATAAGACATCAAAGCAACATCACTTGCACATGGTTTTCAGCAATATTACAGCTGATTTTTTTTGACTTAACCTTCACACTGCCCAGCAGTACAGAATTTCTCTGAAAAACAAAGTTCATCTTCCCTTTTCAGCTGTTCCAAGAACTTACAATTCAGAAGCACACTAAGCATCAGATCCTCAGCAGCAGCAGCAGCAGCACCCCGTAAATGCTCAGGACTTCTTACCTGCCCTTTGGACAAGCTCTCCCATCGGTCAGGGCCCTGGGGAAGGAGGGAGTGCAGCAGCTCCATCCTCTCCCTCAAAGGAGGCAGCAGCATCGTCGCTCCAACTGACAGGGTCTCAATCACCACCTAAAATTTGGAGGGAGACCAAACCACGTCAACATTCAACTGAAAGCTGCAAAACAGACTTGATATCATTCAGCAAATGTATTTTGAAATGACTGCTCCTTCCTACTTTTTGTCAGATTTCACCTCAAGGCCGTGGTGAAATTCAGAACTCAGTGCTGAGCAACTGCCCAACTGGTGGGATGAGAGTCAAAGGATCCGGACCTGAATCCCCTAGAGCTACAGTCTAAAGGGGCTTCCCAACTGAGACTGACCTCCTGTATTTCATCTGGGACAGAGGAATCCATCAGGCGAAACAACAAATTCCGCAGGGGTCCTGCCTGCCTGCCCAGGATGCTGGTGGCCACTCCGCCGGCCAGCGCCAGAGCCAGGTGGTTGGAGAGCAGCTTCAGACAGAGCTTTAAGAAGGTGTGGTGCTCCCTGCAAAACCAGGAGTCGCCATTAACAGAAGCCTCTCCTACCTCCCTTTACAAATGGGGGAGTTTGACTGTTTGACTTAACTGCTGAAAACACGAATGGGGGAGCCCTCCCCCCAAAGCCCCGGTGGGCCTTGTCCTACGTTCTGTCTCATGCTACTGTTGAAACAGAAATGAGCAAAAGTTCTCTCCCGCCCAGCAGCAAAGCCTTCAATTGTTCACAGAAAAGTCCATACATTATTGCCACAAAGGATTTCTTAGGTCAAAGGATGACTTAATCAGAAATCTTAAAAAAGAGGAATTTTAGTTCTGCATTCATGATAAAACAAGATTAACTCGTGATGAAAATACCATCCATATTAGTAACAATAATCACAAGAGAAGCAGCCGAAAGGATTTCATACCCCCCATGAGCAAGTAAGTACCTTGAGGAAGGAAAAGGAAGAGGAGGAATCTCACTATTAATTTTGTCACAATACTGCTCGAGGAAAGAACGGAGGTGGGAAAAGGTGCTTTCTTCAAGATCCACACAATACGGCCTGTGCCAGGCCACAACTTGCCTGCAATCGAAGAAGGAAAGGTTAAGGAACAAAGAGGAGCAGAATTAGGCTGAGCCAATAAAAGGAGACCTAATATGAAATGCACCCAAGTTCCTTCAAACTGAGCTCGTCTTCAGGGGAACGTCCACGCGGCTTTATTGGCAACATGGCAGCAGCGGGTACCACGGCCTTCCTCCAGGGGTTTCAGCTGCCTCCAAACTGACCCTGCTGAGTGTTTTCACATCAACCCTAGTTAGCCAAAGCTTGCTCATCACAGCAAAACCTAAAAGCCTCCTTTTAATTTTTACAGCCATTTCTGTTTCTCTTTTATACACACTGCTAATAAAGTCCTTTCCGTTTATTCCGATTGAGATGCTGTGCTGGAAACAGGTGCTTTTTCGGGGGCTACCACTTTTTCCCTAATAGCCTTACCTTATCTTTCTTCTGTGTCCAATACGCAGGAAGAGTGATTCAGAAATAAATAAAAGCAAAACTGAAATCTAACTTAGTTTAAAAGAACACAATTAACGCAAAATCACACTCTATCAAGGTCCCTGGTGACGAAGGGCCCCAGGAGGAAAAGGCCCAGTGCTCAAAAACATCAGGCACTTCAATTAGGTGTTGGCAACTAAAACAACACGGCTTTATTTATCACACGGAAGCGCACACGTGCACGTATGACTTGCCTATCTCTGGGAAGGGCTGTCCAAGCCAGGCTGTGGGAAGTTCCAGCTGAAATCTGCTGAATGGCGACTCCATCTAAGCCACTCACTTTCTTTGGCTTAGTGATGGGGCCGGTGGAATTCCCTTGGCCACACTGCCCCATGGAGTTGTTGCCCCAAGCGTAAACTTCATTATCTAAAGAGAAGCAGTTCAAGATCACCACAGAAATCTCAAATGCCAAGTTCAACTTACCCGGAGCACAAGGGCCCACATTCTCTTACCGTGGGAAAGGGCCAAGCAATGGCTGTCACCAATTGAAATGTCCACGATCCGCGTGGCAGCCAGCTCTTCAATCAGCTTGGGCCGGAGAGCCGTGGCTTCTGAGGAGCCACATCCTAAGCATGCCCCGCAGCCCCAGGCAGACACCTGGATCAAAGGGGTACAAAGAAGGCTAAACCTCACAGTCCAGACTCCATAAGCCCCCAACTATAACCCAGATAAGAACTCTGACACTTTTAAAGAAATCTTGCTCAGTTAATTGACAAGCCGGACTGATTAAATCCGTATAGATGCCCGCATCATGTTTCCAGAGTCTGCCATTGTCCCCTGCAAACAACGAAGGCACATATTGACCCCTTAAAAGCAGGAATAGGAGTTGTTACGCTTGGTTCTCTTATCAATGAGTCTTTGCCTAATTTTTGGAATAAACAAACATTAAGGAAGCTCTTTATCAAATTATTTCTTCCCTGTTTTGCAAATAGCTCCAACTTAAAGTGAACAGGGAAAGAAGCTTTAGGAACCCAAGTACAGTTTCTCTTTCCCTCAGGCTGCTGCTGAGCCACAAACTCCTTCAAAGAATTAGTGAAGCTGTTTCTGAGCATTGTGTGCTCAGTCGCAGCTTGTTCTGCTTACTTGTCCAGTTGATGTTAGAGCCAGTGAAGACTGGCTTCCGGCACACACTTTCCGTATGAACATCCCCTGTAGAGCTTCTATCACTTTGGGTTTATACACTCGGTTGGTGTCTCCATGACCCAGTTTGCCTGTTGGGACCAGACACACAAGGGAATTTACAATCTGCAGATCGAAGGCTATGCAACTGACATCCATGTAAAATAAACTGCCAACTTCAATCACAAATATTTAATCATAACATTACAATTTAGCAGCAGCAGCAACAGCAGCAAACGGCAATGATGCTGCAATGTCCAGAGCCAGGGTTGTTCCCTAACCTGTGTGCCAAGCTCCTCCACAGATTAGCTGCACTGGCCGTCTCAGCAGTGGGCAAGTGTCACAGCCTGCTGCTCTCTAGTTCACGTGTCCTCAGAGTTTCCACCTATCTCCCAAGTGGGCATTCCTGGCCTTTATGGTGTTAGTGAACCAGGATAAGGTAGGCCCAATATTAACCGATCTCAAGCTGCCTCTCTCCCGTTTGGCTACAACAGGACCTCTAGCTAAAGATCCATCTGTTCTGCCAGTTTGAGACAGAGGAAATAGAGAGAAAAGACTAGGCAGCTACTGTATTTACTCATGTGCACATTGCTCCATAATAAAACAAATGTTTACCATTTATGATGGCTTAAAGCTTGAGCAAACATTTCTGCAGATGAAGGCAACAGTCCAAATAGGATCGTGGGCTTTTTCAGGCTGGACATTCCTTGCCTCAAGCAAGGCTGTCACCACTCAGCCAAGGCTCTTACCATTATCTCCTCCTCCAAAGGACCAAACGGTTCGCCCATCTTTGGACAACGCTATGGTGTGAGAGCTGCCACAGGAAACCTCCCCAACGTTGCTAATATCTTTGACGAGAGTTGGGATGTTACGGCTGTTGCTGTCACCGTGACCTTGTGAGAGAAAGCGGATTTATAGGGTTTTGTCTCTTTATGCCTCGCCATTCTACCAGACGTACCCTAGAACCAGTTTTTACCCTGTTTTAAATGAATTCTTTTTAATTAGCGCTGTTTAAAGAATGTGGAAAATGAGATTATTCCTGTTACCTAGCCGGCCAAAGTCTCCTTCTCCCCAGGTGTATAATTCACCATCCTCGGTGACAGCAGCACTATGCCGGTACCCGGCTGATACACAAATCACCACCTGGATAAGAGGGCAAGAAAGTTCTCCTTTTAGATTCCAGCCCCAGACGGAGAAGCTCCTTAATAAACTGGACTACAGAATGATGACATACACGAAAAGGCACAAAGAGAGAAACAAAAACCTTAGTGATGTGAACCTTCTGAAAGAAGAAAGGCAGACAGTTGGTTCATTGGCACGGCATACCTTTCCTTGCAAAGGTCCCTGGATAAGCTTAGGGTATTTCTGTGTGGAGCTATTTCCGTGGCCCAGTTTCCCATAGTCGCCGTCCCCCCAGCTGAAGACTTCTCCTTCGGTGGTGAATGCCAATGTGTGGCCATCTGAGCCTTTTGAAGACGACACCTTTTTGATTGACCGGTGAGGCTCAAAAGTCAACTTCTTCAGAGTGGACTGATTGTTGGAGTCACCCAATCCTAACCGGCCATAGCTGCCTTTGCCACAAGCTCGAACAGAGCCGTCCGTGGATATTACAAAGGTGCAATACTGGCCAGCTTCAATCTATAGCAGGGAGAAAAAAACCAAGAGTCCCTCAAACATCAGCAGCTGATCGTTTTTTTTACTACGCCAAGCAATCTACCCTCACTGATCAAAGATACTCACTGTCTGCGCATCAGAAAAACTTGGAGCCAACTTAGGCTGAAGGATTTTCTCCTGGGTCCCTTCCACAAGTTGGTGGCTGCTGTTGCTGCCCCAGACATACACCTCGCAGGTTTCAGAAACAATGGGAGTCTCTCCAGTCTGGATGCTATCGGGACTGGCACATGTCCTGGAGTAGTCCGAGGCCATCCGGCAGACCTATTAAAACAAGCAGGCCTTTCATGAAACAACTGCCGGCAATTATCCAGCTGTCTCATTAACTCCATTGAACCTCACACCTTCCCCAACTTGGCACTTGCTGTATGGTTAGATTTCAGTTCCAGGAATTCTCAGACACAGAACTAAAATCTGGGGACCTGGGAAGTTGGATCGGGGGATTCACTTCAGCCCACTTTTCCATCTCATGCATGGAAGCCCACCAACCACATTAGATATGAGTCTTTTAAGACAGAACACTCTTTTAAGTTTCAGTCGAGATTTCTGTGCCCCCAAGGCCGTTCTCCAAAAGGAAAGATCAAGTGGCGGTTGATACCCCCAGACTTATTGTCATGGGGGACTTCAACCTACCATCCGTTGGTGAGACGTCAGAGGTGGCTCGGGAGTTCATGGCTTCCATGACGGCCATGGACCTGACCCAGTTAGTACAAGGCCCCACTCACACAGGGGGACACACTCTGGACTTGATTTTCATCTCTGGTCAGTGGCTGAATGATCTTGGTAGAGGGGACCTAGACATTAAACCCTTGTCATGGACAGATCATTCGCTCCTTCACTTAAGACTTTCAAGCCGCTTCCCCCTGCTGCAGGGAGACGGAACCAACTAGATGGTTCCGTCCCAGGCGCCTGATGGATCCTGAAAGGTTCCAGATGGAACTTGGGCCATTTCCTGAGACTCTGGCACACGACTCGACTGAAGACCTGGTGGCCGCCTGGGATAGTGTGGCCGCAGGGGCTTTGGACCGCGTCGTGCCTTTGTGGCCTCTGACCTGATGCCAACCTCAATTGGCTCCTTGGTTCTCCGAGGAGCTGAGAGAGATGAAGCGTTGGAAAAGACGCCTAGAGAATGTTTGGAGGACTAGTCAATCCGAATCTGACCGGACACAGGTGAGGTCTTATATCAAGACCTACCTAGTGGCGATAAAAGCGGCAAAATCTAACTATTTTTCCACCCTTATCGCATATGCAGAGAACCGCCCAGCCACTCTGTTTAGGGTGACCCACTCCCTCCTTCGGGTGGGAGTGCAGGAAGATCCCTTGCAGGGTAGAGCTGAGGATTTTGTGCAATTCCTGCATGATAAAGTTGCTCAGATTCGGGAAGGCTTGGACTCCGACTGGGTGAGTCCGGGGAGGGAGACGGGGGTGAGTCTTGAGAATATTATCTGGGAAGAGTTTGACCCCGTGGCTCCCGAGGACATGGACAGGATTCTGGATAGGCTTAGTGCTGCCACATGTTTATTGGACCTGTGTCCCTCCTGGTTGGTACTGGCCTCCCGGGAGGTTACACGAGGCTGGCTCCAGGGGATTATAAATGCTTCTTTGAGTGAGGGTGCCTTTCCTGCTGCCCTGAAAGAGGCGGTGGTGAGGCCCCTCCTCAAGAAGCCTTCCCTGGACCCGGCTGAATAGCTAACTACTGTCCGGTCTCCAACCTTTGTTTTGTGGCGAAGATTGTTGAGAGTGTGGTGGCACGACAGCTACCCCAGTACCTGGAGGAAGCTGTCTATCTGGACCCGTACCAGTCGGGCTTCAGGCGGGGGTACAGCACAAAAACGGCATTGGTCGCGTTGGTTGATGATCTCTGGAGGGCTCGGGACAGGGGTTCCTCCTCTGTCCTGGTCCTATTAGATCTCTCAGCGGCTTTTGATACCATCAACCATGGGATCATGCTGCAGTGGTTGAGGGGGTTAGGAATTGGAGGCACTGTGTTACGGTGGTTCTCATCCTACCTCTCCGACTGCTCGCAGTTTGTGTTGGCAGGGGGGCAGAGGTCGACCTCGAGGCGCCTTGCTTGGGGGGTGCCGCAGGGGTCAGTCCTCTCGCCCCTTCTGTTCAACATTTATGTGAAGCCGCTGGGTGAGATCATCTGTGGTTTTGGGGTGAGAGTCCACCAGTACACTGATGACACCCAGCTGTACATCTCCACCCCAATGGGTGGAGAGCAATGATGCCCTTGATGTGATGTCCCGCTGCCTGGAGGCCGTGCTGGTCTGGATGGGGAGAAATAGGCTCAGGCTCAACCCTTCCAAGACTGAGTGGCTGTGGCTCCCGGCGTCTCGGTATAGTCAGCTGGTGCCATCCCTGACTATTGGGGGTGAATCTTTGCCCCCCACAGAGAGGGCCCGCAATCTGGGTGTCCTCCTGGACTCACGGCTGTCTTTAGAAGAGCATATGAAAGCTGTAGCCAGGGGGCTTTTTATCAGGTTCGCCTGATCTGCCAGTTGCGTCCCTTTCTGGACCGGGACGCCTTGTGCACGGTCACTCACACCCTCGTCACCTCCCGTCTGGACTATTGTAATGCTCTCTACATGGGGCTCCCCTTGAAGAGCACTCGGAGGCTCCAACTGGTCCAAAATGCGGTCGCGTGGGTGGTTATGGGTGCACCTCATTACGCCCATGTAACACCTCTCCTGCGCAAGCTGCACTGGCTCCCAGTGGTCTTCCGAGTGCAATTCAAGGTGTTGGTTACCACCTTTAAAGCGCTCCATGGCATAGGACCAGGATATCTACGGGACCGCCTTCTGCCACCAACAGCCTCCCACCGACCAGTTCGCTCCCACAGGGAGGGACTCCTCAGGGTACCGTCAGCCAAGTTATGTCGGCTGGCGACACCCAGGATGAGAGCCTTCTCTGTCGGAGCTCCTGCCCTTTGGAATGAACTGCCCCCGGATATTCGTAACATCTCTGACCTCCGGATCTTTCGCTGTGCCCTCAAGACCCTACTGTTCCGACAGGCGGGGCTGTCTAACTGAATGATTTTAAATTGGGTTTTAATTTTGGGTTTTAAAATTTGGCCAATAATAATAATAATAATATTAATAATAATAATAATAATAATAATAATAATAATAATAATAACAACAACTATTATTATTACTATTATTACTATTATTATTATTATTATGTGACTGCAAATTCCCTTCTCCTAGCAATTTGCATAGCTAAGCAAAGATAGGGCTGCTTTAACTGGGCTTGTTTTAATACTTTTTAATTTAAAGCCGGGCCAGAATTCAATAAATATAATTTCTTCAATATTCTGTAACAGTTTATTACGTTGAATCTTGGGAAGAAGTAGGACAGAAATTCAATAAATATTGAAATAGAACCAAATAGTCAAATACACAGGATCAAGGACACATATCAAGTTTCCTTCACACTTTCAGAGGAGTGAGAAATTCAAGACTGGAAGAATGTAAAACAGGCTTTTTTCACCCTTAATTTATGGCTAGGCAGACAGACGTACCTCCTCAAAGAGACACAAGGCTGCCTCATAGAGCGAGCACAGCCCTTCGGAAGTCCTGGTTGGTTCCCTCCACTGACTTCGGTCTGCGGATGATCCCTGTAAAATAAGTTACGGAAGAGTAATGCCTGAAATATAATTGCACACATATAAAAGTATATTAATATACCTCACCAACCAAGCAGTAGAATATTTCCCTAAATGAAACAGACTTAAAAGGAATTTATTTCCTCAAAATAACAGCACTTTATGGCACACACTCTGCTAGAGAGAAGCTCCCCGAGGATGAGCTCCAGCACAAGTCCAAACGGTTGGAAGACTAAACCTCTGGTCCCGGTGACTGACTCAGATTGGATTCAGCTCTTTATTTTTTTTGCAAATCATTGTATGCATCTTCTTCGGCAATCTACTTTCAGTTTATTTTAGTTTTACACCAGAATGACTGTATTTTCATTTGCTTCTTCTAAACAAGAGACAGGCAGTACAGGTGCCAATGTTTCAAGCTACTAATATTAAAAGAGCATATTTTTTTTGTAGCTGCTATTAACTAAAAGCAGAGGCACCTCTCAAGTAATTAGGAGTACCTAACACAGTTCTAAGTTGCTGATTTCTGTTTTGCCTATTTTACTTAACATTTTATTGTGATTTCCTATGTTCAAATCAGAATGACTGATAGTTGAACCAAAAGCAAACATTTAAAGTGAGGGTTTAAAGACGATCAACTCTTTTCAAAACTGTTCAAATGCCATCAACCACAGGTGCCGACAGGACGGAGAGACATCCGATATTATGCCACCTCTAGTTGCAAAGAAGCTACAAACTCCTAGATTTCCTTTCCTCCCCCCCCCCCCCCACGAGAGCAGTGCATACGTACCAAGGACCGCCTCATTTGCATTAGAATCATCATGAAACAATCAAAACTGATCATGCCTTCTGAGGTCTGCAGCAGCTTGGTCTTCTCCATGGTGTGGACTACGGCCGATGCGCTGAGGGCCATCTCGATCCACTCCAAGAGGTACCGCAGGGAGCCACGCTGAGCAGCCAAGCCCAACAGCAGCTCGGAAGCCAGCCTTCGCCCGAGGGTATCCGCCCCGGAGTTGGGGATCGTTACTCCTTTAAGAAAGACTGTTACTTGAGAGAGGCAGTCCAGGCCCATGGGGGGGATCTTGCTCTCGTTGGCTAGAGATAAAGGAGGCAAGGAACTGACCACCTCAATTGCTGTGTGAATGACGTCATTGCAAAGGCTGATCCCGGGCCCCGCAGCCGGAATCATCCAGCTTTGCCTCAGCAGTGCAAAGAGCAGGCTCAGCCCGGTCCGCACCCCCATTTCGATCAGTGCATCAGTGCTCGACCTGGGCCTCTCGCTGACCGAGTGGATGTCCGTGGAGCCCGAGTTGCTTTCCGGAGAGTGCTGCTGCTGCTTCACCCGGCCTTTATCGTGGTACTTATTGGAAAGGGCGTAAAAGATGCGCTGCAGGACCAGAAGGCGCTTGCGAAGCGCCCCGGCGAAGGGGGAGTCCGAGCACACCATCTTGGCCAGAGCCAGCTGGCTGCTAAGGAGGGCGTCCAAGTAGTGATCCTGCTCATCGCTGGACAGGGACTCGCGTTCAAAATCAGGCAGCTGGGGCCCTTTGAGGCAAAAGACCTGCTGAGGCAGGGGAACCACTTCCTTGTTACTGACAAGCTTCGCGTAGAGGACGGAGACGCCTTCCCTGGTAGCGATCGACTCGCTGTCTTCCGTGATCCAGGAGCTGTTGAGGTGCTCCAGCCATTTCAATTTCACAGGTGGAACCATGGTCGCCATGCTGGCCTACTGACTGGCCATCCGTTCTAGGATGGAAAAGACACTCATGACTAAACAGTGGACTTATCCTACCCCACCTATGGGCAGCAAGGTGGGTGGCACATAAATTTAAGTCACAAATTTAAACAAGAACAAACCACACCTTCTTGATGTGTGCATTAACAAGCAAAATCAAAGCCTGCCTCTCGCTTCCTGAATTAAGAACCTCGTTCCCTCTAAAAGAGAAAATATACCTGTGTGTCTGCTGCATTAAGACCACAAAAGTAAAGCTGTGTGAAGGATCTCGGTTGCCTTTTACTTCGGTAACTCCTGGCAAAACGACAGAGGAACTAATTTCTTCACTCAGAGGCCTTCTCTGCTTGTCAAAGTCCTACTGCAAAGCTCTCTAATCTACTAAATCAGGGATTCAGTGTTTAGACTGAGCAAAGAAAACCACCTATTTTGCACGACTGGGAATCCCAGCACACATGCAATACCTCTTTCCTGCAAATTGGGGATTAAGGATTGGCTGGCTGAATTGTTGCACAGACAGGAAAGTGGTTCCGTCAGCAAGTCAGCCGCCGCCACCATCAGCCCCAACTTCTCTGCACTCACTCTCTTCTTCCAATGGTCGGCTTTCCCAAATCCCTCTTCACTAACTCCTTAGAACTGGATGCTCACTAAACACTAATTATTCATGAGCCCGGTATGTTAAAATGAAAGGGAAAGTGTATGTCCAAAAAACCCAGAGTTTCTTTTATTAAACTGCATTTCCAGGCCCCAGTCTCATGTCTACTGGATTTCAACTGCCACTGGTGAAATACTGACGACCCAATTGCCAGGGGGAAATGCCCTCTGATCGCAATGGCTAGATTCCCAAATTGTCATGATAAGGCTATATATTATTCTCCCCAAATAACCCCAGAACTGGGCCTCCTTCATGCAAACTCATGCCTGTGTACAGCAACCACACTGTCCTCAAAGGACAGAGCCATTCCTCTGTCCAGAGGAGCTGTCTTCTCTCCTTGCCCCTTGCCTTGCTTGGATTAAATTGCACTGCGTTTGCACATATTTGTCCCAAATGAGGACCCAGTTTGTGGGGGCAATAAGCTGACTTTGTATAAATATACAAAAGTATGAAGGCTATTGCTTAACGCACTGTAAGCCGCCCTGAGTCTCCGGAGAAGGGCGGCATATAAATCAAATTAAAAAAAAAAAAATTGTCAATATCACCAAATGGAGAGTTTTATATGCACTTCAGCTCAAAATCTAAATGACTTCCCAGTTTCCACTAAAACTAAAAAAAGTAAAAGGGAGACTAGCAATGGGATAGAGCCAAGTGCCCAACCATCGTTTTCTGACACCATGGTGAATGATATGCCTGAGAAATTAAAGGGAACCAAGAGTTTGCCTCTCCTCTTTTCCATTCCCTGCCATATCATCTGCTTTAAAGCAACCGTATCCTAAAATGAGAAGTAAATCAGATTGGAATAGATCCACATAATCAGCATAACCAACTGGCATTTGGGGAAATGAGTATGACTGATCACTTGGTGCACTGACCAGAAAACAACATCTAAATTAATTTCCCCACAGGTGGCCTTATTATATGGATGGGTACAATGAAATATGACAACCCTTTATTAAAACTCACACATACAACTTTATGTATGTACATGAGAAGGTCTATATGCACATATACATACAGTTGCTTTGATTCTTTTAGGGCATCCTTTGCAGACTCTGCCTTACCTGTCAGATTCTCATTTTCTGGACTAAGAAGACAACAGAACAAATTCCAATTGTGCTACTGTGGCCATTTTAAAAAGGCATATCAAGATTTAATTAGGGATACACCTGCATGCCAATGCAAACATACACAAAGCAACAGGGAAAGAAAACAGTAACAGCTGACATTAATACAGGAGGAAGATTTATGCTACAGATTGCACTCTTTTCCCTGCTTGTTGTGTGTTCTGCATACCAACACCCATGATGAGGACTGCAGAAAGAACCACTGTCACACGTTCATTGCTATAGCAACAGTGCTGTAAGGAATCAGCCTGAAAAGGCTCAAACAGGACAAGCTTCATTACTCGTCCCCAGAGGGATACAGGGTGGGCACAATCAAATATCCAATATTTCCCAGGGTTAAAGGGTTAAATATGACTCAGTCATCAATATTTATGTATTGTATGATACTAAGAAATCTCCTTATTCTTTGGGCAATTAATATTTAAATTATTTTTCTTGGTTACATTGTTCTTTTTAGAAGGACAAGCTTTCCCATAAAAAACTTTCTTTATAAACAATATTTAATAAATAACTTCTTGCTGTACACTATGTGCAAATAAAGGGATTATAACCTAGACAGAGAATTTTTGTCCAGAGCTATGAATTAAAAAAAAAAGGATATTAAAGCCCAAATACAACTCAACCATGAAATTCATAACTCAACAATAGGCAAAGATATTGCTGGTATTTTATAATCAAACAGAATGACGCTAGACTTCATCTGATGTCCCCAAAGGTGATCCCTTTATGACATCTCAAGCAAAACCTCAGGAGCCAAAACCTCACCTGCAGGGCAGGTGCTTAAGACATAATCCAGCAACTGTGGGTTTCTCCCGTTTGCCCAAGGAGACAGATCACAATGTAGGGGCAGAATTGAAGAGCTACAGGATTACAGCTTCCAACCCTGCAGCAGCTCATTCATGACTTTTCACAGCCATATTAAATATTCAAAGGGTTGTTCCAAAGAAAAGAGAGTAGAACTGTGGAGTGAGCACAGGCTAGACATCAGGAGGAAGGAAATTTTTAAAGAGAAATTTTAATTTTAAAAAATATTCTAATAAACAATGGATAGTCAAGATATGCTAATGCAGTATAAATCCTATTTAGAGTTTGTATTTCATTTGGACAGACTTGGGCTCTGGTCTAGCTAGACAGCTCTTTGGATTATAGCATTTCATGGACTCCCGAATGGTCAGGATGGATGCTGCCCAATCCTTTACATTTAAAAAATATCTCAATATCTAAAGTGATGCGGGGACCACTGAGCTGAAAGCATCAATCTGGCATCTTTCCCCTTTCCACCAAAGAACAAAGCAGCCAACATGATGTCATCACAACGAAAATCCACCCTATATGGATGTTTTATCACATGCTGATACACAGAAATTATCCGAAATTGTAGCTGTACATTTTCTGAATTATCTAGTCTTACTTCCAGTTACCTGTGATTGCATTAGCTCACTGTCATTATATTCTTAGCTAGCATTTTTTTTCTCTTTCCTCAGCCTATCAACAACATTTAGGTCAAAACAAGGAACCACCTGCCTACATTTTGCAAAATTTCCTCTACAAAAAGGACACTGCATAAATGGACAAAATTAATCATAGTTACCAACCACTACTAGGGTATTTTTTATTGGATCAACACATTTCTAAAGATGCAAGTAACAAATGTCCTAATCGATACTTCACCAATTAGGATGTGAACAATGATTATATTTTCTTATAAAGTGTTTATTTTAAATATGCAAAAGCTTCTCAAAATTAATACAGTCTTTAAATCTTTTTAGTGCTCAATGCTGAGAACAAGATGGTTCAATCGCCATCCTTGAAGTATGAAATTTAGATACTACATAATACAGACATTTTTGGGGTCCATTCAGGACAAATGCACAACATTGCAGAAGCCCAAAAGCTGTCATTTCTGGCCAGATAACTATTTCTAAGACTACAGAAGCAGAGGAGAGAGGATTGAATATTCAAGGCTAGCCACCATGTTCTAGCAAGTCTCAGCAGCAGCAGCAGCAGCAACCACAAAGTCAAAGCTTGTATTGACTTCATAACAGAAGACAGGATTTTACTTTAAGGTGAATTCAGCATTTTGATATTGAATTTTCTTTGCTCTGAATTTCCAGCTCTGTATATGCCGAAAGCAATTTAAAAATAGAGACACAAATTCAAAATTAAACTTCTTAAAAACGGAGTAATTTGATTTTAAAAACTATAATTTGTATTTATGCTGCTAATTATAATTTTCAATGTGCGGAAAGAGTTCAAACTAAGCACAGACTACAGAAAAGTTGGACTTGTGTCATCAGCAAAACAAATACTTATTTAGAATCTGATGTGTTGATAAGCTAAGAACGTCTGACACTCTTTCAGGTGGTTAGAAAATATATCTGCAGATATATTCTCTGTGAAAACTGCACTTACAGGCTTGTATTTTGAAGAGTACAAGAAAAAAGAGCACTCACTTGTGCTTTCTCTTGCAGATATGCTATCCTGCTGTTTAAGACTTCTTATACTGTATGTGTACACCAGAAATGTGTGTATGTGTGTGTGTACACACGTAAAGATTATATTTGCTGTGCTATCATTTATTTATTCACAAGATAATCAAAATCGTTCCTTCAAAGAACAGAAACAAGGGCAATCTGTAAGACACAATGAAGGCGAGAGAGAATGTGGAATTCCAAACCAATCTCAAATGAAGGCAAGGGAGTGACTTACAAGGTAAATAGGGAAAAAAAACTATCCCCATGGAATGCAGCTATATTTATGAAGGGATTAGGGCAGGGATGGGCAACTGTGGCCCTTTTACAACCTGTGGACTTCAACTCCCAGAATTCCTAAAACAGCCAAGCTGGCCACCCCTGGATTAGGGGCATGTGTGAACTGTGCATAGCAAATCAGATCACCGGATCATCTAGTCCAGCCCTGGCTGTATCTGCTCTGGCAAAGTTGCAAAAGAAGTCACTCCTATTTATAACCTTTGACTGTTTCAGTGTTCTGCCATTTAAATAGCCAACAAGGCTCCATAAAGACTTTCCCATTGAGCATTTGTGCGTATTTCATACTACGTGTGGATTTGCAAAGTTTAGTATCGGTTGCTAAATTTGTGTAAAGCTGATTTACATACTTAGCAATGCTTTTAAACTATTACGTCCCCAACCAGCCAATGTAAACCAATGTGGGCCTTGTAAGCGCTTTAAATATTATTGTCCATTACCTCCAATGTTCCAGAAAAGAACCCTCTTACTAGGGTTGCCTGGAAACATTCCAGTTGGCTGGATGACCCTGGATCAGTCACAAGAGGCAGTCATGGAAGCCAGGCTGTCATTGGGCAATTCCCAGGCTTCCCGCAACCGTTCCAATGGTCAATCAGCCCGCAAAGCTTCCGGGCTCAAGGCTTAACGCCTTCCATCTTCTCCCCGCATGTGTCCACGGAGTCCCCAGAGCAAAGTTCAACTCCAAAGAGTTCGACCTTTCGGTTCTCTCGTACCACCCCAGTAGGAGAGGAGAGCCACGTCTGGCACCCACAAAAACCAACACTGGGTCAGACCTCAGAGCTGGCTGCATGGCCCACCCGGCGCTTTTGTAAACCGGGACTCAATAGCGGACCTCCCCTCGGGCAGGCAGGCAGGCGGAGAGAGCCGGTGCTTCCACGCACAGGAACTGTCCCCAGGACGGAAGCACCAGCGCCTCATTCCACGGCCTGGTCTCCGCTTTCAGGCACTGCCTTTTCCCCGAGGCTTCCGCGCCGGCTCTCGTCGGGGCAGAAAGGGCGGCAGCCTCGCCTAGCTGAGCTTAGGGACCCTGGAATCCAAGCCGCCTTCTGGTCCTGCCACCCAGCCGCCCCTTCCCCTCCGCTCCCCCCGGCTTCGCAGGCCGAAGGACTCCGGAGAAGGGCGGCGGAGGCCAGCGGACGGGAGGGCCTCCCTTTGCCGAGCCCGGGCGCCAGAAGAGCCGCTCCGCAGCGCAAAGCAAAGCAGCCGAGGCCCCCGGGAGCCCCGCGAAGGCGGCAGGAGCCACCGGGGAGCTTCCGACGGCGCCGCTCCCACCCGGGCGGGCCCAGCAGCTGCCCGGAACCGCCCGTCGTCCGCCCGGCCCAGCCGCGCCTCCCCACGCAACGCCCCCGAAGGGCCCGGGCCGAAGGGGCCGCCCTACCTGTCCGCTCCCGGGTGGCGGGCGGGCGGGCGGGTCGGTCAGCCGCGGCGAGGCTCCTCGGAGCTGTCCAGCGCCGCCGCTCCCTCCCTCCCTCCCTCCTCCCTCCTCCCAGAATGCCTCGCGGGGCGCCGGGCCGACGGGAGTTGCAGTCCGAGCCGCGCTCCGGCCCGGCCGCCGCCTCAGCCCCGCCGCGCAGGGAGGGGCCGCCAGGGGGGCGACGCTCCCGGCCTCGCGACCCGAGAATCGCCCGCCCGCCGCGCTCACCTGCCCGGTCCCGCCCGTCCGCGACGCCTCCCGCGGCTCGTCAGGCAGCAAGAAGCATCCCGCGCGAGGGGAGGGCAGCCCAGCCAAGCCTCGCGAGACCCGCCGCCGGCTCGCGCTTCCGTCGCGGGGCAACACCGCGGGGACGGGGAGGCGGGGCGGAGGAGACCGCTGGCCGCTACGGCGCCCTCTGGCGTCCGGCGCCGGAAGTGGCGGGGGGGGAGGATGAGCCGGGGACTACGGTTCCCATCCATATAAAGGGAACAGCGCCGTCCCGTCCCTTAGCAAGAAGGAATGGGAGGATGGACTTTGTAGTCGGTCCCTCCCTCCTGCCTCCCCCGGGCAGGCTGGGGCAAGTCTAATTCTAATTCTAATTCTGGGTTTTATTTGATTGACCAAACTAAGTAATAATTTTAATTAGCAATTTTATGATGTTTGTGTGTCTATATTTTTCTTGACTGTACACCGCCTTGAGTCCTACGGGAGAAAGGCGGTATAGAAATATAATAAATAAATAAATAAATAAATAAGTAAGTCCATCTCCCATCAGCCGCCGTCCAGTGGCTGTGGATCATGGGCGCTGGAGTGGGCTGGGCACCCCTGAGCGACTCCCCCCCTTCCCCCAGCAATTCGGCTGTAATTCGGATTCCGAGTCTACGTTCCATTTTATTCTCTTTCGCCTCCTTTGATCCTTTTCGGAGGCCGTTTGGCGGCTGCATTGGGAGAAAAGGCAAGACTCGGCGGTGCAAAAGGAGCCCGTTGGCCCCAAAGACCCCTCCCCACTTCAGCGCCCCCAAACCCCAGTTGGACCCCCTCCCCCCCGGAAGAGACAACAGGACTGTTGGGTCCAGTCCTGCATCTTTGGATCCCATTTTTCAAATGTATATATTTTATATACGTATTCTATACATTTTCCAAATGTATTCTCTATTCTGTATATATTACAGAGATGAATATAATTTCTATCGCAACTGGTGGAACCACCTGGGTTTGTAAATAGGCGAGGAAAGAGGAATCCAGGCTGATAAGTCTGGCAAGTTGCTTTCCTGGGAATTATTTCTCCATTGATCTTCTGTGGATTTATTGGGATTTCCTGATGATGGGATCTGTCGTCCCCAGAAGACCTGGCCAAAGAGGGAAGGGAGCCTCCTTGCCTTCTCCTGTCCTCCACTCTCCTTAGCTGGATGGTTCCAGAAATGCCCAGCTGTGCGTTGCTGCAAACATTTGCTGGTGGGCCAAATTCAGCCCAGAGGGACGCAGTTGCATCAGCACGGGGAGGGGGCAGAGGGACCGTCCCAAGGTCCCTGGCCTAAAATCCAGAATCTGCTACCAAAGTTCATCCTCTGTTTCAGTAAAGGGAATTCTCAAAAGACGACGGAGAGAAGAAAAATAAAGCTAGTTGGTGGGCCCGTGTCTCACCACCAATGCAGAATTAATCCCAAGTGTGTGGGGAGGGGAGGGGTTCCTATGCAAAGGGGCCTCCCCTACAGAACTACAAGACCCTCAGCCAGGCTCCCCTCCCCACTCCTGCCATAAAAGAGCTTCTTTGGCTGAGGAGAGGCTGCCTTCCCCCCCATCCCGTCTGCTGGCCACCTCCAGGAGCTGAGCCAGCACTGCCTCCAAGGGGCAGATGCTGGCTGCAGAGAGCATCCCCCCCCCCCAGCCATGACCAGCTCAGGCCCTGCTGTCTTTCGGGCAACCCTTCAACTGCCAGGCTCACAAAGGGGCAGCATTTGCCAGCTGGGACCGCTTGGAAAGGCAGGAGGGCAGCTCTCCGTCCTGCAGATGGCACAAGGTTAAAGGAGGCCCCTTGGGTCATGCAGATTGGGCCGGCGCTCTTAAAGATGCTCCTTTATCAGTGCAGAGGACCCACGATGCACAGCCTATCAGGAAACCCAGGCATTTTAGAGCCGTGATGCTAATAACATTGCTGAACCTGCTACCCCATATATAACTTTTATTTTTGGAGAAACCACCTCATTAGGAGGAGAGACCGGACGGACGGACGGACGGACACACACACAGAATCAAGAATGAAATCCATGTGGGGAAGATCCCAGATTTGAAGCGTGAAGCTCCCCAGGGTTATGGAAAAGCCTGGGGGTTGCAGTCTTTCCAAAGGTGGCCGAGGGGATTCAGCCTGCTTGACTGGTCACCCAGCTGAGGGAGTACAGCCAAGGTTCCTTTCTCCCTCCCTCCCTCTTCCCTTCCCTTCCCTTCCCTTCCCTTCCCTTCCCCTCCCCATTTCTCTCTCTGTCCCTTCTTCCTTCCATCCTCTATGCCCAACATTGCACCATGTGTATTTTTAGCATTTAGGCTGCTGGCAAACAGGAACCGGAGCGATCCCGTGGAATCCTCTCCTCTTCAAAAGGTCAAAAGAAAATGAAAGCAGGTTGCTGCCATGAATTCCCTGGCCTGCCTCTTACTTCTTAGGTCCGCACTGCTTTCAGGGATTTCCAGAGCCGGCTAGGAGAGGTCAGCCTCTCAGCACCACATTCGCTGCATCTTTTTGGCTCAGGGTTTATCAGCCTTGGCAATTTCAAGATGCTGGCTGGGGAATTCTGGGAGTTGAAGTCCATGCATCCTGAAGTTGCCAAACTTGAGAAAGACATCTGGGGTGAAACAAGGTCAGCGGAGCATCGCTGCCTTGACCATGCTATTGGCAACTCCTCCAAAGATGGTCTGCTTGTTGCCGGAAGAGATGATGGCAGCCGGATGGCCAGGTGGCTCTGCCCCGAAGGAAGAGGCGGCATTCATCTCCTTTCCTGCAAGAACATCTGGGCTCCTCCTGCCCTGGGGCAGCTCCTTCCAGGGCCTCTTCCTGCAGGAAGCTTTGGGTCCCATATTGTGGCTGTGTGGAAGGCAACCAGCCCATCCCACCAGCTCGGCTCTTGGCCGCTGCAGTCCAACTGGCAGATCCCAGTTATGAGATGCTGCTTCTCCGCCTCAGGAGACAATGGGACGCTGCCGTTCGGCCGGGCAGGTCTTCTTCGTGGTCACTTTCACAATGGCGCTGAAACAGAGAGCAGTGTGATCTTCAGGGTGGAGACCTGCTGCCGGTGGAGAAGAAGTCCTCTCTTTGAGGACAATCCCAGCCGACGCGCACAAGGACCAGCCCGAGGGTCTCTTCCTTGGCAAGACCAGCAAGTTGCCCCTGAGCAAAACTCCTCACCAGGATCATGCCTGGGTTGCCACTGCTGAGAGAGTTTTGCTGCAGGACAGTCTTGCACTACAAGCTTCTGTGACACGGAGGGGAAATGTGAGTTTCCCAGGAGGAGCTGAACGGCACTCAGGAGTGCTAGGAAGTGTGGTCCAGCCATCCTGGGGCAATGAGGTTCCCAGGCCGGTCCTAAAGTTGGCCAGGTCCTTGCACCTCTCAATAGAGGAGGAGGAGGAGGAGGCAGCATTGCCAGACCCTGGGAGCCCAAGTGGGACTCTTCTCTTGCCAACTCTTTGCGCTCAATGTACTTACCGTACTGTCTTCTTGCATTAAGCGAACTTTTCGCACCAGTGAGCGAGATAAATGGTTGCACAGAGCCACTATGCTGTAGGTGAGCTGAGGAGAAAGAGGCACTTGGTCACACACCGGAAACCCAAATCAGGGATGCCCTCATGCTAATAATCAGGTTCCTAGAAATGGCCACCTCTGGAAGCCACACCAGGAAGTTTTATGCCACGTTCCCCCAACTCTTGGCTGCCTCTGTTCCTTCTTCTGAAGATTCTCCTCAATACTCTAAGCCACCCAGGACAAGGGGCAACCGAGGCTGTTTTCCAACATGGCTTGAGTTCAGAAACATCCCCCCGCCCTTTGCAGCAGAAAACATACCTAGGGGGAGGAGAGGAAGCCCATGCCCTTCTCAAGGCCTGCTCTTGCCAGTTCAGACAGGATCCAGAGGCAGCCTCTACCCGAGGTCCCACGGAGCAGGAATCAGGCTGGTTGGCTGACCATCGCTCCTGAGCTTGGGGCTTCCAGAGAAATCCTCCCTCTCTTTTGATTGGGGCCATTCCCTTGCCCCTAGTTCTCCCCAAAGGGTCTTTACAAGCTCACAAGAGAAGCCACATGGCGTGGACTCCCTGGGAGCTCTTGGTGTGTCCATTTCTGTTCCCTGATGTCACATCTCAGGTTCTTACCTTCCACCGCCTCCTGGCATACTGCTTTTTGAAGTTCTCCAAGTTAATGACCGATTCCCGCCTTACCATGGCTTGGTGGTTGTCCATGGGCTGGAGACAAGAGGCGACAAGGTCAGGCCCAGCTTCCCCTGCCCCTCACCAGGAGAAAGTGCTCAAATGCGCCAGGCATATTGCCTGGTTCACATTTAGGCTGGCTTTTTTCTTAAGCTCAGCCTCCTTGTTCACCTGTTTTCTCTCTAGTCCTTCCTATGCAGGTGTTAGATTTTAGTCTTCTAGTTCCTTAGAGTAAGACCCATTGCCTTGTTTTTGTATCCCATATAAAATTATTGTAGGACCATCACCCTGCCCTAACAACCCTACAGATTCAAATGTTTTGCACTGAAATATGAGCTCAGATTCAGGTATATAAATCTTGGCTGAGGAAGAACCACAAACAGCTGACCAAGCTAATCTCTCAAAGATTTATTTACTTACTATGTTTTTATTTATTTACTATATCTGCTGCCCAATTCCGTAAGACTTTGGATGGGGTATAAATGTTAAAAAAAGTAGTACAGCACTAAGTTGAAAGTTTCAGGCCCAGGGAGACATTTGCCTCGGTTCAAGATTGAGGAGGCTCAGTCTCAACTACAATTGAGCTTCTTCCTTCTGTAGTTTTCCTGGGCTTGAGAAGAAGAGGGCCCACCAAGCAGCTGGTGTCTGAGTCCCGTTCCCCCCCCCTGCTTATTTCAGCCTCGGTTCCTCCATTTTCTGATAAAAGTCCCCTCCCCTTCCTTTTCACCTCCATCAAGCAGCTCTTAAACCTTTAGAGTCCACTACAGCTGACCTGAGAAGGAAATAATTTCTGAGTGAGGAAGGCCCCTCGCCTAGGACCAAGCAGAATTCGCCAGAAGGAGCAAGATCATCTTCAGGGCATCTGAACACAAGCTCTCTCTAGAAAGCACATTGCACTAAACAAATATTTATTGAGTCTCGTTCTGAGATTAGTTACAGAGTTGGCAGAATTTAAGCTCTCTGGAGGAGATACCAGATAGTGCATTTTCCATGTCGCTCTCTCGTTCATTTTCCAATTATCTGTATACAAAAATTAGTTCTCCCGTTACAGAGAGATCTGATGTCTTAACTGGGAGGAAGCGGTTTGTTTCTTTGGAATGAGATAATAGTCCGGGCTGAAGGTCTGCCTTACGCAGCAGCACATGTGAGGTGACAGGGATGTGTGCAAATTTATTCTGAATCCTCTGTTTATTCTCCAAGGTATTTGCAAAATTGACTTTCACCCAGAAAGCCTGCAGAGAGTGCTTTGCAGAACCCAAGAGACTTCACATCTGGCTCCATTATTAAAAAATACTTTCATACAGAATTTCAAAACAAAAGAAAATCAATGCCTATTTACAGCGGCAATTCAGCAATAAATAAAAAGCTTTTAAGGTAAGGATGCTGAACTACAGTCAAGTCTTGAGGAGGCCTTCAGTTGTGAGGGTAAGCTCAGGGCATCTTCCAAAGGATAAAAATAGGGCAAGCTTTGAAAAAAAAGATCCAAAGCCTTATTAGAAATTAATTGGGACACAACCAAGGGAGGCACAAATATCCAGACCCCAAGGCATCTCCACCAGGACGTATTTTCACAGGGACAAAAATATATACAAATACAGTGGTAACAAGGGTCTGTCAAATAACATTGTTCAAAAATAAACCCAATTGTGTGAGTTCTGCACACAGGCTTCCTGAATGGGAGCAGGCTCCCGTCCAAGCAATTCCTCACTGATTCGGACTGAAACAGCAGCGTAAATATCTTTGTTTTCAGCAGCATCACTGACTGGATTTTGTCATGCCCAGATTTAAGGCCGCCAGGAATTCTTCGTAGCAGGACCTGTTCAGCAGCTCATTGAGGTCCTTCTGGAAGACGCAGCCGAAGCTGGCCGGCGCATAGCCCTCGTCGCTGCCCTCGGACCAGAAGCTGCCCATTAAGTCTTGGATCCACTGGAGTTCTTCCGACAGTTCCTTGCTCAGCCGTTCGTAGTGTGACTGCAGGCTCATGTACCTCCCTGCGACCCCAGTGAGGTTGGCACCCACTGCCTGGACGTCCTCCTTCAGGTGCTTCTTCAGGGAGTCAATCTTGCGATATTCGTACTTCAGTTGGGAAAGCTCGTGCTTCACGCTTTCGTGTTCCTCCTTGTACCAAGCTTCCTTCTCGTTGTAGATGGAGACCAGCGCATCAATGTCCCCCTGCAAGGAGTCGTGGGAGGCTGCCAGGGTGCCGACGCTCTTCTCCATACCAGAGATCTCCTCCACTACACAGGCAAAGCGTTCAAAGGTGGCATAGGTGTTGTTTGGAGGAATGCTGGAGTGGCTTTTGATGGTGTAATCTCTCAGCCATTTGGTCTCCAGCGGCCTGTGCTCGGTTCTCCTGTGGCCTTGGACTTTGGAGCCTTCTTTGGACTGGAGGGAAGCCGGAGGATGGTTATTTACCAAGAACATCTCACCACAAGGGTCTCAAGACACCACAACACCAACATCATCACACCAGGGTGCAAATACACACACATGCAGCGGGTGCCGGAAGCAAGCGCACGTCCTCTTCATGCATGTGGCATCTTTCTTGCAAAATGTTTGTGAAACAGGAATGTTCCCACAAGGAAAATTACCTCACTACGTGCCGACATCCACATCTGTACACAACTCTGGACTAACCTCTGTCAAAACAGAATCATTTCTGGGACAGTCCCACCAGCATTTATAGAAGGAGGCATAGGAAAAGTTAAATTCCAGCACTCGAGAGGGAAAATGCATTGGCCTTACACGGGATGCCCAGCAAAGAGAAAATTTTCTGCCAACTCATTTCATGGATATCCAAAAATAAAACAAAAATTCAGATCAGTTTACATATGACTGCCAGTGTTCATATGTTTTTGATATTCTACAATTGATTTGGAATTTCCAAAATTCACCTGGGAAATGCTGACCTCAAGATGCCCCTTCCGGCTTTGGCATGCAGGCCACAAGGAAGCGGGGACTGATCCCCGAGGTGGGTCTCCCTTCTCCTCGTCCTTCCTGGAAAGTTGCACTTACAAGCAACCACTGACTTCAAGAAGGGCAGGAGGGAAGGATTCTACATTCAACAAGACCCAAACACGCAAAGCCGAGATAACCAACTGCTTCATTCCATGCCGACAGCAGAGATGGGTACGGAGAACTCAGTGTGTGCCAGGACAGAAAATTGTATCTCAAATATGGAATAATAATATGTTTGAGAGAAGAATTTTTTTTTTAAAGCTAGGCCTGATTGCTTTATTCCTTTCCTCTGAAAAGGACCTCAGAAATAGGCTTTGCAGTGGAGAACTAGAGTAAACGGAAGGATTCCCCAGAGGAGCACCTGATTGACCTCATGCTGCTAAATGATGAAAATCAGGGTATGAAACTGGGTGGGGTGGAGGGCTTCCTCTGCCCAGATAGGGAGGGCCATACGAAGTTCTGTCCCACTTCAGCAGCACTTGGCTGTCCTCCTCCCATCCATCCACTGTGAAACCTCTTGACTTACCTTGATCCAGGGGTGCCTGAGCGCTTCCTGGATTGTGAGTCGTTTCCTAAAAGGGGAGAAAGTCCTCAGTGAATCCCCACCCCCCACCCCTTGTGGGAAAGAGCTGCCAGTCAGAGGCATGTTCCAAATGCCTCACGCAGGGATGGCCCGCTCACTCCCCCCATCCGTGGAAGGGCCTCAGATCATAAATATGAGAACCACCTGGAGCCTCCCTGTGCTTCAGCGAAGGCAGCCCAGGAAGCACTTGGGGGGGGTGGTCGTAAGCCTGTTTATCTACAATCAATGCACCTTCTGTGCTTCCTTTGAAGAGGCATGTCTGAAAGCTACATAGGCGCTCACAGGAAACTCATTCTTAGATTAGGGGCCCAGGAAGAGCACCCCATAAATGCCCATTTTTTTCCTTTTCGGAGGTTCTCTGACAGCCCCGTTAAGCAGGGCCCTGCGGCCCCTAAGCCAAATTGTGCTGAACCGAAACAGCATTCCCCTTTCCTCCTACGAGTCCCAGTGAGGCATCGTGGGAGCCCACAAAGGTTTTCCCGCTTCTTCTCAGATGCAGTGGTCATCTGGGCACCTCCTGGGCTAGACGGAGGACCCTCAACCCTGGCAAGACGCTCGGGACGACGTACCGTGGATCTTTCACCAGAAGCTTCCGGATAAAATCTTTTGCCAGGTCACTGGTGTGGCTGAAGAATTCTTCATCAAATTCATAGCTGACGGCAGTGATGTTAGCCAGCGTCTCCTGCTTGGTCTCTCCAAGGAACGGAGAAGCACCACTCAGCCTGCATGGGGAATTGGCGGGGGCGGGGGGTTGGGGGTAGAGCCAGAGTATCAGGAGCGGATCTGACAGGCTGGTGGAGACAGAAGACACCAAGGACCCTGGGCCAGAGCCCACAGGAAAGGGCCCTGTGAGAATCTGGTGATAAAACCAAGGCAAGCATTTGTGTTGCCCAGGAAGGCTCCTTGGTGGCTCAGTTGCCACAGGGAGGGAGGGAGGGGTGGAGGAACTGGAGCTATCTCTCCTCTTCCTGCCTTGGTAGGAATTTGGGCGCACACAAAAGAAGCCAGGAAGAGGGAGCAACTGCAGCCTGCTGGGTTGTGGGGTGGGAGATCCATGCCAGGGACCCCCAAAGCCTTGATGGGCATCAGAGGTTCCTCCCCCTGGGCTGCAGCCTTCCCAAGACCAGACAGCTCCACACTGCCACCTGCTGAGCGGCCTGTGCAACTGCTGCCAGGGATTCCCAACAGCCTTGTGCGCTCACTCCACTGGCCAGCTTTGGGCATTTTGCTGGGGTAACTGAGAAAGTGGGCAGCCCCTTTATGGACCATCTTCTCCCTCCCCTGCCCACGGACACCTGTGGGGCCAGCCTTCACTTCTCCATTTGCTTGCTTTCCGCCACCTTGCTAGTCGATTAGAATGTTTTTAATCGCAACAATGAGTTGCCTGCAGCTCCATCCAATCTATGTAATACTCAATTACGGCCTCACACTCTCTTCTGGTTTGCAGCTCAATTCTTGTCGTTCCCCCCCCCCCACCAAGTGCCGATGCAACCTCTTCCCCAGGAGCGGCTGGGGGAATGAAGCCCACCTCCACTTTTGCCACCAGCTGCCTGAGACAAGTTTCTTCCTCTCAATCTGGCTGATTTTACAGGGTCGTTGTGAGGATAAAGTGAAGAGGGGGCACTGATTGTACCTCTTGTACGAAATGTGGGGTTGAAAATAGGAGGGAGCAGATAAAAATAAATAGATGAATAAATAAATAAAGGGAACTAATAATCCAGTACTTACAATATGTAAGTGATGACTCCAATGCTCCTGAGAAAAAGGGAAAAAAGAAAACCCACAGATTTGTGCTAAAGCCAATCACTCCGTCAGGTGGACAGTAGGGAAAAAAACAGCAAACTTGTCTTCTATTTGCTGATTTGTTCTCAAAGGCTGATACAGCACACAAAAATCAGCTGGACCAACCCGCAGCCCAACCAAAAAAGACCAGCTTAAGGAAGGAGGCTGGAGGGACAGCAAACACAGGCAGAAAAGACTCACCACAGATCAGCTGCCAGTCCCAGTGGCTCGTAATTGACGATTTCTGGAGCTGGAAGGAGAGTGTGGATCCCAAGATCAGAGAGACAAAGGCTGCCTGCCCCAACTTGAAGCTTTCCAGACGTGTTAGAGACAGCCAAGACCCATCATCCTCAGCCAGGAAGGAAGCTGCACTCCTTGCAGACAGTGGCAGGGCCCCGGACTGAGAGACCCTGCCACCCTGGGCTCTGGATAAGTTGAGGGCAAAAGGGCACCAACTTACCCACAAATTCTGGTGTCCCAAAAATATTCTTAAACTCCACTCCATCTTCTATTTCATGGGCCAGACCAAAATCGATCAGTTTTATGTGAGGAATGGGGAGGGTCTTGTCCAGCAGCATAATATTCTCAGGCTTTAAGACGAGAAGGAGAGCAGAGAAGAAAAGAGCATCAGTCCTCAGGTTGAGCTGGGGGGGGAGGGGTGCTCAGGGGGCTGCACCCACAGCTGGTCTGTATGGACGGGAGGAAAAGGGCTTTAGCAGCAGCTGCTGCTCACCTTTAAATCAAAATGGGCGATCTTCTTGGTGTGCAGGTAGTTGACCCCGTCCAGGATCTGCTTAATGAACTGTGTGGCTTCCTCCTCACTCAGTGACTCCTTCTGGGCCAGGAAATCAAAAAGTTCCCCTCCGGATACTCTGCAAAATCAGAGGAGGAAGCACATGGTGGTCCCTGTGTTCATTGCCTATCTGACGATTTATCCCAAATGAAATAACATCATAACCATATGGGGAATTATTTATAAAAATCTCAGTTGTGGGAAGGAGAAGAGCCAGGACGCCTTCCTTTGTCTTCCCTTCCCTGGCTGGGAGATGCCCTAAAATGAGCTGCCCTCATAAAAAAACACAGTTGGAAGATGGCCTCCCTTTCAGCAAAGTGCAATTTCGATGAGGCTCCTCTTGTTTACTGAGTTCGTTTTGTTCCACAAAGAAGGATCGAGTTGCAAACTTCCAAATTTGCTTCTTTCCTCAACTGAGCCCAGCCTCCATTATAGCTCATCCGGATGTGCTGGGACTCCGTCCTCTGATCAACCCGAGGCTCCTTCTGCAGCCCCCCAAATTGGCAGCCTGCCTGCGAGAACAGGTCTCTCAAAGGACACCACTTCCTTCCACAAATCGGGCTGCTATTTTGTGCTCCAATGTGAGGCTTACGGTGCTTTCTCATCCTTTCTGCCCTCTTAGAAATGAACTACAAGAATTCGGAGAGTCTTGTTTAGTCCCAGAACCACCGAAACAAACAGAAATGCCCCCAAATGTTCCTGCCTGAAGCAGAACTGGGTTGTGTGACAGATCTGTAACTGTGACAAGAGACACAACTTTCCTTTGCATTCTGTCAAAATCCAGCAATAATGGTGAACTTGGATGGAAGAATTGACGCTAAGCTTAAGTGAGTGAAGTTTATTGCAAGGCGGTACTCAGTGTTGATCCAGGCTTCTAGAGACCCTCTCTGAGCATTTCAACACTTGCGGAGACCCCAAATCCATATTTACATGGAAGAGCTGAGTAACTTGAGCGTTTTGCACTTAAAAGGATGGCTGGGGGTTTTGCATCCATGTTTAGTTTGTGTTTGTAGCTTCATCTTCCAAGCTCCAACCATTTGGGAAAGTCTGTCTTTGTTCTGAACCAATAACTTGGAACAGTTTCCTTCTTGTTCAAATAATATTCACTTCATTAAAACTGGATTTATAAATAAACAAGGAAAGGGCACATTCACTGTTATGCATGAGGAGCTACCTGTAGGCACTATGTGGTTGGTTTCATTTGCGCCCAGGGGTGAAAGATGAACCGGTTTCCCACCTGTTTGCTGGCTGTGCCTGTGTAGAACAGCGAGGGAGGGATTAGCTGTGTCGCGTGATTTAGCTTTGCTAGAAAGCAGGATTTCTAGCAAAACTAAACCGCGCAGTACAGCTGATCATCGGAAATACTGGTTGGGAGGAACGGTTCAACTGAATTGGTAGCCTTTTTTTTTACTATCGTTATGTGTGAATAGAGAATATTTTGATAAGCAGAGCAGAAACCCTAAACTGATCTGCAGGTTGATTAATTTTTATTTTAGGCAAACAAGATAGCAGAGACCCAGAATCACCTCATAAACTGGAGGATTCTGTGTTGATGAAATAGATCGGTGTTTCTCAAGCTGGGGGGCTTTAAGATCCGTGGGACTTCAACTCCCAGAATTCCCCAGGCAGTGATGAAATAGTTAATGCGCTCCACCATTCCCCAAAATTCCTCTGAAAGGGGAAACCAGCCAACCCCATCGGACCCCCTACTCACAGCTCGAGGATAAGGACCACATCGGTTTTGTTCTCGTAAACCTCATGCAGCTGGATGATGCTGCTGTGCAGAATCTGCTGCAGGATGTTCACCTCCCGCTCAATCTCCTCTCGCCGGACCCCGCGGCGACTGGCCCGGCTCTGCCGCTTCTTGATGAACTTGGCCGCGTAGTCCATCCCCGTGGCCTTCTCCCGGCACCGCTTCACAATGGCAAATTGCCCGCTGCAAGCAAAGCCACCGGACAGGGTTACTCAGGAGTGAGGTGGTGGGGCGGCGTCTGGTGAGGCAGAGGGGAGGCTCCCTGGATGCTCCCCGTCACTCCCGGCCGAGATATGGGAAACGGGTGCCGGATGAGGACTGGACAAGGGGGGGCATTCCAAGATGTAAATGAAAATTCAGTCATCCGGGCCAAAAGCATCTAAAAGGTGAAATCATGGCAACTGGACCAGAGTTTATTAAAACTGAGATGTTTCACTACTCATCCAAGTAACTTTTCAATCAAAATGAGAATTTGGGTAGTCGGAGAATTTTTTTAATCAACTTTGGTCCAGTTGCCATGATTGAATCTTTTTAGATACTTTTGGTCTGGATGACTGAATCTCCCTTTACATGTTGCTTTTCATTTTGGGGAGAAATGCTGACAAGGCTTGATGAGGCAGCCTTTCTGTACAGCTGGCCATCGGAGTCCCAAGGTCGCCCATCCGGCCGGGCCTTCCAAGGTCAGAAACAGGAAACAGAGGCCAGATGAGCCAATGTCACAGCCTGAGGGGTGGGGGGCTCCCCCAAGCTCTCTTCCCTCCAGGTGTGAAGAAATATGCCTCGAGGGGCCTCCTTGCAGGAAGCTCTTCTGAAGCTCAAAAGGAGGGCAGCCCAAACATGGAGGAAGCAGATGCACAAATCCTTCCTCAAATCCTTTCAAGGATGGGCTCCAGAGGAGGGGAGGCTGGAGAACAGGCAAAGCCCCCCTCCCCCGGCTGCGAGAGATGGACCCCCTCCAACCCCTTCTCAGAATATCCCAACTCACAAAGGTCCCAGGTGCATGAGACGCCGGCTGTGTGGATAGTGCAGTGATGCAACTGAGACACCAGATGGCGTTAGCCTTTGTGGCCTCTGGGAATTAAGCAATGGGGTGGGGGCTCTTTCTGGCTGAGAATAAGCAGAAGCCCCCCCGTCTTGTCTGAAACTGGGGAACTTGAGCGTTCTCAGCATTTGAGACCCAGGTTGCAAGCCCATCTGAACTGGAAAAAGCATATTCAGATGATAGGCAGGTGAGAATGTAATCTTGCATGCCATCTAAACATTGGCATCACGTCACGTGCTGGACCTGGCGGGCAGGGGGTATTTTTGGAGGTGCCTTAAGAGCCCTGATGCTCAGCAGAGGCAGCTGCTCCGAGCTGGGAGCACAAAAGCGGGCCCGGCTGGGCCAAAGTGATGCTCAGCTCAAAAGCAGAGGGGAAAGTTGGGCAGGGGAGAAAGATGGGGGGGGGGCTCCTCTACTGGCAGCTGCAGCCAGACTTGGTGGCACCACCCAGAGCCCGTCTGAGAGCCCCAGGCGACAGGAGGAGGCTGTCCAGCTGCCTGCCCTCTTTACGCTGGCCAGATGACCTCAGCGGGAGAGCATTCACATGCTGCAAAACAGGCTTCTTGGCCCACGTAGGCTGGCTGGGGACGATGGGACCCGTTATCCAACACAGCTGAGTCACTCAGAGGCCCCTGCCACAGGAGATGGCAGGACTTCGTACATAAAGGCAAGCCGTAAGGGACGGAGGTGGGGTTGAAGTTGGACTGTAGATGCCATCCCCAGCATGGAAGGCTGAAACCATCATTGTGGCTGTGTGAATCCAGTAAAAGGGTTGTTTGCTTTTCAAAATGTCAGCCAGCCCCCCAAAAGCAAGTTTCCCAGGCCTGATGGGGCAAATCTGTTTGGGCTGCTCCTCTATCAAGGGGGGTCCCCTAAGATCTCCCCCAGATTGATTGGTCCCTTGTTAAGCGAGGCTGCTGGTTCCTCCCCACCTGGCCCGAGCGTGGGAAGTCCCGAGCTAAGCAGTGCCCAGACATCGAGGCCCACCCAACCGGGCTCTTCTCGGCCGCCCTTTCTTGATTCTGCGAAACTGGACTGGGTCGGCCCTTGTCCAAGGCTGGTGCCCCGTTGCAAGCCAGGCTCCCTGGGTGCTGCACAAGAGGCCTGGTGGGGGTGGGCAGTTGATCCGGCCGGCCTCCTGGCCAGAGTGACCCTCCCAGAGGCTAAAGATAGACAGGGAGCCGGAGCAGCTATGCCCGGAATGAGAGGCAGCCTCTCCTTCCGAGGGTCCCAGCAAGGGCCTGGGGCAGCAAAACGGAAGGAAGGCCGGTTCCTCTGGGGGCGCCACGGCCGGACTGTGGAGGGTGGCAAAGGACAGAATCTGGAGAACAGCGAATAAGGCCACGGAGGCACCAGGAGTAATTGGAGGGAGGAAAGCCTCCCACCTTAGCTGGGGACCATGGGATCTGGAGTCCAAACTCGGTGCCGGTTGCCTGTGGGGCTGCTTTTGGCAGCCCCACAGGTAACACAGGAGCCTCTCTTTGGGGCCAAGGCAACTGCTTCTGTGGGGCCAAGCAGCACCCTTTATTTCATCCCCTTAAGAACGACCCTGCGAGGTGGGCTGGGCTGAGAGGCCCCAAGTCACCCCATAGGGGGGCTGCCTGTGGAGAAAGGAGGGGCTGCCCCCCTGTGACTCCATGTATTTTGTTAAAAAACCAAGTTTTGCAAGGCAAGGAATGCTGCCCCCCGATTCCCCTGGGAAACCTCCGGAAAGAGCCATCCCAGGAGAGGCCGGCCATCCCTGGCCCCTTCCCTCTGGACACAGAGGAGTAGCAGCAGCAGCAGCGAAATGGGGGGGGTAGGGGGGCCCTATTTTCTTAGTCCATTCATTGGCCCAAATGCTGCCCACAACGCACCCTTTGTTGCCAAGACGGCTGCTTCTAAAGAGAAAAAGGGAACGAAGGGACCCCACCCGCAGCACAGCAAAGCAGCTCCTGTGAGGCTGGACAGGCACTTTGTGGGCCAAATGCCAGGCCAGAATCCTACTCCGAGTTCCAAAGAACCAGCCCAGAAATGCAAACACCAGCTGAAGTGAGCAAATCTGACTCACCCACGGCTGGGTCGGCCCCCTTGCCGGCCCCCTTCCCACTGGGGGGGGCAAGGGAGGGGGGTGGATGGGCTCCGGGGGCCAAACCCTGCTTGCTGTGCTCTTTGCGCGTCTCTCAGTGGAGCGCAGCTGCCTCTGGCCCTTCGGCCCCCTTTCTCCTGGGCCAGGCCAGCCACTGACCACGGAGGCTCCCTGGGCTGACGGGGGCTGCCCTCGGAGCCAGTGCTTACAGGGAATCTCAGCTGGGATGGGATGGGGAACCCCAGCCTGCCCCTCCCCCCCGCCTCCAGACTGGGCCGGCCTTCGCCTGCACCCGTGAGAATCAGCCTGCTCAACATACGCCCAACCATTGTTTGGTGGGACACAAGACTCATCCAGGTGCTTCTGCCTCACCTGGGCACCCAATGACTCATCACACCTGCTTTTGCACAAGCCACTATTGACTGGGATCCTGGAGAGAGCCAACCGTACTTGGATTGGCCCCACACAACGCCAGATGAAGCACCAAGCCAGACCCAACCTCGTCTCTCCAACCGCCAATGTAAGCGCCCCAGAAACCAGGCTCCTCGGGTTGGTCCTTAATCTGGCAAGGGTGAGGGGGGGATGGGAACTGCAATCCCATCGCTTCTGGAAGCTCCTGCCGGGTGTTCCGACTGCTGCCTGGTTATCGCTCCTCTTTGCCCCAATTCAGGCCAGCGGCCCTCGGCTTCCTTCTGGCACAGGCCTCCGTGCTCAGGAACTGGCCAACGCCCAGCGTGACCTGGGGCCCCATTGCAGCCTCCGCCCTTATCATGAGGTTGCTCGCCCCTCCCTGGGTCCTCTGACAGGGGCTGAGTGGGGAGGGGATCTGCCCACCAGGATCCTCCCAAACCATCATGCCCTTCTGACTAATTGATTATTCACCGGATCCACTGGAGCCCTTCGGGATGCTAAGGGCAGAAAGAGCTTCCCAGTCCCCAAAGGTTCTTCCTGGGGCAAGAGAAGCCCATCTCATGGGGAAGAACTAGGAAGCGGCTGCTCATCCCTCATTTTCAGAAACATGAAGTCCAGCCCGTGATTGCAAGGAGGAGAGCTGGGCAGGCTGGCCAAGCCCCCCCCCTTAGTCACCTGTTAGTAGCAAAGCCTTCCACAACAAGGACACACCCACCTTCTGACTGCAAACAACCCCTGCTGGAGCCCGTCCAAAGTGAAGCATGAAGTCACCCGAATGGCTGCTGCCCACAGAACCAGGGAACTGTGACATTGAGGGCCGTTCTGGGCAACATGATCCTAGTGCTCTGCATCCCAAGTGCCCAGGGCAGCCAGCAGCCGCCGAGGGCCCAGGAAGAGCCGCTGCCCCCAAAAGCTGCTAAATCTCCACCAGCCACTGGCTGACCATGTGGCGGCCTATCTGGGCATCACTGGAGGGACCATCACAGTCCTAAGCAACTGGGGCAGCCCTGGTACTTCTCCAGGTTCATCCTGGACCTCGTGAGGTCACCTGCATTGGGGCAGAATTGCAATTCCAAAACCTTTTGGCTCAGGAAATTACGTGACTGGAACAAGCTTTCATTCATGCCCTGAGCGGCTTCCTCTTTCCACCACTTGACAAAGGCACACAAAGCTGGCAGGAGCGCCAACAGGTCATGAGCACCCAAATGCCAGGCCAACTTTGGGAAAGGAGCCCCAACTGGCTGCTGCCCCAGAGGAAGCCCCTGCTGGGGCCGCCCTTCCATGGGGAGGCAGGTTGGGCTGAGGGGCCCAGCCAGGTATGGGCTCCTGCGGGGCCGCTTCAGAAGCATTGGAGCCAGCTGCTGTGCCAGGAGAAGGCAGCCTCTGGCTCTGGTGCAAGGAACAAGGCGGGCAGGGCAGTCACCCCACTTCCCAATCCTGTCAGCTGCCGGCTGAAATCCCCTTTGCTCTGGGACGGTCCTGGCAATCCCTTCGCTGGCAGACGCAGCTGTCACTGCCTGGAACTGCTGCAGGTCTGTCAGAGAGGCCCTCAGAGGCTCCCTTGGCAGAACCAAGCAGGAGGCAGGTCCCTGCTGCTCCCGAGACCAGGCGCCTGCAGGCATTTTTCTGAGGCTGGCTCCTCCTGACACCATCAGGGCTCTGGCCCCAGAGAGCCGCCTTCTGCCCCCAAACGTCTGAAGTGCTCCTGCTTCACACGAGGAGAAAATGCTTTTCCATCTCTGCGCAGCAAGCAGCCAGCCAGGGGGTGGGATCCCGCAGCCCAGTTCAGGCCAGCGAGTGCCTTATTTCAAGCATCTTTCAGCACACACACACACACCCGCCCCCATCAAAGTGTTGAAATATCAGGCAAGACAAAAATGACCTCTTCCTGCCAAGCTTCTGCAGTCCCAAAACTTCCTAAATGGACCAGCCAGCATTCCAGAGAGACGACTCTTCTTCCTTTCGCCTAGCAGCCTCTCTGCCAGGCAAGCCCCTAGAAGCCCACCCTGGGGGGTGCATTTCCATGGCAGAGAAACACAACAGCGAAGAAGTCACTGAATTGGGATGAAAGTTTGGAACCGGATGGGGCTAAAGGGAAGTTGGGGCTTACCTGCCGAGCTCCTCCCCGATTTCGTACAGGTCGTCCACCTTCTGCTGTTTAAACACGGCCATCCCTGGAGTCTTCACCCCGCAAGCTGGGAAGCGAAGGCAAGGAAGAAACGGCCTTTTTAAGCATTTGCTCATTTCTGTCTTCCTTTGGTTAAACTTCTCTCCTGCATTTCTGCCAGGTATGGCCCATCGGGCTCCCATTTAGATTTAATTTCCTGGACTGGTACACATTATAACAATTCAGTGTCACAAAAGTGTGGATTAGTACAATAGGGGCACGGTAGCCTGCTTTACGTGGGACCCAAACTTAACTGCGTATGTGCTAACCCCCCAGAGGCCACCCCACAGCCTTGCCTGGTGGGGCTGGGCCAGAAGCCAAAGCTGGCGTCTGAGAGCAGGAGCCCTGGCCCACCCTTGATACATGCCCCTTCCTCTCCCAGGGTCTCCCTAATCGGCCCTCTCACTCCTGAGCTGCTCTGGGCCAGGACAGGCAAAGCCCAGCCCGGGAGGAGCAGAGATGCCTGCAAAGGGAGGTCTTTTCGGGGAGAGAGCTGGACAGATGGGCCCCAGGGAGGCTGCTGGCCGTATGCTGGAAAAGACCAGAGCCACAAAACAGAATGGGCAGAATATTTTTCTGGGCACCACCTGAAGCTTTCTAGTGACAGAGAAGCTTGCTTACTTAGCCTCAGTTTTCACCCTGTAAAATGGGGACAACCTAAGCAGACTTTTGAAGGAAGCTGTCTGAGAGGTGGTGGGGAGAGGGTGCAGGGCCTCTGAAGGACCAGGCATTTCTGCCAAGGTGGTTTTAATTCAGGGAGTGTGTCTCCCTGCAGCAGCAGCATAGTTGGTGCTGATGCCCCTCCTGACACCCGGATCCCTTGAGCTTTTTCCAACCCAGTTCTGACTCAGTGCAACCAAACCCCCCTGGTTCACTTGCCTGAGCACCACCCCCCTCCCCAGTTTACCCAGAGGAAGATGGGATGCTCTGATCTGTTGGATCTCTACCAAAAAAGAAAAAAAAGGTCTCCGCCAGATTGGAGGACACCCTTTAAGCCCCCTTAAAAAAAAGGATTTTGTTCTAATCTCCTTAAAATGTGGCCTATCCGCTTTTTGAAACCCTAGCAGAATACCTGAGATTATCTTTGGCCGAACCAAAATGAAGCTACAAGCAGCAAAAGGCCAACCTAAAGCGAGAGACAAATGAATTGGTGGAGGAAATGTCCTTGGGGCATCCAACTAGGAATCAAAATACAATTAAGGCCAAAAGAGGAACCACAGAAGGACTTGGATGGGTCCTGGCTGGAACAAATGGCACCTTGGCTGAGATGCCCTTGAAGCAGCAATGAGAAGGGGGTGAAAGTCCCCTGAGAAAGACTCCAAGGGATCTGGGAACCTCTTTGGCCTGTGATTCTTTTCCTGGAAACTCTGCTACCCAGACACCCCGATTCTCCTTCCTGAGACATTCAGTCTAGAAGGCAAAGTGAGACTCTGGTGGCCCCTTCAGTGTCCACCCGTTTCACGGACGTGGGAAGGAGATGGCTTCAGCCCACACAGCCTGTGCCAAACTAAATTAATTAGGCTCCCGGCAGGCAAAAGGCTGTCCCAGATCTCTGTTTGGGGGATTATTGCAAGTCAAGACATAATGAAATTAATTAACCGCTTCTGAGATCATCTCAGCTTCAGTAGAGGTGCCTGTCAGGACAAACGGCTGGGCAAGAAACAGCAGCTCCTTTCTGACCGTTTGTCAAAAGCCGCCCTTCCCTTTTGGCCGCCACAATTCCCCTTGGGGGGCCCTGAGGGGCCTCCTCCGGCTTCCTTTCCAGGGGAGTCCCAGCCACTTTTCATCAGTCTGCAGGGTGCAAAACTGTCACGCTGGGAGATCCTGCAGCATGCGAAGCCCCCAGGACGTCACCAGAGCCGGCCACCACGGGGCCCGAGTCCAGCCTGCGCTAACCAATCGAACCAATGGTGCCTTGGGGAGCAGCGGGTGGGAGCAGAGCCCCCGAAGGGCTTTGAGGCTGCTCCAAGGGGCTCCGGGCCAAACTCTCTCTCACCCCCGAAGAGCCTGGGCAGGGCGGGGGCAGTGGCGCCCATGTGCAGAAGGCACACAATGCCCTCAAGCCACAAGAGTTTTACAGCCAGCAGGTCCTTCTCAGAGGCAGACAAAAGGAAACAGAAGCAAGCCAAGCGGCTAAGAAACACCTTAGAAGGCAAACCAACCAACTTCCCTTCGGGGAAAGAGGCCGTGCTGTGCTGGCCTCTCCCTGCGAGGGCCTTGTGGGTCAGCCGTGAGGCTTCGGCCCCTGGGAGGAAGGACTCTGGCGATGCCCCCGAGGCTCTGGGGGCCCCGCAAGTGCGAGGAAGGGCTTCATCCCCCCTGGGCACCCAGGCATCCCAGGACGTTGCCCTCTTCCCCAGCCCTGGCAACCCCGCTCTCTTCGGGAGCCTCCTTGCTCACTCACCTCCCCGGAGAAGCCCCCTCCCCCCTCGCCACAAGACCAACCGAGCTGCATGCCCGGGGGTTCTCCGGGGAGCAGAAGTCGCGACCCTCGGCAGCCCCGGCAGCGGCGCCCCCTCAGCAGCTCGCTCGCCCGCCTGCCTCGCCCCTCCGAAGGGTTCCCGCTCCGTTCCGCCGCCCGTCCAGCCCTGCCCTGCCCTGCCCACCCGCCCGCCCGGAGAGCCTACCTGCGCGGCGCTGCGAGCCGACGGCCCCGAAGCAGCGGCGGCGGCGGCGGCTCTGCCGTCTCCCTCCCCCGCCTCCGTCTGCCGGGCCGGGGAGGAGCCGCGGGCGCCCCCTGCAGCCCCGAGGCGGAACGGCGGGTCTCCTCAGCGGAGCCTCGCGCTGCCCTCCCCCGAGCGGGTGTCGGGCCCTCCCCGGGACCCCCAAGCGAGGAGAGGCCGGGAGGAGACGGGGCTGCGGTGGAGCTGTTGCCTCGCCCCAAACAACTTTGGCCCAAAGGGAGATTCTGAGGGAAGTCCCAGGCGCGGAATGCTGGACGCGAAATCCCGCCCGAGAAGCCAGTTGCTCCAGCGAGTCATTTCGTGCTCCAGAAGGTCTTCCTGTTTCAGTCCTGGGGAAGCCAGGAATTAGACAGCAGTTCTGGAGGCTAAAAACCCGCTTTAGTTTTAAACGGCAGAAAGCCTGCCCTGGACCCCTCACTCTTCTCCTCCTTAATTCAATAGATTAAGCCAGGTTAGTCATTAACCAGGGAAGCGCCCTGACCTGGGTCAAGGGGGCTTCCCTCTCCTAGTCCCACCTTAAGCATGAAACTAGAGGGGTGATTTTAAGTCAGTCACTTTCTCAGCCCCACCTCACAGGGATGTTGTGATGGGGAAAATAGCAAGCATTAGGGTTAGGTATGTTCCCTGCCTTGAGTTTTTTTCTCTCTCTCTGTAAAAAGGCAGGATCCCAAAATACCCGGAGCACCACTTCAGCACCCTGGGCTTTGACAAAATGGTCAATTTCAAAAGGCGGCTTGACTTGGAACAGCTGCCATCCTGCAAAGCCCCTTGGAGCCCCATCCATCATCCACATCTGCCCATGCCAGCTGCTTGGAAGGATTCCATAGGTGGGCAAAAATGCCAAATCCAGCCTAAATATCGGGCCGACTGTTTGACTGACCATCATAACAGCTGCAAAACGAAATGGGGGGAGGATTGTAGGTAAAAGGCACAAACAGGAAAAGGCCCTTTCTTGCCTTGGCCAGAAAATTCCTCCCTCCCCCCCAGCTGCTATTTCCTGCCTTTTGCCTGGACTGCAGCAGCCACCACCCAGCCGGAACCCCTCTTGACCCCCCCAGGGGGTCCCCTGCGCAGGAAGGGGGAGCCAGTTGGGCCTGTTCTTTTGCATCAGTGGCCCCAGGATGATTGGGCTCACAGCCCACCATTGTTCCCTAATGGGCCCACAGGAATGGGGGTCCTCCTAGCATGGGTGAGCCTCCCCTGGCTCCTGGCAACTCTCCGATGGGGCAGAGGCCGGTTGGGATCCTCAGATGGACGCCACCCTTAACTGAGACTCAGTGGCCACTAGCAGGGCATCAGCCCCCTCCACACCCCCAGCCGAAGGGTCTCCAGTGGCAAAGACTGAACTGGGTTGGGGCAAAGAGCTCAACTTTACCCTACGGACACTGGGACTCCCCACCCCCGTTCCTCCTGGTATGTGTTCTTTCGGCCCGCAGGTGCCACCCACTTCTCTGCCAAGGCCGCAAGAGAAAGCAGCCCGCTCGGCCTCCAGAGTGCAAACAGAAACGGCAGCAGGTGGTCATGTGCATTTATTTACTAGGATTGGTCAGACAAAACCAGACAGGAATGAAGATCAAAAGCCTTTAAAAATCAAAGACAGGAAATGGTCTATTTTCAAGAGGTTGCAAAAATTTGACAAATGAACTCAGGAGCCCCGACTGCACTCGTCCTATGTGGAAGAGAAGCTCCACCCCACCCCCCTTCTGGAGCCTGTGCCTGGGGTTCCACCGGCTGTGAGCCCTGCGATGTTCGCAGGATACGGGACCCCTACTTGCGACCCCACCTCCAGAGGGAAGGGGCCTCTGGGCAGGTGTGTGTGTGTGTGTGTCGTTCTAGGGCCTCCAGCAAGAAAGGCAGAAAAATCGACGATCTCGGTGAAGCTTGTGCAAACTGCAAAAGTAGGGGTGGGTGGGTGGGTTAGATTCTGCTTGAATAGACACCATGCATAAAATACTTTGCGTATATAGTACAGAGCAGAGTTTGGGGTTCTTTATAAAAAGGGAAGGAAAACCTGATAGCAGGAATTGAGACCTGCATATTTGGAAATCCGGTGTTCCTCAATCTTGGCAGCTTGAAGATGGGTGGACATCAGCTCCCTGAACTCCCCAGCCAGCAGAGCAATTCCGGGGGTTGGCGTCCACCCATCTTCAAGCTACCCCGGGGCTGCGTGTTGGGGTGCACGTGCGGCTGCCTGTCTCCCTTTCTTGGTCTCTTCAATGCTGACAGTCTGGGAGGCCTCTGGATGATGAAGACATCCAGCCGTTGGGCTCCACTGCAAGGAACGCAGGGGGAGGAACCCTTGCGTTACACGACTTGGGGCACCCCAGGTAGCCCCCCCCCCGAGGAAACCCACCAGACTGGCCGACACAATGACTGAGGACACGAACATTGATCCAGGGAGCCAAGTCAGCCAAAATCCCGCCAGGGAGGATTCACCCTCCTCCTCTGCCACCCTGTTATAGCCTAGGATTCAAGGTATTCAGATACCCACACCCGATCTGGATTCTCTCTTTCCCAAACCGACACTGGGCTGTGGGGCGCCTTCTTTGCCTCCAAAGTGGCTTGGGTCTGGCCTGAGCAGACATGTCCTGGCTGTGAGGAGGCAGAGCTCCTGGCCCCTTGGGCTCCCAATCTCTTCCCTGAGGAAGATCTCCGGGGTGGAGGGAGTATTGAAGAACAAAAGCTGTAGGGAAGGAAGGCAGGAAGCCAGAATGGAATGACTGGATTCTTCGGGGATGAACTGTCCCCCGGCTCCCCAACAGGAACTTTGCTGGGGTTTGCCACCCCCTCTGCTGTCTGTGGAACAACAGGCTCTCACCAGAGGACCAGGGAGGCTGGTGCTGGAGAGATCCAGCCGGGCGTGGATGGGGCTGGCCATTTGCAGAGAGGTATGGCACCTCCGAGAGCCCCAGGCCAGGGAAAGGAGCACCTTCTTGGTTTCCAACAGAGACGGGGACCCGAGCCCAGAAGGGAGATGGCAGCCGTCTGGAAACCCTGGTTGCTGCCCCCAGGTGGGAAGACCGAGCGGTGGCCCCGTGGAATGTCTCTGAAGCCGCACAAAGCTACCAGCACCTGATGAAGCACTGTGACTTGGTTCATTTGTTTAAGATGACGAGAAAACTGTCTCCAAAATGGCACAATTTAAAGAATTTGGCATAAAATGACGGGCCTTTCAGTATTGTGTCAGAGGCTTTGAAAGGGAGGAAAACACTCACAGCTCAGCTGCACAACTGAAAGGAAATCTGAAGTGCTGGGTACATGGAACGATGACCTGAGCAGGAACCGCCTCTCTTGTGAAACGCTGGATTTGGGAATCTGCCCTCGAATCCCCATGAGGTTCTGCGCTGTGGAAAAAGCCCCCTCAAAGGGGTCCCCCAAGGTCCCTTCAGCCGTCTTCCTCGTCCTCGCTGATTAGGTCCCTTTTCTCCGGGTGGGTCTCCCGTTCGCGCAGGAAGTCCTCGCGCATGGCCTCCAGCTCCAGCAGCTCCAGGCGCACCTTCTCCAGGTGGAAGGCCCTCCGGTTCCTGATCTGGCGCAGGGGGAAGGGGTTGAGGTCCCTGAAGGCGATGCCCATCAGCTTCCTGGAGGAGGAGGAAGAGGAGGAAGAGGAGGAGCACCAGATAGGCCTCAAAGAGCCTGTAGTACAGTGGACTAATGCACTGTTATTAACATCTGCTGCTTGCAATTACTGCAAGTTCAAATCTCACCAGGCTCAAGGTTGACTCAGCCTTCCATCCTTTCAAAGGTAGGTGAAATGAGGACCCAGATTGTGGGGGCAATAAGCTGACTTTGTATAAAATATACAAAAGAATGAAGGCTATTGCTTAACGCATTGTAAGCTGCCCTGAGTCTCCGGAGAAGGGCGGCATATAAATTAAAGCAAAATAAAAAAAATAAAAAAAATTGTGGGCCGTGCAAGAGAGCCAACTCAAATGTATCCTGTGGAACTTTTGGTTAAAGCAACTGGTCCCTGCAGCTGGAAGCCCTGATCAAAAGCTCCGGCAACAGAAAGTGGGCTGGGTTTCAGCAAACATTTTTTGCCCTTAATCTCTTCCTGGAACCCCATCAAGTTTTTGAAGGAGGCCAGGCTCAAAACCCGTTTTATTACACCACTTGCATTGTTTTACTCCGTTTTTCTTTCCTCCCATAGAAGATAAAACCAGAAGCTCCTTCTAATAATACGTCCTCACCTGGCATCCAGGACTGTGCGAGTGAAAGACCGCAGGTACTTGAAGATGGACGTCGAGTCCTGGAGCTTTAAGATCTCCTCCTCTTTGTACTTGAAGAGGGCCAAAGCAAACCGGAAGATCACCTGAGCGTCCAAGAAGCTTTGGGTCACAAAAGAGAGCGAGAGGCACGGAGGGCTCCCCTCCCAACTCCAGAAGATCCCCGGGGAATCCAGCTAGTGGGAGAAGCTACCTTTGGTCCCTCGTAGAGAAAGGAATCCCATATTTTGAAGAGGAGGTCGCTGACCACGCTGTCCACGAAGACAACCAAGAACCAGTTGAAGGTGATGAGTGAGAAGTCCACCCGGTGCTGCTCGAAGTGGGCGTGCAGCCGGGGCAGCTTCTCGTTCATCAGGTCCTTGAAGACACGTTGGTCCACCTGGAAGAGGAGGAAGGCAGCTGGAGAGGGGCTTTCAGAGGCCCTGAAGGCCTCCCTCCCTCCCACCCTTCTCCTGCCGCCTGGCCAATTCATCTCCAAGGCTCTCTCCAGATTGTTCAGGGGGGGGGACCCCTTTTTCTCCAACTTGGGAACCCCCCCAAACAGCTTTAGGGCCTCCAGCTCCAGCGAGGGTTCTTTCCACACATACCTGAGAGCCAAGGAGTGTTTTCGTGTAATAGTCCTGGGGCATGAAGACCTCCACGATGGTCACCAGACACCAGAAGGCGTCTTCCTGCTCCAGGTAGAGGAGAGCGATGGCCGCCAGTCTGGAAAAGAGGCCACATCAGAAGTGCTGCTGCCCACACAGAGTCAACAGACCCCAGAGAAAGGCTTCAAAAAGGAGAGAAGGAAAAGATGGCCTTGTGCTCCTCCCTCCCTCCCCACTTCAAACGAAACGCTCTTCACCGCATCAGGTCAGCCTTTCCAGGCAAGAAACACGACCAGATGAGCTACTCCTACTTTATTGTAAGGCGACATTAGCAGAATTTTGCAGATCTAAAGATGCAATTCTCCCTCCCCGCCTTTACAGCCTGAGAAACTAGGGAGGGTCCCTCCTGAGCCTCTTGATGGACCCTCTGGGCAGCTATGGGGCTCCTCACACATGGCTGCGTCTCTTCATCTCCAAGGGTCACTAACAACACCATAAACCTAGCTGCCTTCACAGGGCCAGGAGGTAGAAACCAGAACCAGTTTCCAGAAGAAACAGCAGCTATTTCATTTCTCCCTAGGGCCTATAAAGCAGGCTATGAAGCATGGAGGGCCACCATAAAGGGCCTCCTGGTGCAGAGCCAGACAAGCAAGCCACGCCTGCTCTCTCACACGGGCCCACTTGGCCCTGGAGGACCAGCAGCCGAGGGGCGCGGGTCTTCCCCTCCTGGGAAGGGGAAACACACATTCCTCAACAGCCTGCCGCCCACCTTGCAAACGAATCTAAGCGTGGACTTTGGAGATGGAAGGAAGCACGAGGGAGGAGCTCGGGTGGGACGGACAGAAACGTGGAGAAGTCGTCCGGACCCCATTCATGGGACCAGCATCCTCTCTGCTTCTTGGCCTGGCTGGCCTGGAAGGGCTGCCTACCTGTTGAGCCCCTGGCAATAGCCGACGTCCGGGTTCCGCCACGAAAAAGCCAGCAAGACGTTGCGCAGCTTCTGGATGCCCTCGGAGGTGGGCGAGGAGTAATGCTTGTTGTTGGGCAGAGTCCGCAGGAGGTCCAGCTCGATCTGCTTGGAGGCCGGGTTCTGCTTCTTCAGCGCGTTCTGCAGCAGGCTCTGGAAGTAGTCTGAGTCGCTTCTCTCCTTGAACTTCTTCACGTGAAGGCCAACGCACCACTTCCAGATCTGGCAGCGGTGCTCATGGGGGACCCCGGCCCGGACAAGGTTCTTCAGCTCCACTGTCCGGACCATCTCCCTGTTCACGCTGGCAGCCAGGAAGTTCTCCCACTTCACGCCCGTGGACATCTCCTGGTGCTCCGTGAGGGACAAGGACTTCAGGTCCAGGGCTCGCACCTTCGCCACCAGCCTCTCCTCCTCCTCCTCGTCCTCCGGGACCGTCTGGAACCCGTACAGATCGTACTCACTGGGAAGGAGAGGGAGCCGGTCACTTGCCGGAACCGCCAGAGGCGGAAAAACCTTCCAGGAAAGTCACGCAAGCCGCCGCTGGCGTCCAGGGTCAGAAAAGGCACCAGCCTCGTCCACCTCGGATAATGCTGGGCAGAATTCCAATCCTCTGGCTGCACCAAGCTAGACGTGGGTCAGCTCGACCAGTGGGGGAAAGGGCGCTGCTGCCAGCTCGAGGAGTACCCAGGATCCATGCCCGAGAGTAGCCAGCAACCATTCTGACCCATAATAAAAGCCGGGATATGGCTTGGGCCCACGTCTCTCTCCCTGAGCCACTCCCGCAGGTCGGACTGAGGCTTACCTGACCATGTGGGGCTTGAAGTAAGCTTGTTCGGGCTGCTCACTGCTGTCCACCTTCAGGGCGTCTTCCAAGAGCCGGGCCACCAGGTCGCTGTTGGGGTTTGGCTCCTCTGAGCACACCGGCATCTTCCTCTCCTGCAGCAGAACCAGGTACCTGCTCTCCACCTGGCACATCCGGGCTTCCAGGCTGGTGTGCTGTGTGGGGGGCACCGAGAGAGGGGCTGAGGCAGGCAGCAGCGCCAGGTAGCCCGAAAGCCAAGGGAAGACCCCGTTCCGGCCCTGCCCCCCAACCCCAGCAATGTTGCAGCCCCTAAACCACAGTAGAGAGCAGCACAACCTGGGGTCAGTCAGCCTCTGCGGGGGAGGGGCAGAAAAACTGGTCAGCTTGGGAAGCGAAGGGCTGGGTCTCCGTCCCCTAGAATGGGGCACCCGTCAGTGGCTCTGACCCCCTCGAGGGGAGGGGGGCCGAAAATGGGGAAGGTTTGACGATGGGCTGCCCCTTTAGCTGACCTTTGCCAACAGCGCCTTCTCCCTGTTCTCAGCATTCCTCCGTAGAGCAGAAAGTTCCAGGATCTCCTTGTTTAGAAACTTGTTCTGGGTTTTGTAGCCCTGCAGGCTGTCCTGTCAACAAGAGTGGGGCATTTGGAGAGGAGAGGAGGAGGGGGCAGCTGGTTCTGCCTCCCGGGAAGGGGGCAAGGGGGCTTTGCAAAGGGTTTGGCCTCCTGGCCTTGGCTGCGAAGCCCAATCCGACTCTGCCTGATGTGCAGCTCAGTACCTTTATGAGCAGCCAGTCAACACTGTGAACGGCTTGGTGGAACATGGGAAGGCAGCCACCTGTGGCTTGTCTGAGAAATTGTGCTTTATAAAGCCACAACTGCACAACGCAAGACCCCAAATATTCCCATCTCTCTTGCTCAAGGCCTTCCTTCTGCTTCCAGAAAGTGGCCAAACCAGCAGGCTGCAGCCGCTTCAGCCAGCCCCCCATTTCCTCGCCATTGCCCTCTTCCCTCTGACTGGCCCACACTGCAAAGAAACTTTCCTCCTCATCCAGGGCGTCCTCCAGATGGGCTGGTGGGCTAAGACCCTGAGCCACCCAGGCCCCGAGGAGGCGAGCGGGGCCCTTACCTTCAGCTTGTTGAGCTCCTGCTGCTCCTTGCTGATGGGGGGGGAGGCGTCGGCCGATCCGCTTTGCCAGGAGGATTCACACTCGCTCAGCTCCCTGGAGAGCTTCATGATCACCTCGTCCTTCGCCTGGATTGTCTCCATCAGCATGTCCAGCTGCTCGCCCAGCTCCCCCACCGTGGACTTCAGGCCAGCCACCTCCTGCTGCAAGTGCTCCTTCTCCAGGTTCAGCTTCTCCAGCTGATGGTTGAGACCCAAAATCTGGTGGTCTTTCTGGTGTAGCAGCTCCAAGTGGCCCTTGGTGCTCCCGTCGCAGAGGGGCCCCGCTAGATACCGGTCGTACTGGGAGGACCGGACCGTCTGCTGCAGGAGCCGCACCAGTTCCTGGGAGGAAGCGAGAAGGCTGATGAGGAAGATTAACCGGCAGGCCGTTTCGGAAACTGGGGGGCGGAGGGGGGGCCATTCGCAGAAGCCGCCATGCTGCAATGGACCTGGCCTGAGTCCCCTCACCCAGGACCCACATGCCTGGTCCCCCTCCCCCTGGCAGAGAAGCACCTCCTGTGTCAACCCCAAATGCTCCCTCAGTTCCCAGAGAGGGACAAGGGGAGAAAAGGCGTCTCATTAAACTGAGGGGCCACTAGCCCTTCCAGGCCCTGCTGCCAAGCCTGGAATCACCTGCCACACATTTCCTCCAAAGCATTTGACAGCTGCTGCTTCTTGTTTAAAGAGAGAGCCGGGTGGCCTTGTGGCTGAGGCGCCAGAGTAGGAGTGGTCAGAACAAGGTTCTAGTCCTCACTGTGAGAACTAGCTCCAGAGGCTCCTGGGGCCGCCCTCTCTCCCTCCCTCTCAGCTCCGGCCAGCATGAGGTTCTGCGACCAATGCCGGAGAAGCCAATCGCTTCTCGCACTCTGCACCGAACGTAGGGAGGGAGGGCGTGTGGAAACAAGCAGGGCCTCAGCCAGGTGGGCCAAATGCAATGGAGAAGGAGCCTCTGCCGCCCCATAGGAAGGGCTTTCCTGCCCCACGGGCCCTGGATGCAAATGAGGAAGGCAGGGAGAGTGAGCAAGCCAGGGGCTTCCTGGAGGGAAACAGGGCCCGGATGACGGGTGAGCGGATGAGCCTCCGATCCAGACGCCATCATGTCCTTCCCCACCATAGCAGGTAGCCAAAGCCTTCACACCTGCCTACCTTCTGGCTGGCCAGCTCCGTCTTCAGCTGCTCCAGGTTCTCCTGCTGACTCTGCAACTTCAGCTGCGCCTCTCCGGCTGGCCGGCCTCCATTCCACTCCAGAGGAGAGGCCTCCAGGCTGCCTCGGCCTTTGCTGGAAGCCATGGGGTCCTTCAGGGGACGCCTGGCCTTTTGCGGGAGGCGGCCAAAATCAAAGGGGAAGGTTGAGCCGGTCCCACCTGCAGCGTGGGGGGCAGAGGGCAGAAGGTTGGCCAGATCAGCAATACAGAGAGCCCCTGGCCAAATTCAGAGAGCCCTGAGCAGCCAACCTATCCAAGGAGAAGCCTCCTCTCCATTCTCATTTCCAGATTCCTCCAAATTGTCAAACAAACTTAGCAGCAGCTGTGAGAGAAGCCGCGATAGTAAACCAGGCATCGAAGTTAACACCCAGCTGCTGTTGTGAGCCCTGACCCCGAACCTCCCAGGAGTAGGACGCTCTCCAATAAAGTAGCCAAGATGAACTGGGGTGGGGGTGGGGGTTCAGCCACTGTCTCCCCTTCCAGCTCCCAGCTCAGGGGCAGCAAAGATTCTTGCGGTGCTCAGAAGTCAACCTGGGATCCTGCCACCCTTGGGGACCTCCGCTCACAAAGGGGGGCAAAGTGCCCCCCAAAGTCTGCAAAGCGAGAACGATTCTGCAAAAGCAGAAAATGAGGGAGTGGCACCTTTGCTGGACTCGGCTGCCAGCCTTCGCTTTTCTTCTTGAGCCGCTGACTCCTGCAGGTCTTTGGGGGTGGGGTCCAGCATTTCCCATTCTTCTGTGTAAAAAACACTCCTGCGGTTTTCGCCACTTCCTTTCCCAGTTCTTAAGGAAGACACAGAATTCCTGCAAAGTACAGATGTTCGAAATGGTTGGGAGGGCAGAGAAAAGCTGGCTCAACTCACAAAGCTGCAAAAGCCAAGAACCCAACGACTTCTCTGCGGGCCTTAAAGCAGGACCACCACACACACACACACACACACACACACACACACACACACACCATCAGAGGCTGTCCTTGGGCTTCAAAAGCGCCCAGGACAGGAGAGCTCCGTTTTCCCTCCATCACAACCAGTGGTGAAATCCGGCCATATCTATTCGGCTCACACGAACCGGGAGCGCCAGTGGCGGTAGGCTACGCCCACCCGGCGGGATGTGATTACGTCCCGTTTTTTACCCTCTGGGCATGTGCAGAAGAGGCGCATGTGCATAGTGCACTCCCGTTCCCGAACCGGTAGCAAAGCTATTTCACCACTGATCACAACCCTTTTCTCTCTGGAACTGCCTGTGGAAAGACGCTCACGGTCATCAGTCCTGCTGCTCTTCCTTCCCAACAACCAAATACCAGAACCTCTGGACTCCCCCGCTGGTCACCCTCCTGCCTCTTTGAGCTAAAACGTAAACAGCAGGCAGGAAACGGTGCTAGCCTGGCCCTCCGATGGCCGCCTGTGGTCAAGCTTGAGCCACGAGGCTTCTGGCCTTCTGCAGCGCCAAATCTCCACTTCCCACCAGTGCGGCTGGGGGAGAGAATAAGCCAAGACAGGGACCCTGATGAAAGGAGGGCTTTTAGAAAGACCAGTGCTGGCTCTGACCAGCCCTGCTGTGCGCAAAAGCAGTCCTATGTCAGTCACCCTGAGAAATCACCCCCTTTCTCAAGAAAGCCACGGAAGCCAAAGGGCTTTTTTAAACCAAACTAGCATGTCCGTATTTCTCTGTTCAAGGTAGAGTTCTCCACCCCCCCCCGCCCCTCTCTCTCCTTCCAAGGAGAAAGCAGTTCAACACGGCTGCCCCAAACCACTAGGAATGCCCGGTTGCAGAATCCAGCCTCTGTCTACCCCACAGAAGGGTGCACTGCCGGGCAGGCTGTGAGAAGGATCAGCAAAACAGGGAAGCTCGTGGCAGGCAGATGCCCAACAGGGAAAGTACAAAAAGGCACTCTTTGGGGGGCAGCCAACGCTTCTCCCTCTGCGGTTGCTGTCCATTTGCCAGGCGCCTGCAGCTACTGTAGCCACAAACAGCTGGGCTGCTTGTCCAGACAGCAGCTCAGGCAGCCCGGGTGCGGGGCTTGGGCTTCTGAGGAACAAGGAGGAACTTGGTCTCACCCGGGAAGCAGAATCTGACTCACACACATTTGCCAACTGTTGTGCCAAGAGCTCCTGGTCCACCCGGGGCCACGAGGGCCCGATCCTTTCTCACCTCCTCCCAGGCCACCTTGAAGGCTGCCTGCCTTGCCCAGCCAAATGCCAGGCAGCAGGGACACCAGTTGTGCTCTCTAGCATCTGGCACGGCAGTGGGCAGCCTCTGCAGAGCAGGGAGGCCCCTGCTTGCCCCAGACCAGGTGGAGAGCCAATGGGGTTTGGGGAGGGGAAGGGAACCTCTGTCAAAGTGGCTGGATTTGAGGGTTGCCATTTCAGAGGCTTTCGTTGGCTAAGAGCTCAAATGGGAGCGGTTCGCCTGCCAGAGACCCCCGGCATCCATTCCATGTTTATTTTTTTTAAGAAAACACCAAAAGGTCATTTTGCCACCACATTTTCAAAGTCTGGTTTAGCGGTGGCCCTTCCTCATCGCCCTCCTTCTGGATGGCGGATTCTGCTGCCCAGTGAGGCACTATGAGTATGACACCATAACAGAACCGTCTTTCCGCTTCACAGAACTTCTCTAGGGGTGTGAGTTCAGAACGCGCTGCATCATCTGGGGGATTTGCCACGTCCAAAGTCTGCTTGCTTGCCTCAGCGCCGCCAGCCTTAAGTCCAAACGGACCCTCCGAAAAGAAAAGCGCATTCATGGCTGAGTAAGCTCTCTCGCCGGCCCCCGCCAGGACTCACCTGATGTCAGTGCCCAGCTGCCTCAAGGAGAAGTTGATGGGGCCGGGATGGCCTGGGGCAGGCAGGCAGGCGGCTTGCTCCCCCACCAGCTCCGTGGGGGCGATCTCGACAGCGAGGACGTGGCGGGCTTTCTCCGCCGAAGCATTTGTGGGCAGCACCGTGCAATCTGAAGAACAGCAACCCGACGAGTTATCTGCCAACCGACTTCCACCTCGAGGCTTACAGGAAACAGTCCCAAGAGGCCCGGGTGTCACAACGGAGGCCTCGTGGGGAACTATTGAGCCTGCTGTTCCCCTTGGCTCTTCAAGGACCCTCGCAGGAAATGCAGGAGACGCATGCATCAGCTGCCCCGGCCACACTTCCTCTCTGCTCTAAGCTCCTAGCAGGAGCAGTGCTGGCAGTGCACGCCCAGCTGGGCAAACCCCTTCCTACAGCTCAGCGGACGAGCCCATAACCACGCTGCTACCCATCCCATGCAACGGCCGATGCCTTCTGTCCCGGAGAACAGCATGGCCACTACCAGGGTTCCTCTCTGGGTCAGTGGGAGCGCTTTGCCCGTCCCTCCAAGACTTTCCCCAACCTGTCTGCCCGCAGAGCAACCATCCCAGGCTCGGTTTCTCTGCTCACTGGGGAGAAGCTGGTGGGAGGACTTGAAATGGTTTCCTGTAACTTTGCATAGGCTTCCCCGGAGGAAACCGCAGCCAGTGAGAAGGGCAGGCCCAGCTTTTCCGCTGCAGCTCTGTGGAGGAAGGAGACGGGCTGTTTATGGCTCTTCTGGCCTAGCAGGGACCACGTCTGTTAAGCCGCATTGGCTCCTTGAGGACGGAAAGTGCAAGGCAACCCCTCCCCACTTTAGCCGACCCCTCTTTTCTGGATCGCCACCATTCCTGAGCTGCAGGAACGGCCCTTGGGGGCAGGGGTGGGTTTCAAAACCCGTCACTACCAGTCCGCTTGTGGGCATGCACATACGCAGAAGTGTCTGGATGGCTGGGCGGAGCCTCCCGTTGCCACCGCTACCGGTTTGCCCGATCCGGGGCGAACCGGTAGCAACCCGCCACTGCTTGGGGGGCACCGACAACAGGTGGCAGAGACAGAGACACACACACACACACGCTCTATCACTCTCAGCAAAAGCTCAAACAGCAATCTAATCAGAGCAACCCAACAAATGCCGACTGCACAATGGTTCCTTTACCCACAAGGGCGCCGTATGTTATATTTACTGCCCACCTCTTTAAAAACATGGCTGTTAAAAAGGGGGAAGCCGTGAATGACATTATTGTTGCAACTGGATATTCAACAAAATATATGCATGTATACATACCCTCCCTTGTTTGTATGTTTCAAAAAAATTCAAGGTTTGGCAAAAAAATTCAGTTAAAAATGCAACATAACACAAAATAAAACAAAAAGCTGGCTGTTTGTGTGTATTTGTTGATGTGTATGTGTGTATACACATGCACACAGACACACACACAAAGGCATACATACATACACCACAATTTGCAACATATATTATCTTTAAAGTAAGTTTTAAATAAATGTTTGCTGTTGTAGAGAAAAACAAAGACAAAATAATCACCAAATCAAGGAAACAGCTTCTTGTGACCCATGGGGGGAAAATGTGCTAAGGCAGTTTTCACAGAGCCTTGCTTGGCTTGTGGACAGTTCTGTGAACAATCACTGGCTGGGAATCCTGGGAGTTGTAGTCCCAGCACAACCTCCATGTGGGGAAGGCCTTCAGGTGAGGAAGACCAACTTGCCCGATTTTGCAGGGGTCCCTGGGTGAGGCCGACATGTGGCGCCTGGCCCTGCCTGACAGGAGCCTTTTCTCCCTCCCATCCGGCCCCCGAACGTGGACCACGAAGCCAAGCCAGCATGAAAGCAACCCGCCACTACGTGGAAGTCGTCACAGCCCTGATCTCATCTGCCGAGCCATTTCCTGCACCGTCCAGGGTCCCCGGAAGAGATGTGCCACTTACCGGGACTGTCCTTGGCCACCAGCCCCCTGGAGCACCCGGCAGGGGTGGGCGACGTCCGGCTGTAGCGCTTGGCAGCGTCGAGGCTATGGCAATACTCCCACCTCTTTTGCTGGAGCTCCTGCAGCCAGTACATCATGTCCTGGTGTGTGGCGGCCTGTGGTGAAGAGAAGCCGGCAGCCCGGAGGGTTACAGACCTCGAGGAGGAGGAAGAGTGGATCAGAGCAAGCTGAGAGGAGGCTTCCCAATCCGCTCGATAAACACAGACTGCCCAGGAGGGCAATCATCGCCTGGGTTGGTAGAGTGGGGGAGCCTTGGAGGCCATCTAGTCTGACCCAGGACAGAATCCTTCTATTACTGCATGGGCCAACCGCTCAGCTATTGTGCCACAGCACGAGGAGGGAGTTTCCCGTAGCGGAGATTTGTGCCCCCTGTTTGACACCTACCAGTCTTTTTGTGTTCTGTACCGGGGACTTCAACAAAGGAGTTTTGCTCCAGGAATGGAGTCCAAGTCTCTCTCAGAGGCCTGTATTGATCTTGCCATTTCCCACAACTGGCATTTTGGCTGTGGCCTGCATGACTTCTGGGACTGCTGCTGGAGTGGAAATCTCAGAGGTCCCCCTGGCCAGCAAGTCGCTCCTGAGAGCTGCAGGCAGGTGTTGAGGCCTCCTGAGATGGGGAATCCTTCTAAATGTGGGGAGGGTTTGACTTGGAGCCCTTTTCACCTTCCATCAGCCACGGGGCCCCTTTCGGATCAGCTGAGCAGGAGACCTGGGTCTGGTGACCCAAACGGCATCCAGAGGGCTGTGCAAACCCATCTGGAGAGACCTCCCTAAACATCTGGCGGGGCTCCTCACGCGGGGAGGAGGAGGAGGAGGAGGAGGGAAGGGAACATCCCAGCAACCAACCCGGGGTCTCCATCCGGGGCCTCGAGGGGCCTCGCTCAGCCAGCCAGCCCCTCTCAAAGGAAGGCTCGGCCCAGGGAGCCGGCCGTGGCCTTGGCCTGCGATGCTGAAGGAAGACCCGGGAGGCAGGCCAGAGGGGGGCCCGGGCCCCTTCGCCCCCACGGCAGCTAGTGGACCTCCACCCACCTGGCCAGGCGAGGGCCGCGGGGGCCTTGGCCAGAGCGGAGCGGAGCTGCCGAACCAACGCAGCTCAGCCCCACCCGGGGAGGCCCAAAGACCCCCGGGGCTTCCAGCCACCGGCCCTTCCCAGCGCGGGCAAGAGAGGAGTGCCTGGGCGGCCCCCACCCCGGCTGCTCACCCGCAGGACCGCCACGTCGCCGCCGGGGCCGTGCACTTCGAAGGCGGTGCCGGGCGCGCCGTCGTCCTGGCGCCGCTCCTCCTCGGCCGGCTGCGGCTGCGGCGCGGGGCCTGAGGCCGGGGCCGGGCCGGGCGCGGGCGCGTCGTGGAGGCGGAAGGCGGCGTGGGCGAGCTCCAGGCGGCCCAGCGGCTGCGCCTCCCGCGGGCCCTTGTAGTAGCAGAGCGCGCAGCGCCGCGCGTCGAAGGCGAACCAGCGGCTGCGGAAAGCCCGCAACGGGCCCTTCCCGGAGAGCTTCTGCAGGTAGCCGCAAAGCCGCGGGGCGCCCACCGCACCCCCGGCCGCCGCCTCCTCCTCCTCCTCCGCCGGCATCCCGGCCGCCACCGCCGCCCCGCCCGCGGAGCCCTTCCGGCTCGGCCCCGCGAGGAGGAGCCGCCGAGCGCCCCGCCACGCCGCCGGCCTCTGCACGCGCTCAGGGGCGGCCTCGCCTCGGAGAAGCCCCCGCGGGGCGCAAGAATGGCGGGAGCGGCCGTGAAACGTTCACTTTTATTCAGGGTTGAAAAAATTCTTCAGACAAAGAGCGCAAAGCAAACGCCACGGCCGGAAATCCGCGGGCAGCACGAAGGTTTACAGGAAACGACCCTCCAAAACTATAAAGGTCGCTATCTATGCCCCCCTCCCCAATATTTCCTTTTCACTATTAAAAAAATTACACCATCAAGCAATTGTTGAGCCCTTGTATATAAAAGGCTGGCGGGCTTCTTGCCAATCTTGTGTATCCGCTAAGTAGCCAAAAATTGCAGAAATATAGACATATATTTTGCTCTCAAAAAGACATTTAAGAAATACCGAGAGAAATTTACCCATCGTGATTATTGTGGATGAATTCAGATTTTTTAAAAAAAATTGCCTTTCCAGGTGAGACCAAGAATGATTGGGCACGATGCCCAGTTTAGCCTGCCAGCTGCCGCCTCAGCCAAACAGTCCCTTGAGCAAGGCAGAACAGAAGCTGCCCAGGAACCTCCCTGGGCTACCCAGGGATTCCTGCAAAGTTCCCAACCTGGGCTAGGGCTGAGCCCAGCCACACCATCTGCTTCCCAGACTGGCAGCAGGAGGAAGGCAGGGGTGCCCACCTTATCATAGATGAGACCCTCCTGGAGCTTGGCATGCCCTGGAAAGGCCAGAATGCAACACTATTCCTCCCACCCCCTCAAGAGTGGTGCCCTCCTGTATGCTGGCTGGGAATTGGGGGATCTGGGAAGTCCCAGCAGGCTGCCCCAAGGCTGACCGAACCCCAGCTTTCCCTCCCCATCCCTGCATCCATTCCTGGATGACCATTTCCCCCTCCCAAGCAATGCCAGAGAAAGGGAGACTCGCTGGCCAGAGGGCTGACCAGGCCGTCAGTGCCAGGTGATTCAGGACGCAGGCTCTCCCAGTGCCACATGTGGGGCAGGGAGGGTTGCCAGGACAGCTGGCCGAGTGGGGACAAGGAGGATAGTCTGCTCGGTCCATCTTTGGTCGCCATCCTCCATGGGCAATCAGTGTGCATAAGGAAGGGGCTCTTGGGGGCCAGCCAGGGCTGCCAAAGGTGAGCCACAGCGTTTGCATAGATTCATAGCCATTGTATCGGAGCCAGGGCCTCCTAGACGAAACTCAATTCAACTAGCATCCTTGAATGTAAGAAGATGTCCGGAACCCCAGGGGCCTCCCTGATTAGGGCTCGCTGCGGCCTCTGTAATGCAGGAAACAGATGGAATCCAAGCTAAGCATTTCACTTTTAGGGAAAGGGCTAAACTTCCATTTCTTCAAGGCCCCCACCCCAGGTAAACGTTTGGGGAAGGGGCTGAAATGTCACTGACTGGATCTGGTTTTGGTGCCGACTTTCCATTACAATATTCTACATTTTACCAACTTATCTCATTTCTGCATGAGGTTAACATTCTGAGGAAAAACATTGCAAGGTTCTCTGCTGTAAGATGTTATAAAACCAAAATGTTATCTGACAAAACATGAACTGAGAAAGAGGTGTAAGGGAGAGAAGAGTGTGATTTTGTGAAAATGCCATTTTGCTTAAAGATTTGTACAAAAAACACCTGAGCTGCAGGTGAAGGCAGAACAAAGATGTTCCTGTAGAACATCCACCCCCTCCCCCCGACAAGCTTCCTCGGGGGGAGCTCCACACCTCACGGCATTGGAAGGAAAAACTCTCCATCTGCCTTCCCTTCCGGGGTCCCAGTCAGCGGGAGTCCAAAGGGCCTAAGCGGGCTGGGCGAGAGCCTGGGGGTTTCAACACAGGAGAGGCTTTAGCCTCTGGAGGGGCTCCCAGTACCTGTTGCTGGCAGGATCCTTGAAGAAGAGGGCAGGTGGCCCTCTGGGACAGCATAGAGGAGGAGACTCTCGGCCCCAGAGACACGGAGGGCATGGTCACACTCTGGCTGGGGCAGGGGAGGCTGCCTTCGGTGGGGCCAGGCTTGCAACCAGCAAGGAATGGGGGCCCCGGGCATGCAGGGAGGCCTTGGCCACACCTGCAGACCCTGGTCCTGCTTGGGAAGTGACCAGTGTCCTCCTGCCACTGAGCTGGGCCCCGGCTGCAGTGGGAATACGTTGGCAGTGGTCAGCTGAGATGGCCGGGCATAGGAGGAGGGTGATGCTGGCCGGGCTGGCAAGAGAGCTGCAGGGAAGCCAGAAGCTCTGAAGCCAGAGGCACGAGGTCTTCAGAGGGCAGGTGGGCTGGAAAAGGAGCCACCCTCCTGACACGCAGGTGTATTAAGAAGCGTCAAAAAGTGGGGAAATTGGGGAGAAGCGGCAGGGAGAGACACTGAGCAAGAATGGAGTTGACAGGCTGTGTGGAAGTGCAAGCAGGCGATGGCCACAGGCTCTCCAAGGTGACCTCCTTGGACCTTCTCCTGAGGCCAAGTGTTGGGGTGAAAGCTGAAGGAGGAGTCTGGCGCGGAGAGCAGCTGGCTGTACAGCAAATATCTGGCCCAGAGGAGGCTGCAGTGGGTGGCACATCCCTGCCTGGCTGGCACCCGCTTGCCACTTGCAAACTGCCTCAGTCCTGCTCAAGGGAAGCAAGCTGAATTCTGGAGTCTCTTCCATTGGCTCAGGTGGCTGGATCTTTTGGCACATCAACATTTATGGCAGTAGGAGGCATTGCCTCGATTGGAGGAAGCACAATTCCAAAGTCCAGGGAGGCAGCTGAGATCCAGAAGGGCCCCCCAGCCATCATCCTGTCTGGTTCCCCTTGTGAAGGGCAGGTTTGTCTGGCCACGCCTGGCGTCTCTTATTTACAGTAAATGACCCGCAGCCACTTGGCCCAGATGGCAAGCGTCCGTCCCTCTGGACCAAAGGGGTGGGGGTTTGCTCCCTGGCCAGGACTTGCAAGCTGCCCCTCACTTCAGCTGCTGGATCTGCTTCTGCAGCTCCTCCTTGTCCAGTTTCATTTTCGATTCCAGGACCTGCTGCAGGGATCCGATGCTCTCGTAGATGGTGCTGAGTCCTGGTGGGGGAGGAATGGGGAGAGCTGGGCCACCTTTTTCCCAGAGGAGCCCCGGCAGAAACCAGCCCTGTCCAGCAGGGAGGGAGGGAGGGGGGGAGGAAGGAAGGAAGGAAGGAAGGAAGGAAGGAAGGAAGGAAGGAAGGAAGGAAGGAAGGAAGGAAGGAAGGAAGGAAGGAAGAAACCACATCCAATGGGAGAAGAGGGTAGTGGGACAAGTGGGAGTCCTGCCGGGACATCTGTTGCTAGCTAGGTGTCCCCCAGGTCGCCTTACCAGCGCTAACCTCTGCCTTGACTTCCTTGATGTCCTCAGTGAAATCAGACTGGAGTTTGCTGAGCTGGACGCTCATCCTGTCCTCAGCCTGGCTCGCTTCCTGTTCCTGGGCTGAACATTTCTGTCCGGCTTCCATTTTCTGCAGCTTCCCATGGATCTCGCTTAGCTGCATCTCCAGGGCCCTGCTGTCCAATTCCTGTGGCCAGATCAGTGAGAGAAACAGCCATCTTCCACCTGCCCCATTTTGAGGGTCTTCTGAGCCCTGGAAGCACCTGCCTCCCGTGGGCAGAGGGGGGCTTATTCTCCGCATGCTCCAAGGTTCCTTCCCAGCAGCTCCAAGGAGAACCTCAACTCAGGGGGCATCAAGGAGCGGAGTTAGTCAACCAAAGAAGATGTGTATATGTTTTGGTCTACAGAGTGAGGCCTTCCCCATAAACCTTGGTTAAAACAAACCAAGGCCTGGTGCTGAGTGAAGCCACTTTGCAGCCTGGCTGTTTGCCGGCACAACTGAGCTCTTCCTATCACTCCAGGGGTGGGGATGCTTTTCAGGGACCCTCAAGACCAGAGACGTACACTCTTCTCCTTGATGCCAAGGAAAAGGTGGTCTATCTTCTCCAGGAACTTCTTCTCGAAGCGCTCCTGCTCCTGCTCCATCTGGCTGCGGGCAGAGGAGATCTGGCCGGTGAGGTGGTCGATGGCGTCCTGCAGCCTGGTGGGGCAGAAACAACTCAGCCACCCCCCAAACAAAGGCAGCAAGAGGGGCTCAGGCCCTTCTCACAGTTAAGACGGAACTCTTGGGCAGGTGGGAAACGGCTCTGAGTGGACAGCATTTCCTTCCCAGATACACCTTTCAGGGCGCTTCAAGGGCAGCACCAGATGTAGCCCTGCTACAATGGGTGGGGGAAACTGTGTGAGCCCCCCAGGCTGGATCCTTGCGTGGGCACCTACTTGGCCTCCAGAAGATGGAGCTGCTGGGTGCTCTCTTTGTAGGCCAGCTTGAGCTTCGCATCTTGTTGCATCACGGATTGCTCGATTCTGCTCAGAAGGTGGGAAATCTGGCAGAGAGGGAGAGGCAAATTCCGGCTTCTTCCACACAGAATTCCAGTTTACAAAGTTGACCACTCTCAGCTGTCTGAGCCTGACCCAAACTAGGGGGGAAAACCCTAGACGCCCCAACCACCTGTCCATGGTTGCCATTTCTCCAAGCTGTCTTGGAAAGGATTGCTTTTGAAGCAATCCACATTGTGGGGACTGTTTGCATGGAGATGGTGGGGCCATGGCTCTGCTTCTGAGCAAATCCTCTGCCTGCAAAACAAAGGGCATTTTTCTCAAGCTACCAACTCCAGGTCCCATGAACCCCAGCCAGGATGGAGAGGCTTCTCCTATGCCCACCGCAGTGGTGCATCAACCCCTCTTGCTCGCTCTCTGCTAGAGCCCCAGAAGGAGAGGGAAGCATGGTGTGTCCCCCCCCCCCCAAACTCGCCCAGGGCTTCTCTCTGCAGAGGCTGGCCCAGAGGGATGGGGAATCCAGGAGAAGCATCGCTCAGGGTAACCCCCACCGAATCTGAACTGGGAAGATTCCAAAAATAGGTGCTAGAAACGCCCTCCGATCTTCATTAGAAATTTGACAGCCTTTTTCCTGGCAAGGGGAGGCCACAGATGGGCAAATCGGAGGGGCTGGAGCGGCATGGGATCCCCTTCCCCACTGGTTCATGTGGACCAGGGGCTGCTGACAAATACGGAGGGGGGGAAATGATTTCACACATTCCTCTGGAGCGATGCCCCCATTTCTCCCGGTGGTGAGGGGGCTTCAGCAGACCAACACAGCTGGCAGGAGCCGTCTTGGGAGAGGTGTGGAGGAGGGTGCCACGGCCTTTCCCTGACCGACTGCCAACCCAGAATGGACCCAGGGGGCTCCTGAGCTCTGCCTTCTTTATCGAAACGCCAACCAGCCCCCTCCTTTGCTCAGTTAGCAAGATAAATAAACCCATGCCCCCCCCATGTTCACAATCTTTTTATGCAGTAATAACAATAGCACAGCCGTGCAGCTATTGCGTCTCCCATGGCAACCGAAGCCATCTCAGAACCAAAGCTTTCCTCCCAGAGAGGACTCGGCCAACAGAGAGATTTGCAGGAGGGGGTTTGGATCCAGCCTCCCCCAGCCATGCAAAGGATTCTGAACTGGGCCCAGAAATGCACTGAAGCTGATTCAACCTTCCTTCACTGAGTTTCTGCTTCAACCCTCCTGGCTCCTGTAGGGTCAAGGAAGGAAGCTTCCCACCCCCCATGCCAGTGGACTAGGAGGTGGCGGGATGAGAGCCAGCCCCCCCCCATGACCCCCCCAGACCAGAACCAGTTCCAGACGAAAAAGGCTGCAGCAGTTCTGCTCCTGTTTCTGGGACTGTGGATGCAACTTCTGGGCAACTTCAGCCTGCAAGGGCAGGCTGGCCAAAGCCAGAGGCGCCTCTGGGCAGGCGATTCGTGACCCTGGTGGGCCTGCGTTATGTTGGCGGCCTGGTTGAATGGCTGCCAATCTCCCTGGTGCTTCCACGGACAATGCTGACCCTGTAGAGAGGAGGGGGCGACCCGTCGTTTCAAGCCCCTTACCTGTATTTCTGTTTCTTTGATTTTGGACTCCAGGATCAATTTTGTCGCTTGCTGCTCTTTACTGAGGCTCTGAAGTCTCTCATAGGTGACTTTATGCTCCGCGGAGACTCTGGCCAGCCCTGCGTCACACCTGGGATGGACAGAAGGGAGAGCGGCTGCCGGAAAGGGCCAAGGAGGAGCCAGGCAGACTCCGCTCCTCCCTTTGGCTGACCACAAGGACTTTAGCTCCATCAAGTAGATGTGCTCCTGCTGTGCTTCCTCCCGAGTAAGGCAGGAGAGAAACAGGGAAGAGAGTCCAGACAGCAACAGGTCCAGGTTTGGGGCTTTAGGGGAAAGGCTGAGTCAGGGAGATCTTGGCAGCAACTGAGCAAAATGACATCAGGTTACGAAGAAGCCGACTCACCTTGGACTGAAAGCCGAGGGGGGAGGGGGGTGTCAGCAAAGTGCTTCCATAAATAAGTTCCCCAGTCCACGTGGCAGGTCCCACATAATTCGGGGAGGGGAAGGCCCCAGAGCAGACTTGGTGGGGAAGGAAGAGTTTGGAGCCAGCGGAAACCCCCCTCCCACCAGACCCCCTCACCACACACACTTGCCAGGGAGGCATGCCAAAGAAATGGCTGGTGTGAACTGATAGGAGCCATGAGCATGGAAGGAGTGCCAGAGACACCTCAGAAGGACGATGGAAGAGTCAAAAATACATTATTTGCTCAGACTCTCTTGAATTTAGTTTGCAACTGACGGCCAGAAGAAGCTGCTCTGTGTCTGTGGCTTTTGCCCTGGGCCTCAGGCCAGCTGCCCCCAACTCTGGAGCCCCAGGCTGCTCACAGAGGCTCTGATCCTCTGCACACCTTCTCGACCTCATAGCCCATCAACAGGGTTAGGACTGCGGCTCCCAAAATCCCCTGCCTTCTTCCCCAGCTCCTCCTCATTCTCAAAATGGCCTTCTTGCATCCCACCAAGAGTCTTCTGCCCCGGAGACGGGGGCCCTGCTTTAAGCCTTGGGGAGTCTCACCTGGAAACCCGTCCACGAAGGTCCCCCAGTCCCGACAGCTGCCGCATCTCCAGGCTCTTCAAGGTGGAGTTTGTTCCGTAACTCAGGTTATCCCTGACCCGGATTTGCTCCTGCAGAGCCTGACAAGCGCAGGAAATGTGAGAATGAATCCCCACACAGCCTTTGGAATGGGGAAAGGCAATGGGGAGCTGCTGGTGCTTCCTGCCTCCATAGGCCCCGCTGCATATCCCAGGGCTGCCGCCAAAAAGGGATGGAAGGAAAACTGCAAATAGAACAGCATGGCCAGGAGCAGGCTACCTCTCAATGCCAGCTATGAGGGGAAAGAAAAGGGGGGGGGAGGCCTGGCTCAGCAGAAGCAGCTACTAGCAAGCAAGGTCTCTCCACTCCCAGCCAGCTGCTTCCTCTAGTGCAAGCAACGTTTCTCAACCTGGGGGAATTTCGGAAGCCCTCAGGTAAAGCTGCTCAGGTGGAGGAATCCTGCTCCAGAAGAACCTCACTCAATGTGGGTGAGGACAGAAAAGGGAAGGTGGCCCTTGCGATCCTGGGATGACGTGGTTGGGCGAGATGTGGCTGTTCCGTGGTGGACAGCTACTCCTTTTCTCCAAGCAAGTGTCCCTTAGTGGGAGCCCCGTGACCCGGAGCGGCTCTCCTGGGCGTCCAAGGATGACCTTGCCTCCGCCCGGCCGGGGAGCCTCAGAGCCCTCGAGGAGCCACCACTGACCTCGATGTCCCGGTTCAGCTGCCGGACGATGGCGGTGATGTTGCGGATGTGCTCCTCCAGCAGCTGCCTGGCCAGCCGGTCCCCACCGCCCTTGTTCTGCATCCTGTGCAGCGTGGAGACAATGTCCTCCTTGATGCGGAAGGCGTGCTCCACCAGGGCCGCCGTGGTCTTCTCATGGCTGAGGATTCGGTCCTCCAGCTGATCCATCAGGCGGGCGGAGCCCAGGGGAACCGCCGTCAGGGCCTGGCTATGCAGTGGGAAGTTCCGGATGCGCCTGAAGAGGAGAGCAGCTGTGGGGCGGTAGCAGCAGCAGTGGGACCCGACCCGCTCTCTTAGGGAGCAGCTGCCCCCAGAAGCCCCCAAGAGCAGCCCAACGCAGCCAGGCAGGGTTCCCGGCTCCTCTCATCTCAATCCCCACTTGAGACTGGCCAGAACCCCCCAGAACCCCGTTCTCTCCCTCCCTCCCCTTCCTTGGGGGTCTCAGGGTACCTTTCAGTTGGGCCAAGGGTGGAGAAGTTTGGGCTCCTCTGGGCCATCTTCTCTTTGCAGGGATCTACGCCTGTTGGGGAAAGAGAGCCTGTGAAGGGAGCCAGGGGGACTCCGGCCTTCCTAGCCCATCCTGAGTCTCGGCCACCAGGCTGAAGGCTGGGAGTGGGGAGCACCAGTCAGAGGTTGGTGGGAAAAAGCAGGGCACAAAGAAATATTCCTGAGCCACGTGAAATGATGAAAGACCTTCTGAGCTGCTGGGACGGGGGAAATTACAAGTCCAGTGCAGAGGGGGGTTCCTAGGGTGCCCTTTTGGCCCCTGAGGGCCACTGGTGTTTCCTCTATTCTTGCTGCTTTCCTGATTGCTCTTTTGGGGCACATCTATTAAAGCAGCAGCGCTTAATTAATGGCGCTGATGGGCCAGTTGTTAAAATGCCCCCATGAAAGGCTTGTCTGGAGGGGTTGCTTGGAGTGAGGCTTCACAGGCTCTTTCTAAAGCAAAGCAGGACAGGAGGGGCGCATCGCAATAACCCAGGAGGGGCTCCCCGGCAACCACACCCAGCGGTCCTTGGCAACACCCCCATCTGAGAGTGCCCCCATTGCCTGCCTGCCTGCCTGCCAGTCCAGAATGGCTGAGGTTCTTCCGGCCGGGCTGTCTCCCATTTGGCTGACCCAGCACAGCAGGAAGGATGGACAGTCTCCTCACCTGCTCTGGGGAGGCAGCAAAGCCAACCCTCAAGGATAAACCTGGGCTCCAGAAAAGTCCCTCCCGGGCTCAGCTCGGGGTGTCCCAAAGGCCCCCAAGTGGGATTCAAGCAGATCAAACCTGTGGGTGGCAGACTGCAAGAGTCTTCCTATTTACGGGGGTGGGTGGGGATATCTTCCCTCAAGCATCAAGATGTGCATTTCTAGCCTGAAAAGGCGACTCTGTATGAACCCCCTCCCCCTTTGCAACAACCAACAAGCCGAAAAGGGAGAAATTGTCTGAAAGTGCCAAATTCCAGAACTCCCCTCTTCAGCCCACCCACCCCCAGCCTCCTCCTGATTCAACCTCTGCTTCTCCAGGGACCTGCACTGGGCTGATGCCGCTGTGAAGACCTGCCCTCCCCTCCCCTCCCATTTTAGGGCCAGTAATGCAGAAAGAAGATGGGCCTTTCTTTCTCCCCAGGAAGATCTCCCCCTCAGCAACTCACAGCACCATATGCCACATCTGCATCCAGAGCCCCACATGATGCTCTTCCCAACACCTCAAACTTGAGTGCCCAGAGGGAAAGGCATCACCGGAGGGAGGGGGGCTGCTTCGTCTCTGCCCATCTCCAGAGCAAACGCTTCCCCCATTCGTCTCCCCCTCCCCCCCTTCTGGGCACGATGCCTGCTCACCTGAGGAAGCTGGGTGGCTGATAGGACCAGAATAGCCTCGGGGGCCCCCATTTCCAGACCGAGGGAAGAAAGCGCTGTGCCCGAACCCCTTCTTACCTGTGGGCAGCAGGGCAGGGCTGCCCCAGACCTTTGCCTAAGCATCAGGCGGCCTCCTTTGCCCTCTTCCAGATGTGCAGGAGTGGCAAAGCCGTCCCCCGAGGCTGGCATGGCCGTCCGGCTGGGGCTGCGCGGCAGAGGCGCACCTGCCCTCTCGCCTCCTTGCGGGTGGGGCCTCTGCCCGCGTCCGGGAGGGAGGGAGGAGCAAAGTGCTGCGAGCGGTTGCCAGGACGCTGTCGCTATGGCAACCTCCATCTCATCCTCCCCCAAGCGAGCCCCTGCTGGCGGGAGAGGAGAAGAGGAGCTTCTTGAGACCAGCGAGGCTGCCCCCCGAGCGGCGCCAGGAGCCCCCAAAGAGCTGCACAGGAAGCAAGAGGAGAGAGGGAGGGCCGCTCCCCCTCCCCGCCAGGAAAGCCCCGAGCAAGTCGGCACCGCGGCTCCCGAGGACTTCTGGGGCCCGCCGGGGATCGGCCGGCTCTTTCGCCCGCGACCGCCAGGGGCCGCTGCCGCCCGCCGTCCCGTCCCGTCGCCGTCCAGGTCTGTAGCCCGCTCAGCCTGCGGGGTGGGGGGGTGGGCGGCGGGTGGGCGCTGCCCTTCCCGGCGGGAGTCCCGCGGCTGCTCCGGCCTTCGCTGGGTCGTGCCCTTAGCCCGTCCCCGAGCCGCCCGGCCCACCTGGCAAGGCCGTGGCGGGGCTCGGGCGGGGAGGCGCGGGCCGAGCCGCCTTGTATGGGCAGAGGGGCCGGGCGGGCCGGGCAGCGGGAGGAGCGCGGCGCGGAGCCGCCCTCTGGGCCCGGCTCCAAGGGCCGGCGAGGGGCGGCTCCAGTCCGGCTCCCTGCATGGCGCGACTGCTCCGCCGAGCTCTCCTGCAGCTGCGCCCTGAGCCCGACGGACCCGGCGCCGCTCGGCCATGGTGAGGGGGGCCCAGGGGGGCGGCGGGACGAGAAGCGAAGCGCGCCTTCGGCCCCGCCACCGGAGATGTGGAGACGCGGCCCCGTCCGCCCCTCCCGCGTCCCGGGGGACAAAGCTTCCCGATTTGCGAGCCGCGAACTTCCGAGGGCTCCGTCCGTCCCCGTAGCGCGGGGAGGGGGAGTGGGGAGAGGGCGGCCCGGTTCTCCCGCAGACGTTGCGCCCGGGAAGGGCTCCGACGCGCTTGGCCGAAGGGCGGCAGCTCCAGGGCCGGTGGGCAGAAGGGCGATGGCCGGCGGGAGGGGAGGCGAGGGGCACCGCCGACCATAGTCCGGGGTGGGTGGGGGGACCTGCAGCGAAGTTGAGCTGTGGCTGCTGCCCCCTCCCGCCTTCCCTTCCCTTTCCCTCGGCCAGGCTCCCGGGGCGGCTGTGCTGGCGTTGTTGGTGCTGCTGCCGGCGTCCCTGCTTCCCCTGGGCGGGCGGGGAGGACGCCCTGGTAAAGGGCCTCGCCTGCTGCCAGCAGAGCTCCTCGGTGGGTGATGCTCCCTTCCAGGCTCTGAGGGCCTTCGCTCCAGAGTGGGAGTGACAGAGCAGGGCACGGGCACCCAGGAACTCTCCTGTCCGCGTTGTTGGGCATTTGGCTTCCCCAAATGGAAGCGCCTGAGCCCCAAAGTGGGCAGGTAGGATCCCCCTGGGCAAAATAGAGGCAGGTGCGGAGCCCTGCTTGAACAACAGTGAGTGGTGCAGTACCCAGCCTGAGGATCCTTCTAGGGCATGCGACTGGCAGGGCTCCACGCAGACCCCCACCCGGGTCCCAGATGACTCCCCTTCCTTCCAGCCACAAGGGTTGGCCCCTTCCCAAGACTTGAGAAGACTTCCTGCCAAAGGTTTTGCCCTGGCTGGCCTGCTTGGCGAAGGCAATTGGAAACCCGGGTTCCAGTTTCAGTGTTGCGGCAAGCCTGGCTTTTAACCGAGCTGGCTGGCGTTTCTGGCGCTCTCAGCCCAGGCTGCTTGGAGTGGGGCCAGGAGGCAGCCTCCTTAACCCGTGGCTTCTCGGATCCCTCGCCTGGGAGCTGGGCCCACCTTGCAGAGATGTTGAGCTGCTTCCCAAATCTTGAAGAGTTTTCAACTTGGTTTTTTAAAACTGCCGGGTCATGTACCTTCAGGGGTCTTCTGGACCCTAACAGCAGCCCGGGGCCATCGCCGCCTTGCCTCCAGAGCTGCAGGAGGAGGTGGCCTTTGCTGGAATTCAGCCTGTTTGCAATTTTTTCCTTGCATTTTCAACCTTGCAGCATCACTTTATGCATTTGTTGCAAATGGAAGCTTAGATTTTGACCCTAACCCCCCCCAGGGATCCTGGGGTCAGCGAGGAAACCATCTCCCTTGAGAATCTGGGCTGTTTGGAAGGTGGTCTGTGCTGGCAACTGCCTAAAGCTGCCCACCCCAGAATTGCCTGTGGGTTGCCTGGATGCCTCGGTGAATCAGGAAGCCAAGGGTCAGTTGAAAACCCCCGAGGAGGAAAAGGGCTGCCTGTCTGGTGCTCAAGACGCCACATGGAAACCTCTGGCTGAGTGAGAGTACTTGAGATTTTCTCTGGCTGTTTCTAATTCTGTCTGGCTTTGACAAGCGGCTTCTTTCCTTTGCTGACTTGCGAAGATCCGGGCCTGGTGGAGAGGTGAAACTGGAGAGGAAGGGGCTCCTGCCCCTTGGGCCACTCCCATCCTCTGCTGGTTGGGAGACTCCCAGGTGACGTCGAACACCTGTCGGACCAGGCTGTCCTCATAAAGCCTCTGCTGCATCTTGGCTCGTGGCGCTGCAGCATCCCTGCAACACGGACCTCACCATGCTCTCCACCTGCCCTTGGTGGCAGGCCTGCACACTCCCCCGGATGGAGGCCCGTGGCTGCCCTTCTGCCCCCACTGAACCCCAACGCGGGCCGAGCAGGGAAGAGGTGGGTACCATTCGGCTTGAGGGTGGCAAGGTTGAGTTTGACAGATTGCCCCACTTTGGTGGCCATCCTAGTGAGTTGGTCAGGCTGAGCCAGAACGCGTAGCCCCTGGATGTAGACTGGGTCTTGGGGTTCCTGGGGGCCTTGGGGTCCCCTGCCATGGTCCAGGTGGTGGGCTCCGAGAACTGCTCTTTCTCGAAAGCCCGCTTGCTCACTGCCAGACCAGGCCCTTCGTGCGTGCAGCGTCTTCATCCAGCTGCAGCCCTGGACATTCCTGATCATGGAATCAGCCACCTGGTTCTGTTGGAGCCGCACCCCGTCCTGCCTTCGGTCCTGCTCCAGGGCAGGAAGTCGGAACTCCCTCGGCCACGGAAGGGCAGGCGGTGCCCCCTCTGAGTGGTGGGGACCGGAAAGCCGGTCTGTGACCCAGCAAGTGGGTTCCTTGGAGGGCCTGCCTTGGCCTTGTGGGCCTGGGATGGCTGCCGTGGTGCAATTGAGCAGGACTTTGGTACCCTGTGTCAGCCTTCCCCCTCAGTGTGCAGATCCCCGAAGCCGTTGTGGGCTTTAAGAGGGTCTGAGCGTGGCTGGCAGTGCAAGGCTAGCGAGAATCCCCAGCAGGCCTTTGGCTGCACATCTGACTGCTGCAGAGCTGGGCCTCTCACAGTTCTAAATGGCCCCATAGATTCTGAGGTGTCCATTTCAGGGCTGGTTGCTGCTGCTGTGCCAGGCGCACCTTTTCCGATCTGTTGTGGGCATCGTCTGATTTCTTTTGATGGAAACCACGGCCTTTCTGCTGCTCCTGGAACACTGTTCCTTCAGACGGAGGCTTTGGGGTGGGGAAGGCCTCAGGAGGACAGGCCTCTAGAGGCCTTTTAAATCAACAAACTTGGAGCTGATCTTACTGGATGTCCTAGTTCAAAAACAGAAAGAACAGACCCTGCTGGCTTGTCACCCATGCCCTACACTGAAGTGTTTCTTTAACCTGGTTTCTTGCTGGCAGAAGAAAGTGGCTGGAGCAAAGCCTCTCCTCGTAGAAGGCAGCCTGGATGGACATCCTCTTCCCTGGCTGCAGGAAGAAGTCTTGCAGGCCCAGAGCACACAGTGTCTCAGTGAGCCCAGAGGCAAAAGGCAGGTCTCTGGTCTGTTGGGTCTGCTTACAGAGGAAACCTTGGTGGCCTTCAAGGGGGCAGCCCTCAGGCCAAGCCTGGCTTGGAAAGTTCCAGAGACAGCCCCCTCGGTCAGGAAATTCCTCCTTATGGCACGTCTGGATCTCCTCTGTCAGTTTACATCTGCTGGTTCTCGTTCGTCCCCCCCCCCGCCCCTCTTGGAGAACAAGTGGAAAGTACCGCCAGAGTGCCAATCTCGGCCTTAGCCAGGGCAAATCTTCTCACGGCCCCTTCCGGGTGTACAATTTTGCGCCATTGCTGGGCTGGACCTGTTGCATGAAGATGTTGACAAAACGGAGCCTGCCTGACTTGTGGGCAAGTCCCGCACGGTAGCGATTTGTGATTCCTTCTTTGGCCCTCCTGGCTGGGGTGTCTTTGGACTTAGGCCACCGGTTCATGAGGAGGATCCAGCAGGCTGGGGATTATGGGCCCTGTCTGAGTAGGAACTCTAGTTGTGGTTTTCACTGACCTGCCCTTAGCTTTGGGATGGAGAAGAGAAACAGAGTGGCTGCTTTGAGACTGGTGCAGCCACTCTTGACGTTCCAGGGAGGATGTGAAGTTAACGGCATTTCTGCTTTTCGTTGTGGAAGGCGCATCTCCAACTTCCTCCCCCATCTGTGCTCCTACGAGAAAGGCCAGAATTCCAAAATCATTCATCAGTTTTATTTCTCCCCAGTATGACTTACTCATCCCACTGCCTCCCCCCCCCCCCCATTCTTTTGTGCAGACACAACTTGTAGGCTTCCTTGTCAGAAGAACTGATTTATGATTCAGTTTTTCCTTCAGATTCTGGCTTCTGTTGCTCATTAGTCCTCATTGCTTCTGGCTAGCTAGCTAAATGGCCATGCAAAACAAAATCTGAGATTCGGTTTAAACTTTTTGGGGCAAAAATATGCTTGAACTTCAAGGGCGAGTTTTTCTTAACCAAACAGCCTGTTGTGTGGTGGGTGCTTCCTCGGGTGCCAAGACCCCCTCTTCAGTGCATGTGGGGAAAGCAGGCCAATTTTGGGGGGGTGGGGGGTTAGCAGAGAACCAACTGAATTTTCGTTGGTGGGTACAGTGAGTCACCCCCTCATTTTGCATCCATTAAGGAAAGGAGCGACCCAAATCCCTGAGGGACTCGGGTGTGGCTCAGTTTTCCCTTCAGCAAAACCTCTTCGCACCTCGTGTGCAGCCCAACATCTTTTCAGATGATTTCTGCAATTGAACAATAGGATCCTCAGGGACAATCAGTGGAACCAAGGACCATGGGAGTTGTAGTCCAAGGCTTCTTGAGAGTGCCCAGCCCCACCTGCACCTTTCCAGCACCTGCCAGATAAGGCGACTTCCTTTTCTGCGGCCTCTCAACCTGCATTGTGTGGCAGCCTTGTGCTGGAAACACCCATGGCCGATAACATGCCCTTGCGTCATTGATTTAACTGAAGCCTCCCCAGCATGGGCAGTCGCTGCACTCCCCAGGGGTTTGAAGGGGGACACACCTCTTGCCAGCCACCTTCTGACGCAGCGGGCAGCCTGGATCCCACATTCTCCCTGCTGGATTCAGCTGAGCGGAGCCCAGGGCTGGGATCCACCGGAAGAGTCAAGTCACCGGGAAGGCAGCGCTGGGGAAGGTCCTGGGCCAGAAGCCCATTAGCCACTTCCTCCTTTTTATTGGGGCTGAAGGGGCCGCCCAGACGTCTGGTCTGCTGGCAGGGGGAGTGAATCTCCAGAATGCCACTGGTAAGAGCCAGGCGGCAAAACCATCCCTGCTTGGATTGCTCTGCTTGTGCTGTGTGGAAGAAGAGCCTTTTTCATGAACCCCAAGAACCCCACCTCAAAGGGCTTCTTCCTGCAAGAACTTTGGTGATATAAAAAGCCGTCCGGCCATTGAGCCTGCCAGCCCAGTTTGAGCAGCTCGGGCCTGAGAGGAATCTTCAGCCTGCCAAGCCAGCAGGCTCTCCTCACGGCCTGTCTGGGTCTGGGGGCTGAAGGCTCCTCTCTGGCCCTGGAAGTGACCAAATCGGCAAATGCCTCCCCGATCCACATCCAAATTCTCAGATTGTCCCTGGCTGTAAGCAGAACAGCCCAGCCTTTCCACGGGGAGCCCAACCACCAGATGTGGCTTTCTTTTTGACAAGACAGGGACGTTTACAGCAATAAGAGGCACAGTTGTTGTGTCACTTGAATCCCTGGCCTTCCTTTTCCTAGATCCCTGGCACTGAAACAGAGCTTCCTCTGGTGCCAGCTGACAGGGTCACGCCAGTCTGATCAAAAGTTTCCATTTCAGAGGACGGGTTAAGAACCCTTTCAAAGCTTCTGGTTGGGCAGCTTTCTCTCCTTTCCCTAACATTCAAAACGACCAATAAAGCAATTGTAAAAGTGTGATTTAATGTACAACTGCCAGCTCCTCTTGGGGAGTGCAGGTCTAATTTTTACTAAGACCTTCTTATGCCTTAAATGCTGCAGAAGGCATTTCCGAGGCCCTTCGCCAACCATATTAAACACACCTTAAAGGGGAGGGGGTGTCCCAGTCTTCCTTGCTAAAAGGGGCGAAGGGTTGCCTCGTGACTGCAGCGGTGGGAGGGCAGCAGGGCACTCTCCTTCCCTCAGCATTGAAGGGCCCTGGGAGCAACCAGTGCTGCTATCAAGGGACACCAGCAGCTTGAGGAAAAGCTGCTGCCAAGCAGAGGCTGCGGGGCCCATCTGGCCGAGGGGCCCCCTCTCACTCCCTTCCTGCCTGAAACAGAGCCTCGGGAAGAGGAATGAGCAAGGGGAAAGGCGCTTGCCTTTGCTTGTCTCCCTGAGCTCTGGGTGAGGGAGATCCCGGGAGGCCTGCTGTGGAAATTATCCCGGTCCCTCTTTGCTGACTGCCAGCCTTGAGCCACGGATGGCTGAGTTGTGGCAAAGCTTGGGAGGCCAGGAGATCAAGAAGAAACACACTGGAAGCCTGGCGGGGCTCCTTCAGCCTTGCGCGGTTTCCCAAGGGGTCGCCCCCCCTCCCTGGCCAGCCGCCTGGGTTTAGAGAGGAGCAAGGTCGGAAAGCACTCCTGCTTTTACCCACCTGTCCCCCCCCAAGAGGTAGGACTGCCAGCCCCCCAAGTGAGTGGGAGCCAGGCTGGGCTGAGCCGTGGGGGGTGGGGGTGGCGGGAGAGGGCAGCCTCCTGCAGAAGAGTAGTCCTCTTGAGTTTCCAGGGCCCCCCAGTCCAGGCTCAATGTGCTGGAAGAAAAATGTCCCATGGAATTCTTGGGCAAAATAACTCCTTGCTGGGCAGTTCCTGTTTGGACTGATCCAAGTAGACGATGCAGCCCAAAGGTGGATGATGGGCTTTCTAAGCATCTCCACAGGCCTTTTGGGGCAGGGTGTCTATAGCAACAGCTGCCTTGTGTTTGAGCCAGCAGTGTGTTTATTTGCAAAGGCGGGGGGGGGATAGCGGTGGAACGGCAAGTGCTTTAAATACTCTCTGGGTTGCGGTGCTGCCAGTGCTTCACAAGATAAGCTAGAAAGCTTGCTAGAAAGCATCTCTGCCTTGCGGGAATCCAAAGAGAATAAAATGCCCAGGGAACCCCAGGGCGGGATGGGGGGGAGTACAGTTCCTTTGATATGCAAACATCAACCCAGAATGGGCTCCAGGGGCTCATTGTCCCTCACCTGAAGGCTGGCAAAAGCATTTTAGCCAGTAAAACAGTTCATGCTGCCTGCTCAGTCACTCCTGAAAGCAACCTGTGGGCCTAGAGGTGAGTCCGCCCTACCAGCTGATGAAGGGGGCTGCATTGGGATCTGCTGCAGGAAAAGCCTCTTGAGGGAGAACAGCTGCCCATGTGCTAAGGCAGAGGCAAGATATCTGAAGAATGCTTCCTCCTTGAAGCAGACTTTTTTTCCACAATACAGAAATATGAATAGCTTTTGTCTGGGTGATTTTAAAGGCTGATTGTTGTTGACGCACTTTGAGGAGTCTGCTTATTTTGGCCTCCGTGGGGAATTCTTTGGAATGCTGTGGGGCTGGCTCTGGGGCAGAAGCTTTTCTGGGAATCTGCATTTTTCCTCCGTGAAATCCAGGGAACGGTTTTTCCATGGCTTAGGACTATGATGGTCATGCGCAGGATGGCAGGCCCTGGAAACTCATTTCAAAGAGATGTGGGGACAGACGGACAGACAGACGGGTGGGTGGATAGATGTAGTCTCAGGCTTCAGCCAGCCAGGTGCTCTCCTAGCCTTGGCTTCTGCGGCGGTCTCTCCTCCTCCTTTGAACCGGGCTTTGAACTGTTCAGGGCGGTGAGGCCCTCTCCCATCCCTTGGCCTTGCCCTGGATTCAGCAGCTTCCTTCCGGCAGCTCTTGGTGGCCAACAGTCATGGGGCAGCCGGCAGGGTTAGGGGATCCACTCCTCTGGAAATGGATGTCTTGCCCTCCTCTCCCTGGACCTGCTCGTGCTTCAAGCCTTTTCACAAATGCCCAAGTGAAAGCTGCTCTCTCCACTGCCAGAGCTACTTTAAGACGGGAGGGGGGCTTGTGGCCCCTGAAGGCCTACATGTCGGGTAGAGCATCGGCTCCTGTGGCCTGAGTGCCCCCCAGGCAGAGCTATCCAAAGTTTTCATCAACTGGAAGCATAGGGCTGGGTCCCTTGGTTTGTGGGTGTGGGCCAAACCGAAGAGCTTGATAAGGAAGGAAAGGAACGGCCATTATGTTGACTCTAGGCAAAACATTTTTGGTAGATGTTTCACAATAAGGAGTCATGATAACTGGACGCTGATACTGTAAGTTAATCGGCATCCGTGATGAGGAAGGAAACCTTCATCCCAGTTATGGCCAGAGATTGTAGAACTCAGGTTCGAGGTCCCTTGTAGCTGCCGCTTGCAAAGGAGCATTTCTCTGCCAGGAAGAAGAAGCCGGGGGTTTCAATGGGGCCCCGGGTGAAATCTCTTCTCCCCCAGGGGGTCTGTGGCTGGCAGAGCCCTCCTCCTCCCCTCATTTTCCCCCCTCTGCTTTGTTCTGAGACAAGCTACTTCCTGCTCTCCCGTCCCCAGTTTTGGTCATCAATTGTCCTTAAAAGGAACATCTGGAACCCTGCACTGGTAGCAGAGGCCACAACTGGGTGGTGTGTCGTGTTCTATTTTTATCCGCTGACAGAATTCCGTCCCGCTCTTTTGAGGCAGGTGGCCAAGGAGCTCTTCCGGTTGGCCTTTCTGCTCACTTGTTTAGCCTCGCCCGCCTCTGTGGAGGAAACATCTTCTGAGCATGGCTGGAAAGATGCCTCCTGATTAGGAAGTCATCACACGCCACTCATTCCTTTCTTGGCTGCTTTTATCTTGGGAAGGAAGTTCGGTTAATTCCCTTTCTATTCTCAGCACTTCGGTGCTTCCGACTTGCTCTCCTGCAGAGGCCTTCATTGTCCAGCGGTTGAAGGCCTGGTCGGAATGGAGAAGCCCACCTAGCCTTAGAGCAGCTTCTGAGTCTCTCAGCTGTCAGCCAATCAACAAGGAAAGGCCGGCAAGGCAGGGAGGTCACCTTAAAAAGAAGCTCCAGTGAGCCCCGAACTAAGCAGATGCTCGGACCATGTCATTTCTAAGGTCCCTTCCGACTCCAAAGGTTATGCATATTGCAGAATTCATTTATACACACACAATTTGTTAACAATGTAGCTGCTCTTACTTTGTGTTCTATAATTGTTGCTGGCGACGTTGTTTCCCCCCATCTCTTGAATCCCCCTTCTTGGAGATTCTGTCTCCACATTGATACACCATTTGGGTGGGGTGGGGGTGGGGGGAACGGAGGGCGTATTCACCACCATTCCTATAGTTAACCTGCTCCCGGTCTTTTCCTCTGGCAGGGGAGCAAGGGCCACTATCGGTATCACTGGCAGAGCCACAATGTCAAGCACAGCGGCGTGGATGATATGGTCCTCCTCTCCAAGATCTCAGAAGACTCCATTGTGGAGAACCTCAAGAAGCGATACCTGGATGACTTTATTTTTGTATCCTTCCCTGGGTCTGTGGGATCGACTCTCCCGCCCGGCCAGTATTTATTCACCAGCTTTTAAACTGGAGGAGGGTCAAGGTTGGAGTCTCCTTTCCTAGCCAGCCACTTGTTCTACTTTCTTTCCAACTGGAGGGTTCTTCTCGAGGTCTTGGGACACTTCATGGCAGCTGATGCTAGAGGCCTCTCTCAGTTCAAGGGGAAGATGGGTGGAAAGAGCATGAACGCCTGGGAGAACCGGCTCCTGGCCCTGCCGCCAAACCTGTTTTGCTGCCGGCAAGGTCACCTGAGAAAGGGACTCCATTGGCCTGAAGACGTCAGGCCTCACCCCCTCATCCTGCTTGCACACACACCCTGGCAGAATCTCAGCAGCGGGGAAAGCCAATCGGCAGAATTTAGCCTTGGGCTTGAAAGAGAGAGCGGGCAGGGTTTGCCCTTCCCTTGGCGATGCCAGCAGAGAGAGAGCCGGAGCCTCAAGGCCCAAGGAAGGCTGGAGGGGAGGGCATTTATCTGAGGGTCAGAGATAGAGGGGACCTCTTCTTTAATTGGCAGAACTGAAGATAGAGCAGGACGGGGAGGCCTCCCTTGGATGTGCCCCTCCTGAAAGGCATTCTCCTGCCCCCACCCGCTCGCTGCTCCTCCCCACCCCCACAGCCGCCTGTGTCCTCCTGGGAGCTGCTCTTATCACACAAACCTGTGTGGCTTTGTTTACCTTGCTTTCTTTATAGGATAGGAAGAGCAAATAACCTTTAAAGACCCAGGGGCTTTGTTTTGCACCTTGGGAGATTGTCCTGCCTGGGGTGTGTGTGTGTGTGTGAACTGCTCAACCTTTGGGCCAAGTAGGGCACCATGTGTGGTTGGATATAACCTTGAAGAAGGAATGCAAGTGTGCGTGTATAAACACGCATCTGGCCCCGGGAGGGAGGTGGGGGAGGAGGAGACTTGCCCTCCCTTCAGCCCAAGGGGGTTGTGTGTGGGTAGACCTTGTGTCCTGACCGCTCCATCCTGAAGTTCTGAGAGTGTTGGTTTCCTGGTAGGAATCCAGCAGCAATGGAGGCTCTGGCTGGGGCTGTTTCATTCTTGGACAGGCAGGGCTCTGCCCCTCCCCCGCCTGTTTCAATTTCCCCAAAAATAGCACCCCTAAGCTCTCCCCCCACGATCTGATGTGGGTCGGCTGAGACCCAAAGCACCTGGAGGTAACTGGCCGCCTCCCCCTTGCCTTCCTCCCAGGCTGAGCTTGTCTGGTCTTTCCGGCTGCTTAGCCGCCTCATCGTTCATTCCTGGCGACTGTTTACAAAGTGGCCCTCACGGGAAAGGTAGTTGAAAGGCCTTTCAGCTGGAAGAAGGCTCGCCCTCCTCTTCACCAGGGGCTCCGGGTGCTCAGACAGCCAATTCCTGAGCTACAGCCAGATGCCCTGGGTGGATCCCTTTCTCCGATCTCTTCTGTTTTGCACCATCTGGGAATTTGGGTTTGTTTGCCTGGGTTTTCTTTTCTTAAGTATGGCATGACATCATTCTGCAGTTATTAACCCCAAACAATGGGATTTTGTTTGTAAGACTGAGGGCTAATTGTGTCCGTGTTCGCAGGGCCGGCGTGTTGAATGGCGAGGGGTAGGTGCGGTTATCCTGGGTGTAGCAAGCTGAAGCTCTGTACCGGTTCTACTCTTCAGTGGGAAAGTATTGTGGCTGACTTGGAAAGGGGGGAGGGGAGGAGCCCCCGCTGCCTTAAGTAGTTTTCTCTCTGTCCTGCAACCCCAATGCTTGGTGTCACACACGGGTGCGTCATAGATGCAAAGGAAGCGGAACAATGAGGCAGGTACACATTAACCAGGTTAATGAGCTAATGGTTGACAGAGCTAAATCCTCAGCTCAAGGCAGTCCATCCTCTGCAGGCCTGCATTGCCAGCTTGGATTCCTGGCCTGCCAGGTGAGGTAGCCGAGGGCGGAAGAGGCTGCCCTTGGCCCCAAAGGCTGGACTGTAGTGGGCTGCCTCGGTGAGATAACGGAAGAGCTGCCGTTATTGTCTGAACTCCACTGGCAAGAAATGGGGGGAGGCCACCCATAGATCGAGTCGTCCATTTGCTTTTGAAGACGGAAATCAAACAAATAAAACTTCACATCAGGTGACACCTGGACAGGTGCTCAAGCCCCCCCTAAGAGGAGGGGGTGCTTCATTTGTGCTTCTTGAAATGACACCGCCTTGACTTTTCCTAATGCAGACATACATTGGATCCGTCCTCATCTCCGTCAATCCATTCAAGCAGATGCCCTACTTTGGAGAGAGAGAAATTGAAATGTACCAGGGAGCCGTAAGTGACCTTCAGCTTTTCAAAGCTTGTTTTCATTATAAAACAGATTCACTAAAAGCTGCTCCACTTTTCCCGGGGCTCCCTGCTTTTTACTCACCGGGCCTCGTTCTCCCCGTGGCCAGGTGGGAGGGCAGGGCCGGTCTCTTTCTTCCTCCTTCCTGGGGCCTTTTCGTCAGTCTTTGGGTTTGCCCCACTGCTTCCTTCCCTTTAGGCGCAGTATGAAAATCCACCCCACATCTACGCTCTGGCAGACCACATGTATCGAAATATGATAATTGACCGAGAGAACCAGTGTGTGATCATCAGGTAAGGGACTGGCTTTCCTTTCTGCCCCTGGGCTGGGCTGGGCTGGGAGCAGAGGAAGGGGGGAGCATCATGTCTGTGGCTGTGTGTGTGTGTGTGTGTGTGTGTGTGTGTGTGTCTCCCTCCAGAGGAGCTTGGAAGCCCCCTGAGGTCCTGCCAGAGGGAGAGGCTGGGCCCACTGCCTGGGGTTCAGGTGAGGGCAAATGCTGAGCATAAGCAATCCAAGGATGGAGAATCTCTGAATGAGAAAGACAAGGGATTTGTTTAGGGAAAATTATGGAACTGAAGGGCATGGATGGCAAGACAAACGAAGAGGGCTGAAGGTCAATTGGAGAAAGGAGGAGGGATGGCTGAACTAGAGCCAGATGTTTTGCACAGTGGAGTCAAATGGACCCTGGGAAATGCTTCTAACTGCAAAGTTGCAGGAGAAGATGAAATGGCAGAACCCTAAACGTAGAGGTGAAAGCAGGTAAAGCAAAGACAGCAGCAACTGAAACCACCTGCATGAACTGCCCAGGGTCTCCATTCCATCCGGAGGGGGCAGAATGTCGCTTTGGTTTATGAAGAAAGTATATAGTTCTTTGTCAGAAAACATTCTGTTGGGCCAGCTGGGTCTCCAAATCCTGCTTCCCACCCCCTTGGGAGGTTCCCCAACCCACCCTGAGAAATTTAAGTTTGAGGGCACGTACAACTTTGCTGTAGTGGGACAACACGGGCGTTCTCTCCTCTGTATGAACATTCTGACATTCAAAGTCACCTCAAGATGGGCAGCAAATACATTTGATAAATGAATAAACCATGTTTAGATGCCCCCGGGGTCTTTTCTTGACACCCCAAGAGTCTTCGAGTACACATAGGCTGCGAAACAAGCGAATGAGTGACGACCCTTCTCATGTGATGATCTGCCGATGCAAAGGAGCTGGCAAAGGCTTCCCTGATCCCAGAAGAGGCTGCTGGAGTGGTTGCTTCGCTTGAAGAAACCACCACCGCCACCAGGAGCAGCAGCAGCAGCAGCAGCAGCAAGAATAAGGCTCCACCAAAGGGATTCACAGGTTCTAGGGCAAAGAAAGGGTTTGCCCTGAGAGAAAGGGCAGACCTGGCAGAAATCTGATGTTTTTTAGAAGTAGCTGTTGGTTGAAGGTGGGTGGTACTTTGGGGGCCCCGGTCTAAGAGGGTCCCCCTTCCAAGGCCAGGAGATCCATGCTTCTTTACAAGAGGGATGTTGCCCAGTCCAGAGCAGAAGGCACCCCTAGGGCGGAGAGCCTCTTTCCCCTGCCTCGGTAGCCAAGCCTCCATCAAGCCCGCTGGCTGCCAACGGATCTTTCTCTTGAGCCCCATATAAATTTTTGGCTGCCCAGCAACAGGGCAGTTTGGACTCAGCTGTGACTGCAAGCTCCAGCAGCCAAAACCTCTTTATTCTGGTAGCAAATGTACATTTGATTTTTCACTTAATTCAACCACGCATCAAGTTCGTGATTTATTTTAGCATATAGCCGAGCCTCACTTGCCAGGCTGATGGCCTGCATCTGTCTGGCTCAAAGAGATTGCATCCTGAAGAGCACTCGCCATATCAAGATTTGGATCCTAATCATAGTTTCCCAGGGCAACAGGCCTCCTTGATCTTGGTGGGATTAACTTCTGAGAAAATACATAGCAGATTTTCCTTTCAATTCAATTTTCAATTTCAATTTAATTCGATTTATATGCCGCCCCTCTCCGAAGACTAAAATTACCAGTTTAAGTGAATCATGCCAAGTATATCGATCTCTTTATTTTTTATTATTTTATTTTTCAAAAAAGGAAGCGGCAGCAAGATTTAAAATACATTTGATCTTAGTGCCTGCAAAAATTCTTTGACTGCATTCACAGATGCTAAGCAAGGTTTTTAAGCCATGGTTTGTTGGAGAAGCCATCATTCTTGACCCAAACTGCTAAGCTGCAGTAGGTATGTGCACAGTCATCACACTAAGCCAAAACCTTTGAGTCACATTGTTTTTTTTTCCTGATGACTTTTTTCTCTTTGTGTTGACTTTCAGAACTCTCCAATAGGCACTGCAGTATTTTTGTAACTGTAGATGGGAACAGCTAATAGCTACCAAAATAGAGTTCCCATAATGTTTCTTTCCCAGTGGTTTTAGTCGCACATCCTAGCTTTATTTTTGAAAGGCTTTTGCAGACCAGGTCTGGTGGGGCAGCCCCAAGAGGGACAGAATTAGAAAAGACAATGCATCTGCTTGCTACTTATTGGAAAAGCAATAGAAGGCAATTGCCCTACAAGGAACCTTTGGCTGGAATGGCCACCGTTGCCAGGAGGACTTTGTGGACACTCCAGGAGGATTTGGGAGGAGTCAAACTGCCTTGGAACAGCTTCTTGTGGCTCATAAATATTGCATTCTTGTCCTCCTGAGTTTTGTACTTAGCAAATTCACCGGGATCCTGGTAGATAAAACCATGCAAATTTGCAGAAGAACCGAATCTCAAGCACCCAAGAGGACAGCTGCCCAGGATGGCCCTAACCCTTGGTCTGGCAGGAGGAGCCTTTCAGCCTTACACCCCACCCCTGCAGTCAGGGACGAGGGAGCCTCTGATGCTGGTGCCTAGAGCGCAGCACTTGCCATACCCAGAGTTGCCTGGCAATGCAACATGGTACCCTCAGCTTTAACCCTGGCTCCCAATGGATGGAGGGAAAATGAAGGATTGGCCATTCTTCAGGGGTTCAGGCAAAATGACCAGTGGGAAGGGGGTTCTGATCTCCTGGCTCAGGGCAGGTGGAACTGCAGGAGGTTAAGGCTTTGGGGACATAAATGGTTGTTCTTGAGGACTCTGCTTGGAACGGTTGCAACGAGGGCTAACCCTAACTCTAACTCTAACCCTAACCCTAATTTTTCCCAGTGGCGAAAGTGGTGCTGGGAAGACTGTGGGAGCCAAGTACATCATGAGCTACATCTCCAAGATATCCGGAGGCGGCCCCAAAGTGCAGGTGAGAGGAGGAGCAGGGAGACTTTTGGACAAGCCAGGTGGCTGCTTTCCTTGGGTCTCGGCTCCCTGTAATTTATTGGCACTGCAAGAGTCTCGCTGGTTATGTCTTTTTCCCGCGTTGCCATGGAAGATCACAGCCCGCCTCCGTTTGGATCCATAACCAGCCAAGGAGGGAGCAACTGTTGTTTTTGGAATGGGCTTAATCGCCCTCTATAAATAAGCTGCTCAGTTATTTCTAGGAAGGGGAAGAGACCCATTTTTTCCCTGTGAGTCAGATTTAGGCAGCAATGTGGCCAGGAAACAGGTAGAGGCAGGGGATGGAGCCTTCCTGACTGCAAAGGAGATAATTGGTCATTGATTTCAGTACTGGTGTAATTAATGGCAACCTTGTTAACATCTGTGATTTAAGACGGAAAGGGTGTCAATGCAAGGAGTGCTAAACGGGTCTTTTGGTATCTCATGTTGAGGGTGGGCACCCCTTGGGTAGAAAAGCCCCGATTTCCTGAGGCAGAGGGTTAGAGCTGTAGGGTGCAGAAAGAGGTCAGTTGCTCACTGGCCATTGCTTCAGTCTGCTTGGGTCAAGGCGGGTGGCCTGGTGCCTCCTCTCCTCTGTAACTGTTGGGGAGGGGAGATTCCTGCCTAAGAACCACCTGGATGATCCAGCAAAAGGAGGAGGGGGAGGGGGCAAGGAGGAGGACTTTCATCCAAAGCCTGACTTCCGCTTTCTGGCTTTCAGCATGTGAAGGATATCATTCTGCAGTCCAACCCTCTTCTGGAGGCCTTTGGGAATGCCAAGACAGTTCGCAACAACAACTCCAGCAGATTTGTGAGTCATGCCGTGTGGTCCTTTGCCAGAGCAGCACCAGATGGTTTGGGGCCATCGTTTCTTCTGCCCGCTTCCTTTCTGCCCCCCGGGGGTGAAGGATGTGGGGGGATATAAGGGGAGAGCCAGGCATACACTGTGACCCCCCCATTTGAACCCCCAGAGAGGAAGGGGAGCTCTCTGGCTCTCCACTCCTGTGGCCACGCCACTCGAGAGGCCTCCTTCAGTCACTGACATCCTCCCTTTGTTGCAGGGGAAATACTTTGAAATCCAGTTTAGTCCAGGTGGGGAGCCAGACGGAGGCAAGATCTCCAACTTCCTGCTGGAGAAATCCCGAGTGGTCATGAGGAATCCCGGGGAGAGGAGCTTCCACATTTTTTACCAGGTCAGCAGTTGCCTGGGAATGGGAGGTTGAAGAAGAGGCCCCCGGACCGTTGGGCAAGTTGGGCTGCTCTTGCTCCTCTGGGAGGGCCAGCTGGAGTTTTTTAGGCCTTTTGGATTACCTCCCCCATAATCCCCCAGCCGGCAAGTACCCCATTCGCAGTCCTGATGTAACTATGGCCGTCCCTGGAGCTCTTCTGCTGGGCTCCTCAGGCGAGCTGCATAGGACCTTCTGATCCAAGACTGAGCCTTTCTCCCGGGGGCCCAATATTGGTGGGGATTCCCTGCCCAAAGGCTGCCATACGCTCTCAGGGGTAGTTTTCATCGGACAAAGAAATGGCCATTTTCCTTTGAAGCCCTAGTAAGGATGAAAGCAGTGCTCCCCCCATCCCCACCTCAATAGGTGAACCCAAATTCTCTACCTCTCCCAAACACAACACAAAGTGGGCTAACTTACCTTGGGGGGGGGTGTTATCCTGCAGCTGATTGAAGGCGCTTCCAATGAGCAAAAGACAAGCCTGGGCATCACCAACATGGACTACTATCACTACTTGAGCCTCTCAGGATCCTACCAAGTGGAAGACATCAGTGACAAATCTGATTTCCAGGAAACTCTGGTAAGTTTCCTTCCCTCCCCACATCCCATTTGATAAGAACTGCTTCTGTGCGAAAAGGGTCCTGATTGCAGCTGCCTGGGAACAAAGACAAGGTTAACTCTATCTAACGGCTTTTGCTAAAGAGATCCGAGAGGGACTCCTTTCCACTTCCATCCGTGTCCTCACCTGCCCTCCTGGTCTGACCCCAGGTGTAGTTTTGAGACTGGCCAAGCAGCTCCAAGGACCAGAAGGGGGTGGGGGGCAGCAATGGCCCGTGGGGATCCCTTACGATGAGGGCACCTGAGAAGCCTCTGGCTGGAGGAGGGCTTGAAATGCCAAACCGTCCATTAACCATTCTGGACAAAAGGCCTGGGGCTTTAGGAAGCTCTTCTTGACCCCTGCCTATCATCCCCGGCTTTCATCTCCTGGTTCTCCCTTGCCTGTCCCTGCGCATGGTCAACGCTTCTGGATTCTAGGCTGACCTTTGTGGGTTTGTTGCATCTCCACGGTTCCTGTTTTTCCTCCTTGATTTTCTGCTCTGTTCCTTGAACTGAGAAGTCAGACAAAATGAAGAATAATATCCTCAGTCTCAAGTCAAATTTTAATACGAGCAAGCAAGCAAATAAATAAATATATACATACTTAAAGAGCATATTTAGCCATTTAGGAAGATTTTTAAGCAGATTATCGTTCTCTTCTGCTGTTGCTTAAATACCTCCTCTGCCTTGCAGTGTTACATGGCGAGAAACAGCTGCAGAGCATAAACACTGAAAAGTTGTTTTTGCTTTACTGTTCCAGAGATTTATACCTTCTGCTTTTTGCTTATTGTGCTTTTAAACTATTTTTTTTTAAATGCCTGGAAAACCACAAGTTCAATTAGCTTCTTGTGGCAAGAGGAGGCCACCTGCACCAACCGTGTCTTGACCTGGAAGAGCCAGGCCTTCTTGTGGGCTCCCTCACTGAATGTTCTGCTTTCATTTAAAGTGAAATAAATCAGCGTTTCCTTTTTACCCTTTGAGAGGGAGAAAAGCACAAGCCTGTCTTAGGACTATGACAAGGAAGCTGTTCCCAACGCTCTAAAAATAATACCAAAATATTTACTGCTGCTAGCTGATCCAAACCGATGGAGTTCTTCAGAGGGGCTTTTAACCCTCTTTCTCCCACTCTCAACCTTTGCAGCACGCCATGAAGGTCATCGGCATCTCTGCCCAGGAGCAGGCGCTGGTCATCCAGATTGTGGCCGGAGTGCTCCACCTCGGCAACCTCAGCTTCAAAGAGGTCGGCAACTATGCCGCAGTGGAGAGTGAAGAGTGTAGGTGGCCCCTCCTGGGCTGGGCTGGAGCAGGGGTGGGTGGGTGCGGGATGGGGTCAGAGGGCCATCCTCTGGAAGAGCCACGTCCTGGCAGACAAGAGACCCAGGGGCAATGGGCCTTCTCCAGAAGGTGTCCAGAACTGAAGACTGATCTGGGGGGAGGGGGCAAAACATGGAATGTTTTCCCAGGCAATCTGCATAATGGCCAAAGACCCCCTGCCCTGGGTGGGAGTAGGGTCTAAACAAAAGAAGACCCCCCCTCCTCTTCCTCCTTTGCTGCCTCACTGTGGTTTTTCTTTGACACCCCGCAGTTTTGGCCTTCCCAGCATTCCTCCTGGGAATTGACCAGGGCCGGCTTAAGGAGAAACTGACCAGCAGGCAGATGGACAGCAAGTGGGGTGGCCAATCAGAATCCATCCACGTGACCCTCAACGTAGAGCAAGCGTGTTACACCAGGGACGCCTTGGCCAAAGCGCTTCATGCTAGGGTCTTCGACTACTTGGTGGACGTAAGAGATGCTTCAACACTCCAAGGGAGGGGAGGGAGGGGTCCCTCGTGAGGCATTTATGTAGGCATTTATTGCAGACTTTGCACTCTGCCATCCTCAAATATATTCCCTCAGTTTACACAGAGTTGCAAGCCATAAAGGCATAAGACCTTTATCCACTGATCTACAAGGAGAGAATCTTTCTCCTTTCACCTCTCAGCAACAGCATTTCCTGGAAGAGGTTTCAGAAGAAGGATCTGCGAAAGGCAGCAATTTGTGAGGGCTATTTTCAAGCCTTCTGCTGCTCCGTCTCGTTTTGCAGATGAGATTCAAGGCTTTGGTGCCCATTGGGAGGGAGCTGTCCTTGCAGGAGGGGTAGTATCAGGAGCCCCCAGTGGCTGGTGGTGGGGCAGAAGAACTGGCATCGGTTTCCTTGGGCAAGAGCAGAGAGGGAATGCTCGCAGGGCTTCAAGTGGCATTTAGTAACCTTTTTCAAGCAGCCTTTTTACTCAGGTTTAATTCACCTTTGATTTCAAAGTTACATTCTTGTTTTCATGGGAATATGTTTTTCCCCATTTTGTTTTAACAGTCCATCAACAAGGCGATGGAAAAAGATAATCAGGAGTATAATATTGGTGTCCTGGACATCTACGGCTTTGAAATATTTCAGGTAAAGGCCTACAGATCGATCAGGACGCTCTGCAGCAGCAAAACTGCCAGTCCTTTTGCGGGAAGAAAGACAATCGGCTGTTTTGGAGCAATCCCTCGATCTGTTCAGGGGGCCGAAACCAGAAACTGAAGCCCTCGGCCTCAGCACGGTAGTGGCCAGCTGGCTTGAAGCAGAAGGCGATGTTTTTGCTGTGTGGCCGGTGCTGTTTGCTGACCCAGGGAAGATGGCCTTTCTGGTTTGCCCATCTGAGGGTTGGGTCCTTCCCTGGCCAGGAGCAGAAGTCAGGGCATCGTGGCCGGGAAGTCTGTATTTTCGGCCTGCAAATATTCTCCTCAGGCTGCTCACCAAGGAGTGACGGCCACAAACATGGCTGTTATTTCTTAGCAAACATACCCAGGATGAAAATGCTGGTCACACTGGACTAGCTGGAAGTGAGGTCAGGCTGCTGGAATGAGTTTTATTTATGTTTCAGGACTACTTTATTAGTCTTCCCTTTTTGCAATAAAAACATTTGTGGGAGAGAGCTAGGTTAAATTTTGCAGTAGGATGAGGTCAGCCCAAATGCATAGCTTCCTATAAATGGAAACCTCAATTAATTCAAACAACAGATTTAATGTAAGTTGGGCCAGAATTCAGGGCCTAAATCAGAAAGGGGCCATGAAGCGCTCTAGCAAAAACAAAAGAGAAGATCAGGGGAGTTTTGGGCAGAGAACCAAAAACAGCTGTTCTAAAGGGAATTCAAGTCTTGGAAGCTATTTTGGAGAACTGAGGCCACCGATTTCCATGAAAAGGCCGATAGCAGACACTCAAATCAGCTCAAATATTACGCTGAAAAAGAGAGGTTAATGTGGCAAACTGGGAGGGGTATGGGGAGCCTGACATTAATCTTTCCACGGTTTGTTTTTGATTTCAGAAAAATGGTTTTGAGCAGTTCTGCATCAATTTTGTCAACGAAAAACTGCAGCAGATTTTTATCGAGCTCACCCTGAAGGCAGAGCAGGTAAACCTGAAGGTTGGCAGAGAAATCCCGGGAACAAACAAAGAGCAGGTCCTTTTCTCCCTCTCCCCCCCCCCCTCTCCGGATGGGAAGCTTGTCAGCTGATGCTTGTTTTGAAAATGCCTTGCAAAGCAAGAGGGAGAGAGAACGGCTGCGGTTCAGCCCGCCCAGCCTGGGAGTAAACACCAGGGCCTGCTCGGCTGCGGGAATATTTTCCCTCTGATCCAGTGACCTAAGAGGGGCCCCCGTGAGCCAGAACAATCATCGCATCAGATGACTTCCCCATAGAGACTGACTCGCCACCCCATGTGGGAAAACTGGCTGGCTCCAAAATTAAAACGAGGGCACTTCTGTTTTCTCCATTTCCTGCTTGCCTCTTTCAAAGAGAAGGAAGGGCTGCTTTCATTTTCCTTTGCTACCTGCCATTTTGAACAGCATGGACATTTGCTTTTTTTGCTCCCTAAAATCCTGGTGGGAACAACATACGTTCTTTCAAACCGGTTTGGTGGGTCTCCTCCCTTGAGTTGTGCTGTTTCCGAGGAGGGGGTGGCTTGGAACTCTTCCCCCCCACCCCCGGGGGGGGGAGAAGTAATCAAAGGGAGCCGAGGAAGACTTCTGTGCAATGGGAAAACGATTCCCACACAGATCTTTAGTTGTGGGTCACCTGGACGTCGCCTGTTAAAACTGTCTGTCCAGCATCAGAGGTGACTCCTAGAGCCACTCCCTGGGAAAAGAGGAAGAGTGCCCTTTGCCATAGGTAGCCTTGGCCTTCAGCTGAGTAGTTCCATCCAGATCCGAGATGGATGCAAAGTTCAGATCTAGTCCCACAAGAGTTGGACAAGATCCTAGGAGGTACCTTTCTCCTTTCAAGCCAACAGATCCCAAGTGCCTTCAAACCAAGTGATTCGTCATGGGTACTGAAGCCCAAGGGACATAATGAATCTTGGCCTCTGTCCACTTCTGACTCCTGGCCTCTCCCTCTCCTCACTCAGCAGAGGGATTAGCCCTGGCCACACCTGGCAAGTCAGAATAGTTCTTACCGCCTCACTGAGCAAGTCCACAAACCATTTCTTGTGGCTGTCTTGCCAAGAATGTTTGCCCTGCACAGGTAGGCCCTTAATGCAGCAGGCCAGCTGATCTTTTGGCCCCGGGCTGTGGAGCTGCTCTGGAGAGGAGGGGATTTAGGCAGGTCTGCCACGGGACACAAACTGGGCTGCCATTAATCACTGAACAGAGGCATCTTCCTTTGGACTTTGGCCTGGGGCAGAGGGATCCTCTTTGGGACAGAGATGTTCCCTGCTTCCCACAGACTGCCCATTGCATTGACCTTGCCAAGTTTATGAGTCGAGCAGGGTTAGCACGGGGACCCCTGCAGTTCCTTTGGGAGCTTCTCTGAGCCTTCATTTCTGTATGGCAGGAGGAATACGTTCAGGAAGGAATACGTTGGACTCCCATAGATTACTTCAACAACAAAGTAGTTTGTGACCTCATAGAGAACAAAGTGGTAAGTCTGGGAGGGTCTCCATGGCCCCAGATTCATCCCTCTCATCTCACCCCTCCTTGATACCGTTAACTGCTGTGCCAGGAGCGGAATTCAGGAAAGGCTGCAGTCCTTTCCATGGTGATCCAGAACTCTCTAAACCAACTCACCCAACACCCTTCAATCCAAAATGGAGGCCAAGCATCTATCCTACGTTTCACTTCCTGTTCCTGTCATTCCCCCCAGAATCCACCTGGCATCATGAGCATCCTGGACGACGTCTGTGCCACGATGCACGCGGTGGGTGAAGGAGCAGACCAAACTTTGCTGCAGAAGCTGCAGATGCAGATTGGGACTCACGAGCATTTCAACAGCTGGAATCAGGGCTTCATCATTCACCACTATGCGGGAAAGGTACCTTCCCAAGTGGGGCATTCGGGGAGGGCCTGTTGGGAATTTTCTTCAATTTATCTGGAAGGTCCCAGGAAAGGTACTTTATGCTGTGATTTCCCCCAAGTTCCAGCTTCGACAAAATTCTATCCCGGGAGCCGGCACGGCCATGCTTGGTGAAGGACTTCTCCCTTGCCATGTGTCCTCCTGGCCAAGAAACTGAAAGTGCCTCACCTCGCCTGCCTTTCTCCCATCAGGTTTCTTACGACATGGACGGATTCTGTGAGAGGAACCGAGACGTTCTCTTCATGGACTTGATTGAGCTCATGCAAAGCAGCGAATTGTACGTAAGGCAGATTTCCCCAGGCTGCATGTGCACCTAAGATCTTTCTGGGGCTTTTGTGGGAGACTCAAAATGCAGCGATAGGAGATCAGTGGGGATTCTCCCAAGACTGGAAAGAACGTCACAGCCATGCCAGCAAAGCTCTTATTCCAAACACAGAAAGTTCCCTACTTCCCTTTCAGAAAGACTTGCAGAAGAGTTGTTAAGCTAATGGGCTCGTGGGTGGCTGGCTCAAGGGGTGGGCGGGGAGGGAGATCTCAATCCTGCTCCAGGAGGATGAGAGAGAGACTTGGCATCCTTTTGGCTTCTTAAGAAGAAGAATCCCTGGCGGAAGGGCCCCCTTTGCAGCTCACCCATTGGCTCATTGCAGCAGAGACGGCGGATCTTTGGGGGCCAAGGGAGGGCCAGTCACAAGGTTGGGGAGGGGGCCAGGGCTGGAGAGGCTGCGATCTGAACTCCCACTTGCCTAAGGTGGCTCTCAGAGTTACTTCAGGGCTTGTTCTACCATTTCACTCTGCTTCCTGCTTAAAAATGGAAGAAAGCTGCACCCCTATTTCTAGCCAGGGGGTCAGCAGAGGCTCTGGGGCTGCCAGTTGCACACGGCAGAGAACTAAATCCAGCCGCCTCTGCCCTGGTCTCCTGGCTGCTGCCTTGTGCCATGGGCTGATCTCTTCCTCCTCCTCCTCCTCTTAGACCTTTTATAAAGGCTCTGTTTCCAGAGAATCCCCAAGCCGAAAAGAAAGGCCGACCCACCACTGCCGGCAGCAAAATCAAGGTGGGTGCTTTGGGGCAGCAGCAGCAGAGGCAGAGATCTTGGGGCTTTAGCACCCGAAGGGGACATGGCTGCTGGTCGCTCCAGGAATAGCTAAACGTTGAGTTGTGAAAACAACTTTACAAACAAGGGCCCTGCAGAAATGTAATGTGAAAACAAGATTCGCCCAACTAGGCAACTGAAAGAGCCCCTGGCAGCTGTCCACCCCACTCATGCACCACGACTGCGTGGCTGCATCTTCCTCAGTCCCTTCCCTTTGGTCTTCCTGCAAAGGACAATGACAACACAGCTCTCGGCAAGTGTGTGTAGTGTGTACAGACTTGGTACGATCTGTCCTCTCGCCCACCCGTGTGGTGAGGTGGCGGCCCTTCCCTCTTGTGTGGTCCCTCTGCTTCTGGTTGGGCCACTCTGCGCAGCCCAGGATCTCCCACCAGAGGAAGAGCAGAGGAGCCCCCGGCCTAGAAGCAAATGGAGCGGTCCTCACCAGCAAAGCTTTCGGGGCTGGCCAAGCGCAGAGGTGGGATTCCTCAGGGCGGGTGGCTCTGCTCAAAGGAGCAGAGGGAATGACGCTGTTGTTGACCAGAGCAAAGAGCCTTTTCTCCCTTCCGCAGAAACAGGCCAACGACCTGGTGGGCACCCTGATGAAATGCACCCCCCATTACATCCGCTGCATCAAGCCCAACGAAACCAAAAAGCCTCACGACTGGGAGGAGAGCAGGTGAGTCCCAAGAGGCCGAGATGAGAGGAAGCCAGTGCACGCTATGGCTCCCACATCAGAGTTATTTGCCCAGTTGCGGTTGTCACAATAATTTGGATTTTAAAAATCCCACTACCTGCTCTTTTTGCTGTGATAACACACTTCCTGCATTTTTGAAGTAATTATTCTCACCGTTCCTTTAAAGGGATGGTTGTAAAAAGAGCTGATTGGTTCAAAATAGTTTACGGTTTGCTCCCTGCTGAAATTGGAAAGCTGCTGGGCAGAAGGACGGAGGCACAAGCAGTAGGATGCTCTCCCTTTCTTAAGGGTTTTGTGTCAAAATAGCAGAGCCAGAGAAAAGGCCGTTTTCCAAACGTCTCTCAGGCAGCCCTTCCTTCCAGGGCAGCCAGTCAGCCCTCGAAAGGGTCATGTTCCCCTCTTTCGGTCAGTTTCTGGCTGCTTGCCCCCCTCCTTGCAGGCCGGAGAGCAGCGACGGGCCTCTTTCTGTGTGTGGGGTTCCATCCCGAACCTTTTTCCTGCAGGGTGAAGCACCAGGTGGAGTACCTCGGCCTCAGGGAAAACATCCGAGTTCGCCGAGCAGGTTACGCCTACAGACGCGCCTTCCAAAAATTTCTGCAGAGGTACCCCTTTCTCCACGTGGCTGTGTTAAAACGGGAGGGAAGGACAGCCAAAGGTCCCCAGAGTTTCCCTCTTCTGTGGAACATAACCTGCAGGGGTTGCGGCCCTGGCCACCCCAGAACTAGCCCTGGTTGCTGCTGTCCACACTTCTCACTGCCCTTCTATTGTTGTCCTGTCTGGGTAATTATTATTATTATTCATATTTCTATGCCGCTCACTCTCCGAGGACTCTGGGCGGCTTACACCAAAGACAGTATACCAAATAGCATATTGCCCTCAACAATCTGGGTCCTCATTTTACCCACCTCGGAAGGATGGAAGGCTGAGTCAACCTTGAGCCAGTGAGATTTGATCTGCTGAACTAGCAGTCAGCTGAAGTAGCTTCAGTGCTGCACCCTAACCACTGCACTCTAACCACTGCACTCTAACCACTGCGCCACCTCAGCTCTTGCTCTTGGTAAGCAGGAAAGCAGCAGCCTCTTCAAGGGGAACCTTTCAGTCATTTTTTTGGGGGTGGGGGGAATGACTGGCAGGCCAAAGAGGAGCCCGTAGCCAGGATGGTGCTTGGCTCAGAGGGCTTGCCCTCCCTCCTGTCAGCCTCTTTTTCTTCTTGGCTGCTTTGACAAGGGACCCCCATGCCCAGCCCTTGATTACCAATCTGGGCAGGCAAGGAGATTCTGTCCCTGAAGCCAGTGAGTCAGCTTCTCCCCCCCTCTGGCTGGTGGTGACAGATAATTCCTACATAAAAGTCCACCTGAAGTTTTGAACTAAGCAGTTATGACTGTCATAACTGCTTAATTCAAAAAGTTTAAGCGCCTTATTGCTTCAGTGAAGATTAGGAAGAGGCAGCCTGTGCCTGAGAGCGAGCCCTGGCCAAAGTCTCCAGGAGGTCCCTATTGCCTCCTAAAAGCCCAGCTTGTGGGGGCCTTGGAGAAACTGCAAAATACCTGGATTCCAACTATTGGTCCATCCTCCCATACGCAGCTCTGCCCCCATCAGGCCTTCTGGCCCAGTGAAAAGGGCAGGTCCCCCTTTTCAGGAAATAAGCCTGAGAGCCAGTCCCAGGGCCTCCCCTCCACCCTGGCTTGCGACCAACTGAGCATGGTGTGTCTCTCCTTGAAGGTATGCCATCCTGACCCCCGAGACCTGGCCTCTCTGGAAGGGGGATGAAAGGCAGGGAGTTCTGCACCTTCTCCGGTCTGTCAACATGGATCCTGACCAATACCAGCTTGGCAGAACGAAGATCTTCATCAAAGCACCAGAGTCCGTGAGTACCAGGGAGAAGCTACCCCTCTCTGACCCTGGAGACTTCTGAGAAACACCTCCCCCCCTCAGAAAATGTAGTCCAGCACCGAGAACCCTCTGCTGTGCCCCCCTTGTACCATTTAACGATGAACTGTGGTACAGATGTGCCCGGGGCACTCTGCACCAGGTCCCACTGGCCCTGCCTTACAATAGCCAGCTCCCCCTTTCCCCCCCTTGCTTCCCTGATGTGCCTGATGGGAACAGGATCCCCGTGGGCCAAAACGTTTGACTTGGGGGTCAGCCTCTGGCTCTCCAACAGGAGAGTCCGGCTGTTTCAGAGACAATTCCCAATTTCCCGTAGAAAGTTGATGATAAGACCGCAAAGACTGTAGAGTTACTGGTCATGTTCACATAACACAACAAGGTTGTGATGATTTGGGCTTGGAATGTTGTATGAATGCAGCCAACAGTGGCTTTCTTAACATATGGCGTGAATCCGCTATGTCTCTTCAATGGGCTGAGAGAATCTGATTTGAGAAGAAAGAGCAATGGAAACCAAGCATTTCTCTTCCTTCCTTCCTTCCAGCTTTTCTTCCTGCAACAAGCATTTTTCTTTTGGTCTTCCTGCCTCTGGACACAGGAAGTGTGTCTGAGGTGAACCTTAGTTACAGCAGAGGGAGAGGATGGGCAGTTAGTGCAACTGCAGGGAGTGAATCATGTCAATCACCTGGCTGGGGGAGCAGGATGTTCTGGCAGCCGCCCAACAGGGGAAGCCCTGAAAGAGGAGGAAGAGGAGGAGGAGGCGGCCAGTGTTTGGAAAGAAGAAAGCCGCCACAGCCTGGGGAAACATGGCTTGGTCATCTCCATGTGATGGGTCACTGAAGAGCTCTGGATGGCCATCCTCCATGGGGCACGTCCAAATGTGTCAGACCACAATTTCCATAACTTAGTCAGCTGGGAAAGGTGACAGTGTGCCAATCAGGCTACCGTTGCAGTGTGAGATGGATGGGTCCCACCCTGAGACAGCTTTTGTGCAAGAGTTGCTCTGATTCCATGGGTCAGGCTGTTCCTTCTTATTTGGTGCTTCTGGATGGAAGCTTTGAATTTTTGTGGAGACATAAAAATCCAGGAGGCCCAAGACTGAGAAATCTGTTCAGAAACGGTCTCTGCAATTCACTAGTATGCACCTGCAGGACTCTCCAGGTTGGTTCTAGGAAATCTCCCTGGCGGCAGGGGATGAGATGGGCCCCTCAGCGCCAACACTCGGCATGCCAGAACTTCAGCAGCGCCATGCAAAACAGATATTGGACGACCATTTGTCTGAAGTGGTGTAGGGTTTCCTGCCTAAGCAGGGGGTTGGACTAGAAGACCTCCAAGGTCCCTTCTAACTCTGTTATTCTTGCTTGGCTGGAGGCAGGGCGACTCCCTGGCTTGGCTTTCCATTTCCCAAAATAGCTTCCTCTTATCCACAAAGTATGAATATGCTTTCCCTTAAAGTAGATAAATCTCAGTTTATCTAAGGACTTCCTGAATTGCTCCATATTTTCTAAATTTGGCAGAATATCCTGAGTCTGTTCTCCAATAGTTAGGTTTGAAACCAAAGAGGACAAACAAAACTCCCGCAGACTTTCTTCCTCAGAGGAGGAGGAGGAGATGATTCCCGGAGGCTCTTCTCTGCAGATCTCCAGAAAGTGTCCGGGCGGCTTTGCTGGAGGGAGGACCTGGGGATCAAGCCTATCCACCCTTCTGAATGTTGCCAAGATCCCCTACAAGGGATCCCTGCTCTGCCCCTCATCCAATGGGGGGGGGGAGGAGAGGAGCCTGTGACCCTGTCACTGACCTTCCTTCTTTGGAAGCCCCAGGACAAACTGCTGGGCCGGCAACGGCTTCTCTTTCTCTTGCAGTTATTTCTGCTGGAGGAAATGAGGGAGCGAAAGTACGATGGCTACGCGAGGGCCATCCAGAAGGCCTGGAGGAAACACATTGCCAGGAAGAAATACGTACAAATGAGAGAAGAAGGTATTTGGGATTATTCTTTCTACATAATAAGGCTGGCGATGAGGCATCTTCCGTTCTTCAAGAAGCAAGAGAATGGCTGTGCCACCCTGCCCGTCCCTCTCGATCGCCATCGTCTTTAGCTCCTCTCTGCAGAAGGGCAGCTGTGGCTCCAAACGATCGGTTGAGTTGCAGCCTATTGGAGCCTGACTGCCCCTTTACCCCTTCAGCTGGCTTTCAATGCACTGGGCTGCTTTCCTTTGGGGGGTGGGGGCGTATTGCTTGCTGACCGTTTGTATGCTGCCCAGAGTCACTTTGTTTGAGTTGGGGGGGCCATAGAAATGAATCAATCAAGCAGTTGATCCTCAAAGGCTTGAAGTAGCCATTTAGGTACAGTGTGAAGCTCCGGTTTCTACCCCAGTTCTGTTATTGGCGTCTACTCGATCTAAAGGTCGAAGAGCCGGAAACAGAAAGGCAGAAACCATACAGGAAACAAGCATTCTCTGGCAAGGCTAGGAAGTGGTCTTGAGAAGGGACCACAGCCAGGTTTCTCCCGCTTGGCCTGACAAAGTCCAGGTCCTACTGTCAGCCCTGGAGCCATCTCTTTCTTTCTGCAGTGGCTGCAGTGGAGGAGGCTCAGTTCTTCGGGGTTCAGTCATGACAACTAATGGTCAGGCTCTGAAGTCCATATGGTGGGATTCCCCCTTTTCTCTCTGGGGCCACTAAGGAACGCTCCTCTTCCCCTCGCAAAGCCTCCGACCTGCTGCTGAACAAGAAGGAGAGAAGGCGGAACAGCATCAACAGGAACTTTGTGGGCGACTACATTGGCATGGACGACCATCCGGAGCTACGCCAATTCTTGGGCAAGCGGGAAAAGATTGATTTTGCCGACACTGTCACCAAGTACGACCGGCGGTTTAAGGTAGAGAAGCGAGGCAGCTCGTTTGCCTTTGTTCCCGCTTGGGTTAGGCTTTTCTGGAAGGCCGCCTGACCCAGTTGCAGAGGGCATGCAGACAAGCCAGTTTTTCGTTCTGAAGACCCCAGATCCAGCAACTGTGCTTTAGGATGGGAAGCTGTTGTCTGTGCAAGTTGATGCTGTCGTGCAGAAGACCCGCTCCCTCCAAGACATGCCTACCCACAATGTCATCGTACCTGGCCGAAGGCCGTGTGCGGAGAGGCCAGTTTCTGGGCTTAATGCAATGGTTATCACAGGCCAGACTGATGATCCTGCCTAGGAGAAGGAAAGAGCAATGGAAGGCCCTCAGGTCCAGGGTGGGCAACGTCCCCTAATCATGGGACCCCTCAGAAATCCCTGAGCTCCCCCACCGCTCCCAAAGATCTTGGAACTTCTCTACGGGAAGCCTCAGGGAGGTGAAGGCAGGTGAAGCGACAGCCACGGATGCTTTCTCCTTTCAGGGCATCAAGCGAGACCTCATCCTCTCCCCCAAGTGCCTGTATCTGATTGGGCGTGAAAAGGTGAAGCAGGGAGCAGAGAAAGGCCTCGTGAAGGAGGTTCTCAAGCGCCGGATCGAAGTGGAGCGGATCCTCTCTGTGTCACTGAGGTCAGGGCTGCCTTGATTGCCTGGGACCTGGGTGGGGGCCCAGGAGGACCAGGGCTTGGCGAGCTGGGCGGGGGCTGCTTTCAGAATGATTCTTTTACGCCTCTTGCAAAGTGCATGATATCGCTCCCTGACTAGAGGGTGCATGCAATTAAGGCACTACACTAATCAGAAATTGGGCAAAGTCTATCTTATCACCCATTCTGATTGAAAGAACTAAAATGATTAATTATAGTTCCTGATATTCTGTCAAAATTTACCATTACTATCTGCTTATTTATTTAAAGGCATCCCAGTAGTATGATTGCTTTTTGAAAGAATGCTGCAAAAGTAATCAAATGGAGGTTTTGTGTTTTGTTACTGAAATGTCAAGACTACCTGGCCTTCATGCTATTTTAGAGGTGTTTTTAATAACCCCTCTATTTGTCATACTGATGTAACTTACAGACGTCTGTAAAGCTAGAAACAAAGCCAGATGTTTGCGTAGAATCCTCCCTGGGGAGGCCAGCTCTGAATTTAGGGTGCCCCCAATTTCTTTTCCCAGCACCCTGCAGGACGACCTGTTTGTCCTACACGAGCAAGAGTACGACAGCCTCCTGGAGTCCGTCTTCAAGACCGAGTTTTTGAGCCTCTTGTCAAAGCGCTACGAGGAGAAAACGCAGAGGCGGCTCCCCCTGAAGTTCAGCAACACGTGAGTGGCCCTTGCACTAGGCGCCCCCGGGGGGGGGTCTCCCTCCTCCTTTGCATTGGGAGGGGGAGGACACATTTTGCTGAAATCCCTCATCTGAGAGGATCAAATACCAATGGGGGGAAGAGGGAGAGAGGGAGGGACGGAAAGAGAGAGAGAGAGATTTTTAAGCTTTGTTTGAGATAGCAAATTCATCCATCACACTTGCTCAGCCAGCAGCCCACACACGTCCTGCGGGCAGAGACAGCTGGGCTATTTGCTGAGCTTCCTCCTCTAAGTCAGGCTGTCTGACTTAGTGTCCGTGTATCTTCTTAGTGCCGGTTTCTCACCCAAGATCTAGTGAAAACCTCCTGCAGAGACAGAGAGGCTCAGGAACCCCAGCGATGCCCCTAAGGGTCCTGCCCCAAGGAGACCCATCCAGGGGGAAGACTTCTGGGTATCACCTACTGTTCTTCCTTTCTCTGCCAGTCTGGAAGTGAAGCTGAAGAAGGAGACCTGGGGGCCATGGAAGGCTGGTGGCTCTCGCCAAGTGCAGTTCAGCCAAGGTCAGGGAGACGTGGCCATTCTCCGGCCAAGCAATAAAGTGCTGCAGGTCAGCATCGGGCCTGGACTCCCAAAGAACGCCCGTAAGTGCAAACGCCCAGAAGTGGTGGCTGGAGAAGGCTAGCGGCAGGTATCACTGATCACCGCTTGAGCAAATTCTGGGGTGTGTTTCAGGACCCACCAAAAGGGACGTGAGCCAGCCCAGAGGGCTTCCAATCAAAACGCGTGGCCAGAACTATCCAATGAGGGCGGCTCCTCCACCCCCCGGGAAGGTCTCCAAAGGTATGCTTTGGGAAGCTGCTCCCAATCCTTGGTCCCCGTAGGGTATTTTCTCTCCCGTCCCTAATCATCAAGTTATCCAACAAAGAGCACTTAAAACCCTTTGTGTGCACGGCGGCCTAAATAGATTGTGACAAGATCTCCCTCATGCTATTGCCATAAAGGAGAGCTCTGTGGTGGAGAGGAGACACTTGAAGGTGGCTCACCCGGTCCGAGTCATCGGTCAAAATCAGCAATGGATTCAAAATGAAGGCACTAAGCCATGTTTTGTTTTAACCTGGATCCATTGTATTGACCACAACGGCTGTGTTTGTGCAATAAGTAAAACGCAAGCCAAATGGATCAGCTTGGATTTGTGCCACGTGCCCATCCTGGAGGAGAAGACTCCTGGTTAAGTCTTCCAGACCCAGTGGAGGGCAGGGGGATCAGGTTTGGGGGCAGCTGCACACTAAATGCAAGTGGCTGGGAGTCCCGGAGACACCTGAGGCCTAGTGGCAAAAAGCCGGGCCATGAAGGTGAGGGCTCCCTGCTACTCCAAAGCCTGGCAGTAGAACCCCACATCTGGGAAGGAATTTCTAGGAAGCCGTTCCACGAAGGGGCCTTGGAATTTCCATTTTTAATTCCTTTCAGATCTACCGAATGGGGTGATCAAGCTCCAGCAGCACCCCCTGCATCCTTCGGGGCCAGCAGGCCAACGGGCTAGTCAGAAGAGCCTGTACACCTCAATGGCGCGCCCACCACTGCCGCGAGTCTCGGGGGGACCAGGAAAGGTATCCCAACAGCCCAGCAGCTTGGATTTCCTCAAAGTGCCAGAGCAAGGGGCCGCCGGGTAAGCCTTGTGCCATTTGGCTTGGTGTGAAGCAACAGATGGCTAGGCTGGAGGGCTGCTGCACCTTCCGTCTCTCCGCTGGGCTCCGGGCGAAGGCCCAGGGGGCTGCTGCTTTGCCTGCCTCCCCTTGGCAGATCCTTCAACTTGTTGAAAAGACCCATCCAGAACAAATGCTGGGTGTCTTTCAAAGTCAAGGCTCTTTTATCTCAGTGAAGCCTGTTGTGCATGATTGTTTAAAGATCAAGAGAGGCTGTCATGGAGAAGCCACACGTGTGTCGAAGCTCCCTCATCACAGCAGTATACCTCCTGTACCCATCTCACACACCCACGCGCATATCCCTAAATGCCCAAACCTTCTGGAGAGATCACCCCTGCTTCATTAGATCGCCTCTTGCAGCTGAGCTGTGCTCGCCCTCCAAGCTCTCCCCGCAGCTTAGTTGGCATAGTGCAGCCCGTATCACCACCTGCTAGAGGGAAGCTTCTAACATGCATGTTGTCACTGAATGGATCCCTGTCCATTAAGTCCATCTTCCCGTTCTGGAAACATTCATTATCTCCTACCCTCATTCTGAGTATTGGCAATGGTGGCCAAGGCTGATGATAGGCACTGTAGTCCGAGGCTCAGAACTACATCTACACTTTCTCCAGTTACAACAGTGACTCTCCATTTAGAGCTCTTGCTTTAGGCGCTCTCTAGTCCCGGATCTGCGCACCTTCCGCTGCGCTGTGAAGACCTTTTTATTCCATCAGGCAGGCTTGGCCTAATCTCTTCCCTTTTTAAATATGTAAATTTTAATCTTTTTAAATTATTGGGGTGTTTTAATCTGTCTGGGCCAAAATGATTTAATTTGATTTTATCTGATTTTTAAATTTTTTATATCTATGTATTTTATTGTTGGCTGTTCACCGCCCTGAGTCCTTCGGGAGTAGGGCGGTATACAAATCAAATAAACTAAACTAAACTAAACTCCCTGTAAGGTAGGCCAGCCTTTCACAGATGAGCAGCGGCTTGCGGAGGAGCTATCTGGACTGCGGAAGCCCCAGTTCTCCAGGGGTGTCTCTCCCCTCGGGATCCCTGGTATTCTGCAAGACAAGGAGCACTCAAAGCTGCTCTGCATGGATGGCCATATTTGCTTGCCCCCAGAAAACGTGTCCCTCTGTGCAGGCGCATATATGAGTTTGCCTGTTGGGGTTGGGCACAGACAACTTAGCCCTCCTCTGTAACTCCACAGTGCTTGCAGGCAGACGACAAGCCGTCCCCCACCCGCCGGGGGCAGACCCAAGCCCCGGCCCCAGCCCCAGCCCAAGCCACAGGTACCCCAGTGCAGGGCACTGTACGCCTACGATGCCCAAGACACCGATGAGCTCAGCTTCAACGCCAACGACATCATCGACCTCCTCCGAGAAGGTAAGGCTGCTCCTGCTGCATGGGGGCTGCCACTCGGGGTGCGGGGTGGGGGGGGCAATGAGCTGGGCACAGGTGGCCATTTGCCCTTTAAGCTGCCGACATTCAGGAATCCTCCTTTAATACTATGAAACCTGAACTTCTAGATGGTAAACCCCACAGCCCACGCCCAGGGTATTTTTAATATACTCGGAATATTCAGATAATGGTCAAGAGGGCTTTGTTCTGCATTGCCTGAGATGCAGGAAATGCACCTTGCCCATCTCTGCCCCATCCAGAATGTGCACAAACTGGCAGTTGGGCCTTGGAGAGAAAGTGGCTCTGCTCTCTGCCCTGGCACTCCTCAGGGAGGGCATCGCCTGCCCAAAGCAAAGGGGTGGGGGTGCAGGTGGCAACCATTTCATCAGCCTCAAATTGCCCCCTCTGACACTGGGCCGCCGAACCTCAGTTCTGCTTGGGCCCAGCTATTCATTCCTTTTACTCCATGGCCCAATGTTGCATTGGCTTATTACTCTCCTCCATTTGGATACTGCCCGAAACGGCTTTTTCCCTCATCTTACAAATATTGCTTAACGCATTGTAAGCCGCCCTGAGTCTCCGGAGAAGGGCGGCATATAAATCAAATTAAAAAAAAAAATAGACAAGGAAAAAAACGAGACTTTGCAAATGTCCTTTCCTTGTGTCCCACTGCAAAGCAATTTCTTAGGTCTGAAGGCTGGGGTGGGGGTGGGGGGTAGGTCAGGGTCAGGCAGAATTATTTCTAGCTAACTGTCCTCTTTCTTTCCAGACCCCTCAGGCTGGTGGACAGGGCGATTAAGAGGGAAACAAGGACTTTTTCCGAATAATTATGTGAGCAAGATGTAACTCTGACCCTAAGAAACCCCTGATCGGCTCCAGGCTCCCTGAGAAGATGCTTTCCAACCCCTTGAGTGAGCCGCTCTAGGCAAACCCTATAAGAGGCGTCTTCGGTTCCGCCATGAGGTTAAAAAGAGGATAAGTCTGTTTTATGAGAAGCCAAAGCCCTCAAAGCCAAGGATTTATTTATTTTATTTAACTCTTTTCTTGTGAAGAGGAATGTGTTCAGATTACATTCCATTATTTTTTAAAAAACCCAGTTCTGGAAATCATCAGGTGCTCTGTGACGGATTTAGAATTACGACGGAGGGTGGGGTTTTTTCTTTCATTTTTCAAGTGCCTTTAGTTGCTCTGCTGTTTCTTCCAGATTATCTAACAAAGCAATGAAACTCTATGCACATTTCCTCATGGGCAGCTTTACAGGGGAAACAGATTCTGCTGCTAGTTCTCTGTGGAACCTCTCTTTCCCCAAGAGTCCAGGTCTCTCTGTATACATCTACACACTCCCCCCACCCCCACCCCCCACGGTCTTGTCTAGGTATGCTTGTGACTCCAGAAAGGCAGCAGGACCAAAGGAAAACAGTATTCTATGCTGCAAATACTTCACCGTGCTCAGTTAATGTGGCTGGCCCACACTGACTCTTGTTATTACTGTATCTCTGCATTATACACACACCCCTTTTGTCTCCAAGGAAGCTGTAAACTCTTTGTCAGTGGTTTCATCTGGTGCACGTTTAAAAGAAATAAGTCAGAGGCAAAGCTGCACCGATGTGCACCATAACTCAGTGGCTTGGGATATGATTTGGAGCCCAGGTACTTCATCATAGGAACACGTCATGATGGTTAGCAATACGAGAAGTTTCCAAAGCTGGTCTGTGCTCCTGTTGGCCTTCTGCATGTTGTTTTAATTGCTCTCCTCCCATCAATAAAAACAGAGACTACAATTCTGGTGTGACAATCCTGTGCAGGCTAGACCCCTTCTGCCAGGGGAGGGGTGCATGTGAGGGCTTGGAAAGGGTCAGCAATGGGGATGCCTTTAGGACAGTACAGGTGATTTGGATGGGGCCACTGTGGGGCAGGGTTGACTGGACACATCTAAGGATAGTAGATTTACAACAGCATTGTGGTGCAACTTTTGTGGCTCAAGGCAGACCACAGTACCAACTGCCTGTGAAGCCACAGGTCCAGGCAAGGCTGAAGCAGGGCCAGCTGCACAGGACAAGAGACAGTCTTGGCTCCAAACAGAGGCTGGATGACAAAGTAGATGTGGGCCCTGCTGATTTCTGCTATAGCTTTTTCTTGGCAAGCTGTTTTGCCCATCCTGCCATCCAACCTGCTAAGCCTGAGCTAAAACATCCCCAAAGAGATGGTGGCCTGGGCAACTGACCCTCTCCTCCCCAACTCAGCTATTGGGAATCCCAGTTAGCAGTCATTGAGCAAAACCCACATGTCCTCAATAGCTGGAGTCTCAGACAAAGGCCTTCAGGATCAAGGCAAATCCTGCCCTGCAGCTGTCATGATCCTGTGACTGGATTTGCTCTTATCAGTTAGACATGTGGAGCTCTGGATCCTCACTATATGGAGTGGGAGAAGACGTACCCATGGGAACTCTGCAGCCTTGGAGAAGGGCGTGCAAAGCTTCCTCGGGTCTTGCCTGCAGCTGAGACTCACCCACTGGCCCTGAGAGAAGACCTTCAAGAGGCAGAGCGCCGCAGCTGCAATCTCCGAAGGATTGTAATGCACCATCTTGTAGTCCACAATAGTTCCATCAAGTATTTTGCTAGCAGGTACGTTTCAGCAGAAGGCTGGAAATAAAGGACCAAAGCCAACCATCGGTCTTCAGCCTCAAAGGGGGCTTTGAGTGCTTTTCTCTAGGGAGGGGCATCCCACAACTTCCAGTCTCCTGCACGCCTACTGCTTTTGCCTTGAAGGGACGCTCTAGTCAGATTCGGAACACTCTCTATTCCTGCCCCACTTGCTCCATCCCTCACTATGCTGTGCCTTCCTCCCAAGCCATTTGGAAACCTCAAAGCAGGAACAAAGCTGCCTTGCTTGAAAGCCAAATCTGCTCAGGGAACTGCCTGCATTTCTGGGACTTGGTATTTGTGCACCTATTCCCCCACTCCAATCCCCTGTATTAAATTTATGCAGTGGAAATGTTCTGCCCAAATCAACATAGTAATTTTGTTGGACTGTATGGACAACCTTCCTGGCACCCACTTCCCTTATCTGATCCTGCACCCAATTCAGCCCAATGCCCAAAGAGCTGGGGACAGACGTACTTCTGAAACTTTGGCTGCTCTCCTCAGGAAGTGGAGTGGTAATGGCTAGCCCAGCACAAAATTCAGCTTTTTCAAGATATTCTGCTCCATTTCCCGAATCCGAGTGGACTTGTATGCTTTATTGGTTATGTAAACAAAATCCAAAATACTCGGTGCATAGATCTCTTCATATTTTGCAGCCAGAAGCATTGCAGTCACACCAACTAACCCTAACCAGGTTGAATCTGGCGGGACACATAGGCCCAACTTCAGTCTTGTGCTAGTAAAGAAACTGGTTTTCATGGTTTATTATTCTTAAAACTTTCTACTGTTCAGAAGTCAAGATGGAGAAATTTCCCTCCCCTTCATCCCTGGTTAGATGTTTAGCACCTCAGAGAAGACGCTTTGTGATTTAATTTGCCTGAGATACATTCCTACAAGGCTTTGATGAGAAGCACCCAACTGACAGTGAAATTAGTGGAGAGCATAAAGGTAGGTAATCTGTGGCCTCTTAGACCCTCCTAAAATGAGAGAGCCAAAGGAGCAGAATAGCCTCTTCGGAGTGATGCATTGCTGGCCTGAAGGCCCTGCCCTCAACAGACGGCCTTGGCCCTCCTCTCTCCTGGCCAGAGGTCAGCACGAGCACCGCGCAGCCCATTCGGCCACCAGTCAACGGCACCGCCAGGCGTGGCAGACAAGTGGGCGAAGGGAAGTTGGGCTACCTGCAAACAGCGATCCGTGACGGCCACGCGGGCGTCGAGCGTCTCCTGCAGAAGCGGGACCCTGGCACGGGCCTCCAACCGCCAGAACGGCCCGCGGGCGCCCACTGAGCTCAGGGCCGCCCGGAAGGGAGGGGGAGACGCCCGGACGGACGGACAAGGGCTCCTTCGCTGGAGCCCCCCGCCCCTCGCCACACCTCCGGCTGCTGCAGGGAGCGGTCCTCGGCGTGGGCGGCGTTGCGCAGCTGCGGGTCCCCCACCTCCTCCGTGCCGGTGCGCAGCCTCTCCGAGGTGGCTTCTCTGCGCCAGCAGGAAAGGCCGCCTCGCTTCCTGCCGCGCCAGCCGGGCCCCAGGACGGACCCAGAGGCCTCCCCGTAGCCCCCCCCCATCAGAGAACGGGGGGGGTTACAAAAGAGGGAAAAGCGAGTCCGGGCAGGCGCTCAAAGGGAAGGAGCCCCCCCCTTATCGCCCCCATTTCCGGGGTGGGGGGGCTCTTGTAATGCCGGCTCCGAGCGCGCCCGAGACCCCGCGGCTGCCTTCCCAGAAGGCACGGAGCCCACCGGGAGGGAGCGAGCGAGCGAGCGAGCGAGCCTGCCTGCGGTGCACGAACCGGGCTACCTTCACCGGAAGGGGCTATAGAAAGCCCCACCCCCACCCCAATGGCCGGTGAGACCTGCCCCAGGTGGGCGTCCCAAGCGGTTCCCGCCCTCAGAAGCCCCGCCCACCCGGCATGCGCCGCCGCGGACCTCCGCCTCCTCGGGCTTCGAATGGTAGCCCCCGCGCCGCCATTGGTCCTCCGCCTGGAGGAGACGCGCCCGATTGGCTGCCGCCCCGACCTCTTTTTTTTTTTTTTTTTTTGTCCGTCCGGCGTCGCCACGACCGCAGCCCTCGCGCAAGGTCCTCTGGGAGTTGCAGTTTTTCTGCGGGAGGAAGGGAGCGAAGCGGCCGCGGCTCACGAGTAGAAGCGGGATTCCCCGGCCGGGGAGGGCTGGCCCATATCCTCCCTCACTGTGTGTCCCGGTTGCGGCCTCGCTCCTCAGAAAAGAAGGGCGCTGCGTTTGGAGCGCTTCCAGCAGCGGGCAAAACGAACTCCCGCGCGCTGGGCTGAGTCGAGGGCTCTTCGGAGTGCCGCCCCCGGGCTGAGGAGCGTCGTCCTCTGCGACATTCCCCCCCCCGACCCGCTTCTCATGCAGGCGGCGCAATTTTCTGCAAAAGCCTCACGGGAGTTATTCCCCCTCCCCACCCCATAGACGTTAATAGCAGAATAACCCTGTATAATGCAAGGAAACCAATCTTGAGAAATAACACAAAAGTCGGATGGATTCAGCTAACTTTATTAATTGTAAAACTAAAAAAAAAAAAAAAACACCCAGATCCCCCAGAGAACAGGGATCTTCATAAAACCTATGAATTCATGGATATTTGCCTTAAGAAATGATATTTTAACTCCTGGTTTCATCCTGGTAGCGGCGTTTTTCCTTTTTAACAAAACCGGTCTGTGCAGATCAGTAGATGAACTTAACATAGGACTGAGGAACGAGAAACAAGACAGACAACATCCCTGCTCTTCCCCTTGTTCTCCTAGTACTTGTTTTATTCAGCCTGCATCTATCTACAGTGCAGCTAGTTGAAATCCAATATTTAGTGTTCAGTAGAGCTGTTCACAGCAGTAAACTTTTTATGTTAGCGATTCAAATGGCTAGACATAAGAAAATGGTACATACAATCAGACAGCAGTCTAAATGTTTTTAATATTGACATTCAAAGATATCTGCATTGTGCTGAAGGTTTAAGAACATAAAAATGTGATCCAAGAGGACGTCCCATTAGTCTGACATTACAGGATGGGAAGGCGAGGCTTCCAGGCGAGAGTGATGGGGCAGACGGTGGGGCAGGTAGCCCCGGCCATGCTCCTTTCGACAAACCTCGCCCAGGACGAGGCCTTGGTACCTCTCTCCCACACAAGTATACAGCAGCTTTTTTTTTCCTAATTAAGGAATGTCTTAAAAAAAATATCCTTTGATCTTTATACATTTAAAACTAAAAGACTTGATTAAATTAAGGACTCTGAGGTTAGTAATGAGTGAAATCATACTCTGGAAAGTTGACTTTCGGTACAAATAAAAAAGGGAGGGAGGACCACACAGCTCTACTTCCTAAAGCAGATAATCTTGCCTGCAAGTTTTGGGGGGGGTCACTAAGCCCATAATATGTGCAAAGAAATGCAATATGGGGAGCGATCCATGCAAAAGGACAGGGAAAACCGGTTAGGAATCTGAAAGGGCTAAACAAACAAACCAAAAATAAGCTTTATAAATACACTAACTGTAGGGTTAGCATCAGGTATACCACAGAGCAGACAAACGGCACTCTAGCAGGTTCAAATGCTTCCCACAACTGCACAGCGGAGTCAGGCCATCTTTGGTTGACTGCAGTACCCGGAAGGAGGAAAGCAAGAGGTTGGAGGCCAAAGCCTGTCAACTTTCGCTGGGCAGCTGAGCCTCAATGTCCACTCTGCAAATGGGGCACTTCTTGTTGGTAATTAGCCACTGGTCGACACACACTTGGTGGAAGAGATGCATACACGGAAGGCGCCTAAAAAGGAAGGAAGGAAAGGATCAGCAGTGCACAGGCTGGCCAATGGATTGGGTTTTTGATTTTCAAAAATAGGACCCTGGACCCCTCTAACTGATCAGGAAAGCCGTCTTTTGACAGGGCATCTTCTCCAGAACTATGGCCCTTGTAACAACAGATGGCTAAATTTGGCAAAAGGACCATGCGGGGCAAGAGCTGTGAGCTAATTTCTCTTTCAGGACAAGAGTTAGACTGCAAAGTGGAAGTGCGCACAGGGCCAGAGAGATCAGTTCCAGTTGGGAAATGTTAAGTTATTATCGTAGGGCGTAGACTGCAAAGACGCAAAATAAATTAAAAAATAAATTTCTTGCAGTAGTTTGTGGCATCAAACAGCTGAGCCAGAGCTTCCCCGGCTAACCCTAACCCTCGGGTTTTACTTCCAGAGCCTTGCTGCAAAACAGGTCACTTTAAACTGGTCCTGGAGCTGCAGCCTCAAAAAGAATGGACAGTTTCTCCTCTGCCCAGGATAATTTTTTGACCCCCACCCATACCAGTATTTGAGACAAACCGGTTGCAGCTGGCTGGAGCCTCCACCTCTCTAAATTTCCAACCTTCTGCAGTACACTTTTACAAAAACGATTCCTGGTCTACACCTGATCCACATTAGTTCAGTATCTCCAATAGATTTCCTGTTCAGTTACCTGACATCTTCCCCTTCCTCTAATATAGATAAACATATGGTACACTTTTCCTCGGTGTCTTCCTCAGTTCCTTCTTCCCCATCATGTTTGCAGTGTAGTTTCCTCTGTGAGAACCAATCAGTTGTTACCTTATTAGCAGAGATGACATTATTGGCAAACTGAATGAGATCTGTTTTATACACAATTATCATTTCTGTTACACCAATCCACTATGCATCCCCAACCCATACATGGTACGGTATTTTAAACAATATACAATTAAAGTTGGATAACAAATTTATCCAGCTGCTATTTCTGAATTCCTAACCTCTGGTACAATTATTTCAGTATCCCATAATTTTTTTGACAATTTCAATTGTTAAAACTAATTTGTCTCTGCTATTGTAAAAACGCCCAAGGCATATTTAGAGGGGAAAATGACCCTACACAAGGTGGGTCAATGAAGCTACATTATGTTCTCACAGTGATACAAAAGAGCTGATTTTTAAAAGTTCAAGCTCTCACTCACACACAAGCTGTCTCAATCAACTCAGACTATGTTTCTTTGTAACACAACCTTGACAACTGAGCAATTATTCCCAACTTATTTTTCCAAAAGCTCCATGATCAGAGCCTTCAGTGTCTTCTCTGATTTCAGGAACAGGTCACCTATTTATAAGGCTATTATTTGTCAAGTGTGACATGCTTTTTTAATTGTTTTCCAAGTAACAGATGCAATGGAAGTTGTTAAATACCACATTCCCAGCACAACCTGTGCCCCAACCCATCAAGAAAGGATCCGCTGGAATCTCCCATTTGCATGCAGGAAACTCAGAGAAGCACCAGAAATGAACCAGAGACTCAACGCGGCAAGGTGGGCAAAGAAGAGTGGGCAGAGTCCCTTCTCACTCAATTATCAGCAATTTGAATGACAGGCCAATTTGGGGCTCCAGGGTGGTTCCTAGATGAACAAAAGCAGACACAAAACCGTGCCCGACTTGGCCCCTCCTGGTGGAAAAGCAGGTTCCACACCTGGAATCTAGAAAGATTTGGGATTATCTGTCTCCTCCTAGAAAAGCAGCAACTTGCGAGATTCTGAGACACAAGAATCGATAAGCGTCTCTTTTTTTTGGGGGGGGGGGAGGGGGGGCTTTACAGGAAAACAGAGGAGCTTTGGGACACTCAATGGGGAAGTTCTTTAAACACCCATGAGACCTTCTCACCTTTTTGTACTTGTGGGGATAAGTGCATCTTTCAATGGTTCCTTGGGAAGCTCCGCGATTCACATTTCCTAAACGTTCTTCCAGATGGATTAATTCCTGGAATCAAAATGGAACAAAAGATGTTGCCATCTCGGTGCTCTCTCCCCAATGTACTAATTAAGTAATTAAGATGCAACTTATCTGACAAGTCACACACAGGGCAGCCTTTACTGTTCAATGGCTCTACTGGGAGGATTTGTCCTGGCCCTGCCCTCGGCTTCCCTCTTCCCATGTCCTAAAGGCAAATGAAGTGGGGCAATGCAGCACAGCACACAAGGAGGGCCTGGAGACCTGTGACGCCGAACGCCAAGGACTGCAGGCAGCCTCCATGAAGCGGGGGAGGCCAATCACTTCAGCGAGTGAGACCTCACCTCGTGGGTGGGATGGTTCACTCCAGGGCTGCTTAAGGCTCCTTAGTGAGGACTAGAGGGAAAGGGCTGCATTTCCCCATCCCGCCCTCCGTGGGAGAGGATGGCGGTTGCCTGAACCAGTTCATCTGAAGGCCCTTCCGAGCTCATGAACTAGACTGGGGAATTCATTAACTCTCTGCATCTGATACTTCAGTTCCTCTCTGCCACCTTACTGACCAGCAGGCCCAAGGAGAAGGAACGGACCGTTTAGGACCAACTCTCCCCTTCCCTGAGCCAACTTAACACTCCCAGCCAGGGGAAGGATGGCGGCTGCTGCAGAAGCCGGAAAAAAAGCCCCTTCAAGCTGGAATGCCTACCTGCCCCCAAACCACAACAAAGGCCCGAGGGCATTGTGGAAAACGAAACCAGCGTGTCCCCTCCCCACAAAAGTTCTGCCACAAAGCTGAGGGTGATTCTATTACAAACCTCAAAATTGCCCCTGAAAGGGCCTCTGAATGAAGTTCCATCCAATCCCGATGAAATGTAACGGATGTGAGGGTAGCCCGCCATGTCAGGAACCTATTCAAATAGCAGAAGGGAGTTAAGTCTAATTGCAGAGCAGCTGTGTCATGTATTTAACTGTTCCCGTTGCAAAGGGAAGGAATTCGGTCTGGCAGATGGCATCCCTTCCTTTTCTCCCTGAGCTGCTCGACCGCCACGACGCCCAACCAGAAGGAGAATCTTTCAGGAAGAGGCCGGCTGTCCCGCTCAGGCTGGACCAAGTTCAGCAAGCAGGACTTCGGTTGTGCAACTATCCTGACTGGTGCTCTGGGCCTGCCTCACGTGAGGCTCAGATGGCTGCAAAGTGAGAATGAGTAAAATGGTTCTACCCCCATGAACCCTCTCCTCTGCCAGCCAGCCTCTTACCTTTCAGAAGACCGTAATTCAGACAAACAGATGGCGCTACCTGCAACGCTGACATGTATGAGGGTCTTCAACATGCCAAGAACTGTCCCAACATTGGAACAAGGCCTGAAATACCACTCTGAAAATCTATGTGACCCCTCCCCGCTCCAAAAATGTCCTTTGCTGTCCTACAAGTAGAAACAAGGGAAGTCTCCCTAAATATGGACCCAGATAAAACCTTCTCCTTTCATAAAACAAGCCAGAATGCAGCAGGCGCCTCCCATAACAAAGCAAAGATGCTGCAAAGTGACCAGCATCATGTTCAGAAAGTCAAACCCTCCAGACCCCAAGAGAGATCAGAGGCAACCAAACTCTCGAAAGTGCCCCCCCTCCAAGAAAAGCCCAGGCCCAATGTCCACGTGGGGAAGATCCTATCAACAACGCAAGAGGACCCCGCTCTGCTCTGCACAGAGCATCTCCCACCTTCAAGAATCCACTCAGCCGGCTGCTAGAGAACCATTTTCTTGTGGGATTAAGCTGCCTTGGGGCAACTTGCTTGCCTTTGCCTGCTAGTGAAAAAACAACATGACCAAGAGCTTTGATCCAGCTATGAGCAGGAATTCTTTCTCCCCTGGCTCTGTCACGTTCCCCTCGACCTTTGCATGTCCCTCCAGAGGTCACAGCGTGTCCAAACCAGCTCCCCCCCTTTCCCCAGCTGAGTCCAAAGACAGGCTCCAGTGCTTTACTGTAGCTGGTTTCCGCCCAACCCTCGCTCTTGTCCTCTCCCCAGGAGCAATTTCAGCCGGGTTCAATGCTGCACATCAGAAGTGCTTCAACGAGGCTCCAGGCTGTTATGTACCAAAGACAAAGGCACCCCTCATGATCCCACTTGGCTCAAAGCAGCTCCCAATTGCCTTAGATATTGCCCTTGAGGAAGGAAGTGCCCAACGTTTTTCTTGGTCTGTGGCTGAAGGGATTCTCAACTCCTGTCCAGTGCAGAAGGGGAAAGTCCCTTTTTTCTCCCATCCCCAAATCAACAGGAAAGAAAGCCACTACAAGACCTCACCCCCAGGACAGCTGGCACCCTGAAGGTAGCTTCAAACTTCGACCTGGGAAAGGCACAATTCTAAAAACACGGCTATCAAGTTCAACCCCAAATATGACTGCTTTAGGTAGTAAACTCGGATTAGTAACTCCTGACTTTCACATACTAATCAGGGTGTTTTCTAATTCCGCCGTCAAAAGCAACGACTGAATTAAGAGCATAAATCAGATGCAGAGGGTCAATGGACTACTGGAGAACGTAATTATTTTCTCAAACAAAACAGGTGGGCTTCGGTTCCCCTGCCAACTGAAGTCAGACTATCCCTCTCTTTTTGTCCCCCGTGGTCTCTTCGGGGACCCCCTAGAGATAGCCTGCTCAGACTCTCCCCTGTGAACCTGGCATGACACGACCGGGAAACAACCGACCGCCAGAGCCGCTTGCAACCGTCTCGCTTACCATTAAGGGAAGAGCGCCAATCTGCAAGTGGTGAAGCCGAGGGGGGGTGTGGTAGTGGGCCAAGTGCGGGTGCATCGGACCTGGCGGGTATGTCGCTGCAGTCACGCCTGCTTCGATGCCCAGTTCCCTGCACCCAAACAGAAAGTCCATTTGTAGCCAGGGCTTTTCTCACTCGCTCACAGCCTTCAGGCCTCTGTCCATGGATCTCGCGCCTTTGGGACCTGAACATTTCCAAGCTGCCTCCAATTCATTCTGATTGCTCCCGGCTGCCAGCTTCCCCTTCTTTGGGGAGACCCATCGCCCCGCCCCCGCAGGATATGGGGGGGTGGGGGGCATTTCGCGTGAGTGAGACTGGTCTCAAGTCAGCTTCACAATAGGTGACACAAAGCTATACCAACCCCCCGAGTCGAGTTACACCAACCAGGACAGGTTCCCTCGGATGGGGCGTGCACGTTTCAGCATCGAAGGGGAAAGGATGATGGATCACTGTTACTAACCAAGCCGACCTCTCTGGCGCTTGTCGAGGATGTGAAGACATGGTCTGTGGCACGTGAATGTGGTGGCCGTGGCCGTAGTTGGGATGCATCCGGTGAGGATGTGGTGGTGGCCGCTCGTGCGCCCGCCTGGAGGGGAAGAAAAAACTGATGGCTGCTGAGTCTGAACGGGGAAGCCCTCCCTGCATGGTCCCTGCAGGTCTGCCCCATCGGCTGCCCCTTCCAAACCAGCTCTGAACCTCAGCCGACGTTGATCGGGTCTAACAAAGCTCAAAAGGGCAGTCCTGGCTTGCCAGACAAGACACTGAGAAGCCAAGGGAAGAAGTTCGCTTGAGTCTCTGGGCACTGGAGAGGCAGCTTCTGTTCGCCTATGAAGTTTGCGCTTTTCTAAAACGACTGACGTTCTAAGGCCGGTTGAGCCATTTCTCAGTATTTCAAAGAGGGCTCAGTATCTACAAGTCCTATCTGGACCTCCTCCCTTGCCCAAATCCAGAAACTGGATGGAAGGCTTCCAATGCAGAGTGAGGCTTAAGCCACCATCGGGCATCTGCAGCTGGCGGCTTTCTCCAGTTGTGCAGCCCTCAGCCGAAGGTGGCCAAAGAAGGACGCTGCTCAGGCCACCTTCGGCCTTTGCTGGGCTCCCCTTGCACTACAGAGCAGCTGCCTTCCATTATGCCTCTCATGCCTTTCCTTCTGCAGCTCCAGAGAGCCTGGCGGGGTTGGCAGTGATCACCCTGGGTGTCTCTGGGTAGCCTCGCGCTCAGCTTCTCTTCACCTTCCCCCAAGGGTGCTTGTGGTGGGGAGAAAGAGCACAGATCTGGGCTTAAGACTCCTGCAGAGTCCGGGAAAGGAAGGAAGCATCAACAGGTAAGATAAAGGCAGGGGGCTCCACTTACTGCATCGGAGTGTGTGTGTGTGTGTGTGTGTGTGTGTGTGTGTGTGTACGATTTTAAGTGTCAACCACTCCAGAGTCACTCTGAAGTCAGGCGGCTTCTAAATCTACTAAGGACATAAATGGTCAAGCCGGGCCTTGCCAACTCTTTTCCTGCTGCAGGGCTGGCTCAAGGAAGGGGGAGGGGGAGATGGAGAGCTTCTACCCCAATCTGGCTGACGTACGTCGGATGCTGCATCAGGCGCCTCCTCTGGACCTCCATCCGCTGGATCACGTCGTGAGGGTGCAGCCGCTGGGCCGAGGGGGCGGCCGTGGGGAGATGGTGGGCACTGGGTAGGGGCTGGGGAATAGGGGCCGCTGCGTTGGCCAGTGGATGAGGGGGGGGGTTGGGGCGGGACTGGGTGGGAAGAGGCATGGGAAGAGATAGAGGGGTGGAAGGGATGGACGGGGTGAGGGATGACGTAGTCTACCTGTGGGGGAGCCTGGGGAGGTGCCGAGGGAGGGGGATTGCCATGGGAATGGGGGCAGGCTGCAGCCTGAGGGTGGAGGGGCCGCGTCAAGGAGGCATCTGAAAACAGAGGGAGAAGAGCAGCCCCGTTACTCCTTGGGGGGAGCCAACCCCACTAGGGTGCCCTCCCCTACCTTTCAAGCACCCCACTTACAAGGCGAGTGCAGGTAATGGCGGCAGGCGGCCTGGGTGGGGGGCTGCGGCTGGGGCACCATGCTTGTGCTGTAGCCATCCATACTGATTGGCTGACTGGCAGCGGTCCCCGCCTGGTGCCCATAGAGGGAGGTCCGGGAGGAGGAGCCCGGGCAGCAGGGGTCGAAGGCCGAAGCGCCATGGAAGGAGCCTCCCCCGGGGTTCCTGATGCCGCTGCTGCTGAGATCCACCGGCAGGGCCTGCTGCGCAGGGAGAGCGGCCGGGAGGGAAAGAGAAAGGGAAAAGGGTCCGGTTAACACCCCCCAGCCAGCACGAAGAGAAGTCAGACCACATCACGCTGTGCTCTGATCGTGCATTCCTGCCATTTATGCAACAATACAAATCCTCCCTCCCTCCCAGCCAATCCAGCTGCTCTGAAAGAGAAATCCAAGGAAGGGGGCTGGTGATAGTTCTGCACCAGGGATCCAACGGGCGCAGGGTTCCTTACCTCTCTTCAGGGAGGGCTGCATCAAAAGGGACGGCCCTGAATGACCGAAAGAAACACCCGGCCACAGCTGCCCAGCTGAGGGGCTGCTGTCCCAACTTGCCTGGTCATGGAAGGCAGTGCCAGTGCTGCTGCTGGGGCCCCCGGGGGCCGGGACGAGGGGAGGCCTGTCGACGGGACAGCTGGAGTCGCTGAAGGGGGGCGAAAGGGGGACGCCGGTGTGGGGGCTGTGGTGATGGTGGTGGTGCTGGAAGTGGTGGCCGTGCTGCTGAAAGCAGCTGGTGTGGGGCGGGACCAGGACATGCTGGTTCTGCGAGGAGACGCTGCAGGGAGAGTGCTGGGGGCAGCAGGAGGGCAGCCGTGGCATGGCCGGGGGCCCCGGTTCCAGTGTGTGATTGGAGGCGTTTCCTCTCGCGTCATCTGCCATGGGGAAGGAAAGCAAACGGGCCTGAGCTGTAGCGATCCGAAGGTGAGGGTGGCGAGACCCCATCGGGAAGCACCGCAAGCTGTGCAACAGGCCCTAGGCAGACTGAGGGGGGGGCAATGAGGACAGAGTGGGGCCCCAGTGCCTGGGTCAGCCTGACTATCCTGCCCAACATTCAGCTTCCTCTCCAAGGCTCGGCATTCTCTGATCACAAGCACGGTCCCTCTACCCTCCAGCCCTGAGCCAGAGTTTCTCTCCCCACCCCCACCCTGTGTGTGGACGGCTGCAAGTCTGGTGGCTGCCCTCAATGTCTTCCCTGCCCAGCAACAGCACCCACAGGGCAACGTTTGCCTCTTCAGTAAATGCGGAGAACGCCTCGTCCCTTTCCATCCCAACGCAGGGGACAAGTGCAAAGCCAGGCTCTTGGTCCATCAGTGGCCTCCCTCCCTGCCCTGCTTGGCCCCGCAACAACCGGGACTCCTTTGGCCTCCTCCTTGCCTGGCACACACCAAACCCAGCCTGCCCTCTTCACTCAGAGTCCCACCTCCGAGCCAGCAGAAAGCAGCTCATGGCTGGATCAGGGGAGGTCATTTTCCTGGGATCGGCACACAGACGACACAAACCCCACTGACATCTTCAATACTACAACACAAGCGCCCCTTCAGCTGTGACAGGATCACAATTCCAAAGAGCAGATGGGATCCCCTGGGCTCCGTTTCCTACCTCCTGTCGAGTTCCCAGCCGTGCTGCCGCTGTTGGATAGGAGAGCCGAGGGCTCCGGCTGCAAGGGGGGCTGGCTGCCGGAGATGCCCGAGGCCCCTCCGGGGACCTGCTCTGAGGTGGTGGCGGTGGGGCCCCCCTCGGAAGCAGCACCGGCAGCCTGAACGTCCACTCTGGAGGAGGTGGTAGGCACCACGGCTGGGTCTACAACGAAGGAGAGACGTGGCGGTTTGCGTTGGTGGCCCAAAATGTGTTTCTTGGCGCAAGTACCAGGTGCCCAGCAGAGGCTCTGAAGGGAGCGATCGCAATCGAACTATTTCCACCCAGGGAGGGGCAGATCCGGGGCTCGGCCTCCCAGCCACCTACCGTCCTCGTCCACCGTGAGGTCCACGACTTCAGCTGCATTCTGCCTCAAGGGCTGGATGACCGTGGAGACTCGGCTGCGGTTCCGCTGCTCTGCTGGCCGTGAAGCATGGGAGCCCGAGCTGTGGCCCCAGTGGGATCGAGAATGCCCAAGCGAGGATCGAGCTCTGATCGTAGGCAATAGAAAAGGGGGCACAAGCCGTTTAAAAAGGGCTCTTTCTCCCTTCCTTCCCCAGCCTGAGTGAATCACACACCTTGCTCCACCCAGAGAAGCCCTTGCTAGACAGGAAGGGTCAGAAGCGAAAGGCCAGAGCCAGGGCTGCTTCTGGGTGACCAGCAGATGGCAAGAAGGAAGGAAGGAAGGAAGGAAGGAGAAGGGCAAGGGGCAGGAACCACGGGTAGCCTCGACTTACAAGAACAAAAATTTCCATGGCTGGGCAAGACAATCGCTAAGCGTATTTTGCCCCATCTTACGACCTTTCTTGCCCCGGCTGTTAGGTGAATCACTGCAGTTGAATTAGTAACACAGTCGTTAAGTGAATCTGGCTTCCCCACTGACTGCTTATTAGAGGGTCAAAAAGGGGGTCACATGACCCAGCACCCTCTCACTGTCATAAGTCCATGCCAGTTGCCAAGCGCCTGGACTTTGGTCATGTGACCATGGGGATGCTACCACAGTTGTAAGTGTGGAAAATGGCCAGAAGCCCCTTTTTTCAGTACCACTGTAATTTTGAACGGTCATTAAATGAATGATTGTAAATTGAGGACTACCTACATAGACAAGAACATCCCTGGCAGTCTCTAGATTCAGGCAGATATTCCAATTGTCAGAAGGAGGCTAAAACAAGGGATTTGTTTGAGGGATCTCCATCTGGGTCTCTGCAACAAGGTCCTGCCTTCTTCACTTCCGGAGGTCAAGCAATCCCACAGCTGCCCAAAGAACCCAGCGGGGCCCGTCTTACCGATAGCTCTCTCCCACAGTGACAATCTCTACTTCGCTGTCTGTTGAGGTAACATTGATTTCTTCATTGGCGGTGACTTGGGGAGTTGAAGATGCTTCGATCACCACCACATCTTCATCGAGGCTCCCTGAAACACAGCACCGAAGGAAAAAGGGGGATTCGAAAACAAATTCTATCAGGAGTGATCTGCCAGGATGGTAAGGGATCTACTGAGAAAGGCAGGCAAACAGAGTAGGCTATAGATAAAAGCAGCAATGCAACCTCTGGCTCTGGCCATCATGCTCTTCCTCCGAGTGTCACCGTGTCCAAGGAGCGTTCCAGCTCACAGTTAGACAGGGCAAGAGAAGCCCTGCCCAGACCCTAGGAAGCCAAGTAATTGTACACAACGGAAGTTACACTTTCCTGCTGTAGCATCCAAAGAACTGACAAGACACCCTCCTGCCCCAGCACCAACAGCCCCATATCTGCCCAATTCTAGCAGGGGTCAGCATCATGAGAGCCTGGCGCATCACAATAGAAGTCAGCAGCAGGAGCTGCTTTGGGGAACTGGATCAAGTAACAGCTGGAAGGGCCAGGAATCCTGGCATGCAACCTTCTCTCCCTTCCTGCCATCCATCCATCCTGTTCTCCAGCGATCTAAAGACAGGCCCTCTCGGAGATTTCTCCCTTCCCAGGTGCAGGCACCGGCAAGGCCTGCGGGCAAACGGGAGACCCGGAGCAGCCTCTTTACCTGAGGGAACTGCAGTGCTGGTTTGGTGGTTCTCCCCAGCTGACACAAAGAGCTCTTCTTCTCCTTCAGTGGAGGAACTGGAAGAGGATGCGCTGCTGAGGTCATTCTCACTGGTGCTACTGGAGCTGGGCAGCAAAGCGTACTTCTGTCGAGCAAAGACTTCCCTTTTTTTCCGCTGCATTAAAATCCGCTCTTTTTGGTTCTGTGTTCGTTGCGTAGAGCTACTTTTCACAAACCGCTTCCTAAAGGGAAGTCTTCTCCGAGAACTACTGTTGTGGAAACAGGGCCTTTTCAGTAATATCCCTGAGACGGAGTCCGCCTCTGTCCGGGGCCACTTTTGTGGCCGAGAACCATGGATTCTGCTGGAGGCATTTAAGACGGCCCGAGCCTGCCGCACGGGGGCCACCTCCTTGTCCCCGTCCGATGTTTCTGTGTCAGAGTCTCCAAAATGCAAGCTGGACGAAGGTGAAGAGGCACAGTCGCTAAAGGAAGAGTCATTGTCCTCGCTTTGTGTATCGAGACGTTGCATCGTCCCTAAAATGGGGGGCGTCTCTTTGCCCCCACAGTTCGGAGCATAGGAAGGGCCAGCCTGCTGGCTCTTGCGTTTCTTCCTCGCGACAATGGCTTCTTGCGCAGGTCGACTTCCGTTCAGGTCTTTCTGCTTCTGGGTGTCGCCACAGAGGTGAGAGAATTCATCCCCCACTTTGCTGGCAATCATCTTGACTTCTTCCCCGGGGAAGTTTTTGGCTGCCTCAGAGGGTGGAGGGTTCAAGAGGATCCCCTTCAGGTTTTCCTGGCTCTTTGGTGCACCAGAAGAAACGTCACTCTTCATATCCGCTTCTAGCGTATAGACGCTATGACATTGAGGGGCCCATTGAGACATGGGAACACTGCGCAGGGGCCTAGATGGAGACAAACATAAGACCCAGTTACTCTCCACCTCCCAGGACTGCTAAGGAACTTCAACTCCCAGAATTCCCCAGCCAACTATGATTGACAAACATTGGCTACGAGGCGCCTGGTCGGAGTGACTTCTACCCTTCCCCGAGCAGCCAGAAATCCCTGGTTCTGCAGCCTTCTCTGCTTCCCCCAGAGCAGCCCCTTCCCTGCCAACAGCCTCTGGTGTCTCAAGCCAAATGAAGCCAGAATGGAAGGACATGCAAAGACAAGGCGGGGCACCAGAAAGAGTTTTTCACCTGTGAAGGAACCACTAGGAATTTTAGATTTCCTATGGTTGGAGGAAGTAATAAATGCTAATTATATTTCTGCAAATATCGCTGTGTTAAAATGCTATTGATTGTACTGAGGATAGTTTAGGTTTTCACACAATGCTAATCATTTTATCGGCTACTGTAACTTGAATAAACTAAATTAACTTTAAATTTAGAAATAATTCCTAATAATATTAGGGAACACAAGATTGCTTCCCAAATATTCTGGTTGATGCCAGAAACTAAAATCACAGGAGGGAAATGATACAATCAAGGCAGAGAGATGTACTGCAGAACTGGGGCTTGTTTTATTAAGGGCAAGAGACATAAAGGGCCATGTGCTTTCTTTCCTCCACTCTTTCCTCCAGTGTCTCTCTCCCCCTCTCACCCCAATATGTGTAAAAGACTGGAAGGGATCTCACTAAACAAACCATCATTAATTAGCATAACACTCTTAGTTGCTAATTATGGATTCCAAACCACTATGGTTTTGTTCATACAAATTAAGCCAAACCAGCTGTACAAAGGCTCATTGGCTTGAACTGAGTAGTCCAATTTGTCTTTGGTTAAATTGTGAATCCATGAAAAATTGATATTTATCCACAACGCAGAGAGAAAATTCAGGATGTGAAGCTTAGGTAGGCCTGGGCAGGCATCTGCTTATAGGGGACCCTGCAGGGGGCAGGAGGGAATGTCTTGGACACCTGCTTCCCAAATCCCGCACCCAGGTGAGAATTGGCTACTACTGTCCTCCTGGTCATTTTCTTAATTAAAAGTTATATTGCTTCTCCACATTTGGGCAACACCAGCAATGAAAAGGTTGGCTATTAGGTTCACTCTAGGCTAGAGCATCCATCCAGGACGGCTGTGGTAAAAACAGTCAGCCGGTAAGTCTAGCTTAATTAGCAATTACACTTCAGAGTCGTTAACAATTTCCTTTATTTTACACCTTATAGGATTGTGTTAGACAAACTTAAAGCATTCTCAGCCAGAATCCAACAAGGCCTCATTGCTAGTTGAGAGCAGAGTCATACCCAAGGCATTCCAATCTTTCTGGCAAATGCATCCATTCCTCCCAGAGGCATCTACCAGAGTTTTATAAACTTTAGCAAAATGGTCCAGGTTACATCAGCCTTCCCACATTGGTTCTCTTAAGTATCCCAGCAATTCAAATGGGTTGCATCCATGAGAAAAGCACTTGGATTGAAAGCACCATTTTTACATCAGGGAAAGTGGGGTGCCCAGGTTGGTTCAAATCTCCTTCTGGGAGCTGCTCCCTCCTTTGCCCACAACAGAAGGGCATAGAGAGCCCCTGATGCCACAGGCCCAGATCCATCGTATTTAGGATAAGCAAATCAACTTTTCTAGCCAGCCATTCCAGCTCACCCTCCAATCCCGTGCAAAGTCCGGATTTTGTTCCTGCCAGACTTGGCCTTGCCAAGACTGAGTGATAGGCAATGGCAGGTCCAAGTTATTTTGCTAGAGAAGCCGTGAAGTTATGCTACCTGGTGCTGACCGGACTGGCTCAGTCAGGGGCTTCCTGTGTCCCCCTGGCTGCAGTGGGGGCAAGAAACTTTTCTAAAACTGTAATTTAGCTGGGGAAATCCTTGTATACTGCCCATTAACAGCCCCCAGCCCACTATTTATACAAGCCTTTCCCACACATTACATTCCTTTCTTCCTCCAGCTTTTTCCAAAATTTTCTGTTATGATTTTTTCCCACGTGATTTAGAGCCTTAACTGTCAACGATGAGAGAAATAAAGGTTAGAAACTGGTTTTTAAAAGGTCTGTGTCTCTTTGTTTATAGTTTATAGCCAGCCAGTCACCTTGCAGGGGAGATTGGTGATATTAAAAATTTAATAAATAAAATAAAATAAAATAAAACTTTCCCAACTATAATCTTTTTTTTGTCCTTATGCTAAACAGTACATTATTGCCAACTGTCATTGTTCTACACAAAACCCAGCATCAGGGCTACTATTACTGGATTGCTCATTAATGGTTGAAGAACCTGGTACAACTGTGGCCATAAAAATGGAACATGTTTCTGATATCCTTCTATTAACTCAGCTGAAATTTCCCCTTTGGTGCCTCAGCAACTCGGCCTCCGGTGCAAGTTGCCCGACCGAGAGATTCAGGGAATATTATTCAAATAAGGTGAATTGGCACCAACCGGCATTCCTGGTCCCGAGGGGCACCCCGGGGGTCTCACAGGGGCTCCAAAAGACGCGCACTCCATTCCAGCTGAAAGCCATTGGGGGTCGCCCAGGGAGAGGTCTCGGGGCCAATTCAGAGGCCCCTCGGAATTAGGGACGGGGGGCGAAGCAGCGCGGACACCTTGGAGCCACCAGCCTTGCAAGGGAGGCCGGCCGGACGGGCTGCAACCCCCAGGGATCTCGGATGGAAGCGGGCCTGTCAGAAGGACCTGAAGGGGGCAGCTACAAAAACCAGCCAGGAAGGGACGAGGAAGCATCCAAGGGTTCAGTCCTGGCTGAAGGGCGGGCGGGGGGGGGAGGGAACCCATCTCAGACGCCCCCCCTCTTATTTAAAATGCAGAGAGCGACCCTCTGGGCCTCGGAGGAGGAGGAGGAGGGGGAGGGGCAGCGTCTCTGGGAAGGAAAAGGGCCAAGAATTCCCCATCCGGGGCCCCCGTTAGGAAGCGCCCCCTCCCCCCCGCAGGCCCGGCCTTCTCTGCGGCTGGATGCGGGGAGGCCTCGGCGGGCGGCCTCCGCTCGGGCGCCCTTTTGTCTCCGGGGAGCGACCCTCCGCCGGCCTGGGGGTCCCTCGGGGCTGCCACGCAGTCGCCTCCCCCGCCCGGGACCCCAGCCGCGCACCTCGAGCGGCAGAGGCCTCGCCCGCAAGCGCCCCCAGCCTGGGCGGACGATGGGCGATGTAGTCCGCCCCGCGGGCTGCTACACGAAGGCCCCCCCCGGTCCGCGGCCTGCGAGAGCCCGGCGGCCCCCGCCCCGGAGCCTACCTGAGGGGGCCGAGGCGAGGGGCGGCGGCCTAGCCGGGCCCAGCAGGCGCCGGATCCCTCGCCGCCGCGGCGCCGCCTCCGCCTTCCTGCCTTCGCGGTGCGAGGCCGCCGTCCCGCGAGGGCCGCCGCTCTTCTCCGGCCCCGCCGCCGCCGCCTCGCCCGCCGCTCCCGTCCTCCCTCCCTCCCTCTCCGCGGAGGCAGCAGCGCGACACCCGCGACGCTTTACGGCAGGCCGCCCGGCGCCCCCAAGAGGCCGCGGCTCTCTCGCGCGCCCGCTTCCGGATCCCCGTGGACGCCGCGGGAGGGGCCGCCTCCGCGCTCCCCTAGCTGGCTCGGAGGGCTCGCATCGCTCCCTCGGGAGAACCCCGCGCTCTCGCCCGCCGCCTGCGCCTCCGCCCGCCCTCAGCGGCCGCTTCCGCCGGGGACGCCGCAGCGCAGCACGGAAGAAGCGCCGCCGCCCCGCAGGCGTCGCAGAACCCGAAGTGTGGGGGAAACGCTCTGGGCGGCAGTCTCAGGCCCTTTGCCAGCGACGGAAAAGGCCCGTCTAGGCCCGCACGGAGCGCCCCCTGGCGGCCGGGGGAGAGAGCGCGGCCGCCAGCGCCGTCTCCGGGGAACGATGGCCCACCTTTCCGGGTTGTTGTGCACGCGCTGCGATAAAAGGCGCCGCGGGCGGGCTCGGGCGTTCCGGCTTCAGGGCTGCCGGAATTGAGCGGCGGCGGCGCGCTGGGAGAAGCTCAGAGGGAAGGGAAGCGGGTCCCGAGGGTCTCCTTGCGGCCGGCGGGAGCATCGCGCGTCCTGGTGCCGGGGCGCAGAGCCCCGCCGCGAGTCCCCGCCAGGCTGACCGGCGAGCGGCGTTTGCCGGACGCGCTCGGTCCGGCCGGCCCGGCCATCGGGAGCCCCGCCGCCCCCTCCGACTTCAAGCGCCCGCCCGGCGCCGCGCCGCCCAATCGGCGGCCGGGCCGTTCTGCGCAGGCGCGCCCGGCGGCATCCGGGTCCTGTGGCGAGGCGCGCGCCCAGCGAGGCCGCGGGTGGGGGAGGGGCGTCGTATTGTGGCCGCTGCCGAAGCGCCGCAAAATGGCCGCCGCGCCGTCTGGAGCCGCCGCCCCCGGAGCGGCCCCGCCGGAGGGAAAGCGGATCGCGGAGCTGCGCGTCATCGACCTCAAGTCGGAGCTGAAGCGGCGCAACCTGGACACGGCCGGCGTGAAGACCGTCCTCATCGCCCGCCTCAAGCAGGTGCGCCCTGCAGAAGGCCGCGGGCCCAGGCAATGGCGGGCCGGGCAGGCGGGGAGGCCCGAGCGGGGAGGGGGGAGGGCGCGGCGGCTGCGGAGGGGCTCCCCTCCTTCGGTTCCCTCCCCCCCAAGACCGTCCGCGGCTCGGCCCAGCCTCTGCCCCGGGAGACGCCCGGCCAGGCAGGGAGGCGGCCTTCCCGGCTTCGGATGGGCCTGGGCGGACTCAGAAGCCGTGGCCAAGCGAGCACGCTTCCTCCCCCTCCCCCTCCCCGGCCGAGGGTTTCTCGCCTTGCTGGGCAAAGGCTCTTTTGGGGGTGAGAAAGTTGCTCGGAAAGCGTGTCAGGAGAGCCTGGGCTGAAATGGAGCAACCTTCCCGAAGTGACCAAGCTGCCAGGCTGCTCTTCCCTTCTCCCCTGCCGTTAGGGCTCTTCTTTCAAACGGTTCCTCCAAAATGCACTGAGCTTGAATGTCACGCTGTAGGTGCCAAATGATAATAGAAGGGCAAAATGCAAGTATAAAATAATCTCTTATTATTTTCTATTAGGCTATTGAAGAGGAAGGAGGAGACCCTGATAATATTGAAATAGCAGTTTCGACAGATGCCCTGAATAAGAAGCCAACCAAAGGAAAAGGTTAGAACTTAAGTAAAACGGTTTTGTGAATGATGATCAGATGGTCTGTTTGCTTACAGAAAAATATTTTAAAATGAGTAAAATTACCTTCTTGGGTGCTGAAATGCTATCTAACTTCGTTGGCCTTGATTGGGGGAAAAATGACCGCCAATAGCAATTGCACTTCTGCTTATATACTGCTCCACAGCACTTTACAGCACTTTACCCTGAGTGGTTTGCGATGTCAGCGCATGGCCCCCAACCGACTTGCAGAAGCGCTATGGCATCTCCGGGATTGATTGAAGAACCACGTTTTTAACGTTCTCCAGAAAATTAACAAAGATGGGGCTGTTTTAGGTTTCAGTCTATTTGTTTAAAGTATTTACCAGTATGCCATAATAAAAGATTTTAATTAGTATGTCCTGGCTTCTAGGTAAAAAGCAGGAAATTGATGAACTAAGTGGTGATGCTTCCGTGGAAGATGACTCCTTGGTTAAGGTAATATTATGAGAAACAAAGTTGGGGATTTTGAGCATCCTTCCTTGGGAAAAGATCATTAGAGCTTCTGATGCAGATTCCTGGGTTTCCTCTGCACACTTGATAATTGCAGAATTTTGTTTGATTTCTAAATAAATATGAGAGCTTCTAAACTGCTATCCTTGCTCTAACAAAACTATAACTGGACTGCGAATCAAAACAGCAGTGATAGCAAGGTATTATGAAAGCTCAGTTCAGGAAGCATAAACAGCTTCCTAATTTGCTGGAGAAACCTCACTAAATTGGCCATTTCCCTCTGCTGTGTCAAATGTTCATATTGAAAGGAGTGTGAACTGGAAACCCACGATGCAAGTGATCATGATGGAAATGATGAATTGAAAGAATCTGAAGAATCTGCTGAAAATGAAGAATTCTTGAATTCTACCATGCTGCCTCGTGCCGATAAGAAGAAATCTAATTTAAAGCAGATAGAGAAAGAGTTGGAAAATCAGGTACCCTACAAAATCCCTTAAACAGACACTGTTCTCCCAATTTCCAGATAACGGAAGATGGCACTTGTTACATTCTGTGAACTAGTAAGACAGGCCACCAAGTCATTATTGTTTCCTCCTTCTGCAATGTTATTAGTCTTTTCTCTTGGTGATGCCTTGGGGGGCTTAGCTGAATACCCTTCCCACTGTGTTCTTCAGAAAAGTGGCAGCCCTGATTTAGCATTGTCACCTGGGATCCAAGGGGTCATAAACTCCAGAGGTTCTTTTACCAGGCTGGCTATATTGGCACCTGCTGTCCTTTGGGATAGAGGTAACTGGCCGTGGTGTTTTGGCATTAACGGGTGAAGCATTAGATGGGCTCAGGTTTGGCTTTCTTGCTTATCAAATAAAAGCCATAAATTGTAATCTGGTGGCCAGCCTTTGAATATAAATTTTATTTTTAGTGCGTCAGCAGAGACAAGAAGATAAATAGATGTTTCTTGGATTTATGAGGTTTAATAGTTACTATTCTACATTCTTTCATCACACGCATAAAGGTAGAAGGTAAAGGAGTCCCTGTTTACTCCGCTAGTAGTTGTCGACTATAGAGGGATGGTGCCCATCTCCATTTCAAGGCTGTTGAGCCAGCACTGTCCAAAGACATTTCCATGGTCATGAGGGCCAGCATGACATCATGGAGCACAGTTACCTTCCCACCGAGGTGGTACCTGTTTAACTACTCGCATTTGCATGCTTTCGCACTGCTAGGTTGGCAGCAGCTGAGGCGAAGACTCACCCTCTTGTGTGGCACTTGAGTCTTGAACCTGGGCTGCCAAGGTGACAAGCCCAGCATCTTAACCGCTGAACCACCATGCCGCCCCCATCTCACACATTCCCCCATCTCACACATTCCCCCATCTCACACATTCCAAATATGTATTTCATTAAAGAAAAAAATGCAAGGAAGGAAAAAATACCCTGTTAGGAATCCTGAAGAAATGATGGCTGGAAGTCTTTTTGTCCTCTGCAGAGCTAGTGGTAGATCCTGGTGTACTTGATGATCCTGGCTCAGCGTTCCTTGTGCTTTACTCCAGCCATAGTTTGTGAACTCCCATGTCGAATGTTACTGTCCTTTTGAGTGACTACGTTAGTGTCGTATGCCTAAAAGCTTGTGTGGAGGTTAGCTCTTCATCCCAACAATTTGGGTGAAGGCAAGGAAAAGAAGCAGAACCGTCTTCTTATTCTATTCAGTATTGTGTTACGGTTAGAGGAAGTTCCCTGTTTAGGATATTTTTGGGGCCCTACATTATTAGCTATAGCTTACTTTATGGGGAGACGGTGATCCATTAACCGTGGATGGTGTCCTGTTTATTGACTTGATCAGTGTGCTTTGAATGAGCTCAGTTTTCTAAAGTGCCATAAACATGTCTGGAAGAAGCCTAAAGTGGCAATGTGCAGTGAAGCTAGAGATGCTGGAGCCCCTTTTGGGGCTCATCGCTGGCTAGGCAGGGCTGCTACTTCAGAGGAAACTCCAAGAAGAGTGCCAGATTACCAGGTCTTGCTTGGATGCCTTCCTGGTGACTCAGTGCAGCAGCTACTTAGAATCAATTGTCCAAATGCAAGTTTAGTATTAATACATCAATGTTTACATATTCATAGTAAGCCAATTTATTTAGTCTGCTTTGATTTATTTCTTCATTTTAGTGCATCGATATTCAAGATCTGGAAGATGACAATTTTGCTCCCACTCATGTAAGTTCCTAAATAGCTTTTGAAAGATTTATTGAGAAGCTGGAAGTAGCTGCATTTAACCTACTGTAAAATAATAATATTGGCCTGTTTGAAGTTTGAGATTTTGTTGTAGTATCCAAAAAGATGTGTACATCTCTGACTTATGTCAGGTTATCTGGTGCTTCTTACGAATGGTGAAGTCACTGACTGTACGTGTGTGGGTGTAGGAGTGACTTGTAGGACAAGCCTTCGTTTCTGATATAGAATGACACAAAACCTGGTGTTTCTTTAAATATTCATTTTCTGTTGGCTTCATTTCTAGGTATTCCTGCTTTTATTGAGGGCCCTCTCCCTCTTCCCCTTACATGATCTGGAGTGCTTCTAATAAAATAAGGGTGCGATGCCAGCTTTTGTGATCATCCATCCAATGTTGCTCACACTCTGTTGAAGTGAGTGGGGAGTGAACAAAACTTGAAGTGACTTAATCAGAGAAAAAGGAATGTTTGCTGATTTTCAGTATCCCAAGCCTCAGTATTCATAAAGAAGTTTGAAGTGGCTCAAATGCTGAACTCAGCACAGATAGACTATCAGATTTTTCTCTGAGAATTTCTTGATTTTCTGAAAAATTGGCCACAGAAAAGTGACAGTGCCTCTCCCAGCTGCATCATACTATATGTTTTGAATGTCCCTTTCTAAATAGTAGAAACAATGGACTAATTGCAGCTGTGATTAGAGAATAAAGAAAATTCAACTGCATATAGATTTCTATAAACGGGAAAACTGTAATTGAGCATAGTGTTCCAATAGCATATCTTTGCTCATTTGAATGAATGGCAAGTTTGTTTTCTTAGTAACCTGAACGTCATTTCAGAATATTTATTTCTTTTTTCTTTAATTGGCAGGACGGAGAAGAGAATGAGAGAGGTATGTCTGAATTTCAATAGAGTTTTGAATGTACTAACATACTTCAGGTTGCTCCCACCCTACCCCACCCTTTGGAAATAACAAGTGCCTTGGTTTGCTCCTTAAAAATCATCTCCCTAGTAACAGCCATTGCCAAAGAGAGTGGCTGAACCTCTGTTCGGTTGGCTTTGTTCCTCCAACTTCACTTACTTCACTGGATCCGTACATACGGCCCCTCGCAGGCCTTACTCGACAAAAGATGCTAAATTCTTTCGATTTAAGCCTTGTGGATACGGTAAGTCTTGAGGTCTACGCTGCACCTTGCACTGCAGTAACCAATAGCTGCCCAACGAAAGCTAAATGCTCTACAGAATGGAATTGGAAAGCCCTTCAGACTGTGGACCATGCCCTTCTTTCATGCTCTGGCAATTGTCATACCGTTCTTTAAAGCCATAAATGAGAGTCATCTCCTCAGTGATACTCCTAAAAGCCAAACTGGATGAAACTCTCAAGACTTCTGTGAAGAAACTCCTCGTGAGCTCCCTTCAGGATCTTGCAGGTTGTAGTCCAAAGGACGTGATGGAATCATTGTGACTTCAATGAAAAGATGCCCTCATGAAATGGACCCTTAATGTGTGCAAGCTCAGGCTTGGTCTTTCTAAGGATTCCCACGAGTGAAGAAGCCTCTTCAGGGAAAGCAAGAGTGCCGGGACAGACCGCAACAGCAGGATTGAGGACATTTGCCAGCTGGCCTTTGGATGAAGACTGCCAATCCAGGGTGAACTTTGGCTTACGTGCATGAAAACCTGCAGCCAGTCTTTGGAATGACAATGCAGCTGGCAACAAAAGGCAACACGGAGAAGGTGAAGGTGTTGAGCTCTCAGAAGCAGACGGGAAGACAAAGTCCTTGATCCCGAGAAGTGCAGAGACCTTGACTTCGGCCTCCTTAAGCCACGAAGAGGAGCAGATCTGCACATGGAAGCCCACAATGGAGGCCAGATACTTGTACTGAAGAATAGGTATCTCATGGATGGAATCGTTGTCTGAACCCTGTTCAGGATTGGTGTTTTTGTCTAGAAAATTTGTTTACCATGAAGAATGAATGATCCTGGGTTTATATGTTAATACCCCTTATGTTCTTTCCCTAACCTTCCATCAGTTCTAATAATTGGCTTTGTATTTTCTAGGTCCTCTCTTCTAGCTTATGCATATGAAAATGTTTAAACTTCTTGTTTTGCCATATTTATTCCTGTTAAATCCTCTTAGATAAAGCAGGTTCTGGTGATGGTACACAAGAAGTATCTAAACCTCTTCGTTCAGAAGAGAGCCTAGCTGAGGCTGATCACTCGGCTCAGGAAGAGATGGAAGCTAACGTCTCTCTGAAAGAAGCTGATGATGATAACATATCGGTTACAATCCAGGCCGAAGATGCCATCACTCTGGATTTTGATGGGGATGACCTTCTGGAAACAGGTAAAAATCTGAAAATTACAGATTCAGAAGCAAGCAAGTCAAAAGATGGGCAAGATGCCATTGCACCGAGTTTGGAGAAAGAAGGCAAAGACTATGAGATGACCAAGAACCATAAAGATGGTAAGAAGGAAGACTGCGCGATGGGGGAGCCTGTCAAGAAGGAAGCCCGAGAAAGCTCGAAGAAAGCAGAATCTGGAGACAAAGACAAGGATACTTTGAAGAAAGGTCCCTCGTCTACTGGGGCCTCTGGTCAAGCAATGAGGTTTGTCTTTCTATGTCAGTTCTTTAAGGTACTGCCAGCATTCAATAAGATCACTCTGCATTAAGGTGGTAGCAGCAAGAAACTTATAATTAGTATCTTATGCTCCTGCCTGTAAAATATTTTGATGGCCGTAAGTTACCTGTGTGGTTTTTTTTTTAAAAAAAAATAATAATAATCAGGATCTTCGTATATGCATTGACGAATTGACAGCATTTTATTTTTTGTTTTTTCAAATAGTCAAGTTTTAAGTAGCCTTGTGATGATAATGAACAACTCTCAGTTCTGAGAAACACCAAAATGAAGCCAAGTCCCAGTCTTGAAATGTGGAGAAGATTACCATATATCCACTGAATAAAATTGTCAGAAAATCTAGATCTTCGGGCATCTTGGGGAGAATCAGTGCAAGAAGCCATGATGCGGGGAGATCACTTTTCCTCCAATTGCAATGCATCCCTGCTTTTACTCACACACCTCATTCTCCTCCCCCCCCTTTTAATGATTTGGTTAATAGTGTAAGATTCTCAACAAGCAAGTTCTGCTTGTTCAGTCTCTGATTTGTTCCTCCTCCTAGCTTGGCCAAGGAGTCTAAAGAAAGCAAGAGCACCTCCAAAGATGACAAAGGTAATGCGCTGTGTCTGCAGAAGAAGCGGGTGCTTCTGACTTGGGGGAGGGAGCAGGGAGAATTGCTGCTAGGTCTCCTTGAGGGGGAAATGCTCCTTCAGCTGCTGCCTTTCTGGCAGAAGGTTTGGCTTACTGTTTCTCGTTGCCTGATTTGAAAACTCCTTTGAACAGGAGGCTGCTTTTCAGTTGGGAGATTTGGCTTTTGGGATTTCTGATTTTGGGTGGGGTGCCTTATTGTTGGGGTAGAGAATGTAACGGATCTCTAAATTTTCAAAGAACCCTGGAAAAGAAAGAAGGAATGGAGAATTAGGGGACGACTGGCTTCCCACTGGGTTCTTTGGTCATGCTTTCTCCTTGGTGGTGCTAAGAGCAAGCCATCTTGCTAGAAAACTGATTCCAAACTGTAGGAGTTTCCTTTCTGGTGCTGAAGTTGGTTTCTCTAATGCGTTGGTGACCAGAAGTTTCCTGCTCAACATGATGGATTTTCTGCCTGATGATGCAGTTAAAAACACTGTGGCATGTGGCACATTTTTGCTCTCTTGTATTTCCACAGTAAGAGGAATTTGCGGAATTTAAGCAGCTAAGATAATATTGATGCTTAATATTGATCAATGATTTCAAAAGGAGGTTTGGTATAGAAATGTTTCTTGAAGAGAGTGAAGAAATGTTCTTTGTTGAGACATGAAAAATAATGCTTTGATTGTAAAAAGTTACTGAAAGAACAATTCTAAATGTTGTGAATTAAATTCTTTTCCAATTATAAGTAAATTGTTTATATGAACATTTAAATGGTTTGGCATATATCCAACAAGACTGAGGTCAGCTGGTTCATAATTACAACTTACTTTGAAAATATAGATAGATAACAAAATAAAAGGTACCTGGGTCTTTTAAAAAAGTGGGAAGCAGACAATTCTTCAAACAATGTGGTAGGGGGAAGGAGAAACTGCAGCTGGCAAGAAGCAGTCGTCACAAACTAGGACAGTGGTCCATCCCCAACCTTTCCAGCTCTGGACCAGCAGCGGGGGTCGGGGGGGGTGGGATGGTTTTGTGTGTGCGCGCGTGCTGCTTGTGCAAATGCACCTTTGCTCGCCTGCCACTTGCGCAGCCCGGTTCCCAATGGGCCGCAGCCCAGGGATTGGGGACCCCAATGTCTCTTGCAGTTCTAGCTGGCTTCACGAAGCTACAAAGTAGAGTTGCCAGAGACCCAAAAGGCCATATCATATAGTGGCAGGCTAGAGAATTTGCCCCCTGCCTCTTCTCAGTGCCCTGGTCTGACAGGGCCTCTCTACTATCTTGCTTGCAGTCGAGTTGTGCGAAGGTGGCAGGAGAGCGTCCCCATGTTTTTCCTTTTAAAAAAAAGCCTTAACGCAGGTGGTGGTTGTCTGCGGTCTGATACATCTGCTGCAAGTTGCAACTAATCACAAAACCTTCAGTCTCATCCCTTGTTCTCTCCATGCATTGCTTCTTATCAGAAGAAAACAGTTTTTGCTTCCCTTTACTACACTGGTGATATTTGTGCCAATTGACTTTGAAACATTTTTCTGCCGAATTTCACTAGGAAGTGCCAGCAGCGGGAGCAGCTCCACTAAGAACTTATGGGTTAGTGGATTGTCCTCCAATACTAAAGCCGCTGATCTGAAAAACCTCTTTGGCAAGTATGGCAAGGTATGGCTTTGCTGGAGAGGGGCGATTAGCGACTTTGAGGTGGCAATCCTGGGTTGCGCCAGAGAGCTGCGTAGACAAAAGGAAAATGTTTTGCTGAGCTACGCTGTGGTGTACTCACAGGATTCTATAACTAGTCTGATCAGCAACCTAACCCTTGTGCAGTTGTGAGAAGAGGGGCTTATTCTGTATTTGCCCAGATGAATGAACAATGTAAAAGATGTGAGACCATGAATGGGATTGGTTTTTTGGCCAAGGAGGGGTTTGGATGGTCATTTCCCACATCCTTTGACCCATAGCTCTGGGGAAGGGGTGTGTATGTATTAATGCTTTGTTATATAATAGGAAATGAGGTTGCTGTTCCTTTCTATGGACTATTAGGTTTTCTTGGTTAAAGAAGCAGGGGCAGTCAAGGCTTATGAAAGTAGTAGCTGGAGTTTAAAATACCATATATTTTAATTATCATGACTTCTAAGAGGCAGGTGATGATGAAGTACATAATTTATATTGCAAAAAAGGCAGCTAAGAAAAGAGAAGGACATTTCTTCCTGGGGTTTTGTTCCGTCTCTTTTGTGCTTAAGCACTTGAGGGCACAGCATTCGCAGTAGCCATGCGCTAGGAGAACTAAATATATGAGAAAGAGCAGAGGTTTGCACACCTGCACTCAGGTACTAACACTGTGGCTCTTGAGTAAACCAGAGTAGCCAAGAGGCTGAAATAGTGGCCCTCTTCACCTGGCCAGGCCACCCTGTCTAGTGTTTTTGGCCCACCTAAACAAGCAGGCTGCTTGCAGTAGATTCCAGGGGAAGAGGTCCCTTTTGATGATTTTCCTGCCCTTAAAACTCTTTTCTCTTGGGTAGCCTTCCTACAAAAGGGGCCCAGGAAAGGTGAGCAGAGGAGATGTAAGTGGTGGTAGAGCCCCCAAGTAAGACCGGTTTCTCCCAAATGAGGACGGGCTGCTAAAGCCCCTGAGGGTTCAGTCGTAGGGCCAGAGTAGCAAAATGATACCTTCGTGTCAAAATGAGCTTCATGGTTGTTCTTGGCTTTTGTAGGTCCTTGCTGCAAAGGTGGTCACCAGTGCCCGAAGCCCTGGGGCAAAGTGCTACGGCATCGTGACCATGTCCTCGAGCACCGAAGTGGCAAGGTGCATTGCCCACCTTCACCGCACAGAGCTCCATGGGCAGCAGATTTCCGTTGAGAAAGTAGGTGGGATGACATGCGGCCAGCAGTCTCTAGAACAGGGAGGAGGAGGAGAAGAAGAGAGGGGAGAAAAGGTGGCGCCACCGGTTTGATTTCAACAGCCTACGCGTGTTTCGCTCAAGAAACCTTGGGCTACCTAGCCAGTTCTTGTGCAGGAAGCCTGCAGAATTGAGGAAAAGGGCTCCTGTCAACGACCTGGTTTGAAAAGAAGCCTGGAGATGGGCCAGATTTGAGAAGTGGGCTAGGCAGGCCATTAGCGGCTCGGAATCCTATGCAAAAATTGCAGTGGAGAAGCTCCGTTGTGGAGGACTGACTCCCTGGAGTGTGTCATGACCCTCTTTGGAGCCTAATGGGGAAGCTCCTCTTCCCACCGGTCTCTTAACAGGAGAGGGAAGAGCCCTGGCCGGTCAGGTGATGGGAGCGTTCAGGTTCAGTGCAGAAGGATTCTTTGGGATTGGCATTGAAGACTTGATGTTCCCTTTTATTCATAATCATGTACGCATATGAATGTGTCTGTGTGTGTACATAATACATCTCTCTGTAGGTCAAAGGTGATCCTTCCAAAAAAGAACTGAAGAAAGAAAGTGATGAGAAATCTGGCTCTAGCAGGAACCCTGGAGAAAAGAAGACTACATCGAGTGATAAAAGCAGCAAGTAAGAGCTCTGCACATCCCCAAATATAGTTGCCCGTCTAAAGTGTTTGCAAAGAGCTAGTTGTTCGGCAGGTAAAAGGTTTGGAAGCTCTGGAACATACACCCCCCCCAACACACACACACACACACGCACACCAGCTTTGACTGCGGCTTCAGAAACCTGCCTTAAAGAGAATACATAACTTAGTTGTATCTAATCGCCTCCCTTCAAATAAACTGAAATTTTCTGGAAGCGAGTTCATCACCGTTTATGGTTCTTACTCCTATTTTTTACCAGAACTCCCTCCAAAAAGGAGGACAAGAAAGCTGATAAATCTGAGAAGAAAGAGAACAAGGATATGAGGAAGCCCGATGGAAAGGATGAGAAGAGCGATAGTGGATCCGGCTGCACCAGCCAAGAGCCTGCTAAGACCCCTGAGGACAGGAAACGGCTGAGTACGTCCGGGGGCTTCCTTACCGGGGGGAGGGGGCAGTGGCAGCGATCGCCTTATGCTGGCTGTTATGCGGTGATAGACTGCCCTGAACTGCGGGGAGGGGGGATGCGTGGGGAATGGAAATAGAGACTGTATCTCCTCAAGCCCCAGTCACCCAGCTGGAAGTAGGAGGGGTCTGCATGCTAAGCTGCGCTTGGACTGACCTTTATGAAAACATCTTACATGGACTTGATCGGTTACGTGGAGTGGGCAGCGAGGGCCAGTTGTGGGAGGAGTAGAACTTGGAGATTTGGGCACACAATTCTGAATTCTGGCTATGCACTAGTGCAGCACACTTGACCTCTAATAAAACTATACCTTTCTCAACAAATGGAGCTGAGGATCGTTTCTATTTAGAGGTTTAGGTTGTGGCTAGTCTGACACCAAGCCTTACTCAGATTGGCCATTCTTGGCAAATTGCTCCAGGTATATTGGACTGGCCTCTTCCCTCCGGTTTGGTCAAAAGGCCTGCTGCTGTGGTTCCCGCCTTAAAGAGAATACATTCAGCATGACTGGAGGGCATCAAGTTGTTTTTCTGCTGGCAAGGTTTCAAATCCATCTGGGTTTTTTTCCTTCTGTGTTAAACATGTCTCTTTTTCTTCAAAAGGTGTAAAAAGTCCAAGTCATATGGTCATTTTAGACCAAACCAAAGGAGATCAGATTCACCCGAGGGCCATAAGAAGAGGAAGGTTTGAGAAGGTACGTAAAAATGCAAGCCTCGGCAAGTAAGAATGGAGAGAATAGTCGATACTTTCTAAACCTGTAGGCGGAGGTAGCAAGATTTGCAAATACTGTATATCTAAAAGCAGAGTTCTGAGGTTAGTTTGAAGAGCTGGACTGCAGAGATGGTCAGATGAGCTGTCAAAGACCTTTCCGTCCACCAGGGGGCAGGCTCACCAAGTACTTCTCCAGCAGCTGGACAGCACAGCCCCCAGTGCTGATGCGGAGACCCAAAACATTTCTTCTCATAAAATGCTCTTAGTGGCCAACTAGTTTTCCTTTCTGAAATTAGAGAGTGTGTATGTGTGAGAAACGTTCTCTTTTCAACTATCTTAAGCATGAAACTTCACAAAATGGCTCTTTTTAGCTGTGTTTTAGAATTGTTCCAAACCCTCAACTGAGTGCTTTGACCTCAGGAGGCATCCTGAGTATTTGACGGTGTTTGAAGGATTTTGCATTCAAAACAGCAGCTTCGCCCAATGTCAAGCTTCGCTGTTAGGATAGTTCAAAGTGAAACATTTTGCACATCTTAACTTCTAATGCATTAGGCCATAGTAAGGATTTAACAACTGTTGCTAAATCTGCATTTATGCAACTTGTCTCCAGCCACCTATGTTAAGGAACAAAGAGCGTTTTCTTCACGATAAAATGAAGTTCAGAGACTACCGAGGCAGAAAGGACATTTTGCCTTTTGAGAAAATGAAGGAGCAACGCATGAGGGAACACATTGCGCGATTGGAACGAATACGCCGTGCTGTGGAGCTCAGAAGGTAGGCCTCTGAAGCGGCTTTTCCTGAAGCTCCACAAGGACAGATGAACAGTTGCCTTGTTTTACGTTTTTCTTGAAGCCAGAAAAAAAGAGAGCTTGGTTTGAAACTGGGCAACCTCCTTTTCCATTCAGGTGCAGCCTCATCTGGGACATCTGAGGGAGTTATAGGGACCTGATACACAGGAGGCAAACCTATCTTGTGGCCTCCCCTTCTGGGCTGTCCACAGCTGGGGTGGGGTCGGAAGCAGGAAGGTGGCAGGGGGTTTCTAAAGGCATCCTATAGAATTTTCCACCTGCCAACTTCTTAAAATACGTCACGGGCACCTAACTATTGCTTAGTATTACTTGTCATATTGATCAGGTTTCTTTATTGTTGAGATTGTTTCTCTTGTGCTTTTAAATATTTGGGTGTGCCTTGTGGGTACCCAGGAGAGGAGTTGGGAAAGTTTGAAAGTTTATTAGATTTCTATACCGCCCTTCTCCCGAAAGACTCAGAGCGGTGTACAGCCATATTAAAAACACATAGATTTATAAAATTTAAAACCAATTAAAATCGAATATATAAAATTGGCCCTCAATTTAAAAACACACATACACCCATTTAAAATTCATATTAGGCCAGTCCGGCTTGCTGGAACAGAAGGGTCTTAAGGGCGCGGCGAAAAGTACACAGGTCGGGGCTAAGACGAAGCTCTGGGGCAGCTCATTCCAGAGAGCTGGTGCCCCCACAGAGAAGGCTCTCCCCCTGGGTGTTGCCAGTCAGCATTGTTTGGCCGACGGCACCCTGAGGAGCCCCTCTCTGTGGGAGCGTATCGGTCGGTGGGAGGTTGTTGATGGCAGAAGGAACTGAAGCCTCTTCTTCTCTTGCCGTTCTGTGCCCCATGTTAATCCGGGATGGCCTCTCTCTGTGATGCCTCCTTTTGCAGGCGAAGGGAAATGGCAGAGCGAGAGAGGCGGGAGCGCGAGCGGATCCGACTGCTGCGGGAGCGTGAAGAGCGGGAGCGGCTGCAGAGGGAGCGGGAGCGGCTGGAAATAGAGCGGCAGAAGTTGGAACGGGAGAGGATGGAGCGGGAGCGCCTGGAACGGGAACGCATTCGGATTGAGCAGGTGTGCTTGGGGCTCCCCGTTCATTTCACTTCTCTCGGGGGCTCCTCTTGATTGCGGAGCGGTGTGCACAACATTTCAAACTTCAAATTTCTTGCGGGGTGTTTGAACCTCAGGGCAAAATGGCTGTTTTGCCACTCCAACTTTATTGAAAGTGTGCCAGCCCAGTTTAGATCATTTAGGAAGTGTTAGAACCCAAAACGAAGCTTTAGAAGAAGTAACGTGGGAGCTGCGTATCAGCCGTGTCAACTAATGAACCTTTTGCTCTCAGTGCAGATCAGCTCTCAGAAACAGTATTACCAGTAGTCCTTGATACTGCTTTTGCAAATGACTTCTTCTGTGCTAGACTTACTGCAACATGTTGGATAAAATGTTGACATTACATGCCCCCCACCCCACCCCCAAATTCAGCATGGACCATGCAACTCGGGAAGCTGCAGAGCTCTGAGGCCTGGTGCAGAGCCAAGGCCTCCTCTTCAACAAGCGTTTCTCTCCTGATTAGGAGCGACGTAAGGAGGCAGAACGGATCGCTCACGAGAGAGAAGAGCTCCGCCGTCAGCAGCAGCAGCTTCGCTACGAGCAAGAGAAAAGGAACGCCCTAAAGCGGCCTCACGATGTGGATCACCGGTGAGTGGGCGCCTGCCACGGGAGTCCTCCTTCCTGAGCAAGTCCGGATGGTGCCAGCACTAGCAGCCCGTTTGGGAGCCCCATGGGTGTGGTTCATGTGACTTGCCAAGCCCCATGTGGTGGGCAGCTGTTTGGGTTTGCATGGGCTGTGCCTGAGAGCTGAGGTATTTCTTCCCTTTTAGAAGAGACGAGTCCTACTGGAATGAAAGCAAGAAGATGACTTTGGACACAGATGCCCGCTTCGGCCATGGCTCTGACTACAGCCGGCAGCAGAACCGCTTTACTGACTTTGACCACCGGGACCGGAACCGATACCCCGAAGGCTCGGCAGTGCAGCCCTCGTCCTTTGACAGGTGGGTGCAGAGGAAACTCTGGGAGTTCGGAAAGCAAAATGACCTTTAGCACGAGAGGGCAGAGAACTGACGCCTCTGTGGCTTCATTGCACCTTGGCAAAGGAACTTCAGAAAAATAGGACCTTAAAACCCAGGGAAGTAGAGAGCAAACTTCTTAAGAATAGCTAGGATTATAATGGCAAAGCGTTGGTGAACATCTTTCTCACTATCAGATTATCACTTTGAGATTCTTTCAGTAAGAATTATTTTACCAGCATTATATTTGAATATAATGCTGGTAAAATAATTGACTAAAAATGGCCTTGGAATATATACCTTGAATTCCCTTTTGCAGGGAATTGTGTATGACTTGCTGCATAAAAGTTGTACAAAAGGGAGCAGATACCTCAGGCTTGTTATGGAGAGACCGCTTTGGTGTAAGCCTGAGCATTTTTATTGGAGGCCTAGTCTTGTGTTGCTCTTCTTTCATGCCAGGGATGTAGCTTTGCCAATCTGTCTTGAGTCGGCACCACTGTGCCTGACTGCAAGACTCCTCCGAGTTTGCGCTTTTTGCTGGGCCGTTCCCCAAGGCTGAGTTTTAGACTGGCAAAAGGCATATTTCGTTGGACCGAGGAGGAGGCTCTTCCATCTGAAGACGCCCTTTGCTTTTCTGATCAGGCGTGAACGATTTGTCAATCCAAGTGATGGCAAAAAGACTCGTCCAACTGGAAGAAGGGAGGAGCCTGGATTTGAGAGGTACCCCAAGAACTTTGATTCGAGAAGAAACGAACCCCCTCAGCCTCGCAACGAGCTCCGAGACAGCGACAGGAGAGAAGTGAGGGGAGACCATGACGAGAGGAGGACTGTGATCATTCAGGAGAGGCCCAAGATCCCTCACGGCCGGCACCCACGGGAATCCGGGCCCAACCCCTCCCGGCAAAGCTCTTGGAAGGGTGAAGGAGGCATGAACCCCGACAAGCGGGATGCCAGGTGAGAGATGGCCAGCTGGGGGCCCAGGAGGAGGTCACTCCCTCCCAGCCTAAATGCTACATGCGATTGAAGCAGGGGCTGGAGCTGCGCTGAGGAGGGCTTTGGTTGGGCTATTCTGGTGCAGCCGCATCCCACAGCTTGTGGCCAAGGACCTCCGTGGAACAGGCCAAGGGACCGTTGCCTTCGGTTCAGCCCTCTTGGTGACAGCTCAGAGCACCAGGTTGACTCTTATTGTTTCCCCAGAGAAAGGACGGAAAGATCCGGCCGAGAGGTCTCCGGGCATGCTGTGAGAGGGGCCCCCGCAGGCAGCCGCAGCGGCGCGTCTGGCTATGGAAGCAGAGAGGCGGAGCGGGGCGTGATCGAGCGGGGCAGTGGCGGACAGGTGAGCCTTGGAATGGGCTGGCAGTAAGCAGAGCCTTAGCTGTCCTCCTCCCACACAGGGAGGCCACTTCAGCAGGATCTGGAAGCCCGCCCCTTGATTTAGGCTGCCTTTCTAGCCCTCCGAGCAACAGCTGCGGCTGAATGACTGGTGTAAACTCCTCCATACTGTTAACTCCGTCCAAGAATTGCACTCGGATAACTATTTCCGGAAGCCAATCTTGAGTTTCGTCAGCAGAAGCAGCTTAAAGGCATCGTTTCTCCTGTGTTTCTGGCAGTGAAGGCCCCACTGAGCACCTCCTCCTTCACCCTTAAACCAATCCTGAGAGATGCTGCAAAGGGTTCAGACTCCACCCTCCACCCATTGGGGCTTCAGAGGTCCCAAGTGGTGATTCGGGGGGCAGGAGCAAATGGCCGCAGGTTGTTTTCTTGGGTTTTCACCAGTATGCCTCAGTTGGCGATTGTGCTGTAGGGCTGCCATTGCTGGACACCCCCCCACACACAAACACACCCCTAATCTGTGGAGGCCAAACATTTACATGAGGTCGACCATCTCTCTGTTCTCCATGGACCAGCGCTCTTCCATGCTTTCTAAAGGGTTAGATTTGTGGAAAAGGCATAATGTTGTTTTGGTCTTAGATTAACCTTTCCTTCCTTCCTTCCTAGCATTATAATGAAGACCGCCATGTGGTTGAGCGGCACGGCCGTGATGCCGGACCAAGGAAAGAGTGGCACGGCCCCAATTCGCAGGGCAGCAGTTACCACCACGACACGAGGAGGATGGGAGAGCCAAACCGGAGGCGGCATGATGTCTTCTCACTCAAGGTACCTTTGATGCAGCTTCCTCTCCCCCCCTTCCCTCCCCAACTGAAATCTTTTAGCAGTTGACACTCAAGCGTGTGGCCCTTGGTGATCCACAATTAATAAGTCCGTTCAGGGTATGACACTAAATGGAAGCCAGGAAATGCTGGCAGTCTCAGCTCTTAGAAGGCTTCTTCTACAGCACGAGTTACCCATCACAGGGTCCCCCCTCCCCCCGTGACTGCCATTTCTTTTCTGCCATTCCTCCCACAGGGGGCAGCAACCTGTTGCCACTTCCCCTTTTTGGCACCCCTGTTGGCAGTGTTTGGAAAGGCAGCACGGCCCAGCTGTTAAGACTTCAGTTTTTCATTCTTCAAAAGCTCATAGCTGTTTCTCTTTAAAATTTATTCCAGTAATTCTTCACCCATTAACAGAGTTATACAAATTGCCGGCAGTTCCATGCAGAGGGGAAGCGGTTCTGGATTTAAGCAATTTAAGAGTGGACCTCCACGAAGATTTTGAGCCCTTTCACCTGCTCGCTCCTTGGTTTCAAGATAACTTATTGGAAATCTCTTGTGAACAGAAAGCTTTGGATAAGAAAACTTGTCTTTTAAAAATTTTATTTTAACATAGTTACTTTTTCCTCACTTTGGAGGCATTTTTAGTAAGTTAGGCTGTTGGGTTTGGGGTAGTTCATGATCTCTTTTGAAGAGCGCTGCTCCCTCTAACTCTAGGAGCTCCCAAACAAATGGGAAGCAAAGACATGTGCGCTGTACAGAAACCCGGTAGTTTTCATTTACCAGCAGTAGCTCTGTGAACGTCAGGCTTGAAAATTAGGTACTTGCCACAAAATATATGGGTAACTGAAGCTGTACATCAAAAAAACAAAACGAAAACCCTGCTTTTTGGTGTGTAGAAAATACAGATGGTGGTTTTAATTTCTGGGTATTATGTAACTATTTTTGCAGAACTTGTTACACTGAGTGGATCCTTATCCAAACCAATGTATCTCCTTTCCAAATAAACTTCATAATCTCTATAGTACCTACCTGGATACCTTAATGTGTTCAGTCCCGCTCTCTGATCCTCACATGCTTTGTTAGTGTTGTTTCCTTTTGTTGGTTTCCCTTTGCAGTAAAAATGAAAGGATTTTTCAGAAATGGTACTGTCAACCCACAAAGCGTGATTGCCTGTTTCCTCGCAGAGATTTTCTGCTTATTAATTGCTGACCAAAATATGCCATTGGTCATCTTCCTGTCTGTCTAGTTTCCCTCAGCCAGTTTGGTTCTCCTGTTCTTGCCTAGGTTCTCCTGCATTCCTGTGCAGAAAAGTGAGTTTCTAGCATTAAGCTCCACCTGAACCCCACCTAGAGCTACCGAGTGCCAAACTTGCTTGGGTTGCATTGCGTTTTCTTCGGCATACTTGCACGGAGATGGCCGCTGACTTGTTGAAAACTAGAATGAAGTTGATCTATTGACTGGGGGTCAGCAAAAATGCTCTTGCTCATTTAGGGGCCAGGTCAGTCTCAACCTGGTGAAGGTCTTGGCCAAAGCAATTACCTTTCACAGGATGCCCGACCCCACCGCAAGGGCAGGCAGGTTAGGTTTTGGCTTTGGCTTCTCTGCTCAAACACCACAAACGCTAGAACTTGAATCAATTTTTATTACATGAGGAAGTCACTTAAATCTGTTAAAAATTATAAATATAAAAATTAGACAAGACTAGCAACAGGTGTCAGCTCAAGACATCAAAGAATGTTGACAATATTCAACAGAAAGCAGCTATTCGCTGATCACAGTGTAAATCCATGCAAAGTGTCTGATTTGCTAAAAAAAGCTGGTGATTGAGCCACAACTTCATAGTCCATAAATAAGGACTGAACAAAACGCTGCCTGAAGCTTGAATATGTCACATCTAACGGAGGCAGAAGGCCGTGGCTGCCACCACCACCACCAAGCCAGCCGAAAGCCACTCTGGCCCAAGGCTCTGCAGCAGGTGATGGGACGGAGCAGCTGAGTTGGCCCAATGGCCCTTTGCCTTACTCTCCATGGGTCCGGGTCTCCCGTGCGGCTTGCACTCTACAGTATCGTGTAGAAGGGAAGCGAAAGGGCTGCTGTGGGGAAGAGCCAAGCCATCAAGTCATTCTAGTTACGGACGGAGGCTCCTGTCACAATTGGCATGATTTGAGGGTTTTCAGCAGTATCTTACAAAAGTATTTGGCAGTGCTTGAGGGTTGTGCTGATGAACTTCGTTCTGCATGCATTCCCACAGCGGAGACCCTCGGCTGGTTCCCCTCCCAGAACGCCCCTTGTGCATCTCCTGGGTACCTGCTATCGAAGCCCTGGTTCCCCACGGAGGCAGGGCATGCTGGGCTAAGCTCAAAACATGGGCGTCATAAGGCAGGCAGGGCAGCATCACACGGAAGCAAAGCAAACGACAGAACAAAGTTTCTGCAGAGATAAAAAGGCAACTTACGTTGACAGTAACTTTGGGGAGAGGTAGCCAATGTGAAGTCTGCCAGTAAGGCCTCGGACCGCCCTCCAGCTGCAGAAGCAACTTGACAAGCGGGGGGGGGGCGTCCTTTGAGAATGAAGAGCCCCCTCCTGGCTACCACTCACCGAGTCTCCAACAGGCTGCCAAGCCGCCACAAGGATCGCTGTGCTGGCAAGACACGGAACCGAACTAAGCTGCTGCTGCTTGGCATGAAAGATGCCCTTCCTCTGTGCCCTTCTGATGAGAGGGAAGGGCCACTTCTCTACCCGAGAACCACACAGCAGGCGCAATGCTTCACCAACACTACAGCAGACAAAGACCTGAAGACAATGACCCCGGGTACAATTTGGGCAAGACCATTTCCCTGAAACTGGCACAGGCATGTGAAGAATCGGGAAACACGTCTTTGTTCGGCTGTCTCAGAACATGACTTCTAAAGCAAGCTGCCAGCTGATCCTGTGTTTGCTAGATTTCTGCATTTCATAATGGTCAAACAGCACACAACAAGCGGGTACAGGTGTAAGCCGCAAGGCTGATTTTTTTTAAGATAAACCTCAATCTAACGTCAGTGGTAGGCTCTCAAAAGTTATTAACGCAGGACGGCACTCAAGTGTAAAACAGATCAGGGTAATTCACACATATCAAATAAGATTGGAAATGTAAAAGAGATCTGCTTACATATCACTCCAACATGATACAAGGTAAATTCAGTTCTGCATAAAACATCACGTGTGTTAGCAATGGGCCAGGGCATTTCATATTTAAAAATGCATACACAGCAGATGCAAACCCAAACCACTTACGTGAAAATGTCGCTAAAATTAAATATTTATTTTTTTCCCCCTTCATTGTCCTCTGGCTTAAGGTATTTAAAGAGCTGTAAGGCAAGAGTTAGACAGGTCACTGCCTTGCTAGTTTAGACTCCATCCAAAAAACTTCAGGAAAAAATATTAAGCTACAGATCTTCAATGACATTTCAATCATCTCCTTCCCTGTAGTTAGATTGTCACATTTTGTATGAATGTTGGCGTGGGACTCTGTATATCGACAGCAAAGTCTGGCCTTAAGTCCAGACTTTAGAAGTACAGCAGAAATGGTTTAAAGCATTTGCAAAGTGCTATAAAGTTATTGAGAGGATGAAGGTCACTGCCCTTCCTTCCTTGCAAAAGTCAACAGGTAATTCCAGCCAGAAGGCGCTCTATCCTATGACATGTAGCATGTGGACTTATATTAGGTCTTACAAAACTGGATTCCACCCCCACCCCCAGCGGTAACTGGGCACAGACATGTTTTCTCCAAAGAGAGCACAACCACGTCTTAAAGGAACAAGCAAGGATTCATTTGTTAGGATCCAGTCCTGAAACGATCCATCTCGCATGATACAAACAATGGACCCACAGTTCACACGTTGTGGCAGGTGACCGGCCACAGCTTCACGCAGCTCACGCTTGATGCCACTCTCAAACGAATGTAAGCATCTGCTTCCTTCATTGTCCCCCCTCCCTAGAGAGTCCGGCAGTTGATTAAAAACTTGAGAGACCAGGCCATGGTGAGCCTCGTCCCGAGGAGATCTCGCCTCCTTTTGCTTCAAGGTGTTCTGAAGCCCGATTCTTGGCCAGGTCAGCCACCAAAGCTCAGCTAGAGCCTGTTGAGGGGCTCAGCCTGCCAGTCCAGGGACACACACCCCGCCCCCCATGCCAGAACTCTGTCTGCAGTGCATCTTGGACCCCACGTCGCATCTTCTCGTGATGATCCAAAGATGCCCACGAGGCAGGCAGTGAGCGGCTTCTTTGCCACTACGGGGGCATGTTCACCATCTCCCCACCACGCTCCCTTCCACAGCAGGCTGTCCCCCATCCAGATCCCTCGGCAAGGCTGTCTTCGTGGGGATCTTCAGGAGGCCATCGGCTGTGGGCTTCCCAGACACTGGTGGCGGGTGGGCCTCCTGCTCCCATGCTTCAGACGGACATGCTGGGCTCCAGAGCCACCCCACCGCTACAAAATGGCACAGGCGCTCTTCTCCTTCTCCCGCAGCTCTTTCCTCTTCCGCTCACTCCCCCCGGGCTGCCTTTCCGCTGAGGGAGGGCTGGCATCGCCCTGGGTTTGCTGTTCAAGGAGGAAATATAAAGATAAAAAGGCTGCTTGCTTGCATTCTTAGCTGAGCTTCCATGAAGCCAAAGACCCCCAAGTGCACCCTCATCTTACATCTGGCCTGCTGAGCATTGGCTGGAGGGGCTGCAGACATGGCAAATCCCACAGACAGTGCAACTGAGGCCCAGGCAGCTTTGGGATGGAAGGAGGCTTTAGCATAACTATTCTGAGATCAGAAAATAACACTTTCTCTAATGATTTCTCAACAACTTTCATGAAAGAAAATGTATTTTTCCATGAGGAACACGATTACCAATGTGGTATCAGAACATGCCAAAACCAGGGCAGAAAATGAATCTGAAGGCCATGCAGAAACCCAGCTTGAGCCTCTTTCCAAGGCACGCAGAGCTTCTCCAAGCAGTTCCTAGTGAGATGCCAGGAATCCCAGGCACTGTTTTCTGCCCTTGAATGCCCAGAACCACTTGGAGATGTGCCAGGAACCAAACTTGGGACATTACGCATGGAAAGTGGCCACTGAGCCACGGCCCGCCCTTCCTCCAACAGCTCCTGGAACTACGGTTGCCCATATGACTTTACCTGGTCTTCAGCAGGGGGGGTAGCGGTGGCGGTGGTGGCAGCTTGCTCTTGCTCCTGATAGTACTGCGAGGCCTGTCGATCTTCTTCTTCCTGGAGCTTCTTGGCCAGTTCGAGGTCACTGATGTCTTCAGGGAGCTGCTCCCAACTGAGGTCTTGGCTTTGCTGCTCTTGTTGCAGAGATAAGGCCATCAGATAGTCCTAAGAGGCAAAGCCACCAGCAGTGAACATGCTGGACAGTTTGGCTCGACCCAAGCAGCCCCCCCCCCGCCCCCATTGTGGCAGCACCTTCCATTCAAACTGAAGCTCAATTCATCGGTGAGCACTACAAGGCTTGGCCCCGGGTACAAACCCCAAATGCTGGATGAGAGAGGAGGAATCCTAGGGGCTTTCACCCTATCCCACCTCTCCATGGACAGCAAGACATCGTGAGAAGATTCCTGCAGGGGGACTTTTCATATGAACACACCAGAAGGAACTAAGGTGGCCTAACAGTTACTTTGGGGAAACAGGGAGTCCTGCCCTGTTTATTAGGGGGATAAAGTTATCAAAATGGGTCGATCCAACAGAGTGGGTGGGAAGGAGACAAATCGGCCCCTGAAGAATAAAAAAAGTCAAAAGAATGAAGAAGCTTCCCATGAATACCTGGTCAATCTGATCCTGCTGCCCATGGTACACCGTTTCCGGATCAGATGGAGGCCGCAGGTGGAATTCAGAATCACAGAAGTTCCCATCCCCGTCCACATTGTGCAAACTTTCCCAAACCACCTTATCTTCTGTAAGGAAACCTTGGTCGGTCACCAGAAGGTAAAGCTGGCCCTGAGGGAAAGAGAAAATTTCCCTGTTAACTGAGAACAGCCACTGTTTGCACTGAGATAAGCAACGCTGCCCCCCTGCGTTCTCCAGAAACCATTCGGGGGTCTCCTTGACAAAACCGCCACTCTACTCTTTTACTTCACTCTGACAGCCACTGTAGCGAGCAATGACAATAGTTTGATGTGCATAGGACACTCTGCTTCCTTCGTGAATTAAGGTGTTTTCTGGGCTTGCACAATGCAGGCAATCACAAACTAATTGGACGAGCTTCTACATCAACCTTTGTCACATGCAAGCTCTCCCCCTCCCACCAAAAAAAAGGCTGAGTGCCTGGAGTTCCCCACCCCCACCCCCATCGAAGCAGCTTTCCTTCCCTGGAAAGAGAGCAAAGAGGCTCTGCAATCCAGCCAGGGGATGGAGCAGCTGCAGAGGAGGATCAACACCCCCTCAGCCCTCCTCACCCTCTGAAACAAAGCGTGCCTGCTATCTGAGCAATCCTTCCACACACCACTAAAGGAAGTCCTGCTTCCTTCCTGCTTCTTGGCACGGGCTCAGCGAGCACACTCAGAAAAACAAAGCACAACCAGGAAACATCTCAGGGAAGAGACCCTGGTCGTGGGATGTGCTCCTCCTTGCTTTGCTACATAACATGTTTAGTGTGGCTTCTGTCCCATTCCGCAGGCAGCAAGCTTGTGGGAGTGGGGGCAGCTATTATTTTTGTTTAATTTTTCTGGTGCCAGAGCACTTGCAGGCCTCTTATCCTAGCTAAAGGGGCAGGAAAGAGCTCAGTGGGTGAATAAGCAGGTGGAGAAGACCAAAGAATGTGGAAGATAAGGAAGGGGGGGGAGAGGGAGGAGCTGAGAAAACAAAGCAGAGAGAGAAAGGCGAAGAGCAAAGGAAGCCTGGAGAGAGGCACAGGAAGAGTGGCATGCAACCCGTCCCCCAGGTCCCCAGCATCCAGAGGCTGTGCACCTTTGCCTTAGTGGCCCCTCAGGCTGCCACGCCAGGCAGACACAGCCAGCCTGAAGATGAGAAGCAACCGAGGGCCACTTGCTGACCAGGCAGAAGCGTTAGCAGCAGCCCAGGTGCTGAAGGTTGGTCAGGGTCCCAGGTGAAACGGCGGTGCCATTTGCAGCCAGCTACCTTGTGTTTGGTCATGGTGCTGAAGTGGTTGTTTCTGAAGAACACGCACAGCTCTCCTTCTTGAACGGTGGATGTCAATTCACACAAGCCATGGTAAGTTAACTGAGTGGCTGTGCTACTGAGGAACTGCTCTGCTACGGAGCCTGCAAAGAGACACCACTGCATGTGAATGCGCACAGATTTGCCCCAAGGTCCCCACCCGAGGAGCTGTTCCTAGTTCAACCTCCTAGAGCAGCCAGTTGCTTTGCTCTGCTCACAAATCTGACCCAAAGTAAGCCTGAAGACTAGGGCAAAGAGATAGCTGGAGTAGGTTAGAAGGGGAAACACAACGAGCAGAAACCGAGAGAGGAAAAGCACAGAGCAGTAAGACAAATGGAGAACCAACACTAGGCTCATCAACACAAGCAGGTTGACCCAAGGGTAGCGCCCCCTTCCACAAAGAACTGATGGACACCCCAAAAATCAAACTCAGAGATCAGACAGTCTATCAGTCAAGCTTTACTTGAGAAAACCCAGATCAACCCTAGGAAAGGGCCTTCCTGCCTGGCTTGCGGAGAGCGGTGGGCTCTTAGGAGAATCCTTAGGAGCATGGGAGAACCTGTTCCAGCCAGAATGCCCTTTCCGTCTCCAGCAAGGAAAACACCCCTCCCCTTTTCTGAGCTGCATCAGCAGCTAATGGGAACTCTTCAAAGGAAGCTTTGGGAACAAAAGCAGCCTTTTTCTGGCCTTCCTGCCTGGCTGAGCCCCGGAGGGTGGCCAACAATTATGCTGGATCAGAGGAACGTTTGCTCTGAACCGCAGGGCTTCACACGCTCAAGAGCGCCACACTCACCTTCCTTCCTCAGCTCGCTGTTGTCTGACTGCTTACAGCAGATGATTTTTTCCACCAACTGGTTGTAGCTGCAGTTACCAACTGCTTTCACAATGTCACCAACCTGCAGCAAAAGAAAAGGGCCGCCGTTGGTAAAACTCACAATCTGCTAAGCCAAACAGACACCAGCAGAAAGGTGCGGTACACGGGGCTCCTGCCTGTGGTGGGGTGCTTGCAAGGGCAAAACAAGCATTCCAGTGGACCCATCACTCAAAGGGGCAGCTTCTTTCAAATGCATCTCGTGGATTTTGGCCACAATGTTGAGATCCACATTTTGGCGCCCTCAGTCATCCTGCCAGCCCTGCCTGTCACTCAGGGAGGGGTCTTCCAGCCCCCTGGGCGATGAGGCAATGGCCTGCATCAAGAAGGCTGGAAGCTCCTGCAGCAGCCCATGAGCCCAGGGAGCTGCCTGTCAGCTGAGCTCTTCTCTCATCATCCACCACTCTGCCTTCCCAGGGACTGAGGAATGTCTTTCCTGCAGCGGCTGCTCACTGAGGCCTTCCTGCAACCCCATTTTGAAAAAGCACTCCAATAATAATAATAATAATAATAATAATAATAATAATAATAATAATAATAATAATAATAATAATAATAATAATTTAAAACACCCAATTTAAAATCATTTACATTGATAGCCCGGCCTGGCGGAACAGCAGGGTCTTGAGGGCACAGCGAAATACACGGAGGTCGGAGATCTTGCGCAATTCCGGGGGCAGTTCATTCCACAGGGCAGGAGCTCCCACAGAGAAGGCCCTCCCCCTGGGTGTCGCCAGCCTACATACCTTAGCCAATGAGGAGCCCCTCTCTGTGGGAGCAGACTGGCCGGTGGGAGGCTACTGGTGGCAGAAGTCGGTCTCGAAGGTACCCGGGTCCTATGCCATGGAGCGCTTTAAAGGTGGTGACCAACACCTTGAATTGCACCTGGAAGACCACTGGGAGCCAGTGCAGCTCGCCCAGGAGAGGTGTCACGTGGGCACAATGAGTCGCGCCCATAACCACCCGCGCGGCCGCATTCTGGACCAGTTGGAGCCTCTGAGTGCTCTTCAAGGGGAGCCCCATGTTCTTCCAGACATCAGGCATCAAGCGCCAGAGAATCTGGGCCTTTTCTTGCTATTTCTTGGGTCCTTAACAAAGCTTGTTCCACGTGATTTTTAGAGCCCGTTAACAGTTGCTTTAATTGCTTTTAAAAGCCTTGCTAAATTGAAATGCTATTCTTGTTGGTAGTTTTGGTATTAAATATTAAAACCGTGCTTCCCTGCCATAATACTAATCACATAAAGAGCCTCGTTCTTACCTGAGGATCTATTAACCACCCGTGATATAAGGGAATATCAAGAAGATCGAACACGATGCATTCGGGCGTGTATTCAAATACTCGTACCCCAGTGAACTTCACATTCACATCAAGGCCGGTCTGAAGCTTGTGCAGGATTGCCATCGCATCACTCACATTCTGTTAAGACCAAGACAAAAATTAACGAAAAAGCTGAAGTCAGTTGAGTGCATAGAGAGACCAAATGCTTTGTCTGCCCTGTACTACGCAATCTCTAGGCCGTCTCACGCTGCAACCGCTTTCATGTTCAAGAGAACTACTTGATTTGCCCTGCAAAATTCTAGATGATCAGCGGTTGGCAGCAAAGAGTCGGAATTTTCTGAATCTCTTTGCTGCCATCTATTAATCATGGGTATTTTTCAGTCCCAATCTAACTACCCTATTGTGAAAAAGTAAAATCCACTGCAAGATAGCTACTTCACCAAAACCACCTTTCCCTTCACAATGTGATAAAGCATACAAAAGTGTGACTATGTGCCTGCATATTTTATGCACAGGAGAAGGCTTCCGTACTTGGGATTTGATCCGGCATTTATACCAATGGAAAAATCAAAGCATTAGAATTCACTGTTAGGAAATGCCACTTCAAGTTAAGCTTTTTACCTGTTCATAGTTTAAACGCTGGATTTCAGAGATTTCTTTTGGTTTTGAATCAAGGATATAGTCTCCTGCAAGAAAACCAAAAGTTCTCATTTGAAAACCATCACTCTACAATCCAAACAGATTCACTCTTGCTACAGATGGTCCTCCCATTAGTAGAGGGATCCTACCGACGCCGGCTGGACGGTTGGAGTGTTCCCATCTCTACAATGCTGAGCCAGCGCTCAAAATCAGGCACCGGTTGCTCACCGGCACAAAGGAGCGCTTGGAACCGTCCCGCAGCCCCGAAGGAGGGCTCGAGTTCGGCCAGAAAGGGCGGGCGGGCGGGCGGGCTCTGCCACCCCCGGGGCCCCAGCCAGGGTCCCTCGCGGCACTTCAGGAGGGGAGAGGCGGGCAGGAGCTCCGCGCCTTTCTCGGCCACCGACGGTTCAGGTGGCAAAGCCGAAAGCCGCCTCGGCGCTCAGGAAGGGCGCGTCGGGGGTGGGGGGAGCCGAAAGAACCCAGGGGGCCGTGCCGGCTTTCAGGGCTCCCGGGGCGCTCATCGGCGGGCAGGACGCCCCACCCACCCAGGTACTCCATCAGCTGCTCGGCGGTGATGAGCTCCATCATGGGCGGCAGCTTCACCTTCCAGGCCAGCAGCAGCGCGTTCATGACGGCCAGCAGCGGGCAGGGCCCGTTCTCGTTCTGCGTGACCACCGGCGCGCTCGCCTCCCGCCACCGCACCCACTTCAGGTGGTACACGGCCTGCGGCGGGGCGCGCTCCCGGGACGGCTCGGGGGGCATCGGGGGCCGCTCGGGCGGAGCCTCCATGCCGCCGCGCCCGGAGCGGCACCGGAACCGCTACCGCCGCCGCCGCCGCGCCGCCATGACAGGCGGAGGCCCCGCCCCGCGGCCGGGAGGGCGTGGCGCGCAGGCGCAGTCGGGACGGAGGCGCACGTGCGGCCGCCGCTCCCTCCCCCGCCGGGCTCCGCCCCCGCTGCGACTCACCCGCCTCTCCCGCTCTCTGGCCTGAGGCTCCGTCGGCTTCCAGCCTCTTCCCGGAGGGCAGCGGGAGCGCAGCCCTTCTCGCCTCCCAAGGGCCACGCGGGGACTCGTGCGGGGCAGGGAGGGTTTCCAAAGGAAGCGGCCGGAGAGCCCCCTCGGCCGAGCCAGCGGGAGCCCCGGACTCGGGCGCTGCAAACGGCCGTCAGTGCCGGACTGAGTTGGCAGCCACCGTGGCCGCTGCTGCGGGGAGAGGCGCACGGGGCCCCCGCCTGGGCTTTCCGGGGCTTCAAGCGCACCGAATATCGATCCCCCGTTTTGCACGGATTAACGTAGAGCCCGGCCGGCATCCTGGGACCCCTAAACTCGGGTGGGAGCCCTCCTGCGCGCCTTGCGGAGAAAGGGGAGCGTGGGGGGGTGAAGAGCCAAACTCGGCCCGATGAACCCCAGCCGGGCCAGTCCCGGCACAGCAGCCCACGCAGCCGCAGACGGGACGCGGCCGCCTTTCCCTTTAAGGCCGGCCCCGCCGCTCCCGCCCACGGAAACTGGCGCAGGCGCAGTCGGGTGGCGCAACACGCCCGCCCCTCCTTCCCTCCCCTCCGATCAGGTGACGACGGAAGGCGCGTGAAAGGAAAAGAAAGCGCGCCTTCGGAAAAGCAGAAGGGGCGGGGCCAGGCAATTCTCCCGGGAATGGGCGGCCTCTGGCGTAGCCGCGCCTACTTCCCTTTCTCGGACGCCGCCTGTGACTGGCTGCGCCGCGCGCCGAGGGAGGGCAGCTGCTGGGCGCGCGCGGCGTGCGCTGACTGGCCGGCCGAGCGGCGTGTGGCGCGCGCGCGCGCGCCCGTCCGCCTGAGGGAGGGAGCTTGTTCTGAGGTACTTTTGGTGGGAACCGGAGCGAGGCCGCAGGCGGGCGGCGGCGGCGGGAGGAAGAGGAAGCGGTGCCGCGCGGTCTCTTCGCCCTTCCCTCCCCGGCCGGGCGGATGCTTAGCGGATAGGCGGCGGCGAGAGGCGGCCACCTGGCTGTGGCTGGCGGCGGCGGGGCCTGGCCGGGCCAGGCGAAGATGGTGCTGCTGAGGGTCCTCGTCCTGCTCTGCTCCTGGGCGGCCGGAGCCGGAGGTAAGCCCGGCCGCGGCCCCTCCCCGTCCCGAGCGGCTCCAGGCCGGGCGGGAGGCCATCGTGAACGCCGCCGAAGCTCCGCTCGGCCGCCCCAACTCGCCGGCGCCGCCGCGGCTGCCGGGCCTGGAAAGTTTCTCCGGCCTCGGCCAGGAGCTGGGGCAGCGCCGCGGCGGGCGGGCTCCGGGCCGTGGTGCGCCGCTTCGAAGCGGCCTTGACTTCGGCGGACTTCGCTTCCGGGAGCGGGGCGGCTGCCGCCTCGGAGGCCCCCGGTACTTGGGTTTCGGCTGGGGCCGGGCGTTGTGGGGGGATCCTGCACGGCCCCTCAAACGGGCCGTCATCCGCCCGGCCCGGGTTCCCCAAGGGCGGATCTGCCTTGGCGGGGCGCAGGCCATCCGGCGGTTCTCCTGCCGAGGGGCTGCCGGAAGGGCCCCGGGGTGTGGCGGGGATCGTGCCAGCTCTCCGGTGATGTAATGGGGCTAAGCAGGGAAGGACTGATACCAGGAAGTGGGGACGGCGGGCGCGCCTGGGAGGGCGACGGGAAGGCCGGCGAAGCCGTGGCTTGGCTTGTGCCCAAAAGCGGAAGGGGGAAAGTCCGAAACTCCCGGGCGGCGCCAAAGAGGCTTCCTTGCCTAACTGCTTAGAGTGGGATTAGGTTCCCTCTGCCATTTGGAAAGTTCCTGGCTTAAATTTAAAAGTTCGGATACTAGTGTATTAACTCAACAATAAGGTATCTGTGGTTTCGACAAGCCGAGAAGGAAGGTGTTTGAGCAGGACGTGCTTGCCACGAGGGGTAGCAAGGTGAAGAGGGGCAATCGGACCCTTCTCCCTGGCTGTCTGCCCCACCATCTAAAAAGAGAAAGCAAGGAAACGTTAGGAACAGAAAATGGGTGTCCTGCCTGATGTGGCAGCAAAAGATGAAATCGTCCGAAGGTCTCTGATACTTCAGGGCTTTGTAGGTAGGTCAATTTAGAGCTGTTTGGCTAAAATAATCAGATAAAGAAAATCTGTATGTATGGGCTGCTCTTAAATAACATTGCAAATCCATAAAATATATCATAAGGTCTTGAACATTTCATTGAAATGAAACCCAGCAGTGCTAATATTATACTTACCTGCTTGTATTTACTGTCTTCAAATTATGCTCAAAATGGCTACTAAACACAAAATGTGCTATTAATGAATTAGTTGATGTAGTATATTTCCATATGGAAAATATCAGTAATATTATCAAACTAAATATTTCAGAATACTAAATTAAAAGCACGACCTGATGATCTTACTGAAAGAGTGGGAAAAGCGAGTGTTCTAGCTTGGGAGTGAAATAGAGAAGAAACTTCTTACAGGGCTGTTAATCAGGAGACACTTTATGGATAAACTTTACCAAGACCCAACTATCTCTGAAACTAGAGAGGCTGACATACTCTGTATAATCTGTTCCTTTTCACCATCACTACATGATGGTGAAAGCCCAAAAACAGGGATGGGCTGAGGAGTTTTCTCCAAAGAGTTATCTTAAATTCTGAATCATAATATATCTACATCAGTGCATATCAGAAAACATTGCACTTAATCCTAGTCCTGTACCTCTGTCTTGTCTGTATTTTAATTCAGATAGTTCACCTTCTTGTATTTGATTGGTAACACTATTCTGGAAATGTCATTCTTTCCCTTGTAAAAGATTAGTGTTCAGTGCTTGTAATTGAGAATTTGCAGTCTTCACTTCTCTGAAAATAAACTTTCCATATCTCAGCACACATCCAGAAGGGCCAAACTATTCTTCAAAATGCGTAAAGTAGGGGTCCTCAAACTTGGCAGCTTTAAAACTTGTGGACTTCATCTCCCAGAATTCTTCAGCCAGCATGGCTGGCTTGAGAATTCTGTGAGTTGAAGTCCACAAGTCTTAAAACTGCCAAGTTTGAAGACCTGCCAAGTTTGAAGAACAGGTTTAAAGGTTGTTGATAAAGTTAATATCACAGTACTTTCACTTTCATATTCAGCAATAGCACCCACTGTTTCTAAAAGGAAAATTCCATGGTTGCAATTATGAGTTTTGTCATCGGTCTTCAATATATTTCTAAATTGGACTAAATACTGGATTCATATAGTATTTAAAAACAGCCAGCCAACCAATCAGAAGTGAGTCAGAACTGCGGGGGAGGGGACGGACAAATTCTATGTACTTCTATAAATAGAAAGTTTTCTTATTTTTATTAAAGAACAGTTGAGAGTAATTGGAAGACTTATGATTGTTTACATATCATTTTATGCTAAGCATGAGGAGAAAGTGACCTGAAGGCATCTTTGGTATTTTCCCACCCTTTCCTTTTGTGCAAGAAAGAGCAAAGGCTTTTGTTTTCGCTTTTGAACTAAACATTATTCTGTACCATATTACATCTAAACTCTGCCAAATGCTGTAGGCAAAAATAAACTGTTAATTAAAGGCCTGATGTGGTGGCTAAGAATGGTAGACCAGGACATTTCCTGATTCACATATTCCTTCTGCCATGGAGCTTGTTAGAGTTTATTTCAGATCATCTTTGAAAACATGACCTGTGTGTTGATTGTGTTGGAACATGTTCATTCCTAAAGTATTATTCTTTTCTCCACAAAGAGTACAAGTATGGTTGTTTGCTTTGTGACTAGAAAATCAGTAGGTTTTAAAGATTAAGGTAATTAAAGGTAATTCTTTTTGGGAGTATTTGGTCAGTTTTCAACCAAGAAATCAATGAAATAATAACATATTTCAACAGCTTGCCTATTCTTTCAACAACAATTAAGAATTAACTGCATATGTATCTTCTTAGCCTAGATGAAGTTTAGTAAGCTAAAACTAAGTGACATTATATTGTTTTATTACCTCTATTACTCCTAGAATTAAATACACTTTCCTTTAGGAACCTGTTTTACAATTATATGAAATAATATTTGAGATATTAATTAACAAAATATTACGCTCCAACCCATAATGCAGGAAAGATTGTCAGAATGTGGTGCATTGAATCATGAGTTTGATTTCAGACACACTCTGGAATCCTGTAAACATAACAGCCCCTTTGGGAAGTCGGGGCCTGAAGGTTGATCTTAAGAGCCTTATAATAAGTCAGATTCCACTCAGTTGAATCAAGTTTGTCAAATCACTGTTTCCTATTCTTGGGCAAAAACACTGTCTATAATAGTTGAGGTTAATAAAGAAATAGTTGAAAAAACATTGTTGAATGTTTAGACTGAAAAATAAATACAAGTGTCAGAATAATATATTTTCTGGTAACAATTTCCTAAGTGTTTACAATCTAATGTTTCTTTTGGCATGATGAAAGTCTCCAGTTTGTAGTTATTTATTTATTTGTCACATTTCTATGCCGCCCAACTCACTGGGGACTCTGGGTGGCTTATAACAAAAAATAATGCGAACAATATACCATAAAAGTAGTTTTTAAAAAACAGTAAAAACCCATACACTCCATTCATGGCCGGGTCTTGCAAGATTGCAGCAATAGATCAACAGCCCCAGGCCTGCTGGAAAAGCCAGGTCTTCACTGCTTTCCGGAAGGCCAATAGGGTGGGGTCGGTCCGGACCTCAGGAGGTAATTGGTTCCAGAGAGCCGGGGCAGCCACAGAGAAGGCCCTTCCCTGTGGGCCCACCAGCTGACATTGTTTAGCTGACGGGACCCAGAGGAGGCCAACTCTGTGGGATCTTACCGGTCGTTGGGAGTTATGCGGTAGAAGGCGGTCTCGAAGATAGCCTGGCACTGAGCCATGTAGGGCTTTAAAGGTAATAACCAATACCTTGAATTGTGTCCGGAGACCGATAGGGAGCCAGCGCAGCTCGCGGAGAATTGGTGTAATGTGGGTGTATCTAGGTGCACCCACAATCGCTCGCACGGCTGCATTCTGGACCAACTGTAGCCTCCAAACACTTTTCAAGAGTAGCCCCATGTTGTTATTCTGCAACAAGGGATGGGAAACTTTGGAATCAGCACATACCCGGAATATATAATTGTAGGCTTCATACAAACAAGTAAAAATTATTCTTCCACCATTAGACCAGAGATGCATGCATAGGTATTGCTGGTAAAAAAAAAACTCTTTCATCTGAATCATAGATTCAGTGCTAGTTGACTGGTACATTGCATGCATTTGATAACTACATTTTCAACTGATGTCAAACTGATATCTTAAATCATGCATTCACTTTTATAATTACAAAGGTGCCCTTGGAAAAAAAGGGAAATATTGCCATATTTGGTAAGTTGGGGTTTGGTTTTTACTTAAATGTTCCCAAAGTAAGATTTGTCATAATGCACTGAGATTTGCCAAGTACAATACATTTGTATAAGTCGTATTGAGAACAGGAAATAAAAGCAAGTCTACCAATTATTGTATCCAGTGACCAAAGAAGCACGAATGTTTTGGGGGAATTGCTGCTTCCCTTAAGAAAGCAAAGCAGTGATACTTCATTCCACTAAGTCAACTTGATGCACTACAATCATTGCATCTTGCTGCTATTGTGGCGAATTGTTTGAATCCTTAATTAAAAATGGATGAAAGTTTGGATTGAATGGAGAAATGTAGAGTTTTATAATCCCAATTCTTAATCACTCTGTAAAGATGAAATTGTATGTGTATGTGTAAAAATATCCAAAATCCAATTGCACTCTCAAATTTAAAAATAAAAAATCTCCAAACTAAAAATAAAAAGTCAATATAGTTAATAAAAAGGACTATTCTCAAATAAGTGGCATATAGATTCAATGTAAAAACAAAACATTTACTAGATTAATGTATTTGCATTCCACAAACTACTTGTTTAACCAAAGAAATGGGGAAGAATCTGGCAGCTTTGTCAGTCTGGAGATACAAAAGGATTCTTTCTTTCTCTGCTGGAAAAAGGGGCTCACTAAAGCCTGGCAGTGTTGTGTGCAACTGTTGTTTGCGTAAAGAAGAGCCTGATGATAGCTGTTTACAAACTCCTTGTCAGCATATTTGTCCTTTTGGACAGGAAAAAACACGTCCTTCAATTTGGGGACAAGAAAACCCCAGATTGGGGTGGACAATGGCACTTGTGTTTGGAAAGCCTTTGTTAGTTGTACCTGGAGAGAAGCTTTAGAATGGGACAATGAACGTGTAATTTGAATATGCTTTTAGATTTCATGTTGCCCACTCATTTCATAATTTCTATTTTCTGCGCACTCTTGTGGGGTTTTTTTCTGCTATGGCTTTAATTGCTATGGCTCCATTTCCTTGTTCTGCCATCTCTCACATTTATGAATAGATCTCTTTTATGCTTTTCAAATAATGTAATTGCTTTTTTTTCTATTAATGAATCATTTTTGTTAGCAAAAAATTGAATGTAGACTGTGCTTCTGATTAATATGTCCATCCACTCCTTTGTTTGCAGGTCAGTATGGAAACCCTCTAAATAAATACATAAGACATTATGAAGGACTGTCATATGATGTGGATTCATTACACCAAAAACACCAGCGTGCCAAAAGAGCAGTATCTCACGAAGACCAATTTTTGCGCTTAGATTTTCATGCTCATGGGAGGTAAATACCGTGTCAGTTAATTTCCTTCATCATTGTTAACTGCAGTTGAATATAACTGAACAATAATCATAATATCCACATTCTGTCGAAATGTAAAGTTAACATTTTTTCTACTAAAGTCTGATATGGGCAACATTCCAATCTGAATCTTTTTGTTAGCTCCGAGGTAAGTATTTTGGTAATATATGTGGAATTGAGTCATTGAATATTCCAACATCTGCATGTGTAAATCTATTTTGGGGTGCTCCGTCAGTATTCAAGGTACACATATGAAATAATTGTGTATTGGTATATTTTCAGAGAAAAGAAAATACATTGTTCCCAGACTTTAAAAATGGCTGCACCATATTCAGATATGATACTTTCTTGAGTTTTTATATCTACATAAGAAAGCCAAGGGCAAATATATGCGGTATGTCTGCCAGGCTTCCCCTTTCTCCTTATTGAACCTAGATAACAGCTTAAGCCAAATATTTATAAATTCTTCAAAATTAAAAAGAGCAATCGGATTTTAAAATGTACATCAAAACATATAAGCAGAGTGTATAAATGTTGTGCATATAGTGGCGGCCAACTGGCTTGCTTAATCTTATCTGTGCAGAGCAGCCTGTGGCAACCCCTCTGCAAGTGCCAGATGAGCCAGCATCATTATTGCTGTTGTCTTACTTGAATCCATGATTTCTCTGTAGCATTTTATGTCTTGCAATGTTTCTAACTGGAATTGAACTAGGATATAGCTTAAAATGATAGCATTTGTATTTTACAAAACCTCGCCTCCATGTTCAGATAACATGTGTTTTCCAGTAAATAGTTAAAATATGATTATACTTAAGGTAACCAAATCTCCTTGGTTGCATTTATGATGCGAGAGTTTGCATGGGGCTTCAGGTTATATTGATCCCCTACAAATATTAAGTTAAATGAAGGTGTGAGGTAAAAGCATAGCTCTTTTACTATGTTTAGATGTAAATGCATATCAAGTAAAAATGCTAGCGTATGAAAATGGAAAATACTTAACAAGGTTGAGGACATTCATTTTTATCTGTCAGCCCATGGTAAGAGGTGTTTTTGTAAATGCAATCTGTCTTTCTTCCCTTTGCAGACATTTTAATCTGAGACTGAAGAGAGATATGTCTCTCTTTAGTGATGACTTTAAGCTAGAGATGTCAGATAAAGTGATTGATTATGATACCTCCCATATTTACACTGGGCACATTTATGGTAAGTGCAGGAATGGTGGTTTCTGTTTTGAACTAGCAATAGCTCTTTGTTTAGACATTCATGCAATGCAGAGCAACAGGCCATTTTCACAGTAATTGAAACAATTTTAGAATGTTCATTTTTTGTCTTTAAAAAGTTGCCAGAAAGTACAGTTAAATTTCACATTCCTTTTCCCCCTTCATTTTATCATAATTCTGCTTTCTTTCTGAAGAAAAAAGTCTGATTTGAATATTTTCCATGTAACAGCACAGTAGCTCAAAAGATCCTACATTCATGAGATGCTGCATTCTTTGGACTGTTCGGTTTCACATTAAAAGCTTTGCATCACACTCAATGTGAAAATGTTGCATGCTGGCATAGTGTGTTTTTTCCCATGATAGACTATTGCTTAGGTACATTCTGCAGCCTAAGAATATCTGTGCTCCATGATATTTTGGAATATACTGCTGAACGATTAGTTCTCACAGTGTCAGTTGAAGGAACGCTACATTTGAATTACATTTTTTAACATACTTGGTAAAAATGAAAATGTTTTTTATAACTTTTTCAGGGGAAATAATTTACATGGGAAGCAAACTGAGTAAACTAATATTTAAAGATGTGGGAAGTAAGATAATAGGGCCTAGACTGAATAGTAATATAGCATAGGAATGAATAAATAGATATGTTTATAAGAACAAACATCAGGAATAATAAAATCAGATTTAAATATATACAAGTGCTCCTCAACTTATAACGCAACTCCAAGTTAAGGCGGCCTTGGAAAAAGTGACCTATGACCCATCAAAGTTATCATTGCACAACCCACATGGTCACTGCTTGGGTGCTTGGCAACCGGCTCATATTTACAGTGGTTGCAGCATTTGCAGTCATGCAACCATGGCTCACAACCTGCCCAGCCTGCCTAAGCAGGGTTCGCTTAACCCTATGATTTGCCTAAAGACAGCAGCAGTTTGCTTAATGACCACTGTAAAAATGGTCGTAAAATCGGGTCCAGTCATGTGATAACTCACTTAACGACTACATTGCCTGGCAACTGAAATTCCAGTCCCAAAGAACCAGCAGAACAAATGTGAGGTATTTATTGATATTGGTGATGGCTAGAACTTGATGCAGGCATGTTCATGAACGCTGCATTACTTTCCTGGTCACTTGCTGAGAAGTCATATTCAGGTTCAGGAAACTTGCCTATTCTTTCTGGGAATTGATGCTGATGAATAATAGTTGCCGGAGTATTCTAAAGCCTACATCCTTTTTTAAACAGGTGAACAGGGAAGCTTTAGCCATGGATCTGTTGTTGATGGAAGATTTGAGGGATTCGTTAAGACTCACACTGGAACCTTTTATATTGAGCCAGCGGAAAGATATATTAAGGACAAAGCCCTGCCTTTTCATTCTATCATGTACCATGAAGATGATATCAGTAAGTTTTTATTCTGGGTTGAACATATGCTATATAGAATATGCTATGAGTGAGTGAGGTTTTCAAGGCACTAAATCTTAAAACAGAATGCTCTTAAGCATTCATTCTTCCACTGCTATAAAGGGACACCTATCCTGAGCAGGGTGAGTCACGTTGCTTAGAAAATGTTATAACCCTCATAGGACCGACTCTAGTGAGAAATGTTCTTTCAAGTGTTCAGACAAGTTCCTGAGCTTCATATTGTTTAAAGTATCCCCTGAAGTACTCGGATAATATAAGCAACAAGCACCCAAATGCACAAAGCTTTTGATACCCTATTAGATATCACCTTCAACTGTAATTGTTAGTGGTATTACATGCTGTTAAATCAGGCTGTCTGATGTAAATTTGTTACTTCCTTACCCCCCTCTATTTTTAAAAAGGACGGCCTTTTGCTCACCAGATTTGAAAATGAAAAGATTCATGAGCCAAACAAAGTGTTAGCTAATTATAGAACTTTCATTAGAAAGCATAGGCCGTGGAATGTGGTAGGGATTCTGTTGCTTGTTTTATTATTGTTTTGAAAGAAAAAGAGCAGAAGGATTGTTTTAAGTCAGCACGGTTTAGGGGATTTAAGCAACTAAATGCTAGTTGTTTCCAGGTTGGAAAATACTGGATAGATCTTTAACAAATACATTTCTGCTCATAGAATAAGACATAGTTAAAGGGATTTTGAGAACATTGTATATAAAGCGTACAAGGTTATGGTCAGTTCAGGCAAATGCCTCCAATCAAGAAATCTATGTTGTTAATGAATGAGCCTTTCCATAGCCCATATTTTAATTTTTGCAAAAATATTCTGTTAGTGCTTTTGGGGCCCAACAAAGGGGCATATGTTCAGCATAACAATGAAGTCTTATTCAGAGCTGAAACAAAAGCCAGTGCTAAAAATGAGGATTATATTGTACTGTTTCCTACAAAGTCTTTTGTTCATGTTACTCTCTCTTAACTTAATGACCAGATAAAGGCAACCCTTTTATTCTGATTTAAAGGATAGGCCAATTAAATAATTCTCACTCTCAATCTGTTTTTATACTTTTGTGAGATATTATTTATTGAAAAAAATGGTTTTGCCTGAAGGGAGAAAGTTACAGTTCTTTCCACAGTGACTGAAACAGTCTTGTTTGGGTATTACTTTGGCCGTATCAATCATTGCAGAAACATTTGGAAGTTGAGAGCAGCAGCCATAGGAAAGCTCTAGAAGCAGTTCTGGATATGGCAAGCAGCATGTTCTTGCTACTGATGTTGAATTCTGATAGAAAATAGTAATGCTTATTAGCCGTTTCATTATTCTCAAGGTAACCTATCTCTTTGAATGTATTTGCTTGGATCAGAAAGATTAAGCTGCAATAAACCTAAAGACAATAGGGGAAGAGATATAATGTACAAGCTAATCCAGATCAGCAGATAAAGATCCACAGGTTGAAGTGGGCAAAAAAAGCAGAATCCTATAAAATAACAAATGCGAAGAATTTGCTCATGTTACTCTGCTTATCGTTCTGAGTGACACAGGGCCAGGTTATCTGTGGGGCAACCTCCCAGGGGGTATCTGTCCATTCCCCCAGGCCAGAGGTGACCATGCTCTAGGTGCCTTCCCTTAAATGTTCTTGTCTTGCGGGATCTAGGCAGCAGGCCTTCTCAGTAGCAGACCCTGTCCTCCCCTGAAATCCAGAAGACCCCTGCCTTTCTCGCCTTCTGGAGAACCTTGGAAACCTTTTCTCACAAGCACTGAGCTGTAGTGAGGCTGGAGCCCAGTAAAGTTGTTTATGGGGTTGTGGAGTATTTGGGGGGGGGGGGCACGCATGGGGTATTTTTGTGATGGTGTTATATTTGGTATTGTTTTTATTCTTTGTAACCCGCTCAGGTTTATGTTGCATAACATGGGTGGCTCTATAAGTCTTTTAAATAAATACAATATGTGCAAGATATTGTTGTAAAGGAAAGGCATTAATTGTCAGAAGTGGATAGCTTTATGTCAAAGGACCTACTTTTGAAAACAGCTAGGAATAATCCATTGATTCAAAATTGTATCCTGGTGGATTCATATTATGATGCATTGGTTTAAAAGGGAAGTTTCATTTGACTGCTGCTTTATTAAACTATGCAGATTAGAATTGGCTTGTTCATGTCCCAAAACTGTTTTTAGCCAGCAAGGAGTCAACAATTAACCATTGCCAGGGCAAATCCGATCCCTTTGAAATTTGCTTGGATCCTGACTTCTCCTTTAGAAGGTTTTTGTGCTTCTTACTTCCACTGGCTTTGAATGACTGACAATAATTCTGCAGTACAAATATCCATAAAAGCAACATTAAAAAGCATGACCAATATATACAACAGGTAAAGCAATAGCATCAGAAAGTCTTAGTTAATATGTTCTAAACTCTTCTAAATGGTAAAAATGGGAGAATTGCTTTGTTCTCGATGGCAGATTGTTCCACAATATGCAACCCACATGTACGATTGAGCCAAAAATGAGATGCGGGGGTCAAGGGGACCTCCAGCTGCTTGGGTTTTGTGCCAAATTTATCTTTAATAGAAAAACAAAGCATATGGGGCACCTCCTATTAGCTATGTAATGCTGTCTAATGCCCCACTCCGTAAAAAGACAGAGAGGATTATGCAACAGATTGAATTAAGCCTCTTTAAAATTTTTACTGATACTAGATATTTCTTAACCTCTTTGCCGCTTTCCACTGTTTTGATCCTACTGATTTGAATATATTTTAAAATTAGTAATTGAGTGTTTTAATTTTAAAACCATTCATAGAGGAAAATATGTGCCAGCAAGTCTTTCTGTTTTAGAATACCCACATAAGTATGGACCACAAGGTGGCTGTGCCGATCATTCCGTCTTTGAAAAAATGAGGAAATACCAAATGACTGGGATAGAAGAGCCAAGACAGCAGGTATCAAGTATGGAATAAATGATTTGATAAAATACCTGTTATTTTTCTTGTCTATCTGCTGTTGATCTGACCAGGGAAGCTGTATTCTGCTGTTGACATGATGTGACATAAAACGAGCTACTGATTTATTTAATTTTGAATTGATATGTCATTTCTACGTGTTTCTTAGCTTTTTCATTTTGAATTTGCTTTATGTTATGAGAAGGCTTTGGGCCTTTTGCAAATATCTGCTATGTAGAACTGCCTGAACTTTACATGTAATAATGTAAGAGAATTTTACATTTCCCCCCGAACAGTCTTTAAATTATCTGTAGCTACAACCCGTAGGTTGAGTTGATTTGTTAGATTTAAAAATTTCTACTAAAATTAATGGCAGATTTAAGAACATTTTAAGTACCTGATAGCAGCAGGCCTAAAAACTTGCCTAAGAATCTCCTCAGGCTGCAGAAATGTAATCTCCTATATATCAACATGATTCATGCATTCAAGTGCATCCTGAGCTATTTTGTTTCCTTTTAGTCCTCTGCTAAGCTTTTTATGAGGCAAATTAATAGGGGACAAATGTTCTTCAGAGCCAAGTTACTCTACCAGCACATATAGTTACAGGAATGCAGCTGGCTGCAAGCAGCTGAAGCTGCGCAGGATAAAGATGAAGGGAACTATGATAGGATGGAGAAAAGCTGACCTGAAATTGGCATGTTCTGACGCATCACTCCAGAAAACGAGGAGGTTCACACTTTTGTGTTAGTCCTCTTATTCTCACATACAAGTTAGACTCTGAAGTGTTTGAAACAGAAGACTACATAAATACCTTGTACCTAAATGTTCCTTATGCTTTAGCAGCCATCTGAAGAACAGGTCAGAGAGGACCCTGGGCTCTTGAGGAAAAAACGAGCTGCACAAGCTGAAAAGAACACTTGTCAACTCTATATTCAAACCGACCATCTTTTCTTCAGGTATTATGGAACCCGAGAAGCTGTGATTGCACAGGTAAGCTCCTACCAGGTTCCTGTAGAAGGTCGATTTCCTTGTCAAAATAAAGGGCAAGAGAGTGGAAGAGCTTTCATAGATCATGATACAACTTTGAGTGAATGACAATGAGATTGTTCCAGGGTATTTAAAGTGTACTACTACAGGCATTTTTTTCCAGCAAGTTATGTATACAAGTGTGGTAATTGCAGAATGTGTGTTACTTCTTGGATATGCACTGTGGCATCTTTAGAAGAAAGATGACTAAAAAAATTGAATATCCAGTGAAGTGTATGAGATTGATATTGTCATTGCTCAGATGTAGAGGACATGCTTTGCCTATGAAGAGGTCTGGGTTATGTCTGTGGTTCTGGCAAGAGGACTCCTGTCTGAATCTCTGAAGAGTTTCTGTCAGCCACTTTCCGAATGTATACCTCGTGGAGAGCTGTATTGTAATACTGTATAGGGGCCTAGAAGAATCTGGGAAAGCCCTGCGGGGTATGCGCCCTTTTACCTCAGAGCCTAGGAGGAGAAATAAAGGAGAGTTTAGTTTCACTCGGTTTCTTCCAGGCCAACCAAGAACCATCAGTGAAGTCTCTCTTTCGGACCGACTCACCTCGTGGGATGGTTGTTGTGGAGAAAATTGGAGGAAGGAGTATTATGTATGTTAGCTTCCTTGAGTTACTTATAAAATAATAAAGGCAGGGTATAAATAAAAACAACTTTTGGTTGGAAAATCAAGCCCCAAGTCTGTTTGCTTTGTTTTGACAGTTAACTGTGATCCCTTTTAAATCCTGATAAAAAACAAGCCAGGAGGTCACTAAAGTGAAGCTGACGTCTGTGCGTAGCCAAAGCCTGAGCCAAAGGCTGTGAAGACCGGTTAGAGTTAGAAAACGTATCTTGCAGGTTGTAGAGGGAAGTGGATCTACAGCCAACCTCTTTGACTTCCTCTTTCTTTTAGATTTCCAGCCATGTTAAAGCAATTGACACAATTTACCAATCTACAGATTTCTCAGGAATCAGAAATATCAGTTTTATGGTGAAACGAATTAGAGTAAGTATACAGAAATGTAACAGTGGAAGTCTTTATCCACTTGCTGATTTAGTTGTTTTTTCCTCTTTTTATTGGCCCTTGCTGGTAGAGGGCTGGGTTTCTTCTTCCACTGACAAGTCTTAATAGCTAGTAACTTTATTTACACGTTCTGCTTTTTCTAGTGCTTTTATGTTGCCATCTTTTACTTGCAAATGTTGGGAAAATCACAGTGGCTTCTTGACTTGATAGTTTGCACAGGCAAAGGTAAAGGATGTCTCTGCTGCCCTGTTAGTTCCATATCCTGATTTCTAGGGAGTGGATCAGCTCAGGTGCTCATCTTTCACTGTTTCATGCCAATAACTTAAGGCCATCACTTGTGCATAATAAAATTAAAACTGCACATCAAAAACACTGCAGAATCCTTACCTCATCTCTGTGCTTTTGGGTGGGTAATGTTCACACTGTTCTTCTCTGAGTCATTACTTGTGAAAACAAGTAGGTGTAGATTTTTTTTTACTTTATCCAAAAGTGATGTCTAACAGTATACAATATATTTTCTTTCAGATCAACACTACCCAAGATGAAAAAGACCCTTCTAATCCCTTCAGATTTCCAAACATTGGTGTGGAGAAATTTCTAGAACTTAATTCTGAGCAGAATCATGATGATTATTGTTTGGCCTATGTCTTTACTGATCGTGATTTTGATGATGGTGTCCTTGGCTTGGCCTGGGTTGGAGCACCTTCAGGTAAATGATCGTTAAATATTTCCTTGGACGGAAAGGAAGTATAAAGCATTATTAGAGATTACATTTAATGAGCTAAAAGAAACATTGGGTGTCTGAAGGGCTGCTGCAGGTAAGTATTCTCTGTTTTGAAGTTTATGCCCATCTTGGATAAATTTGCTTGAAAGAGTTTGAATCTCCTGGTACTAACCATAATCTCTGGCTGCATGATTATTTTACTTCCAGAAAGTTGAAAAATCCTAACCCATATTTTTAAAAATATATTTCAAGACTGCTCCAGCATTGTGAATTGTTCAGTTTACAAACTCTTGAGCACACTTTGTTTTTACAAAATACTAGAATAGCTTACCTCAGCAAGCAGAGTGACTCATTCTTAGGGGTCTATTTACAGACAAACTCTCTTTGAGAAGTTTCAAATGAAACCAGAGACATTAAAAATAAAGAATTCATGGCTGCAGTATTACACAGCACCCCCAACCTGGCTAAATACTTTTAAGATTAGAATACTCAGAATGATGGATCTCCTCATCCTCTGCCTCACTATCTACTTTCAGTTTGAGGGAGAAATCCCCTGGGGGACCCCCACTCTCAGATTTCATAGCAGAGACCAGTGCAGCATCCAGGAAGTATTGGACTCCCACACATACCAGCAAACCTATAGCTCCAATGCGTATGCGACCACTTTCTCCTCGTAAAATAAAAAAAGGAAATCATCCACAGCATCTTCCAAAGAATAAAAATCACTAGAGAAGAAGAAAACAATAAACCACCATCTTCTTGGATATCCTCACCATCAGAGGAAACAATGGCAAATTAGGAGTGTTGAATGACACTTGCAATGACAAATGCAAGTGTGTTGAAAAACAACACTAAGGGCTCCATTACCAAAATAACAATCCATCCTCTCAAAAAGTGCCTGACTACTCAACCAACACAAGCTATGAAAAGAATAGTATTGCCATACATCAGAAATATCTCAGAAATAGCCAACCAACTGTTACAACCACATGGCATCACCGAAGCATACAAACCAACTAAAGCCCTCCAAAAACACTGCAAGTAAAGCAAAAGAGCCAACAGTTCAGGAAGGGGGAAAAAAAAGGATTTGGATACAACATAAAAGGTAAAGTTTGCAACAGCAGCTATAACAGCAGCAGTTCCATCAATACGCTGATGACACCCAGCTGTATATCTCCACCCCAGGCCACCCCAATGATGCCCTTGAAGTGTTGTCCCAGTGCCTGGAGGCCGTGCGGGCCTGGATGGGGAGAAACAGGCTCCAACTCAACCCCTCCAAGACCGAGTGGCTGTGGCTTCCGGCGTCCCGATATAGCCAGCTGACGCCATCGCTGACTATTGGGGGTGAATCACTCGCCCCCACGGAGAGGGCTCGCAACTTGGGCGTCCTCCTGGACGCACGGCTGTCCTTGGAAGATCATTTGACGGCCGTGGCCAGGGGGGCTTTTTATCAGGTTCGCCTGATACGCCAGTTGCGTCCCTTTCTAGATCGGGACTCCCTACGCACAGTCACTCAGGCACTCGTCACCTCCCGCCTGGACTACTGCAACGCTCTCTACATGGGGCTCCCCCTGGGGTGCACCCGGAGGCTCCAGCTGGTCCAGAACGCGGCCGCGCGGGGGATCATGGGGGCGACGAGGCGCTCCCACGTGACACCTCTCCTGCGCGAGCTGCACTGGCTCCCGGTGGTCTTCCGGGTGCGCTTCAAGGTGTTGGTGACCACCTTTAAAGCGCTCCATGGCTTAGGGCCGGGGTACTTACGAGACCGCCTTCTGCCACCAATAGCCTCCCACCGGCCAGTACGCTCACACAGAGTGGGCCTCCTCAGGGTGCCGTCCGCCAGGCAATGTCGGCTGGCGACCCCCAGGGGGAGAGCCTTCTCTGTGGTGGCGCCTACCCTCTGGAACACCCTCCCCCCAGAATTACGCATAATAACAGACCTCCGGATTTTTCGTCGGGCCCTAAAAACCTATTTATTCCAACAAGCTGGGCTGGCTTGACCAAATTTTTTAATTTTTAAATTGATTTTAAATTGGAAATGGTTTTAATTCGGCCAAAATATTTAATTATTTTAAATAGTTTTTTAGATTCACCATGTTTGTATATATGTCTTGTTTTTACCTTGGCTGTGCACCGCCCTGAGTCCTATTTTGGAGAAGGGCGGTATAAAAATTTAATTAAATAAATAAATAAGTAAATAAATAAATATAAAGGACAGACTGGCAGAAGATTAGCACTGATGCATCCCTGAACACCAACTAGCAGTCAGAAGAGATGATGAAAATGCCTCCTTTGTGGGCAGACTCGGCCATAGTTTCAACTGGGAAACTGACATCCTAGACCAAGCTAAATCCAAACACAAGGTAATTCCTGGAAGCTTGGCCTTCAGACAAATCAGCTGTCAACAGAGATAAACCTTTGAGAATATCAGCCCTTGAGAACTGTTTTGTCTGAAAGCCAATGATTTTGCCTTCACAGTGCCAGAACAGCTCAAAGAGCTCTTGTGATTTCTAACTAGCTCACAGAATTTCAGAATAAGCTGATACATTTGAAGAATATTTTAATAATAAATTGATCTTTTTAGATTGAAAGTGCTGCTTTAACTGCTGCTTAATGAGAAAGTTTTTTCATCATTTTCTAATTAGCTTTGTTAAAGGTTACTGTTTGATTTTAATTACAGGGAGCTCTGGTGGAATCTGTGAGAAAAGCAAGCTTTATTCTGATGGGAAAAAGAAATCCTTAAATACTGGCATAATCACTGTGCAAAACTATGGTTCCCATGTCCCTCCTAAGGTCTCCCACATCACCTTTGCGCATGAAGTGGGGCATAACTTTGGTTCTCCTGTAAGTATATGTGTTCCAGCTCTCCCTGGCTGATGCAGCTTTCACAGCAGATTCGAGAACCTTAAAAGCTGTGACCAAACCATCCCCTCTGCCCGCAGAATTGGCCGATCCTGCTCACTGCAGGGTGAAACAACCTGATGAATTGGGCCATCTAACCTGCCTAAAGAGTCTCCTGTCTCCTATTGCAGCAAAATGCACCTCAGCTGATCTAAAGAAAGAAACAGGCTTTCAGTCTGCTAAAATGTAATGATGAAAACGTGGGCCAGGGTATCAGCAAAATAGTCCCTCCACTCACTTGCGTGAGAATTGCACACCTCCAGTGGACTCAGCAAAGCTGGTCCCTTTTCCTTACTTGTGAGCTTCTCATCTGATAGCTCAGGGCCCTTCCTGTTTCTGAAACAATTGGCTGCAGTTCAGTACAGGTCTGACTTCAGTTATTACACGATCTCTTTCAATCGTGTAAAGATTGGAAGCCAGATTCTTACGTGGTTGTTAATGGATAAATCGGGATAATAAAAGTAATTTTGGTGCACTGAATCAGTGGCTGTTTGGGTCATGTATTGCGAAGATGTTTAGAGTGAATCATGGGGACGCTGGCTTCTTTCTCAGCCACCTCACCTACTTGCCATTCTACCTTTTTTTCTGGGAGGCTTTAAGCAGCTCCTCACCTGAACACAGTGGCTTCTTTGATGAGCAGAAAATCACAGAGCTTCTAGTGAAGAAAGCTGACAATTTTTGTCTCTTGCAGCATGATTCTGGAACAGAATGCACTCCGGGAGAGTCCAAAAACCTGGGGCAAAAAGAAAATGGCAATTACATAATGTATGCACGGGCAACCTCTGGTGACAAACTGAACAACAACAAATTCTCTATCTGTAGTATTCGGAATATCAGCCAAGTCCTTGAAAAGAAGAGGAATAATTGTTTTGTTGGTATGTATTTCTTCTACACAATTTTCTTTATTTTTCACGGGATGGCAATGAGAAGAGAAGATACAGGGAACATCCCTGTGGCCAGCTTGAAATTCTGTAGCTTTTCATTTACTAAAAGGGTATTTTGTGTCTGGTCCTCCCTGAGGCAGATGAAGGCTGCTCTTGATCTCCTCCAACCCACCCTTGGAATGTATCAGCTTGGATTTGCCCTTTTGTCAGTGGCCACGAGGATCTGTCTGGCTGTCACACACTTTCACGGCTAAAGTCCTCACTTTCAGAAGTTGCCCATCTGAATGGCAAAACGTTTGGCTGACCGTGAGCCAACACACTTGATGCCAAAGAGCTGCGTGCACACCCTTGCACCCTAAAGTGACGTAGGTTCCTCTCTCCCGGCCCTTTCCAGAAATGCCATTGTTGCAGGCTTAGTGCTCTGACCAGGCTCTGGTAGCATAGAAAATGTTCTGAGTAGTTTGCTCATGTCCTGAAAATCACGGAAATTATCCTTCTTTCTGTTTCAGGCCATTCACCAACTCTAGCAAAAAGTGCCCAAAACTCTCCCCTTTGTTAATGAGTTCTTAGGCAAGCTCAGAGTTTTTGTGTTATACACAGGATGAAACGTGACTCTAGCCCTTGAACTGCAGCCAAGGCCGAGTCCACCGTTTCCTCCTTTCCTGTGAGGATCTTAGAGAAAGGAATGTGCCAGAGGCTGGCAAGATAGATCTCTGGCTGGGCTGAGAAAGAGCCACATGGCGGCTGCTTTATAGAAGGGATGCAGGTCCAGAAAAGGAGGGAGGCATGGTCCTGTATTCTGCTTCAGTCTAAGGAAGTCTCTCCCCGGTTCACCTTCAGAGGACCTTCCTGTTTTTCAGAATCTGGCCAGCCCATCTGTGGAAACGGGCTGGTAGAGCAAGGCGAGCAGTGTGATTGTGGCTACAGTGACCAGTGTAAAGATGAGTGCTGCTACGATGCCAACCAGCCGGAGGACAAGAAGTGCAAGCTGAGACCCAGCAAGAGTTGCAGGTTCAGAGGCTTTTCTGCTCTTGAGGAGGCCTCCCTCTCTCGGCCTTGGCCTAGGAGGAGGCAGGGCAGCCTTGGCTTACAGGAATGGATTGTTTCCGAATAGAATAGAATGGGAATGGGAATGGGAATTGAATTGAATTGAATTGAATTCTTTATTGGCCAAGTGTGATTGGGCTCACAAGGAATTTGTCTTTGGTGCATATGCTCTCTGTACATAAAAAGACAAGATACACTCGTCAAGAATTACAACATCCAGTGACAGTCATATGGTACAATAAGCAATCAAATCATACTAGGAAACAATATCAATATAAATCGCAAGGATACAAGCAACAAAGTTACAGCCATGCAGTTACAAGTGGGAGGAGATGGGCGACAGGAACGATGAGAAGACCAATAGCAATAGTAATGCAGCCTGATGGGAATTATTTGTTTAGCAGAGTGATGGCGTTCGGGAAAAAACTGTTCTTGTGTGCAGTACTCTATAGCATCGTTTTGAGGGTAGAAGTTGAAACAATTTATGTCCAGGATGTGAGGGGTCTGTAAATATTTTCACAGCCCTCTTTTTGACTCGTGCAGTATACAGGTCCTTAATGGAAGGCAGGTTGGTAATAATTGTTTTTTCTGTAGTTCTAATTATCTCTGAAGTCTGTGTCTGTCTTGTTAGGTTGCAGAACCAAACCAGGCAGTTATAGAGGTGCAGATGACAGACTCAGTAGTTCCTCTGTAGAACTGGATCAGCAGCTCGTTGGGCAGTTTGAGCTTCCTGAGTTGGCGCAGAAAAAACATTCTTTGTTGTGCTTTTTTGATGACGTTTTTGAAGTTAGGTGTCCATTTTAGGTCTTGAGATATGATAGAACCCAGGAACCTGAAGGTCTCTACTGTTGATTCTGTGTTGTCTAGTAGTGTAAGCGGTGGTAGTATGGGAGGGTTTCTCCTAAAATCTACCACCATTTCTACGGTTTTGAGTGTGTTCAGTTCCAGATTATTCCGGTCGCACCACGAGGCTAGTTGTTCAACCTTCCATCTGTATGCAGATTCATTGTTGTCTCAAATGAGACCAATCAATATTGTATCATCTGCAAACTTCAGTAGTTTAAGAGATGGATCATTTGAGATGCAGTCATTGGTATAGAGAGAGAAATGGAGAAAGCACGCATCCTTGGGGGGCCCCTGTGCTAATTGTACAGGTATCTGATGTGATTTTGCTTAGTTTCACCTGCTGCTTCCTGTCTGTTAGGAAGCTTGTGAGCCACTTACAAGTGTGTTGAGGTACCGCTAGCTGATTTAGCTTAGTTAGAAAAATGTCCGGTATGATGGTATTTAATGCTGAACTAAAGTCTACAAAGAAGACCCTTGCATAGGTCTTTGGAGATTCAAGATGTTGTAGTGCAGAGCCATATTAACAGCATCATCTGTCAATCTGTTTGCTAATGATCAGAATTGGCAACGTAGGCATCCCAAACTCTGGGTCAAAGTTTAGTGGCAGGCAAAGTTAGAAGAAGAGAACCCGCTTCTCATGCTCAGCTCCAGGGCTGGGAAATACATTTCCCATCTACTAGCGAATCTGGCTTTTGATAACTTGACTTAATTACATGCCATTTTCATTATCTTTTGTTGCTGGTGGATTGAAATTATTTTATTGATTGCTGCCTCCAGAATTGGAAAGATGCCTTATTTAAATAAGGACTGTGCTAGAGATCATATCAAAGGCTTAAACTGATTTGGAGGAAAAGCCCTTGTGTATCCTAGCAGGCTACTCTTTTTAAGTCCCACTCAAAGCACTTGAGCTCTTGGATTGTGGGCAAAGTAAGTTGAGCACAGATTCTCCTGAGGCTTTTCAGAGGGAAATCAGGCAGTGAGCTATTGGGTGGCAGGGAGTGGGGCTCTCACAGAGGATAAATACAGATCTCTTTTAAAATGATGAAGCTTGTCGGAATGGCAATAATTTTTTTTCTCCCTTTTTAGTCCCAGTGAAGGCCCCTGTTGTACGCAGAATTGTGAATTCAAGAAAGAACGGGAAAAGTGCCGGAATGATTCTGAGTGTGCAGAAGAAGGGAGGTGCAATGGTAACTCTTCTTTCTGCCCTACATCTGCACCAAAAAAAAACCTGACCGAGTGCAACAGACACACTCAAGTTTGCATCAATGGTGTAAGTCCTCCTAGAGGTGTTTTACAAAGCAGACCATTGGGCTCCAGTGTTTATGTTTCCAGCGGATAGCGCTGCTTTCTGTTGACCCGTTGCAGCTGTCTTTCTTGGACAGCCAGGAAAAGCAGCCCTTTTCTTTTCCTCTGGGATCGATAACCAAAATGTTTGTACTGACTGTTTTTGAAACAGACCCCCTATTTGTCTGTGGTCAGTCCAAGAGGCTCTTTGCCCCAAACATTCTTTGGAAAGAAGGAAGCCTCCAGTCATCCACAACTTTGTCCTAACGTCAGCGGTGCTGGGACAGAATTGTGTTCTGGGGAAGCAAACTCTTTCCCTTTTCCTGGCTCTGCTTTATGTAGCCAGACAGATTTCTTATTTGTAGGAAAGAAAAGGGCAAACATGGTGAAGTTCAAAATGAGCCATCACATTCATTTTACTATTTTGTATGGTTTCATTCTGAGCTTGATGAGATAAAACATCTCTAGTCTGTTTCTTCCCCAGCAATGCGCCGGGTCCATTTGTGAGAAATATGACTTAGAAGAATGCACCTGTGCCAGCTCTGATGCAAAGGATGACAAAGAACTATGCCACGTCTGTTGCATGAAGAGAAGTACGTTTTGTTACGCTAAGCAACTTAAATTTGAATTATAGCATTCCGCCTATTTTAATATATGCAGGGATGCGGTAGAGTAACTATTTCATTACCTAAGCCTTCATGGGTAAATGGGGGACACCCCTCCTTTGTAAGAGTCCTCCTGCCTTTTCTTTTCGTGTCTGGTTGGAGCTCAGCAGATGCCTCTGGAGTTGAAATAGTTTTCAGTTGCAGTCTCAGACAGTGGTGAAATCTAAAAATTTTCCCTACCGGTTCTGTGGGCGTGGCTTGGTGAGGGGGGTTCCTGTGACTGAGTGGGTGTGGCCAACTCATCATCACTCACAGCCATGCCCACTCAGTCACATGACCACCACCAAGCCATGCCCACAGAACCCAGTAGGGGGAAAAAATTAATTTCTATTCTGCCTATTTTCCGCTGTCGCAAGATGCCTGCAGCTACAGCCTCTTTTTTTTTTTGGTGCACCTGGAGGCGCGTCTTGTGCTGAAAGATGCAGTGGCTTCAGGCTTCTTGTAGCGAAAGTTACTAGAGCCGCTCCCATTCTTAAACGCGCTGGTGCCATCACCGCCCTGTTCCATGTGCTGGCTGTGCATGCACACACCATTGCCTGCTGCCACTGATGAATGATGAATAAATAAACGGTGTGTGCATGCGTGGCCAGCGCATGGAACAAGGCGGTGATGGCAGTGGCACGTTTAAGAAGGGGAGCGGCTCCAGTAACTTTCACTACAAGAAGCCTGCAGCCACTGCATCTTTCGGCACAAGAAGCACTTCCATGCACACCGAAAAGAAGCCTGCGGCTGCAGGCATCTTGCAACAAGGGGGGCGAGATGCGGGCTGGTGGGGAGTCCAGTGGCAACGGCTCAGCCCTGGCTTGCCTTTTCTGGCAGCCAGCCATGGGAGGAAGTTAAGAACATGTCGCATGGCAAAGGGAAAGCGGGCAGCTGGCGGTGAGCGGGCACAGCTGGAGCCAGGGAATGATGCATTCCCCGACTCGGTTAAGGCAGGCAGTGAGCAGGCAGCGGCTCCAGGGCCTCGGGGAATCGCATGTCCCCGGGCCCTGACCTAAGGCGAAGGGCGGGCGGCATGCATTGCTTACCTTTGGTGAGCTGAGCAGGCAAGGTGACTGGTGAGGCAAGTAGCTGGGCCACGTGGTGAAGAGAACTTACATAAGGTGGGAGTGGGTGGGTGGGCCGAGCAACCAGAAGGGGTGAGCAAGCCAGAAGAGGCGACCGGGCGGGTGTGGGCGGGGCCACCAGGGATTATTGCTACCAGTTTGGCGAACGGATGCCAATCATCCCTACCAGTTCACCCGAACCGGTAGGATTTCACCCCTGGTCTCAGACCTGAAAAGTACAGAGGCATCAGCCTTTCAGATAACCATTTCATCATTTGGTGTCCTTCCGTTCCAGCCTTTTTTAATCCGCCAAAAGATCATTTCTTGCTCAGCTTTTAAAAAGAGGTGTTTGCTTCAGAAGAGTGGTACTCCACTTGGTCCCAGCATGGCTGGGGAGAGGAGGGGCTTGGCAGTGAGGCATAATAAGGCCATAATTATGTCCTGTTGGGAATGATGGATAAATACTACCATCTTTCTGCATGGTTCTACTTTCTTTCATGGCAATGTGCTGGCTTGACCATTCCATGCCAGTAATTTTTCTGCTTTGAACAGCAAAATCCTGATACTGCTGTTCCGAAAACTATAATATTGAGGTGCAGATTGTTTCTGTTTGTTCCAGTGCATCCGGAAACATGTGCCAGTACAGGCTCTGAAGCATGGAAGGCTCACTTCAGTTTCAAAACCATTACCCTCCAGCCTGGGTCCCCCTGCAATGATTTCAAAGGCTACTGTGATGTATTCATGCGCTGTCGCCTGGTGGATGCAGACGGCCCTCTGGCCAGGCTCAAGAAGGCCATTTTCAACCCAGAACTCTATGAAAACATTGCCGAGTGGATTGTGGTGAGTTGAAAGGAACTCTTTAAACAAACCTTGCCAGTTTCTTTGCAAAAATAAGAAATGTTTATGTTCTGAAGTTGAGATAAAACAATTTAAAATCGATATTCAGTGTTCAAAAGGTATGGGAAGAAATCTGGCAAGAATGCCTAAGAAAAAAGCCTCTTTCACGGTGGGTTTGTTTACTGCTTGGAAACAGGGTGCACTGCAAGGAGTGAAAGAGGAAAACGCCCGGGAGCCCTGATTCTGCTTCAAGGATTCAGGGAAGGGTCCCCTTTGAACACTGTTGCAGTGGCACCAAGCACAATTTCCCCTCTCAGGGTTAAGGAGAGTTCAGCAGAGAGTAGATCTAGTAAGTAGATCACAGAAATTAAATATCTCAGACAAGGAAACCTAGTAAAAAGTAGTTTACACCAGCACCATGCTGTGTCTCTGACAGGTTGCCATTTTTGCTTTTTGACATTCATTCCATAACTCCCGTTTTTGCATTCACTTGGTAGTTTTTCTTTTGCCTAGGAAGCAACAATAGCATTCTTCCAGTTCTCAGGGCAAAGAGGGAATTTTTGCATACATGAAGCAAATCACGCAGGCCCTCCATAAGCATTCCCCAGCCTATGTTAACATTTCCCCAGTTGCCTCATCCACACCTGCAGCCTCACCACCTTCAGCGTTCTTGTCACTTTCTCTTCACTGTATTTTTCTTGGAGAGTCCCTTTATAACAGCTGCTTCAATCTCTCTTCAAATGTTGCTGACTCCCATAGCATCTCTAAATACACCTCCCAGCAATTCTTCAGTTTATCCCAAAGCATTTCATCCCCTATTTGTTCTTCTGGAGGCCACCTGTTCCTCTGCTTCTGGAGCAATATTTTATTTTAACTGTATATGTAACTGTAAGCCTCCCAGAGTTACTGTTTGATAAGAGGGGCGACCAATAAATTTTATAAATAAATAACAATAAATAAAAGCCCCTTCTGCAGGGGCTGGGCGCAGACAGGCTGCCCCTAAGGGAAAGAAGCTGTTAAAGGACCCAGATTGGTTGGGGCAATATGCTGACTCTGTAATCTGTTTAGAGAGGGCTATAAAAGTATTGCGAAGCGGCATATAAGTCTAAGTGCTATTGCTAAAGGAGCCTGTGGCGAAGGGTGGCCTGGCTTCCCAGGGCTGAAGGGTGGCATTTCTTCTTTGTGCCTGGAGCTTTCATAGCGCCCGGTCAGATGGGAAAATAGACTTGTTTGTTCTGTCTCACAACTCCAGGCACACTGGTGGGCCGTCCTGCTCATGGGCATCGCACTCATCATGTTGATGGCGGGATTTATTAAAATCTGCAGCGTTCACACCCCAAGCAGCAATCCGAAGCTGCCACCACCCAAACCCCTTCCAGGTGAGGCTTTTGCTAGCCCTGCAAAAACTCTGGCTGTGGGCACAGGGTGAAAGGGCGCCTTGCACAACTTGGGTTGAAAGAAGAAAAAAAGCCCACAGGAGGAGCACAACGGGCTCCAGTTTGAACCGCATTGAGAATGTGTGTGCTTCATGCCAGGGCTGGAGGAGGGACGGACTCAACTGCCGTAACCCCGTGAGAGGGCTCGGCTCTGCCCTGCCTGCCTGCAGGGGTGGAACCAACGGGGGGAGTAGCTGAGCCGTCAGGCAAGTGGGGATTTGGGAGGGGGAAATGGGTTTTGAGTTACCATTCATCACCCCTGTGCCTGTGAAAGAATTTAGAGCATTGACAATTGCTTCTGTTTATGTGGCTGTGGCTGGTGCTTGGCGATGCCCCTTGTTTTCCAGAAAATGATCTTCCCAAGGCTTGGCTTACACTGCTGAACCGCAGTCAGCAAATCAGGATCGCAGGTGTGCAGGGAGCAGCTGGTTGGGCAAAGCAGCTTCTGAACATGCCTCTCCCCCTTTTTTTTCTGCAGGCACTTTGAAGCGAAGGAGACCCCCCCCAACGACTCAGGCCCCTCCACGCCAGAGGCCCCGAGAGAGCTACCAGATGGGCCACATGAGACGCTAAGGGCTGCTTTTTGCCTTGGTTCTTCCTAGTGCCTACAGTGGGAAAATTTCACTCCAAAGAAAACCTGTATTAAGTCATTGTCCCTGGTCAATGGAGGAGGCTCTCAGACTCTGAGACCCCCCCTTTCCCTGCCCCAAAGCGAAGTGGCTGGCTGTGAAGCAGATCTTTAGCAGTCTTAAGCAAGGCGTTTCTCTCCTCCTCGGCTCTTCATGGATGCCTTTCCTTCACTTGTAGGCAAAGGTAGCTCTGATGGAACCTCTGCAGGAATCAAAGCATCTCTTTCGGCTGCCCAGGCTAGGAAGCGAGATGTTACTTTGCCAATGTACATAAGTGGTTATATGCAGACATTGTATTTCTAATGTACACCTGTACTTCTTTGTGCAATTGTAAAACAATATAATTGCAATATGGATGTTCCTTTATATTATAAACCTTTTATGCTCTTAATGAAGAAATTACTGTTTAATTGACATACTCAGGATAACAGAAGGTTGATGATGTATAAAGGTCCAGGATTCTGTAATGCTTTACACAGGAATTGTGAATCACGTCAAGTCTGTGCAATTTTTATGCATCTCTGTTTCGGTCAGAACTACCGCTGAGGCGCTTCCGGGTGCTGCGTTCAGGTCCTCTCCCTGCCCGGCTCTGCTGAAAGGATTCCAGGCTGCTCTAGGGAGGCTGCTATGGGAAGAGCTTGTCCGGGGTTTGGCTCGCCTGCCTGGAATGGCGCTGAACGGTTCGATCGATTGCCTGACTTCTTGAGTGGGCCGCAGAAGGATTCAAAAAGAAAAAAGAAATGTTTGCCTATTCTGTCATTATTTGGCAATCAGGTCACCTTGATAAGTGGTAATAAGGATCCCAATTCTGAAAATTTGCGAGAAAGTAAAGCTGTGTTTTGTTGTTTTGTTTTAACAAGTATTGGGGTAATCTTTCAGCATGAAACTGTTTTAAAAGATAACCACTAAAACAGAAGCCACTACTGTGGGAATTGCTGTGGTTGTGTAACTATTGTAGGCTGGGGAATGTGAAAGGCACTAAAGAGGATCTCAAACAGCACAATGGCCCAAAGTTTTTACTGCAAGTGTATATAATTGGCATTTTTTTTAAAAGAGAGAAAAAGCAATGTCACAATATGCTTAACTGCTATGCAGGAAATGGAAGAGGGCATTATTCAAGCTTGACTTCACTGCTTCTGTTTTTCCAAAAGCGCCAAGCTGATTGGGAACCAAATGGCTGCAAAATATTTCTGGCTTTGCTTAGAGACCCAGTTGTATTTTGGTGGGTGGGATGGGGGGCGGGGTGCTAGCCAAGCTGTGGATTTTGTTTTGGTTTTTCAAGAGTATGAGATTTAGACATTTTGGTCTCATCGTGTGACTTGCAAGGCAACAAACTTTAAAAGAATATAATGGGAATCTCTTCCTTGTAAAACTTGTACAGTATGTGGTGACTTTTTTCAGAATACAGGTTTTTTGTACATGGTTTAGAGACAAATTTTGTACATGAATCCCCCAGACTAATAGATTATAAATAATTCTGAAGGATCCTAACTAGCTAGAAGTCTCTGTAGTTGCTTTTAAATCAATTTAAACTACATTTTGGGATTTTTTTTCTTCTTCAGACTGTGCAAAGACTGGAAGCTTAGGTTTGCATTTCTGAAATGGTGGCTTTTATTCTACAAGAGGTCTTAGTAACTTCTTGAGTATGGTAGATCTTGGACCATGTAAATTCTTTGCTTGTGATGTTATCCTGTGGCAGGCAGGGGGTGTTTGGCAGAGAGCCAGCCGGCTGCCCTGTTTTTACTGGGGGCCAAAGTTTCATGTTTTCTGCAAAGAAAAAATGCACTGAACTCTCCAAATGCAAGTCAAGATGTGGTAAAATAAAACTATCAAGGCAAATTGCGATCTAATACTACTGTCAGTTTAATGTCCACTGTGTTTTATACAGTATTTTTTGTTCACTTTGGAAATTTTTACTAAAAAGTTGCAAAAAAAATATGAAGTATTGTGCAAACAGATGTAAGGGTTTTTGAAACTTGAAATGCATTAATAAATAGACCTGATGAAATCACTCCAGAAGTTTCCCTCTTTCTGTGAGTCTGAAGGCAAGTGAAGCGAACCCATCTACAGGCTACGGCAAAAGTCCATGCAGCTCCGGCCCCAATTCAGCTGCCGCCTTGCACTGGCAATGTGGGATGACGGCTTCCACCTCTCCAGGGAGGACCCAGGATGGCCAGCTGTTATGCCCAGCTTGGAAAGGGCATTTCCCAGAAGGAGTTAAGGGGCTTCCCTTCCACCCCCGAGACTCTGGAGAGGAGCTCGGGGAAAGATGACACTCCAGATTCTTGGGAAGGGAGGGAATGTGGCTTCCCTGGTCCATCAGCCACAACTCGGGAGTGCTGATGGAGCCCTTTGCCTACTGTGTTTCCTGCTCCCTGCAAGGGATTCTTGTGGCTCAACAAATGCTCGCCCTTCGGAACTGAAGGGAGGTGGGAAGTCAGTTCTTAGTTTGCTCTGATTGGAGGAGGGGGGCAGCTACAACCACGCAAATGGCGACCCAGCCATTTTTTGCAAGCATTGCCACACTCCCTAAAATAGATAGTGCTTCAATCAGGTGGCCCCATCAGCATTTGAGGGGGCTTTACTTTTCTGGGTCCCCCCCCCCATTCTTCTGAGCCTCAGCGCAATGTTAGGGGAAAGACAGCTGTTAACGATAGCAGGCTTGGCAAGGCAGCTCCTATTGCTGGATTCTATTGAAAATGGAGCACCCCATTAGAAGATGAAGCCTTTTGCTTCACCCTTCTGAAAATATTAATTTGCACAGCTACAATATTCTTTGCACTCCAGCAACTAGATTTCTATTATCCTGGAATTCTGGACAGCAGTCAGCAAGAGATGCAAATTGCAAAATATTTAATATAAGATATGTTTGTGCCATATGGCAGAGAAAAGGGGTATGTGCGTATATGGAATACAGGTCCGCCTCTCCTTCCCCCAAGCTTGTGGCACAACCCTTATCAGCAAGGTCAGCCTAAACTCTCTGAAAGTGGTCCTTGCTAGCCTTCAGCTGGCCCTCCTCTAGAAGCCTCTTCCCTTCTCTCCATTTTCTACCCTTTGAGGTGTTGGACTGAGATTATGGCCTTCAGAGCTTCCACTCAGATGGACAGTGGACCCTCCACTGAATGCTTTTCCAAATGGAGCTGGCTTTCTCCCCAGGGCAACGTTAGGCAAGATGAAGCGGTCTCTTCTTCAGAACTGCTGCTTTTTCAACCCTAATTTTTAATGAAGTAATTGTATTTGACCTTGCTTTGCAAATGTGTTTGCGCATCAGAATGAGCCGTTCAAATGTTTTTGGAGTCCAGTTCTTACCTGCCAAAGCCAGCATGGCCAAAAGAAAAGTGATTAGCCTTCCCCGCCCCCTCCTCCCAGCCAGACCAGTAACAGTAATGCCAGAAATCCTAACCCTAACTTCTTAACAGCATAACCTCTTCAAGGAAAAAAATAAACTTTTTAGTCCAAAGACGTGGATTATTCATTGTCTTTCTGCACAAGGCAGATTTAGTTTCAGTTTTTTATTCACTTTTTATTTGTTTACTCAATCTAGTCTTGCATGTATACAATTTACAATACATCCTGATCCATCACTTTTTTTAGGTTTCACGTTGGCGTGCTTGTACAAAAAAAAGTGTTCCTTTTCTCTTTTCTTTTCCTATGGAAAAGATAACGCTGAGACGCTTCCCCTCTGGACCAGCTTTTTCAAACATTTGCTTATCATCCATACTCTCATTTCAGCTTTTGGGAACTGACTTCGCATCTCACAAACATTTTCTCATGACCTGGATAGAGGTGCAAATTATCCACACGCTGAGAGCAGAACATCATTCTGAAAGAAGGAAAAGAGAAAAATTAATGACTAAACCAAGAGTGAGTTTCTTCTGCAAGGCCAAGGGCAGTCTGAGAGCTATGAAATGAAGATGATAGTGATTCTGAGCCACTTTTTCCACGCTGCTGGTGGACCTGGCTGCGGAAAGCAAAGTCTGGGCACACTTACTTCTGCTGAGTTTCTCCTGCCTTGACTCGAATGGACGTCACAATGAGTCCTGGCCGACGGTCCCCCTTTCTCCAAGGGATGATGGTTTGGACAGTGTCCCAAATATTTTCCCAGATGGCCGTTCCTTCCCATTTCAGTTTGATCATCATCAGCTCTCCAATATCAATATCCAGAGGAACAAGAAAAGTGTAGGTTTTATTCTGAGTGATGCCTTCAATTCTAACAGAGAGAAGAAGAAACCCTGTAAGACCCACTGCCTGGGGCTTCATGGCACAGAGGGGTCTGTTCATTTGTTTGTGTTCTGCTCTTCCACCAAATTGTCTCTGCCGTGAGCCAGCTCAGCAGCAGCAGTGACAAATTTCCCAATTTAAAACAACGGTATGTTCAACAATTACAGATGTACATTACTAAGAGGATCGATGTATCTATGGTTTATTGACTTCAAGTAGAATGATGCAAAAAGACTCGGTGGATGGGAAATAGTACAAAAGAGGTTGAAGCAAAAATGATGTCCAGGTGTGGACATCTGGCTCCAGGACCCCTGCATCCCTGGGAGAAATGAGAAGCTATAAAGGTGCTGCTATCTGCGCGTGTGCCATTTTGTCTCCACGTGAAGGGGCACTTTGAGGAAATCAGCCTCAGTGAGAAACATGCCAAGGCACCACATGATGTGAAGCGTGGCTTTTGTGCCAAGGCCTACAACATCGGCCACGTTGGGCAAAGTGTGGAACTCACAAAGTGATGGAGAGATTTTCTACGTCATCTTTGTTGCCAGTCAGCGAGATAGTGAACGTTGGATCAATTCGTGGTTCTTGGAATTCGTGGATGAAATGGATTTTAAACTGATAGTGATAAACTGTGGAGAGGAGAAGAGAGCAAGGTGAGTTTTCACTTCCATAGAGACATAAGATATATATAGCAGTTCACCCTTTATTTCTCTCTGCTCTAAAGAATGTTCAGGCCCTCTGATCAACCTCTACACCTGGAGCCTCACTGCAGGCAGGGCTTTCCTCCAGGAGCCCTTTCAGCTGAGCCTCCCCAACTCTGTTGAGGTCCTTTTCCTGGCCAGAAATCACAGGACTGCAGCACCCACACACCTGGGGCCTCTGAAAAGGCTATCTGCTTCACGTCCTCTGAATTTAGCCAGACCCAGATCTGGCAGGAGACCCTCAGGACTGCCTCTGGCCACATCAGCTGCACGAAGGCTGACCTGAACACCCACCCACGGCTTTTGCAGAAGGGTACCCTAGGACTGGGGGAGGGGCATTTTGGTGTCAGTTTTTCATTCTTGCTTCATGGTCTTTGCAAAGGTCTTTTGAGAAAGGAATTGCAAGTCACTTGATGGAGCCTAAAATAATAGCTGCTTTGTCCTTCTTGTTAGCTTTTGTGAAAGGCAACTCTTGTTCTGGAGAGCTTCAGGCGTCTTTTCTTCTGTACGTAGCACAGCCAGGCCTAGCAAGGGAGGCACGTGGGGCAGGCTGGGCCTCGGGAGAGTAAAGCCCTCCTCAAGTTGGTGCCTGAGTCCAACTCTTGCGTGGACAACCGGCCACTGCCCTGCTGGCAATCTGGGCATCCCTCCAGGTAGTTTGTGGTCATTTGTTCCAGGCAATCTTCCCAAAACATTTTGAATAGCCAGGTATGTACGTCTGCTTAGGAAGGGGCACAAACATCAGGTTAGGGGCTTCCCTGCCTTTCCTGGGGTTTTAAGGGCTATAGACATGAGCTTCTGGCACCCCCTACTTGCACGAATGAAGCTGGCTGGCCCCAAGGGCAGGATCTCGCTCAGAGGGCTGGTTGTCTCATTTGTGGTCAGCCTGTTTTCCTCTTTGAACTGGGGCCATTTGGAATCTCCACAGCCGCTACTATCTGAGGACATCTCGCACAGAGTCTGGCCCATCCACAAGACCCCCTGGGGCTGGTCCACCGTTGCCCACTCCCCCACCAACCTTTGAAGGGCATCTGAGGTTGGGTCTTCAGGAAGAGCCTCTGGCTGCCAGGGACCCTGGCCTTCCGAATGTGGTAGCCCAGGGTGTTGCACCGGTGGGCCCGGCAGTCAAGGCAGCGTCCCTTGTCAAACATCTGCATGTTCTTGCACCAATAGCCTGTGATCTGCTTCTGGCTGTACCGCAGGGAGTCAATAAAGAGATGGACCGACCTCTCATGGGCACACTTCACCGTCTGGGTCAGCCCTGCAGGGAAACAGAAGGGTGGCATTGGGCAAGTCAGAGGCTTCTCAGTCCCACCAGCTGCAGAATTGCCCACTCCTCTCCAGTTGCTACTGCCAGAGTCCCTCCACCCTCTTTGGTCTCCTTTTGAATCATTCCATGGGCAGACTGGGAGGGATCACCTACTGATCAAGAGGTCAAGGTTCGTCAAGCCCAGGTTGGTATCCTAAGTCGGCAGCAAACTCAGCATTACCAGAGCCCCAGGAACCCGGGTCCTTTGGCATGCCAGGGAGTGCCCTGCCTGTGACCCAAGGGCCTCCTCTGCTTGGAGACCCCCATTTGGCCATCTTGGTGTAGAGATGATCTCTCCTTCTGATTTAAAGGCTGTCATAACATGGAAGGTTAGGACCCTCCCAGCAAACCCTCCCCCATTCCTCCCTTGTAGGTTCCGCAGCAGGGGTGAAATCTACTTACCTTCCCTACCGGTTCAGAAGTGCATGTGCCACGCATCACATGCACACGCGGACTCTCTGTGCACGCGCAAACCCTTCTGCGCATGAACAGAGGGTAAAAAAATGTTACTTCCTGGTTACAACCAGGAAGTAACGACCGGGCGGGTGGACGAAGCCTCGCGCTGCCATCGCTACCGGTTCTCTGAATCACCCGCCACCATCGCTACCGGTTCGGCCGAACCAGTCTGAACCAGTAGCATTTCAGCCCTGTTCCCCAGGGAACTGGCCATGGAGACCCGTGGTGCTTCCTCCCAGAACTCCTGGCCAGGCAGAGCGGGCAGAATGCCAGGTCAATGAGGGAGAGAGAAATAAGAAAGGTGCCCAGTGGTTAAAGCTCAGAGTGCCTCATTCAGCCTCTGGCTTGCCCTGACCCACTCAGCAGCCTGCTTTCCACTCCGAGTTCTGCCTCCGGGCTCCTGCCAGCCCCGAGAGACTCGGATGGAAGGCTCCCAGCCCCCGGGGCCTCCTTTAGTGGCCTCTCCTACCTGTGATTCCGTACTGCACGATGTGGTTGTAGACGTGCATGATGTGACAGCCAGGTTGGAAAGTTCCCCCATTGGGGTAGAAGTCAAAGTGCGCCACAGGCTGCTTGATGCCGACGCTGAGGCCCATGTGCTGCTGGGTGAAGGTGTGGATGGCATCCACAAAGTCAGCATCATCTGGTGAGAGCCGGTCTGTGGGGGACATGCCTTCAAAGAGGGGGCCGGCAGGGTCCAGGCCTGCAAGGGAGACACAGTGAGGCTTGCAAGAAATATGGCCCAAGAACGATCCTCAGCTCTTGGCCAAAGAGCCCACCTCCAGGTTTTGGAAAAGGAAGGTAGCCAGAGCTGTAGAGGGGCGGAAGCCTTCTCTTCCCTTGAGCAAGCTAAAGAGAATGATTCCCCTTAAGTGTGGGAAGGGGCTGAGCTGCCCCCCAAGTCACTGCTGGGCCAGCTGACCTGTGAGCCGGTCAGCAGAGCCTTCAGGGAGAAATGCTCCTTCCCACCCAGCTTCAGGAACTTCCTCCAGATGTAGCTCTATCAGAAGCCAAGGAACTGGCTTTTCCCTCAGTGCCAGTCCTGCCCACCCAAATGGCCAGGTTCACCCTGAAGCAAAGTCCAACCAGGCTGATGGACTCACCAGTAATCCTGCCAATCTTCCCATTGCCTCTCATGGAGCTGCCGGCAAAACCGGCTACGTGGGCCCCCAGGCTGTACCCCACCAGGTGAGCCTTGCTCCGGTGAAAGTGCACAGTTTCCTGGAAAAGAGCCGGGAACGGATGGAGGACCAAGGCAAAGCAGTGAGCAGTTCCACAGTCTCCTGAGCCAGCCCAGAGCACCCGGCCACCTGGGAGGCCTGAGCTGGTCCATCGGAGCCACTGTGGTTGTGACCACACGGCCCACCGGGGCAAATGGTGGCTCGGCTCCGAAGGCTGCAATTGGCTCCCCTTCAGGGGTATCCTCAACTGGAGGGACGCCCTCTTGAGCAAGCCGCCTGAGTGTTTCTCCTCTCGCTGCCTACCTCCAGCCATTCCAGGAAGCGAGCGATCTCTTGGCCGACGTCTCGCGTATTCTGCACCGCAATGGGGTAATGTGCGTGTGCTAGAGAGAGCCAGTCAGTGATGATAACGTTGGTGTCAGGCAGTTGGGTTTTGAGCTCTTCGGCCAGTTTCCAAATCCAGCCTTCGAGTCTCCGGTCCACCTGCAGCCACAGGAGGTGAAGGGAAGCACCTTGGCCTGGGGGTCAATGGCCCCCTTGCAGATTGTGTGCCAGCAGACCAGGGCACCTCCCAGTCCCCAACAGCCCTGGGTAGATGATGCCACCACACACCCAAAGGCAGCTTTTGCCCTCCAACATCCCATTTGTCCCTCTGCTATTGCAGGAGCTGCCGTGAAAGGGGCAAGATGTGTGCCACAATTCCATGGGTGGGTGTCAAGTTGTGGTGTGGGGAGGAGGCTGTTCCTTCTAGAGAGTCGTTTTTGGAGCAGCAGGCATGTTCCTTCTTGTGAAGAGGGCTGTGTTTCAGGACCATGCATGGGCCCCTCCTGCCCAGGGGCAGGGGGGATACAGGGCTTCCTCCCCCAAGGAAGCTCTCCACCCCCAGCTCCGGTGTGTCGCCACCTCAGCTGCGTGCAAGGAACGGACAGAAGTGGCAGCAAGACAAGCCGTCCCCCCTCCCAAGGGACGAGACCCCTTACCGACCACCCGTGGATGATCATCACCAGTGGGAGGGAGGCGTTGAAGGGACACTGCTTGAGCGCCTCCTCCTGGCTGGGCTCAATCAGGCAGCCCTGCTCCGCCCTGTTGGAATACAGCAGGAATGTGGCCTTGAAGCGGAAAGAGCCTCTCCTGGTGGGAAGCAGCTGCCGATGGGAGCCTGGAAGAGACAGCCAGCAAAGGGGGTTTGCCCTGCTCTGGCTCTGAGATGTGGGGCGCTAGGCCCTCCATTGGCTGGCTGCTGTTTGGGCAACATTCTCACGACTTACCTCTGGCTCGATTCTTAACTCAGAAGCTGCCCAATCCTGCCGTGGCTCTGAGCGAGCCCAGTTGCCTTCCTCCAGCAGACTAAGCCAAAGCCCAGGAGATCAACTTCCCAGGTCCACAGCCTGTTTTCCTGATGAGTCTCCCTGCCGTTAAGGCCAACACACACGACTCACAAACCTGCAAAGGGGCCCTTTGGGGGATCATCTGCCCAGATTTGGCGAGTCAGACAGACTCTGAAAAGGTCACATTGGAAAAAAATGTCTGGGACTCCACCAAGCATCATGGATACTGAGACATTCCAGCATTGATGAGATTGGGGCCCCTGTGTTTGGGGGACCCCCGGAGGGCCATCTAAAGTACCTTTATAGCAACCTATGAGTTTTGTGTCTTTGCAATGCAACAGAGGAAGCACAATGTTGCCACTCAACATCTGGCAGCCTCGGAGGAGCAAGTGGCCCCACTGCAACCCTCAAACAAAGTGAGCTCCCAGAGGTCTGGGGTGCCTCTCCCCTCCCCTATCCAGGCTCTGGAAGAGTTTCAGCCACACAGTTTGTCACGTCTTGGACTCTTGCCTTTATGAGTGAGGGATCATTGGAGCACTTGCCCCCTCCTTGCCCTTCCAATATATCCCAAAACTACAACTTGCTGTTGAGGGGTGCATCTGAGCAATCCCCCCAAAAAAGCAAGGCAGGCTTTGCAGACTGGAGGGGCTGCTAGGTCCTATTTTTAGCCTCCATTCTCAGCAGTCCAGCAGAACCCAAAGCCAGCAGCGCCTCTCATGTCCTGCTGCAGAATCCCCTCTCCCTTCATTTCTCCTTTCTTCCATGAATGGCTTGGGAGCCTGACCTGATAAAACTGAAGGACTTTCCTTAGGCCTTTGCAAGAAATGCAGGCGTAACATTGAAGCACAGCCTCCCATCTGTTGCAGCAAGGAGGCACCCAGAGCACCCGCCCTCCTGCAGCAGAGATCTGAGGTGCAGAAATGCAAAAGAGAACCGATGTTCTTGGCCCCCCCGGAAGCACCCAGTGCCAGGCTACCCGGCAAGTATTAAGGCTATGGATCTGCTTGCTGAGCAGTGGAGCTGGGCAGGGAGTTGCTAGTGGCTTTTCTTGGTGTCCCAGGGGCCTCAGAAACCCCTTCTGCTGGCCCCTGGGGTCCACCTTCCTTCCCTTTGCTGGGGGGGGGCTGCAGTGGCAAAGAATGGAAGATTGTGCCAGAGGTCACCGGTGCCGCTGAATGAGTCAGAGCCCTGCCCAGAAGATTGCTCTGATCTTCTAATCCGGCTGTCCACTTCTCTGTTTGCTCTTCCTGGGCAAAAGGGAGACTTTCCATTGTTGAGTCCACTTTGCTTGAGCCGTGTCAGATGCAGCCATGGACAAAAGACGCAGGATGTCCCGGACAACTCTGGGCTCATTGGCTCATTTCAATTCTGTTGACTTGCCCTAACTGGGGGAGGGGGAGGTGGTCTCTGGGGGGACAAACGAAGGTTAGCACTTGGACTGCAATACAATGCCTTGCTCCGTGGATCCTGCTTGGTCTCCTGCCCAAGCTGTGCTTGGAAAGAAACTGCACCAGCCGAGGGACCAAGAAAACCAAGATCTTCCTGGATCTTGGCTTTCCAACCCAGGGAGTGCCGGTGCTCTTCACTGGCCCTTACGTGGCCCTGCTGTCTCCATTCCCCAAAGTGCCAGTTTGCTCCGGGGTGTTTCTCCTTTCCTCCCCAGGTGGTGAAGCTCAGAAGCAGCTCCACACCAGGTGATGTTTCAGTAGCAGAAGCGATGCCACACGCCAGCACTGCTCAAGTAGTGGCCAAGTCTCCGCTGAGCTGACTGCGGTGGTGGCTTCATTGCAGGCGGACCCGGCTGGTCCAGAACCTTTGGTGTTTGTTTGTTTGTTTGTTTTATTTGATTTGTATACCGCCCTACTCCCGAAGGACTCAGGGCGGTGAACAGCCAAACAGTAAAATAACATAGATACAAAAAATTTAAAAACCAGATAAAATCAAATTAAATCATTTTGGCCCAGACAAATTAAAACACCCCAATAATTTAAAAACAGATTAAAATTTACATATTTAAAAAGGGAAGAGATTAGGCCAAGCCCGCCTGATGGAATAAAAAGGTCTTCACAGCGCGGCGGAAGGTGCGCAGATCCAGGATCCTCCGTATCTCTGGGGGGAGCCCATTCCAGATGGTAGGTGCCCCCACAGAGAAGGCTCTCCCCCTAGGGGTCGCCAGCCGACATTGTTTGGCTGACGGCACCTGGAGGAGTCCCTCTCTATGAGAGCGTACTGGCCGGTGGGAGGCTATTGGTGGTAGTAGGCGGTCCCGTAGATAACCAGGTCCTAAGCCATGGAGCGCTTTAAAGGTGGTAACCAAAACCTTGAAGCGCACCCGGAAGACCACCGGGAGCCAGTGCAGCTCGCGCAGGAGAGGTGTCACATGGGAGCGCCATGTCGCTCCCATTACCACCCGCGCGGCCGCACTCTGCGCCAGTTGGAGCCTTCGGGTGCTCCTCAAGGGGAGCCCCATGTAGAGAGCATTACAATAGTCCAGGCGGGAGGTGACGAGGGCATGAGTGACCGTGCGTAACGAGTCCCGATCCAGAAAGGGACGCAACTGGCGAATCAGGCGAACCTGATGAAAAATCCTCCCGGTCACGGCCGTCAAGTGCTCTTCTAAAGACAGCCGTGAATCCAGGAGGACGCCCAAGTTGCGAGCCCTCTCCGTGGGGGCCAATGATTCGCCCCCAATAGTCAGTGATGGCATCAACTGACTATATCGGGACGTCGGAAACCACAGCCACTCGGTCTTGGATGGGTTGAGCCTGAGCCTGTTCCTCCCCATCCAGATCCGTATGGCCTCCAGGCACCGGGACATCACTTCAAGGGCATCGTTGGGGTGATCCGGGGTGGAGATGTACAGCTGGGTGTCGTCAGCGTACTGATGGTACTCCACCCCGAAACCACGGATGATCTCGCCCAGCGGCTTCACATAAATGTTGAACAGGAGAGGCGAGAGGACTGACCCTTGCGGCACCCCACATATGAGGGGCCTCGGGGTTGACCTCTGTCCCCGTCAACACAGACTGCGACCGGTCAGAGAGAAAGGAGGAGAACCACCGCAACACAGTGCCTCCCACCCCTAACTCTTCCAACCGGTGCAGCATGATACCATGGTTGATGGTATCAAAAGCCGCTGAGAGATCTAACAGGACCAGGACAGAGGAGCACCCCCTGTCCCGAGCCCTCCAGAGATCATCAACCAATGCGACCAATGCCGTTTCCGTACTGTACCCGGGCCTGAAGCCCGACTGGAACGGATCCAGATACGTCGTGAGATGTACAGCTGGGTGTCGTCAGCGTACCATCGGAGCCCCCGTGATCTCTCACCAAAGAGACCAAACCAAGAGCAACATTCTTGCCTCTTCCTGAAGGAAGGCCCTCGTGGGGAGGAGAAAATCTGTTCCAATTTCATGAGCTCATCTGCTCCTGGGCATAAAAGGTAACCCAGGGCAAAAGGGAATGACAGGCGCTGCAGAATGCCATTGCTGGGCCAACCAAGCCCAGTTTCTCCCCAGCCCTTCCCCTGGGATTAGGGCAGCAGAACTCGGGGGGAGGAATCTGGGGTTCTGTCCCCAATTCTGAGACTCTTGCTGCACCCTCAGCCAGAAAGGACCGTCTCCGTTACAGCCAGAAGCAGAGATGAACGCAGGGAGAGCTGCTTCTGCTTTCTGCAATGTGTTAATTCAGAAAGGGTACAGGCCGTATTTATTTATTCATCAAATTTATGTGGCTTCTGCATTGTATTTATTTATTTATTTTATTTTTTATTTATTTAAATTTATATTTAAATAAATAATTATATTTATATATTTATATATTATAATTATATTATATATAATTATAATATAAATATAAATTATGTTTATATTTAAAATCCCTTTATTCTTAATTAACTAGGGTGAATTCTTCCCACACATTTCTTATTTGCAGGTCCAGAATAATTGAATGCAAAGCCTGAAGACTCGGGAAGAAATTAAATTGTCCCATTCATAATTAACCAAGGCAAATATTTCACACATCTCTGGCCTCTATTTCTTATCTGAGGAATTTGTAATAAATGGAGACTGAAAGGAAAGAGGAAAATAGCAGGTTGAGCAGAATCCGCCTCTCTCAGTGCAGCTGATCGTCCTTCAAAGCTCACAGCAAACATCTGCTACCAACATGTTACCAAAGGAGATCATTTTCTACCTGGGTGTCACTTAAGACCTCAAAGTGGTGGTTTATCAAAAACATCAAAAATCCTTTGTTTAATCAGATTAGTCTGGAGTGCACTAAGAGGCTTATTATATTAATTGTCAAGCCTTTGCAACCCAGAACCATCTTCTTCCTCTGTTAGCTAGCTGGAAGTCTCTGTTCTTGCAGCTCACAGGACTTGCAGGACTTGAAGCTGACCTTAAAAACAGACCTAGATGCTCTCCAGTTAATCCAGGAAATGTGGGGCGCTCTTGAGGCAAAGAGGCAGCCTCCTGCCCTGCAGGAGCTCAAGGAAGACAGTCCCCTGCTTGAGGGAGCGGGTGAGGCTGGCAGAATTCAGCTGCTCAGAAATGAGCCCACCGGTGGCTTCTCTTACATCAAACAACTGAGGAAGAAGCAGTGGGGGCCTTGAAGAAATTCTTCCAGGGCTTCCCACAGCTTTGCGACAACCCCAATATCAGCCAGCGCCTTTTGGAACCCCATCACCAAATCTCCCCTACAGCCAGTCTGTAAAAGCTAAGAAGGAATTCGGGCACCAGCAAAATGGAGAAACGGAGGGTTTTTTTAAGCAATTGGTCCCAGTATGTCTGTTTGCTTTCTAAGTTGTGACAAAGAGGGCCAGGTTTTCTTTTTTATATTTAAAATATCCTAGTTTGCAGAAATTACGAAGGGGGAAAAATTAATTTTCCTTCAGCCCCTCAAGCAAAAGTAATTTTCATGCAGCCTCAGTTTAAATCTCCAACTAGTCCTGCAGTATTACAATCTTTTGTTTTGCACCCCCCCCCCCAAAAAGTTCGCTACTTTATCCTTCTGGCACCAGGCAAAGCTGCCACCCTCCAAATCCCTGCCTGAAAGGGAAGCCCAAATCAACATCCTCGGTGCAGCTGCTAAGCAAACACCGCTTACTCCTGTCCGGAGATAAAATCTGTTTGTCTGGCCGGTGTCCAAAGTTCTCATGAAGGGCTGAGGACCCCTGCGCTACCCAGGACCAGCCGGTCTTGGCTCGGGAGTCCTGGGTGGCTTTCAGTGGCTGCTGGCAAAGGAGCTTCCCTAACCCATTCTTGGCTCTAGGGAAGGAGGGAACCTTGGGCCGGGCGGCCCCAAACAGCCTTGCGGGACTCACAAGGGTGTGGGGCGATCTGGGCTAAGCAAAGAGACTGAGAGGCTCTGCTTCCCTTTTGGGGACCCCTGGATGACAGTTTGCCACCCCCCCAACATCTGGGAGGGGAGCAACAGATCCCTCCCAAGGAGAAGAATGAAATAAGAGTCTAGGCGGGGCCTTTTCCTAGCTGGGTTTTGTGAATAAATGCAGGGAGGATCCAGGCCCCAAAGTGTGGGGCAGTAGCTGATGGCCAAGAAAGAAGGGACTCTGAAGGACAGGCTCAGGACGTGCCAGGGAGTCAGGCCAGAGGAGGGGTGCTGCTGCTAATCCAGCAGGCGAATATTGCTCTGGGAACACAAGTGAAAGTCAGCAGACTCCAGGGACAATGTGGCAGGTCTTCCCCCCCTGCCTGCTGCAATCGAGGGCCGGAGAAATGGGTCCCTCTTCAACCAGGTGGAGGTAAACTCTGCTGGACTTCCTCCCTCCCTCCCTTTCCCCATGAATGAATACGCCATGCTTCCTTTTCATGCTGAGATGCCTTTGCTGCTCCCGACCACACTCGGGGGCAGAGTCAGCCCCCCAGGGCTTCTCCTGTTCTCTGGATGGGAAGCGCCAATTCCGGGGAGCAGGGAAGAGCCGCCTTGTCCCTTGGAAGCTGGGGGGGGGCTGTTTGAGCCGGACCTTCTTCCCAATCCCCCGGGGCTGCACGAGATGAGCCCCGTCCCAGAGGCCGCGGCTTACCTTTCTTTCTTCTGCCGTCGGGCTTCCCTTCAGCAAGAAGCATGCAGAGAAGGAGCAGCAGCGGAAGGGCCAGGCAGCTTCTCATGGTGCCTTTGCCCACAGACGCTGGGCCAAGCTGGTTCCCGGTGGTGGAGGGACGGAAGGGGCCCTCTTGTCGCCGGTAGGTAGTGAGGACTAGCAGCTTATTAATGATTAACCTTTTGCATGGAATTGTCTGTTTCTCCTGTGCCCCCCTAGACAAATCAACTCTGTCTGGCCCGATCAGAAGCTGTTTTTGGTTCCTAGAGGGCCTCCCCCTCCCCCTTTCCCTCCTGGCCCTGAGGCGTCCCTGAGTGGGTGAGAATGAGAAAGCAGCCCTGAAAGCTTGGGTGGGGGGGAAGGAAGTCCACTGTTTTCATTAACCTTTCTCCAGAGATATTGCAAAAGGCCAGGTGGGAGGGCAGCCTCAGACCTTTCTCTTGTTGAGGTGGCACCCCTCTTCTCCCACCCGAGTGAAGGTGAAGCTGGCATCCACCCCCCAGCCTGATGGGGCAGGACCTGCTCCAGAGAGGCGGCTCAGAGCTGATTGGGGCTCAAGTGGGGAGCTCGTCGGCTCCTCTGGGATCCTCCCCTGGCCAGTTGGTCAACATGGCCTTTGGCACCATCCTGTTTGCCCTTGTCTGCCCCCCTCCCCCGCCTGTCTCTCATCCCTTTTCTGCATCTGCTTTGGCCATCCTCTTGAAATCTCCCCAAAGTCTGTCATGATTCCCAGCCTCCCCTTCTCAGCATTACTGCTTGATTTCAGCTACTCCACCCTCCCTGGGAACTCATGACCCCCCCTTTAAGCGTGCCATCTTCACCTGTTCTTCCACCCACATTGCTGATCTTTGGGGGCTCTAAAACTAGGACAGGGGGAGGTGCATTTGGACAGCTATGGAGCCGGCACCAGTTTCCTTGACCAGTTGGAGAGATGGAGAAGAGCCATGGAGTAAAGGGCAGCTTGATGGGGGGGGCCCTCAGGGCAATCACTCCTGTTGCAAAGACTGCAAAGCAAACAAGGGAGACAAGCCAGGGACACCTTTGACTTCTCAAACAGAACCAGGCCCACCTTCTGATATAGGAGGCCCCGATCCAAGGGGATCTGCTGGGCTGAAGGGGCCAGCATTGCCATCCATCCACCCGCAGGCAGGAGGGCAGAGACCCCAGTTCCCTGGGGCCTGGAGGGAAGCAGCGGGCTTTGTGGACTGGCACCCTCCCTTTGCTGGCCAGTTTGGCTTGCTGGGTCCTCAAGAGATGGGCCAGGACCACCAGAAGAGGGGGGCCCTTTTGCTTCTGGACAAATGGATTGGAGGGGGTATTTCTCTCTGCTTGCAAACACCTCTTGCTTCTTCCTTGGATGCCCTCCTGGGGGGGCATTACTAGCACACACACGCCCCTCCCAGGGAGGTCATGTCTTCCCAAGTAGACACTGGCATTGTGATTGGGAGAAAATGTTCTTTATTCACCGTCCCTCTGGATGTCCCTCTGGAACAAGGCAGAATTGCACATTGGGGCTGGAGACAGTCAAAGAAGCCAGTTCAAATCCAGCGTTCAGCACCTTTGCTGAAGTCAGAGCTGCTCCATTGGCTTGACAAGAAAGAGATGGCTGGCCTGGGGGGGGGGCTCTAGATCTGTTCCTTTGGGGGTCCTGCCAAATGCTGTGTTGTCTGTGTGTGCGTGTGTGCGTGTGTGTGAGATCATAAGCAAGAGAGGGTTCTTTTTTAAATTATAGCCAATTCATTGACCCACAAGAGACACTAAAGCCCTAGATCCTGGAGTGGGGGCTTCTGTATGTCTCTAATAATAATAATAATAATAATAATAATTTTATTTCTATACCGCCCTTCTCCCGAAGGACTCAGGGCGGTGTACAGCCTATTTAAAAACACAAAAAACACGACAACAATTAAAATTTAAAATCATTAAATAATTAGGCTCCAATTAAAATCCCAGAAATTTAAAATACCCCAATTTAAAACATTATGTTAATAGCCCTGCCTGGCGGAACAACAGGGTCTTCAGAGCGCAGCGAAACACCCGGAGGTCGGAAATCTTTCGTATTTCGGGGGGCAATTCATTCCACAGGGCTGGAGCTCCCACAGAGAAGGCCCTCCCCCTGGGTGTCGCCAGCCGACATAACTTGGCTGATGGCACCCGGAGGAGACCCTCTCTGTGGGAGCGAACTGGTCGGTGGGAGGCTATTGGTGGCAGAAGTCGGTCTCGAAGGTACCCGGGTCCTATGCCATGGAGCGCTTTAAAGGTGGTAACCAACACCTTGAATCGCACCCGGAAGACCACTGGGAGCCAGTGCAGCTCGCGCAGGAGGGGTGTCACATGGGCACAACGGGTTGCACCCATAACCACCCGCGCGGCCGCATTCTGGACCAGTTGGAGCCTCCGAGTGCTCTTCAAGGGGAGCCCCATGTAGAGAGCATTACAATAGTCCAACCGGGAGGTGACAAGGGCGTGAGTGACCGTGCGCAAGGCGTCCCGATCCAGAAAGGGCTGCAACTGGCGAATCAGGCGAACCTGATAAAAGGCCCCCCTGGCCACGGCCGTCATATGCTCTTCTAAAGACAGCCGTGCATCCAGGAGGACACCCAGATTGCGAGCCCTCTCTGTGGGGGGCAAAGATTCACCCCCAATAGTCAGCGATGGCACCTGCTGACCATATCGGGGCGCCGGAAGCCACAGCCACTCGGTCTTGGAGGGGTTGAGTCTGAGCCTGTTCCTCCCCATCCAGGCCCGCACGGCCTCCAGGCAGCGGGACATCACATCAAGGGCATCGTTGGGGTGGTCTGGGGTGGAGATGTACAGCTGGTATATAAAGGTTGGGAAGCGGTTTTATTTTGTAAAAACAAATGTATAAAAGTGATATGACTTCCTATATTCCATTTTATTGCTTTCTTATACTGTTTCTATGATAATCACTATTACAACATACCCTGACAATGCTTATATTCATTACTATTCAATATGTTATACTCCATACTACTCAATTGCTACTATTGCTACTCCCTATTATTCTACTACGATTTCCTCTAAACTATGCTCTCCACTAGTCCACCTCAGAGCTTCTTTCTGTCTGGAGTCCCTTCTGGGATTTCTCTGCTGCTGCTGTTGCTCACAACCCCCACCCCCCAACTCCTCTGCCTCGGGCTTCTCTGGCTGGGGCCCCTTTGGTTTAGCTGCAGAGCTCCAAAACATGCATCCTCCCACACCTGGGTCAAGGTTGCGGCTTTGTTGGCAACTCTGCTGGGCTGCTGCTGGGGAGAAGGCAGTGGAGGGGCCTGCTAGGCAGTCTGCTCTTCCACAAGCCGCCCCCCCCCCCCCGTTCAGAAATGCCATTCTCTTGGCAGCAAGAATGGTTTGCAACAGCTCAGGAAGCGCCATTCTCTGGGCAGCCCCTTTGGGGGAACCTCAGTGCCCAGAAGAGCTGAGTGGTTCTGGGTGCTGCTCTCCCCTGGCTGCCCAGATTGAAGCTAAAGGTGGTTTTCGAACTCAGGTGTGGAAACGGCTCTGCTAGCTGCTCAAGGGGGCCCTGGCCCGGCACTGGAGGCACCCAGGAGGACAAAGCGCTGCCTGGGGTTTTGCCAGACACGCTTTGTTGTTTGGAGGGAATGGAGACTGAAGACCTGGGGAAGGAGGGGAGATGGAGCAGAGGCAAGCAAAAGGTCAATGAATCATTTTCTGATTTAAAAGTAACTTTCTTGAGGGTTTGTGGTGAGGCTATTTTGACCTCCTGCCACCTGTGGCTTTCCTGTGGGCTATGGGTCCTCTGGTGGTGGGGGACTGGGAGCTTCATTGGGCCCTACTTCCCCTCCTCCAGGTGGGTCAGTTCATGTTCGTGGAGGGCGTCCGTGTCTGTCTTCTGGCAGGGGGACAGGGGGAAGTGGTGGACCTCAATGAAGAGCATGTAGGTGGCAGCTCCCAAGGCTGCCCCGACCATGGGGCCGGCGATGGGGACCCACCACCAGTTATTGCCAGCTCTGTGGGGGGAAAGAAATAGGCAAGTTTCATTACCACGGATTTAGAGAGTTGCTCTCAGGGTACTTAATCCTCCCTAGCCCCCAGACCCCTTTGAGCCTGTATTTCTTGCTTAGAACCCACCAACCTGAACCCACTTCCTGAGGCAACGCATTGCTTCCGAGGAGAAGAATTAAGCCCTTCAATTTGGAAATGAAACGTCCACGCAGAGCTAAAAGCGCGCCGATGGTCAAAGAAGGGCCAAGGGCCACTTCTGGCCTGGATGCCACAGGACGCCGAAGCAAAGGGAGGCGCAGGCCACTCGCTCGGGTGAAAAACAGCCGCCGTGATTGGCCGCCAGATGGCAGCCTTGCGACGCGCTGGCTCGACGGGCGGCTTCCGCGGAGAGCAGCGCCCCGCGGGAGGAGGCGAGGCCGGGAGGGCACAGGGACCGGCCGGCTCTGCGCCTGCCCTGAGGTTTCTGGACTTTGGGGGGAGCCAGCTACGGGGGAGCTCCGCCAGCCTGCCCAGCTCAAGTCTTGCTCTTCCACGGAGGCACGTGGGGCGAGCTCGGGCAAGACCCTCCTGCTCAGCCTCGCAGCCGCACTCGGGGCAAAGGAAACACGCCCCCCCCCCATGGAAGCCCTTCTGGGTGGGTTAAGAAAGCAGGGATGGAGATGGCTGATGGTCCAGGGGCCCCCCTGCCCAGGGCAAAGGACTCACGTGAAGACTTCAGGCCCCCACCCTGCCAGGTAGGTGAAGAGGCGGGGGCCCAAATCTCGGGCAGGGTTCATGGCGCAGCCGCTGTTCAGGGCCATGGAGGAGGTCAGCAGTATGATGAGGAGGCCGATGGCAATGGGCTCCAGCCCTTTCGGGACCCCCAGGTTGTCCGTGTCAAAGATGGCAAAGACCCCCAGGATAAGAAAGGCCGTGGACATCATCTGGCAGAGAAAGACAAGGGCTTTACCCCTCCCCTGATGGTCCCCAGGCTGCCCCCAGCCCTCGGGGAGAGAGAGAAAGGGTCCCTCAGGTTGCAGGAGAGAGAGCGACTTTAGGTGAGGATGGGAAGCCTCTCTCAGCCCTGATGCCACCTTTTCCATTGAGGTGCCTTTTATTGGCATTAAGAAGGCCTCGGCTTCTGCCTGCCCCTTCCTAGGGCTCAGGATAAGTCACAGCCCCTCCCAAAAGAAGAAAAGTGGGACACCCTCCCAAGCAGCCTGCCTGCTCCTTACCTGGTCTGCGAAGCCATTGGTCAGGGACAAATATTCCTGAGGATATGTTGCAAAAATGTGTGCTGTGGCGTTGGGCCCTGTGACGGTGAAGATGCCATCCGTGTAGAAGATGAGAGCATCTGCGGAGGAAGCGACAGGCAGCAGCCTTGGAAGAGGGAAGGGGCAGCCCGCCTTGCCACAGAAAAGCTGAGTCGCGAGTGAGGGACGCTTGGATTTTGCGGGTTTTGCAAGAAACAGAAACGGACGCCTTGCTTAGATGCGGAGAACCCCCTTTCCGGTTCTAAAACTGGATGCCTCTTGTGGCTTCCCACAGCACTGAAGGCAGCTCAAGTGTGGGAAGCGAAACTGGCTTCTCAGGCAGAAGCTCCCTGGGGCCCAGGAAAATCTCTGCCCGGAAGCGCCTCCATGGGGTTTCCGCAACGGCCAAACAGTGCGCAAAAGTGGCCACAAATTCCGGCCCATCTGGGGAAAAGGTCACCTAATTTTACAAGAATGTTTTTGGGTTCCTGTGTAAAATGCCAGCTGGGGCAAAGGAGGCTACCCCCTCCCACTCACCGTAGTTGATTCCAAAGACCACAGCAGATCCAAGAAAGGCACCCAGATACTGGGCCAGGACATAAACGGGAAATTTGGCCCATTTCATCTTCCCAGTCAGGCACATGGCGAAGGAGACGGCTGGATTGATGTGACCACCTAGGAGACGAGGAGGAGAGAAAGAGGCTGGCTGATGCTCCCTTCTTGGTCCCTCGGATGGATCCCTTCTCAAGGCTGCTCAGCATCGGCTGCCAAGGAGATGGTCCTTGGGTTGTCAGAAGGAGCTTTCCTGGGAAGGTGGGCTCAGCTAAGCCCCCTGGCCCAGGACAGGCAGGGCAGTCCCGGAGGTCTCATCGTAGAGCTCACACTGGACTGTTCCCTGGCAGCTGCCCAGGCGGTGGGGTGGGCGGATGCTTGCAAGAGGCTCTCTAGGACTTCTCCAGAGGTCTAAGGTGAAGGGCATCCCACCACCCAATTTCCCCACTGCCTCATGGAATGGTGCTTGAGGGATGGCTGATAAATCATTGCATTTCTAACATGCCCCAATGGAAGTCATCTCAGTGGGCACTGGGGGAGGGGCTGCCCGCTTGACCGGAATATCTGTGTCCATCACCTGAGAGACGAAGCTGTCTCGGCTTCAAGAGGTGACATTTTCATTGTCTCTTTTAAGGCCTGATTATTTATTTATGGAATCCAATTATTTCTATCCTTTCTTTAAGTCCTGGGCGAAGGTTAATGATTTATTTCGGAGGAGCATCAACAAGGATGAATAAGAGATTAGCAGAAATCACTCTGGATCACCAGTGGCTGAGTTTGGGCAGGTTGGGGTCACGGGTGAGGGATGAAACAGGGCTGCTGGAATCGGGTTCAGGATCACTAGATCTGCAGGTGCCCAGCCAGGGGCTTCCAACCACAGGGGAGGGGTTCTGGCATCCCCCCCCAAATGTGGGTATCCACCGTCACCTGCTACAAGGTCTGGAGTCCCAAAAGAGGCAGAGCCAAGCAGAGGCTCCTCTGACTGAGCCCTTCCTCCCCTCCGAAAGAGCCTCTGACTGACCCAAAAAATGTCTTGGATTGCAGGCACAGCTAGATCTTGTGCTGCGGGGGGGGGGGGGTATTTTCCCAGGGTGCCTTTGCAGGGCCAGATTCATTTCTCTCTGATAAGAAAACAATGCAAGGCCAGAAGAGCTGATAGCCTGCACTAATGGAAGTTGGCCCTCCCCCGTCTGCTCTGCCATCTCTTTGCAAAAGGCGAAAAAACAAACGGGGGAGACATTTTGAAAGATCCCCACTTGAAATCTCTCCTCATCTGTTTCCCCTGTGCCAGATTCCCCTTTTGGCTCACAGACACAACCGCTCTCTGCACCGGGGACTTTCCTGAGGCCCCCTTGCAGCCTTTAGGAGATGCGCTCCGGAGCCGCCTCGTCCTTGGTCTGTCTTGCTTGTCTTCCCCAATCTGGGATCCAGCCTGGTGCCCACCCCCTGCTGGGACCAGCACATCTGAAGGCTGCTCTTCTTGGCAAGGGCTGGTGGGGGCTCCTGGCAGGGACCACTCCCCACCCTGTGGTGCCCTTGGGACCCTCGGGAGAAGGAAGAAAGGGCTGATCTGAGCAAGGGGCTAAATCTCCAGCTGCAAGAATAAGACAGCAGCCTATCTGTCCTTTTCCCAAACGGGTGAATAGCAAATGCCAGCTTACCAGAGATGCCTCCTGCCACATAGACGGCCAGGGTGACGGCCATGGCAAAGCCAACAGAGATCATCAGTGCTCCTCCCAGGGTCCCCCTACTCAGAACGGTTTGTGCCACGCAGCCACAGCCCAGCGCCTGCAGTTTCAGAAGGAGACAGGTGAGCACCAGTTGGGCAGTTCGACCTTCCCATCTCTGGCTCTGACTCCGAGGGCCCTTCGCCTGCCCGCCCAAGGGGTGCAAAGGCCCTCCTGGAGCTCTTGGTTGCCAGAACTGGGTGGCTGGGATGCACTTTTGCACCACTCAAAAACAACAACTATTGTCAGTCAGGGGCATCTTGTAACTCCCGTCCACCAGAGGTGCCCCCTGCGTATTTCTGTGGAAAACAGGCCCCTCATCCCTAGGGATGGATTCTTGCCATGAAGGTGGCATCATCTGAACATGTATCGTGTGTGTGTGTGAGAGAGAGAGAGAGAGGTGGGGGGAGGGAGAGAAGCAATTTGCCATTCTTTTAAGACTATATAGGACCTTTTGCATATCTTTGCTTAGAGCTATGAGATGCCATAATTTTTGTGCATAGTTTATGTCAGACAAATATTTGTTGGATGAAAACCTCTTTTTGTTTAACAGAAAGGCGGAGATTAATGGTTCTGCAAACAAAAGGCCCAGATTCTCAGGCACACTGCAGTGGTGGCATTGCAGGGAAGGGTTGGGGTTTTATGCGATGGATGTATATTTAACCACAATATGGATTTTTTATCCATATTGTGGTTAAGTTCTTTCTTTTAATCAGTCGCAATGATTAAATCATTTAATGATTAAATCATTAAATCAACGGCAGCTACTGACTGGATCTCCAAACTCGACATTAAACTTTGAAATGTTATTTCTGTTTTCCTTTTAGGTTTTCTTACTGTTTTTTTATTGTTTTAATTGTTTTTAACCTGTAAAAATGAAGTGTTTTAATACTGTGTGTGACCAACCATACGCTAAATAATAAATAAATAAAATCATTTGGGAGCCATTAGGCAAAACGGGATGTGGTGCCTAAAGTTTAAACATGCCTATTTTAAAAGCTTTTTTGAGAAGGGGGGGGCTGCTGAGAACCTTTTCAGTCAGGACCTCTAGAAGGAAAAACATGATTCAGAAGGAAAGGCCCTCCATAAAATAGGAAATGGAGGCCTCTGTGCTTGCTCCAGAGCATTTCCCACTCTGTCCCTGGCCGTCTATGCACCCCGAGAAAAGAGTCCGTTTCATGAGGTGTCGGGGAGAACCTCTCCTCTCTGGAGTCATTGGAGGGGGTGGGTGGAGAGAGGGAACTTTGGGGGCGTTTTGAAGAGGCTCTGCTAAAGAGTAGGACTAGTTAATTATTAATAAGTAACTAGAGGTTTTTGTAAACTATGGATTGACTTTATCAATCTGTTTATCATATTTATTTGCTGCCCATCTCACTGTCCAGGCAGAATTTATCTAGATTAGTTTTGTCTTTTCCTGCAAGAAGTAACATTTCTTTTAACACCTGCCAGCAAGAGCCAGAGGGCTCTCGCACAAACACTGCAGACAAGGGGCTCCTATGCAGACAAGCTGTCCGGAGGCACCTCGGACTCTGGTTTTGCAAGTGAGACCCTCAGGGGGAGCAAGGACGGTTAGGGGCGCCCAGACAAGGGTCCTGAGGGAAGCAGCAGAGTTTATCATTAGCATAATAAACAGGACAGCTGACTTGCCAATATATGGCAATGAAGTAGGAGTAACTGGTTAATAAGAGTATTATGATGTATTACAGGATGGCTTTGGCTTATGGGTGTGTGACTGTCATGTAAACTTGGTAACCAATCAGCAATTCTTTTCCTTTCCTTTACCCTGTTCCACTGTATAAAAATAACAGCCCGTTTGCTGGTGGGCTCCTTGGGGGTGAAATGCAGAACTTCTCCTACAAACACTTCTCTTTCCTCCATCTCCTCACCCAGGATCAGGTGCTCGGGCAGTTGGGCTGGCCACCCCCTCCAGAAGGGCTTCAGCTCCTCCACTGGGATTCCTGCAGACCAAGAGGCCTCGGGGGCATTGGGGGGAAAGAGGCACCGCTGCCCTTCAGGCCAGTGTTGGGGAGCAGGACCTCAAGGGAAGAAAAGGATTTGGGTGTGAGCAAGCAGGACATGATCCTAGCCCTGCATGAAATTTGGAGCTTCTCAGGATGTCAAAGCAGGCGCTGAAAAAATTCTCCTGCAAGTGAGGCCAAGGTGACCTTCTGATGGCTATCAACTCATCCTCTAGCAGAAGGCGTGGCTGTTTGGAGTTGCAGGGAGTAAGGAAGACGGCCTTGAGGGAGATAAGCAAGAGGAGCTACGTGGGAGGCACATATGCCCCCCTCCAAGCCCTTGTCCACCATGGCCACTTAATCTTCCAAACTTTTTGAGCAATTATCAAGTCCTCGGGGGGGGGGGAACTCAAAGGGAGGTGGGGGTGCTGGTGGTGGCTATAATTCGTTTCAGTGACCTGAGCCACCTTTTCTGGGCAAATATCCCCATGTCCTCCGGCCTTCCCAAGGAAAGTTGTGCGTCTGCATTCCACCCTGATCGTATAAAAGCTGATGCCAAGCTAGCCTCAGGTTGTCTCAAGGCTTCTGATGCCGAGAAGCGATTTCTTGAAGCTCTCCCTGGGCCACACGCTGGAAGCCTTTTTTCCTAGCAGTTCCCATCCCTCCCCTTAATTGAACCCGGAGCCAGCCTTGGAATGGGCCAGAGGGCAGAGACTGGGGCGCCAAGCAAAACTGAGTCGCGACAAGGCACTGCTGAGTGGGATAGGCTTCTCTCTGGACAGAGAAGAAATGAAGAGAGGCGAGAAGAAAGCTGGACGTTGGGCAAGCCGTGAGTTCTTGGGCAGATGCACCACCTGGGCATCGGCAGGGCCGACTCCTTTCAGGCATGGCAGTGGTGCGTTCTCTCTCTCCTGCCTTGATTCGTCTTGTGAAACAAGTTAAAACAGAACTCTCCAAATGGTGGAATCGCCAAAACTGGGGATTTCAATGAGTAAAAAACCCCTGGCGGCACTAAGCTGTCAGCAAAAGGGAATCAAATCAAAGAGGCATTAAATCCGCTCATCATCCACCCACCACCCACGCACAATCCGCCTTTACTCTCACCAACAGGCCCCTCTGCGGGAGGAACTGAGCAGAGAAGAACGTTGCCTTGTGCAACAAGTTAAAACAGAACCTCCCAAGGGTGAAATCACTGAAAATGTGGAGCAAACAATGGCACCAAGCTGCCATCAAAGGGGCACCAGACTGAAGCAGCGTTAAGCCTCCAGCCCAGCATGTAGGAGGAAGATTCTGCCAGCCAACTGCCACCCCAATGGAAAGAGCCAGCGGCATGGCTGGTGTGGGTCTGGGGCCTCCTGACACCAGTCCCAGGATGGTCGATCTTCCTGGGCGTTGTCTCAGAAAGTCTCCGCAACCCCCTCCCCCTTTTCTCCCCCTTTTTCTCTCCTGGACATGCAAAGGCAAATAAACTGGCCTCTGCTTGGCTAACCTTTGACTCTGACTAGCAGCCGCCGGTGTCTCCTGGTGCCTGTTTGGGGTCGGGGTCGTTAGGGATCACCTGTGCTGGAAAGAGCTAAGAAGACATCTGGCCGCTCTAAAGACTTTGAAACATGGAGACCAGGCTGCAGAATTAAGTTCTGGTCGATTGAGAGCCCAAGGCAGGGCATTGGGTACCAGTTGGGCAGAGTGAGGTCTGCAATGGGCAGGAGCCTCCCTCCAAATTTTCCAGCGTGAAACCATCTCTTGACCCAGACAGTTCTTGCTCAGAGCTGATTGTGGAATCGAACATGGATTCCTCCAGGGTGCAAGGAAGATTGTAAAGCACTTCACACAAGAATGGTCTGCATTGGTTTCAGGTGGCAGAGGGCGGGGGCTTCCCAAGGGGTGGGGTGGGAGGCAGGTGAGGGGGCTGCTTGGAAAGACAAGTCACACGGAGAGACGCCTTGTAGCCAGTAGCTTAGCTGCAAGTCAGCTGTTCTGTTAAAAGCACCAGGCTCCCCGGGCCTCTCACGTGGTGATCTCTGAAGAAGGGAGCCTCTGCCACAGGCCAAAGGGGACTCCACAGCCTGGATGTTGGGACTCCCCCTTGATCCTGTTATGGGTATGGCTATAATCCCACCCATCGTGCTCTACCTTCAACTGCAAGTTTGAAAGGGAAAACCTCTCACACATTCGTAAAGCAAATAAATGCCTTTAAACAAAGGTCAGAATCAAGCCTGTAGCTTCACCCTTTCGTGGCTGTGGCCTTGTCCAGTTCTGGGATGAGATCCTACTGACAACAGAAATCTCGACTGACAGTGGGCCAACAGGAGAAGGGCTGCTCCTCTGTCCTTTAGCTGCTTCCTTTTATGAGTAGTTAAGTGAAATGTAGAAATATGCAGAGCTATAAACTCTGTGCCTATCAGAAAACTCAGGATTAGATTAGAATAACCGGTGTTCTTTATTCCAAGGAGCTCATATTGCAACATCTTGTGCAACTCCAGCTCTCCCAGGATCCCGTCTTGGGCAAGTTCTCCAGAAGGTTACTCAAGGTCCCAGGAGACCCCGTCTTCACGGAGCCATGGCACAGACTGGATTGTAGCTGCACCCCTGAGCAACGCCTGTCTGCCTCTTGGGCTGATCTTGGCCAAGGACAACTCGAGGTGCACAGAGCCCAGCTGCTTTTCTCACCTGGCAGGGGTTGGGAGCAGAGGCAGGAGAGGGGCTGGTCATGGGAACGGCCAAGTTGATGCCAGTCTAGCTTTCTGCTGTCTGATGCTTGGTTAATGAGCAGTTCAGCCAGACCCCCAGAAGCCTTTGGGGTGCTATGGTCTACCTTTTCTAGAATACCTAACCTCTGTTGCTGAGGGACGTGAGGAAACAAGGGAGCTGTAAACATTGGTTGTGGTTCCTAATGGAGCGCCTCCTCAGCATGGCAGGGATTGAGTTTTATGCCAGAGCTGGAACTGGCCTGGGCACAGCACCCCTTCTTCGTATTTCCCTCCCTTTGTAAGCCTGATTACATCTCACCCGGGGATCAGCCCAGATGCAGAGAGAATGCCATCCAAGTAGCAGATGTGCCCCAAGGCAATTGGGGGAACAGGTGGAGGCGTGGGGTAGAAACAGACTCAGGTCTTCACAAAACCGACCAAACCAGTGTCCACCCAACCAGCTGCAACAACCATTTCTGTGTACTTTAATTTCTGAGCAACATTTCCAGCTCCCGTTGCTGAGCTTGATTTGGGGGCCACCAATGTTGCACAAGGGAGGGAGGGAGGGAGGGGGAGGAGGCCATACTTACAATCAAGATGAAGGTCCCCAAGAGTTCGGCCAGCGCTTCCTTCAGCAAATTGTTCTTTAGGGCCACTTTTTCTTTCAGGCTCTTTCCTGCTTTCTGTGTCATCCTGGTGTCCTTGCTGGTTCTGACTTGAGAAATGTGCAGTCAAATGTGTGTCCCTCTTGCTTTTTTTGAACTTTGGCTCCCTCCTCAAACGGTTCTTGCAACACCCCGACCAGCCAGGGGGTTTCTGGGCCTCCCTTTGCCTTCCCAGATCACTCCTTAAGAGACCCCATTCTGTGCTGCCCTCTAGGCATGCGCCAGGCTATTTATAACAGGCCGGAGATAAGGCAGGGCAGCCCCTCGCTTGCTGCCAGGAGAAGCCAGCCAGCTGCTGATTGCACAAGTAACACACAAACAACACACACACACCGGCTGTGATAGCTGAAATCTGTGAAGGTTCAGGAGAAAAAGGAGAGTGGGGAAAGGGAGCCTCTCTTTATATATCTGTCAGAGGCCAGCTGGCGATTGGCTGGTGCTGCAGAGCCTCTGTGGGGAGGCTGCCAAGAGGCGTGTTCAGCCACACCTGAGCTGTGGGTTCTACACCTGGCTTGGGGGCGCAGGCTGCCTCCACATGCCCTGGTGATAACATACCCATTTCTCTAGACTCAAAGCATGAACCCTCCCAGAGGCTGATTCTCTGCCAGCAGTTTACACACTTCCTTTAGCCATTGCCACATCTTGTGGCAGGGAGTTTTATAGGAGAATTGCCCTGCCTCCTTTCATTCCTGAAACTCATCTTGATGGTTTCATCAACTAACCTGTATTCTAGATCCGGAGAAAGGGGGAAGCCATGTTCTCTCTATGTCCTTGTGCCAAAGATGGTTTCGTAACTACTTTGATCAACATTGATTTTTGTTGGCTAAATAAACAGCTCCAGAAATGGGACTTTTCCCCACTTGGAAGGCAAGCAAAGCAGCTTCTCATGACTCATTGTGGGTCCCGGTTTCCCCTGTTTTCACCAATAAAGAAGCCCAGTGGGGAGCCTGCTGTCTGTCAGCCTTTCCTCTCAGTTCACCCAGAGTGGTCCAGCTCCAGCGCAGGAGGGGCTGCAGACACCTGTTCAGTTGGCTCAAGGCCAAAGGTCCCTGTATCGGGTGGGGGCAGGGGCAATTCCAAAGAGACCCAAGGAAGCCTTGGCAGATGGGGGCAGGTGGGCCCCACAGTGATTGACAGCTGTCCTTCTGCTGTCCTGCACTCCCACCTTGTTGCAGGAATTTCCCCACACGATGTGCCAGAAAGGGGGGGCATTGCTGCCCTTCTCGGGAGCTTCTCTTATGTGCATGGGTGGGAGTGCAGGCCTTTGCCTGTTTTTCATGATGGAAGTGCAGATATTGTTTGTTGCATTTTGCCACCGATTGCTGGCTGGTGTAAAAGGAAACGGCTATAAGAGATAAAAGAAACAAAAGGAAAGTTCCTGTGCACAGCCACTGCCCGGCCTTTGTGACCCTGCCGCATTTTGTCCCCCCCCCCCTTTCCTTCCTGGAACAACAACTGTGCAGGGAAAAAGAGCCAAACAGCTATTCCCCACCCCCACCCTTGAGCCTGCATGCCAGGCACTGCTGCCACTGCCAGAGGAGACACTGAGGCTAAGTTCCTGCCCCTGGCCTTGGGTGGTTTGGCCCCTCCCTCTGGCCTGTCCTGGGCAGAGAGGGGCCTCATAAGGGAAGCCAGGCCTGGCTGGTGCCTGGCCCTCAGTAGACAAGGGAGGATTGGCTGTGCCCTGTCTCCTCCCTGAGGCTGGAAGAGGGGGTCAGGGTGGAGAAATGGGGCCCATGCTGGCAGAAGCCTTGGCTGCCATCACCCGTATTCATTAAGGCATAATGACTGTACTAATTTAATGTGTAACTTTGACTAATTAGACCAAAGACTTATTCCTTTGGTCGAAAGGGTAAAAATAAAAAATTTAAGGGGGAGAAGAGAAGGAGCATTAGCCATGATGAATGGGAGGGAGGAATGTGGTTAATGGCATCTTGCTCATTAGGCAGCCTCCATTAGGCAAAAGGTCACCCCATTTCCAGGTTTGATGCATTTCTCACAGAGTAAATTTGGGGTGGGGTGGGGACAAGGGAGAGGGAGGCAAAGAAGAGCTGAAAATAAGGGAAGCAGCAAGTGGCCGTGGTGTGTGAGGGCCGGGAACCTCCTCTTCAGGCCCCTGTCCATCCTGGGGGCAAAAGCACCAGGGCTTTCTCTTCTCTGATCCCTGGCCTCTGGAACTCCATGCCTCATGAGAAGTGCTCAGCACTACCAATGTTCTGTGTTTGAAGGGCAAAGAAAAAGCAAAGCTTGCCTCAAATGACCATCCTGGGCTCCACAAACAGGTATCTCCCCACATTCTTCGTCTGCTGTCCCTGGGGGGGGGGGGTACTTTTCTTGCAGACATTCTTTCGGGGGTGACTGATAAGTGAGGGGAGAAGAAACCAACAAACAGGAGTTGCAAAGCCAGCTCAGCCTCCTTAGGTCTCCTTCTTGAGATCCTGACCTGCAACTGGTGTATGGAACCTCCCATCAGAAGATGTGGGGACATAATTTCCAGAGGGCCTGGTGATGCAGGTAGAGGGCTAAAATGGCCTCCTGTGCTGACCGTTGGGGGGGGGGCTGGGGCTGCTCCCCAGGGGAGGATGGGGGAACCCTTGGTCCCCTCTCTCCAGCACAGGCAGGGGTCACCTCTACCCTCCTGGTGTGCCCACGGGTGCCCTCTGCTCACTAGGCCAACCGAAAGCTGAACTCCACGGCTGAGGGGTGGGGCGGCAGGGGCCACGGGGCAGCCGCCTGTGCCCGGTCTGTTTCCCTTTGCCTGCCTGCCTGCCTGCCTTCCTCCCGCATCCCCCTAGGGAGCCCGGGCGGCCAGACCGGCGGAGCTCTCCATGGTGCTGGCTGCGGAGCCCTTCGCTCAAGGGGGATTCTGCCCCAACGCCCCACCCGACCTCCGGAGGAGCTTTGCTGGGCCTGACAGACCCGGGGTCCGCTCCGAGCAGCCTCGGCTGGTGGCGGAGGAGCGCTTTGGGGAACGTCTCTCCTGTCGCACAGACTCTCGACTGCGGGGAAAGCGGTCCTGAGCCCCGCCTCGCCGCCTCGCCTTCCCCAGCCTGAAACCGCGGCGATCCCCCCGACTCGGTCTCCTAAAAGGGCGCCCCGGCTCCGCCTGGCTTCGGTCGGGCTGACTGGCCCGCGAGCGCCTCTCCCCAGCGATGCCGCCAGCAGCCCAGCCCCGCGTGACCGGTGCGCTCAGGTTCCGACAAGCGCCGGGAGAACGGGAGCTGCGGAACGCGGAGTTGCTCCTGCCCGAGCGAGCCCGGAGCCTGGAAGGGGGGCCGCGTCCAGACTGGCAGGGCAGTGCTGGCTGGCTTACTCAAGGACGGGTAACTCAAGAAAGTTCCGGACCGCCCGAGCCTCTGGCTCTCCCCCCCACAACTGCCATTTGCAGCTATAAATTCGCGGGGCCTTTCAGCGACTGGCTCTCAAATCACCCCAAGCTCAGAGGCACTCGAAGAATTCATTTAATTCACGCGCGTCCCGGGACGCGTGGAAGGAAGGCCGGAAGGGCTCGTTTATCCTGGCCCTACAATTAAATCACAAGTCGCCTTCGAAAACCAGCAAGGGAATTAATGAGAGAGAATACCCAGAGTTGAAACGCCGAAGCATAAGAGAACATAAGGAGCCCCGGGATGTAGGAGGCCCTTGCTCGATCTAAGATGGAGATGGAAGCTTCATCTGCCATCCAAAGGTAGACTGCCTTTGAAGCGGGGTGGGGTGGGGTGCGTGGGTTCATTTTATTATTTGTCAGATTCTCCGTCAAATGTCATTTGAATGAGTTTCTCTCTCCCTTCCTTCCTTCCTTCCTTCCTTCCTTCCTTCCTTCCTTCCTTCCTTCCTTCCTTCCTTCCTTCCTTCCTTCTTTCTTTCTTTCCTTCTTTCTTTCCTTCCTTCCTTCGCGGTATTCATCCCTTCGTCTTGCAAATTAATGAAATAATCTTCCTCCCCTCTGCAAATCTTATTCTCTTCTTCCTCAGGGGTCTCTCAGACTGTGGAACCCTGGGGAGCCCCGCAGAGGAAGGCACCCCGCCGAGTCCAGGGCACCGACCGGAGCCGAGCAATGCGAGTCACTTCGCAGCCACTCGGGAGAGAAAGGCCACTTCCATCCGCCTCCAGCAGAGGGCGGCAAATGCGCAGGAGATGCCACGGGTGGCGCTGCGTCCAGGTTCAGGAAAGGCCCGAGCCGGTGGCCCCCAAGACCTTCGGTTCGCTGGCAAGCGGGCACCCACCGCGAGCAAGAGCCTTCTATGGGGTGGGGACCACGAAGGAGAGTTTCTCTCTTTTCATGCAGGGAGCCGACAAACTCTGGGCTCCGCTTGGCGACTTTCAAGACAAAACGGCTCTCCTGGGGAAGAAGGCCGAGGCACTTCCCCGAGCCAGAGGGGACACGTTTGTTCCCTGAAGAAGGAGAGCGAATAGCAGGGCCCCTTCATCCCGATCCTGGCGCTGTCTGGGCCTTTGCCCCCACTGCCAAGAGGCCGCCCCTGCCCTTCTCCGTTGTCCCCCGCTGCCCGAGGCGCCTCCAAGCCGGCCCGCTGGCCCTGGGGGCCCAGCCCGCCTGGCTCAGGGTCAGGGGGCGTTCCTGCAAACTCGGGCAAGGATGTCTTTTCCTCTTTTGGGGGGGCAACAGAGGGAGAAAAGCTGATTTCACCTTTTTGTGCTTTTCTTCATCTGTGCTGTAGCTGTTCTCTTTGTTTTCAACCCACATTTGTTCCCAGGGGATCTTCCCATTTTACAGAGAGGAAACTGTGGCTGAATTCCTGAACTCCCTTGGTGGAGACGGCCAGGGTGGATCCGTACAAAGCTGCACCAGAGTTTTGCACAGCCACCACCTACATTGAGAGCGCAGTTCCATCCCTGGAGAGATTTTCTGGGTCTGACATCTCGATGACTCCCCCCCCCCGCAGCGAGTCCTTAATTAGATCCCTAAATTCCTCCTGGACGGCGTGTAGGGAGCCTCTTCCTCTTCTGCAGCCTCTGTTTCGAGACCGCCGGTCCCCGGCTGGCTTTCGGCCGCGCTGCATGGAAGACCGAGGTGCTAATTCTCCTTTCATTATCCCGGGGAAGCGTTCTCCTTTCCCTGCTCTCCTCCTCGTTCCGCCTCCCTGAGCCCCTGTTGCACCCTCCTCGCTCTCCCTTTCCTTCCACGCGGGCATCCGAGGAAGCCCAGGGACGTTGGCTGGACTTGACTGGCAGCCGGGAGAAGACCTGTTGCCTTTCGAGCCCCCTCCACGGGCGGGGCCGGTAGGGGGCCGAGGAACTCGTGTAAACGGAGAGCCTCCGTTCTAGGTAGGACGGTCCGGCCTCTTTGGCCCTGCCCTCGGGTCCTATAAGAAGCGGCTGCCTTCACACCTGCCTAGATGCGCTGAGGAGAGCAGCCGCGTCTTCAGCACTCATCTTGGAGGACGGGGAATAAAGTAGATAAAGTCCGCACCCCCCTCTCTCTTTCTCCCCCACCCCATCCGTCATCATCATCTTCAGCCAGATAACGGGGACAGAACTGTGCTGGAAAAGGCAGGAGCAGGAGAAGCGATGACTTCCAGCAAAATCGAGATGCCTGCTGGACTGAAGGCGGACCCGGCGGCCCTGATGGCTTCCCTGCACTTGCTGCCTTCGCCCACCCTCAACCTGGAAATCAAGCACACCAAAGTAAGTGGCCTTCCGTGCTTCTTTCCCGGAAAGCTTTGGAAACTAGGCAGCCCTTTGGATGCTGGCGAAGTGGAGCAGCCTCCAGAGGGATCTCCTCCTCTGCAGTTCCCCCCAGAGCTGCTCCAGAATCTGAGCACAAGAAGCTGATGGGTTACTGAACCAGAGAGGGAGACCCACACCATAATTTGCAAGAGAGAGAGAGAGAGAGAGAGAGAGAGAGAGAGAGAGAGAGAGAGAGAGAGAGAGAGAGAGAGAAGCTCCCTTTGCACTTTATGCTCCCAGCCTTCCTTTTAACTTACTTACCTCAGATTTCTCTTTTTTTCTAAGAATTTTTCTTTCTAAATATCAGTTGTTCCAGTTGAGTTTGGAGGAACTTATTCTTTCCTTGTCCAAACCTTGTTCTTTCCAACTAAAACCGCAAATGTTTTGTTTTGTTTTCTGTTTAAACCGATCAATAGACCCCTCGGCTTTTCCATTAGCATTCCTGGAGGAGATGCAATCCAATCAAGTTTGGCAAATTTGGGAAGAGTTCTCCTTTGCTGAGCTGCTGTGATATAAATAGTATAGGAAATAGGAAATAGTATAGTATAGTATAATATAATAGTTTAGTATAAATAGTATAATAGTATAGTATAAATAGTATAGGAAATAGGAAATAAATAGTAGAGACAGTTTGATCAGGGAAATGTTCATTTCTTGTTTTTCAACACTGGCAAGATTCATCTTTGTTTTATGTATTTATACATGAGGCAGACTTGGAATTTTTCAAAGATTGAGATAATTACCCCAAATTGAAGTTCTATTGGCCAGTTGAAGTTTGCAACTTTCTGGCTGTGAATTCCTGTTTATATTACTCAGTGGTGTTGGACATGAGCCTCTGGGAAGATTCTTTGCACAGGTTTCAGGGTGATTTCAACTGGGTGGAATTTTGCAAGAGATGCTCCTGCTAGACTAGATCATAGCCCAAGATCAAGCCTTCCTCGTACTCTAATCCTGAAATGCTTTAAAAGGAGATCCGGTGCTTCAAACTTGAAAAAATAATTGATCATACTTGAAGAGAGGTACCGAGCTGAAGATAGTATGGTTATATGGTGTGTTTTTATTCCCATTTACTGAATATAATTTTGCTCTCAAATTGAATTTCTGCATTTAGTTATTCATTTACAACTTCTTTTAAAAATTAAGAAATAGCTAGGCTAAGTAGATTTAAAAGCCTTTTTGTAGCCCTGCAGATCATTTGGATAAACTATCCACATTTATCTTAAAAATAAACCCTTCAGTTTGTTTGCAGTAATTTTTTTAACACCCGCTGTAAATCACTGATCAGATTCCAGGGAGGGGATGCACAGATTGTATCTGCAGTGAACTTTGCTAAAGCAGCTTGTAAGTCCTCTGGAGATCAGTGGGGTGTGGGGCTGTGGGTACACCTTCCCTTGGATGTCTACCACATTTGCTTATCCTTTTTTCTGAAATGGTCTAGGGTTTCCTGCCTGAACAGGGGGTTGGACTAGAAGACTTTCAAGGACCCTTCCAACTCTGTTATTCTTTCTATTTAACTGTTCATTTTACCTGGTGGGGCCAACATTAGTGCCCCCCTTCTTTTTTCACTGCTGACTCTTTGGCCGGAGCTCATAATCTCTCAGAGTGTCTTGAAGCATCTCTTCTTCTGACATCTTTCTTCCCATTGAAGTTTACAAATGGGCAAGGTGGTTGCCCAGGCATCTGGGTGGCAGAAAGGAGGTGGAGCTGCTGGTCCAGGCTTGTAGAGTGCCAGGCACCCTTTCTTGGGGGAGAGCTCTGCCCTCGGGCCCTCCACTTCAGGACTGAGGTTTCCGGCTGCCCACTTTGTGCAGGAGGAAGTCAAGGCTTCTGCTAATGCCTCTTGGGGCCGGCTGCAGGCAGGCTGGTGACCGGTGGCTGCACTACATATCCTAGTGTCCTCTCCTGTGGGTTGTTGGTCATGACAGATGGAGCACCTGGCATGATAGCTTAGCACATCTGGAGAGGCTCCTACAAGTGAGGCTATGTGAAGCCAGATGGGTAAGCATGGTAGAACCGGAAGAGGCAAATTTGTCACCTGGGTCTGTTTTAAGGGGCCCTTGAACTCTGGGGGCTTAGTAGAAATGGGGGTCGAGCTGGTGCCAAACCTCCAGAGGAGCGAGGTGTCCCAGGAGGAAGACCAAGCCCCTTGGCAGAGGATGGTCAGGCTGTCCTGGGATCATCCAAGCCGAGCCAGGTGAGAATCAAACTCTTTTCTTCCTGGGTGGTGCAGAGGCTATTTTTGGTTATGATAAATGGAACAGTTCTCTTCCAAACGTCCCCAGAGAGAATCTGAAGGGACATTTACAAAACAAAAGTGGGAAAGGATGAAAAAAGTGATTTGTTCCTTGATTCCCCACCCCCACCCTGTGTGTTTTCCTTGGGGTCCCTGCCTCTCTTCCCCAATCTTCCTTTCTCTCGGCTTCTCCTCCCTGGGCAGGCCTGACAAGTGATTTATAGCTAATAGGAGCCTTTAATCGAGTGTCCGGGCTCTCTGGCCAGACTTTCATCCAGGCCTGGATCGCCTTTCTCACTTTTTGGAAAGAAAAACAGTGAGGCAGAAAAGAGCCGACTGGCTTCCTTCAGGCGGTGGGCTCACTTCTCGCTCTGAAGTGACAACTTTTCTAAACAATCCTGTTCAGAAGCAGAGTTGGGAAGGGATCTCAAGTTCTATCCTCGGCATCTCAAAAACGTTCTGTGTGTGTGATTTCTCTTGCTGCTTCCATTGTAGAAGAAGGCAGGGAATCGATGTGAGTCTCTGTACTCTCCTAGCCAGCCAGGATAGGCAACATTCCCACACAGGGCTTGTGCGTCAGTCGGGAGCACCAGACCCCTCTGCTCCCCCTTGCCTTTTCAATGGGTTTTGTGCAGGACGCCCGTTAGGGAGAGTGAGAGTCTCCTTGGGAACTTCCGGGGCCCCTGAATCTTTTGTCCAGGGGCTGCTGGGCAGGAACTCTTTGCACAAGGCAGCCCCCTCGGATGCTCCTCTCCCACCCTCTGGCCTATCCCCCTGCCTGCCTGTGGGGCAGCAGCATTTGTTTCTCCATTTGTTCACCACAGGCGCATGCTATGGGCTGGGAGGTGGGAAGAAGATTCGGGAAATATTTTGGTAACTCTAGAAATGGTTTACATTGCCTAGAAGTCTGTGTTAAATAAACCCAGCCTGTCGAAAGAAAGGCCTTCTTGGTGACCCATCAGTCTTGAGCACATCAGCCGTGGGACAGCAGCTTTGCTGGGAGAGGTTGCCCAAAGATGAGGCCGCTTCTCCGTTGCAGCTGTGCAGCTCCTTCTCCTTCTGGGCTCTTGCCAGCCCAAACCTGGGGCAGGCAGATTAATTGGGGGTCAGTCCAATGGAGAAAGGCAACCATTTGAGGCTGGGGTGGCTCAGGATGGGGGGAGGCTCATGGATTGTGTGCTCCCCCTTTCAGAAGCACTTTGGGGCCCTGGACCCCATTTCCTTTTGTGCTCTTGAGTATTGCTGGGGTGGGGGGAGAGAAGGCTGCATCTGGACTATTTGCAAATGAATTTCAAGGATTTGGCTTGGCAATGCTTCCCAGGAAGTGTGCTTCAGGACATGCATGTGCTTGTTTGCAGAAAGCATAAGTGGGGAGGCGTAAACTATTTGGAGAAAAGCCCCTCTTCATAACCCAGGACTCCAGTGAATGGCAGGCAGAGGCAGAGGAGTCCTGGAGCTGCCCAGCAGATGGCAAGGGGCCCTTGAGCATGAAGCCAAGGCCTTGCCGGGGCATCAAAAGGCATTTCTGTCTGAGCTGTAGCTCTTTCTGGGGGGGTGGCTGTGCCTGCAGACCCCGCCTGTTTGGCTGAGACATTGCTCTTCTCTGCCCTAGAGCTCATCTCCCTGACTCTGCCAGCGGCTCTCTTGGGGTGGCACCTCACAGGCAGAAGGCCCAACTAGCCCTGGATCCCACTGGCCCTCGGGAGCAGAGGGGATGCGCTTGGCTGTCCCTCCAAAAGAGCTTTTGGCTTCCTTTGAATCCCACCTCGATCGTCAGCCTGGCTGCTCCCATTTCCCAGCCTGGGGGCACCTTTCACATCCATGCTGCCCTCCAAATGATCCTTCCTCCGGAGGGGCCCCTGAGGGTCTCAGGTACGATGAGGCAGGATGGCTGGCTGGGGTGAGAGGCTGCTCTTGTGGACTTTGGGGTGGGGGGAAGGCCGAAGGGATGAGCGCAGGCACGAAAATCCTGCTCCCTTTGCAAACCTGTTTCTAAATGGCAATGGTGGGGGTGGTTAGCACATCTGGCCTGGAGAATATTAACATTTTGTCCAGCTGTGATGGGGAGGCAGGACACATGGTTGCACCCCTTCCCCATGGTGGATCTGGGGAGTCAGCCAACTCTCCTTGGCAAGGGGGCCTGTGCATCCATCCACCCCCCCCCAGTATGGCTGCTGGGCCAGGCTTGGATAAACAGCCCCTCATCGGAAGACAAAGTGTGTTATGAAGGTTGAGACAGCCCTGTTGGTCTTCCGCCCACTCTGCGCTCAGGGTGAAGAAGCGCCAAGAGGGGTGGGCGGGGGGGGGGCTGCAGGACAGCCAGTGCCCCCCCCTGCTATGTAAACCCAGTTAATCACTTTCTGGAGCTCTGCTGGGAAGAGAAAGCACAAGCTCAGAGTGGGTGGTTTGCAGCGGGGGACATTTTGATGCTTTCGCTCTCGCACTGCAGGAGAGATGGAGTGGCAAGGTCAGGATGGTGCACAGGTCAAAAAAGTCAAGATGGCAGCTGCAACAGCAGGATTGAAGCCCCAAGTGCATTGCCTCAGCTGTGCTGCTGCTGCTGCCATCTTGGCTTCTTTTGCCCCTCAGACCCTCCCTGCTTGGCCTGCATGGGCTGAGGATGATGATTTATTGTAATCCCCTGTTTGCTGGCATACTATGAAGGGCTGGAACCCATCATCTTTAGTCCCAGGCCAGAAGTTCATCTCTTATTGGCTTTGGTTTGTTGAATTGGAGTCATTTTTCATTTGTTTTAGTTTGCAGTTTTATCTGTTTTATCTGTTTTTATGGATTTCTTATGGAGTCCCTTGAAGCTGTAATGAATGCAAATGATTAATTAAATATATGATGTGATTAATGGTCCTTGGGCCTAAACTGTGTCCTTCAGATTCCATTATTAAAGGGCACGATGGTTTCCTTGCTCTTCTTCCTCTGAGCAACTCATCCAGACAATTAATTATGATCCATGACTTTTCAAACACTGCAGGCTACTAGGATTGGCAGGACCCTGGGAGGGCATCCAGACCAACCCCACTTGTTGCAGCCACAACCCTCCTGACAGGCAGCCTGGTTCCACCAGCCAGGCGAGGCCAAGCTGGGCAGGCCAAGAGCAGGAGCGGCTGAGCTTTCACCCCGAGCTGGGTTCCCTGTCCAGCAGATGTCAGGAAGGGAAATCTCTCCTCACCAACAACCATTTTCTCTCCCTCTGCAAGAAAGGGCTGTAGCTCTAGTGCAGGCAGGACCATCCTCCCCATGCTCCCCAGCCAGCACGTGAGCAGTGAGGGAGGCCCTTGAGTGGAACAGCCACGTCCAGCTCTGTTTGTGCTGGCTGAGCTCCAAAGCCAGTCCAGTGTTTCTGCCTTTGTTCTAAGGATGGCTGGGGACATCCTGGGGATCTCCCCCCCCCTTCAGTTTGCTTCTTATGTTTGGCTGTGGAGAGGCTTTTTTGGGGGGGGGCTGGGGTGACTTCTGCTTTCATGCTGGTTCAATGGACTCCAATTTCCGAACTTCATGCAGGGAGTTTCAAATTTTGTTTCCTTTTTAAATTAAATCCACGCTCCTGCATTGTGGCGTGGTACCCCGGGAGCAGTAAGGCTGGCTGGCTGCCCCCCCCCTTCCTCAGCCTGCAAAAAGAAAGCCAAAATGTGAACCCGTTGCCATTCTTTGAATTGCTGGAATTGTCTGCCTTTGACAAATACCTTTCCTGGCCGAGGATGCCTCTTAATCGATGTTATTCTACAAAGAATAAACAGCAGCGCCACGAAAAAAAGCAGCGATCATGAAAAAGCCACTTCTGCTCCCTTTCCAATTTCTTTCCCTCCCTTCTGCCCGGGCCCTGCTTGGCCCCCTTCAGCAGGAGAAGAAAGGGAGGAGGACGCTGTCCGACACGCCAGGTGGAAATTGCTGCCAATAACTCAGCAGAATTGCGCAGGTGAGAGGCGAGGGGAAGGGCAGAAACCAAGGACAAGCAGGCCGGGTCAGCTGGCTCTGGCCTCGGCACATCGAGAGAGAAGCCGAGGTCCGGAGGAGGCAGTCCCTCGCCCGCCCGGCCCGGCCGTCTTCTGCCCAGGAGACTCCTACGCGCTTAGACAGTTGCGCTGACGGAAAGAGTGGAATTCCTCCCCCCTCCCGCCCCGATAGTTTATAGCCCGGAGTAGCGGGACGCGTCTTCTCCATCCATCCGCTGGGCTGGGGGGTGGGTGCCTCCCCCTTTCCCCCCTGCCTGAAATAATCCAGATCTCTCCGATCGGCCGTTCAAGCGTCTTTTGTTGGTTTCCTGGGTCTTTGCTCTCCTTTCTTGGAAGCAAAGGTGGCGTGGAGCCGGTCACAGGGACAGTGGTGAAAAGGGTCTGTCCAGGGACCAGCTACAATAGGACATCTGGCTTGGAAATAGGAACAATGCCTGCAGCTGAATTAGGGCAGGGAGGCGGGTTCTGAAAATGGGCATCCAAGTCGCAAGGCCAGGGCAGCCTGTCTCCACGCTGGCACGCTCCAGACCAAGGCCCTCAACTGGGGTGGCAGACTCAGCCTCCTGGCAGGGAGGTTTGGTGGAGTCAGAGCTCCCTGTTAGAGGAGAGCCTTTGGCCTTAGCCATCGTCTTGGCTGGCATCAGAGGAGATCTCCCTCCCGTCTTCTATCTTGCACGACCTTTAATGGCTGCTTTTACAGTCAGCCTTCTGAGGCTTCCATGGATGTTGCCAATTCGTTGCATTCTGGTGTTGCCTTTCCATAAAAGCTGTTTTATTTCTAATATATTTTTGCTGGGTTGTTACATTGAGAACCCCTCCAGAAGTCCTTTTCACAAGACCTGCTGTGGATGGGGGCCCCCAGAAGGTCAGCCATCCCACCCTTCTGGGAGGCAGAGGGGTGCAGCCTACAAGGGCTGGAGGGGGGTTGTTGGAACTGGCTCCCCCAGAGATGGAGTCCCTTCCCCCTCAATAGCCTCTTGGAGATTCTTAAAAATGAGCTTTTTCCGGACAGCTTCTGTGCATCTTTTGCTTTTTATTTTTACTGTTCTGCTGAGAATGGTTGTTAATTCATTTTTGTAGTTTAGTTTTTATATCCTTATAATTCAGTCTTACGAGGTAAGTTTTCATTTTTCTTTCTCATTTCTTGAACACTGCTGAGAGCCATGAAATTGTGGCAAGACATACATTTAATAAATAACTAAGCAGCAAAGTTGGAAGAAAATGTCCAAATGAAACAGCCCCCCATTAAGGAACGCTGTGTGGCTGGCTGGAGAACATGGCAGGATTTATCAGCCCAATATGCCTCAGACACAATCCCGGTTCTCGTGGCAAGACAAAGAACCCAGCTAGGGTCAACACAGCACCCAGGGTGCCTCCCTCCATGGCCCGCCCTGCCCTCTCGGATGGCACCAGCCTGGGCAACTTTCCCAGCTGCAGGAAAGCAGAGAAGGCTTTGGACCGCTAGATGAATATCAGATTAACTTTAGCTTGTTCTAGTCCGTCTCTGCCTGTGAAAAGTTGCTAGTTGCCTGGGTCCCTGCCAGAATCAAGAACATGCCCAGTGTTGGGCAGGAGAGAATGGAGGGCACCAGTGGCCCTGGGTTCATGGCTGGAAGAGCCACATGGGACACCCTGCTGGCCATTAATGTTTGTCAGGCTGTCCCGACTCAGGCGTTCAGGAAAGAGGGGGTTAGGTGCCCATTCGGATGGGCTACCTCATGGAAGAAAGGGCTACCACCAGTACTGATCACAGCCAGCTGTGATCTCACATGGCACTACGCCATGCCTCATGCAATGATGGTCTGTGGAGTAAGCCAGAATTGCCCTAGGTGCCTTTGGAAACAACAGCCAGGTTCCCATGTTGCGTTAAGCCAAAGCCAACAGTCAAGTGATGACTTGGGGGTGCTCTGAGTCCAGCACTCAGAAGAGGCTGGGGGGGGGTGTTGCCTGTGACTTCCTGGATGCTTTGGAGGGGGGCAAAATCTGGAGGAGGGAAGGAGCCTTTGGTTTCTGCAACAGGGGGGTGGATCACCTTTTGGAACCAGCGCTTGGCCGGATCCAGGGCTCTCCCCTGTGGCCCCCTCTTTGACCTGCCACTCTTGGCTGAGCCTCCACATCAGACAGAGCTGCAACAGCAGCCAGCCAGGAGGGAAAGCAAAAGGCTCTTCCTCTTCCTTGCTCCTGCTGTGCAGCTGCAGCCCCCTCCCCCCCCCCCCCTGAGGCTGCCTGCACAGTCCTGGGCCAGTAAGCCGCTAGGATGTTCTCCACAAGCTTGTGAGGAAAGTAGGGCAGCAGCTGCAAAGAAGAGGGCCAGGAGCTGCGGAACAGGCCACAGGCCTGTCTGGGCTCACCCGACATTCTTCCAGGGGGCGGGAGGGCTGATGGGGATGTCTGGTTCCAGCCACCGAGGTCCACATGAGAAAGCCGTCATCTTGAGGACGTGGGCATCCTTGGGGCTGCTAATGCCAGCCAGGCCAGGCCTGATGCGTACCCCGAGTTCTCAAGGATAAGAGGTGAAGGCTTGCTCTTCAGCCTTTGGCACACTGCCAAAGAGACACCCTGGAAACCGGCCACTCTGCAGGCTCAGAATGGCCTGAATTCAGGCAAGAGAAGATCCCAGATATATTGCAGCAGGAAAGAGGGATTTGGGGAAGTGCTGGGAGGGGTGGAAGAGGCCCTCCCTTCACGTGACTCCCAGAGTGCTCGGTCCCTATCACCAAAGGGATCACAGGTGGCCAGCGCTGAGGCCTCAGAGTCATGGAACAGCAAGTATCCCACCTGGGTGGATCCAAAGCCGCCCCGTCTCCGAGCTCCCTGCAATTCAATTCCAGCTGTTGGCTGCCACTGGCACCGAGGGCAATTGCAATGGAGAGACCCCTTCTGAACACTTCTGCAGCGCTGCCACCCGGGCCAAGCTCTCTGCAGAAACCCTTCTGTACCCAGAACATGCTTTTGCCCATCAAACGAAATCTTGGGGTGGGGGAAAATTGACATGTGCAACAGCAGTGGGTTCCACTTACCTTTGCTACTGGTTTGGAACCGGGAGTGCACAGGACACTTCTGCACATGCGCAGAGCGTCCATGATGATGTCCGGGCGGGTGGGTGGAACCTCCCGCCGCCACCACTACTGGTTTGCCCGAACCGGGGCCAAGCGGTAGAAACCACCCCCCCCCCCCCCCCGGTGTGCAAGCTTGACTTTTGCAGTCTCCTGGGAGGAGCGCTTGGCTGTGAGGGTGGCTTGGGCCAGGGCTGCCTTCTTTAGGACCGGCCTGGTCATAAGCCCCCCAGATAGGCTCGGCTTGGGAAAGCAGGAAAGAGGTGGGCTGGTTGACAGGGCAGGGCAGGGGTTGCACTGGGCCCCGGAAAGCCACTCAGCCGTTCTGTGGGCTGGGCCTCCCCAGGTCAGGGGGCTCTGCGCTTTGTCTCTGGCCTATCAGACCTGGAGTTTTTCACTTCATAACTGAGTCTTGCTGAACTGAGATCAAACAGGCAAGGTAGACGCTCAGCCGGTGATTTATCACGCCAAGGAGAAGCATCGGGCCAAAGGGGCCGGGAAGGATGGAGCCAGCGGCATTCCAGCCGTTCCTCATCTCTGTGGAGCGGAATTGGGGGCTTCCCCTCCCCATCTTTTTCCCATGGCCTTTCTTCGTTTTGCTTTTTAAGAGATAAATATTGAGAGAGATTGTGTCCTCCCTAAAACGATGAGGTGTTCTCTAGTAAAGAACAGCGTTTCCAGGAGCTGATTATTAACAGGAAGGCTAGAATTACTCTCTTCACCTAAAACAACACAGAGAGGCATAATTCAACCCCGTGTTACTGAAAAGGGGCCCAATCCACCAGGAAATTCTCCCAGCAGGGCCTGGTTGGTGTCAAGCTGCTCCCTGCAAGCAGTCATTGAATCCTAGGAGTTGAACGAGATCCATCTGATCAGCAACTGCTGGTGGGTTGGGGCCTGCCCTCCCTTCTTTTTCGAGGATGGATTCTTTCTCTGCCTCCCAAAAGTGGGGGTCCTGGAGTAATGTGCAGAAAGACCCTCCTTCCTTCCTTCCTTCCTTCCTTCCTTCCTTCCTTCCTTCCTTCCTTCCTTCCTTCCCTCTGACTCATCCCAAAGGGGCCCTTCCCTCCTTCTCTCGGCACTCCATCTCGTTCTCCATGACTCCCCATCGGGCTCTGCTCAAGCTACTCTCCCCTGCCCACCAGCCAGCCTCTCTGCCTCCCCTTCAACCCTGCGTCTCTGCTCAGAGGGATCCCCGGTTTTCAGGCTGGCATCTGCGCTTGCCATGCTGCAGGCAGACTTGGCTGCCTCAGACTGCTTGGCACCCCACTAGCTTATGTGGCCAATTTGCTGTTCAGTGTTCCCTGTGAGCCCCCTCCCCACAATTGGACAACTGAAAGACTAATGGTCAAATCAACCAGAGCGGAACTGTTGGGCTCAGCCCCACCCACTCTCAGGGGCCTCTTGGCAGAGAACAGCAGACAGATCTACACCTTTTGTGTCCTGTCCCCATGATGCTCATCCTATGGAAGAGGACTGGCCTAGGCAGTCCAACCACCTAAAGGGCCAAGCAATCTCAGGCAAGGGTCCCTGCCTTCCCCCTCGTGTATTCAAGGGCAAAAGCCCGGAAAGGACTGTCCTTCCTCCCAGGGGAAGGTGGACGACTACTTGGAGGGGGGATGTCACATTTCCCCTGTTTACCTGCACCCAGGATCTTCCCCTGCGTGGAAGTGGTCCCCGGTGGATCAGGGCAGCCACCAGGCCCAAAGCAGAGAAAGCATGGAGGCTCAGCCTTTGGAAGAGCACCAGGGTTTGTTTGCCCAGAATGAGGACAGGAAGACTGGAGCATGGCCAGAGGCACAAGTGCTGGCCCAGTGTCAGTGGGATTATGAAATACCTACCTAGGGAAATGCAAACTGCTGCATTTTTTGCGTGTTTTCAAAATTGTCCCGAAAAAGTACCGTTATGTACTCAGCTCCAGCCGCAGGAGGGACGCTTGGGGCCAAACAGCTGTGATTCCTCCAGAAGCGTCTCTGGCATTTGTGCCCTCCCCCCGCACTCCAGTTTTACAGGTTTGGCCTCAGAAACTCTCAGAGGCTCAAGCATCATATGAAAAGCGAAGCATTTTGATGGAACTGAAACTGTAACCAGCTACTAAATCAGTGCAACTAGGAAATTCTGATTCATCCAAAAACCGGATGAAACTGCCGGGGGGGGGGGGGAGCCTGTTATTAAGTGGATGCTGAAATCCCTTTCCTGTACAGAAAGGGGGAAATCCTTCTGGAATGTCAAGAAGCACAAGGACGGGGCTTACTAAAACCAGGGAAAAGCAAGGCCCGGGGAAGCACATTCAGTCTCCACTGCTGACCACAGGCCACGGCTCTGGTGGAAGTGGGTGGCTGGTTCAAGAGGCAGCCCAGTGACATCAGCCCCAGTGGCACGGAGAGGATCGCCCATCCCATGCAGTAGCATGGGAGTCTCCCAGCAAAGGAAATGGGAGCTGGACAGCGACTGGGAACTCCGGGGCCAAATGGATGGCAATCTCTGTCTCTCTTTGCAAAACTCTCCCTGTGAGAGAAAAGGCCCAGGTGAGTGCCAGAAGCATCCGGCTGCCTCTCTGAGCTCCAGGCCATAAAAAGAAGCCATTGCAAGGTGTTGCTCTTCTCTGGTTTGTCAAAAGGCCACTATGAAAAAGACTGGAAGATGTTTTTGCATTTGAAGTTCTTCCATTCTTCTTGAAAATTTCTCTACCCTTAAAAGTGGCCATAATTCCATTGACCTGTGGCTAAGAGAAGGACGATGGGCACCAGGTGGCATTTGCCCAGCAGATTGCAGCAGCTGAGGGGCAGGGGTTCAATCAGAGCCCATGGGGCAGAGTGATGCCCCCCCCCAATCTGACAGAACCAGCCTGCCCCCACGGTCAGTGCTCCGACCACATTGGATGACAGCACCCATGGCTAACTACTTCTCCCCTTCCCCTTGTCTTTTCACCCCAAGAGCCGTAACTCTGGGTTCAACCCAAAATACCCGTCTTAGCAACTCTTGGGAAACCTGGTTAATCAGTTACCGTCCATATATTCATCGACACGCACTGTGGCTTAAGGCTGAATTAAGCTGTAAAAATCCCCCAGCTGATTTATGACTGCGGCTAGCCTTAATTAACCCTGATTCCAGGGCAATTGTGCCGGCCGGAGAGCTTTCCCACTTGAGAAGGAACAATGCCCCCTCTGGGCGGTGCCAATCTGGGCATGATTTACAAAGGGGCCCTTTCTCCCTGAGGCTATCCCTTTCTTCCTCTGGGCTTAGGGAAGAGCTGTATATAATTCACTGATAGCAACGTTTGCTGTCAAATAGCTGCCTTGATTTAACGTTGTCCACTACAATGGTCGCCATAAATAAGAACAAAACAAACGAGTGGAACGAAAACCCCATTTGAGGCTTCGCAGGGATCCCTGTTTGCACAATGTGTCATCCTTGTCCGAGCTGGTGGCATTTTTACGAACTGGCCCTAATGAAAGTCAGATCAAATGTGCAGCTCTCAGCATTTAATCAACATCCATTGGAAGTTCTTAAAAGTCCTGGCAAAGCCTCATTTATCCTTGAAGAATCCACCAAGCAGGGAGGGGGCTTGTGGCGTGGCACTACCTGACACCAAATGCCTATAACTCCCCAAAAGTGAGTTATTTCAGCATGAGATCGGGCTTGTAAAGCCGCCAGCTGCTGAATTTCAGGACTTGAAACCTTTCCAAGAAGTTGGACGAGGTACTTTATATGGAGGAGAGAGTAAATATTCCCCCTTTACAGCCAAATTGAAGGCAGTCCGTTTACAGAATTGAGCTGGCAAAGGCTGAGTTTTGTTTATACAACATCGTGGGATAGGAAGAAGCGAATGTTAACCATTAACAGTAGCAATTCCTCCGCCACCTCTTCCTGCACTGCGAGACTCCAGACCCGGTCGGCCCCTTTTGTTGAGATGCAGACACCCGAGAGGCGCCCCTGCAACGCTCAGCAGCCTCGGATGGGGAAGGTCCCTGGGGGGCTTTCAGCCTACTTGTAGCCGGTTGCTTTTGGGAGCATCACCCCAAGAAAAGTGGGAGAACAGATGGGGGGCCTGATGGAAGGGCCCTAGTTTTGCCAAAACCGGAGGCACTCAATCCCCGTCCTCTAAACCAGGCACAGCCAGGGGGGTCTCTGTCAGTTGCACACAACAAAAAATGAGGCAGGCAGGAAGCCATTCTTTAGGGCAGCCTCTGTCCTGGCCCCCAGAAGGGAACCCTGAAACCAGGGAAAGCAGCCTCAGGAGAATTTCCCTACCTGGTGACCGTGGTGCAAGTGGAACTATGGCTTCCATGAGCCCCGTGGGAAAGTAATGGTGACCAGGGATGCTGGGAATTGTAGTCCTGAAAGGACTCAGGTGCAAGAAGGAGGCTGGGTGGGAAAGGCCTCTAGGAGAGAGAGGAGGAGGTTTTCCAGCACCCCAAAAGTGCCAGAAGAGGGAAGAGGAAGGGAACCTCTGCATTTTAGCCAAAATCAAAAAGGCCCATTTTTTTCTTGCCTTTTCAGATTTTTATCAACAATGAGTGGCAAAATTCGGAGAGTGGGAAAATATTCCCTGTATTTAATCCTGCAACAGGAGAACAGATCTGTGATGTGCAAGAAGCTGACAAGGTAAAGATAAGTAGCGTTTCTAGCCTGCCCTCGCATCTCCCTGCAATGGTCCTGTGAGGTAGGTCAATCTGAGAGAAAAATGGCCAGATGCCAATGGCCTAGCCGGCTCCATGGCCAGGGAAGAGTTGACATCCTGGTCTCCCCAAGCCCCCTGTGGGACTGCAGAAACCGCAGGTTGCTGCTTTCGGGGGGGGGGGGCTCTGGTTGCCAAGCAAGGGGGTGGCTCTTAGGTCGTCCTGAGCATCTCTGGCCCACCTGCTTCTCCCATTTGGCAGGCTGACACAGACAAGGCGGTGCAGGCTGCTCGGCTGGCCTTCTCCCTGGGCTCCGTGTGGCGGAGGATGGATGCCTCTGAACGAGGACGCCTCCTGGAAAAGCTGGCCGATCTGGTGGAGAGAGACCGGGCCCTCCTTGCCGTAAGTCGGGTGGGTGGGACATTGTGGGAGGAGGCCAAAAGCTACCGAAGGAAGCTGTCTTTCGAAATGCTTCTTCAACTCGAGCCATTGTACATTTTCGGGAGAGCACTGAGAGTAGCCACTGAGCTCCAGGGCAGAGTCAGCTGACAATGGTGCAAAAACCATCCTGGTCAACCCTGGGCAGCTCTGGGCTCCTCCCACCCAGGATGCCCAAGAGGCGCTGAGCTGCATGGTCCAGCCCACGGCAGTGGAGCACGTGGTGAGACCCGACACGGTGGCATGGCTAATGTTATTTTCCACATGTCAAGCGCTTTGAACTAAGCCAGCAAACATCTTAATTCCAGCTTTGTCAACACTTAAATCATCTTACCACCAGCATACGCTGTAAAATCACCACAGGGAGAAGGGAGGGGCTCAGCAAATCAGTCGGCCGTCTGCCGGTGGCTGGATTTGTGGTTCCTGAGCCAAACCTTTGTTGAATTTGTCCATCACAGATGCGGCTGCCGGCCCCACCGACAGGGAAACGGAGGAGCGGCGGCCCTCCTGTGCTTCAGCTGGATTTATGGCTCTCACCCAGCGGCTTCCACAGATGCATTTCCTCTGCCGCAACCTTCATGGGCAGATAATGGGGGCTCTTAAAAGTGATTTAAGCCATGGCAGCAAACGTTTTATGGGGCTCCTTAAGAGGAGTATGGGAATATCTCCTCAACCAGGGCCTGCGGCTTCTTTTGATTGGTTTGCAGCCTCGGTGGGGAAGGACACGGGAGCTATCTCGACTGCCAGAGGAGCCTTGGGCATTCTTCAGCAGCCGCTCGGCTCTCCCTGGAGGGACCATCCAGTTCCTCTTTGGGAGCTGCCACCTGGCAGCTGTTTGGTCCCAGCATCGAGAGGGCCGGAGGACATTTTGCCTTGTGCTGAGGCCAAAAGGCTAGTTTGAATGACCTGGGCAGGGCAGCTCTCAAAGAGGCTGAGTTGCACCTCCGGCCCTTGGGGCACCAGGACCAGAGTGCTTTTGGGGGGGTGGTCCCTACTTTTCAGGGGTACCTAGTCCCCCTGACTAGGTGGCTCAGTGGCTAAGACACTGAGTTTGTCAATCAGAAAGGTCGGCATTTCAGCGGTCCGAATCTCTACTACAGGTCTCCTGCATGAGCAGGGGGTTGGACTAGATGACCTCCAAGGTCCCTTCCAACTCTGTTACTGTTACATGCCAGAAAACTGCTGCCGGAATGGCTTTGAGGCAGTGGTGAAATCTAAGAATTTTCTCTACCGGTTCTGTGGGCGTGGCTTGGTGGGGGGGGGTTCCTGTGACTGAGTGGGTGTGGCCAACTTGACATCACTCAGAGCCATGCCCACTCAGTCACATGACTACCCCCCACCAAGCCACACCTACAGAACCCGGTAGGAATTTTTTTAAAATATCTATTTTCTATTCTAAAATCCTATTTTCCCCTGTTGCGAGATGCCTGCTGCTGCAGCCTCTTTTTCTTGGTGCGCCTGGAGGCACTTCTTGCGCCAAAAGATGCAGCACCTGCAGGCTTCTTGTAGCAAAACTTAGCAGAGCCACGCTCCCCTTCTTAAACATGCCGCTGCCATCGCCGCCCTGTTCCATGCGCCGGCCATGCATGCACACACACTTGCCTGCTGCCGCTGATGAAGGCAGACGGCGGTGGCACGGGGGTGCTCTGGGAGGGCAGGGTTAGGGTTAGGGTTATTCACATGTGCATGTGCTGCGCCGCCACTGTTCGCATTCTTCCTTCTTCCACCGCAAAATGAAAGCGAACGGAGGCGGTGCAGCACATGCACGTGCAGGCGGACATTTGCACACTGTGCAGCCATGCGGGGAGGGAGAGCAGCGGCCCCTTCCAAGTGCAGCGCACAGAGGTGAAGGCAGGCAAGGCGGCCCCAGCGCACCTGTTGCTGTGGAGGCGCAGCAATCGCTCAGCCAGGGTGGCCTCGGCGGGGGCTGCATTGACCTCTCCACCCACGCCATGTCTCGCTCCAGCTAGCTGTGGAACTATAAGTGCGGCAACCTGCTCTTCAGCAAGATGAAGGGCTACCCGCACTGGCCCGGCTGGGTAAGCGCTGCTGCCCAGGCCGAAGGGAAAGTGCCACGGGCTCTGCAGTAGTGCAGTCGGGCCTGGCCCTCTCCCCGTGCGGGGGGCTGCTGCCCCACCAGCTGGCATTGACTTCCACGCCTCTCACTCCAGTTCTTTGCTGGCGGGAAGCGGTGCCACGGCCAAGCCTCCTTCCCCCGGAGTACCAGACTCCACGGACCGAGTTTCCAGAGTGGCATCAGCAGTGAAAGAGAGCAGGCTGCTGCCGCCCCTCTCAGCCCCAGCATAGCATCTGCATTTCCACCAAGGGCCTCCTACCCACCCACTGGCCGGGCTGGATGCCGACCTCAGAAGGCAAGCAGGTGTGGGGGATTGCTGGGAAGGCCACATGGAAGGCAGGCAAGCATGGCAGGGCTGCAGAGAAGGGAATAGGCTGCTAGCTCCCTTCTTCCTTCCCCGTGGCCCTGACATGCTTGCCTGCCTTTCACATGGCCTTCCGCTTGCCTGCCTTCACAAGCTGGCCATGGGGACACTGGGAAGGCTGAGTGGAAGGCAGGGAAGCATGGCAGGGCTGCAGGCCGAGCAGAGACTGGGCACCTGGGAGACTAGATCGGGGGGCATGATCAGCCAGTGGTTGCTACCAGTTTGGCGAACCAGGCCAAATGTCCCCTACCGGTTCTCTCGAACCGGTCCGAACCGGTAGGATTTCACCCCTGTGGAAAAAGACAGTGCCCTCCCCCCATCCAGCACAGAACTGGCCGCGGTGCAATGCACAGTGAAGGCTGTGTGTCCTAAGCAGCCCCCTTAGCAATGTCTCAGGATTTTGACCTTGCAAGTGGGGTCTCCAGATAAATCACACCGACGTCCCACCTGGCCTTGACCTGAATTACTTCTTGTTAGGCCTCTGGCAGCTTTCTGCTGTTAGACGGATTGGCAGTTCTGGGAAGCTCTGTGCCACCTCTCTTCATGTGCACTAGACACTGAGGGCATGCTGGCTTGTCCTGCCAGACACTCCTCACAGCTCTTTCTGTTACCAAACTGAAAACTAAGCCTTGATTCTTGCTCCTCTTGGCCTTCCAGACCATGGAGTCGCTGAACAGTGGGAAGCCCTTCCTCCAAGCCTTCTACGTTGACCTTCACGGCGTCATCAAGACCTTGAGGTATTTCGCCGGTTGGTCAGACAAGATTCACGGATTGACCATCCCGGTGGGTAAGTTAGAATCTGCCCTGCGTTCGTTCTGTGGCATATCTCCAGTGCCAGGCGGGGGCACCTGCAGGGAGCAGCTGTCTTCTGACTCCTCCACCCCAACTATTTTTCCTCCTCTGAGCCCAAAGATCCATTCTTCCTTAAATTCAGAGCTGGGCCTTTAGCACCTTCGCCATTTCAAGATCCAGCAGCATCTCCAAATGGAGACTGGTCACCTGTGAGTGGACGCAGGGCAGTCCTCCACTAGAGGGATCCCTTTCACGTCCCTGGTCTTCCTGCAGACCCATTGTTCTCTGGGGCAGAATGTGCTTGTTGGGCTGTGTTTAGCACCCAGGCTGATCCCCCCAGCCATCACCACCTTCCCCTGAGCGGAGAAGGCTGCTGAAACACAGCCAGATGAGAACCATAAAGGGCCTGATGCTTTCCTGCCCCAGTTTAAAGCAGGATCCTTTTAATTTCAGTGGTTTTATGGAAACAGTAAAACTTTCAGCATTGCCTGCTCAGTTTCCACCCAGGAGGGCAATTTGCAGCCGCAGAAAGATCAACATTTGGGCAAAGCGGTCTGTTTTTGTCAAACACTGTTACTCGGCCTCACTGACACCCATTTTATAGTGCATATCAGGTGGGCATGCAAGGTACAGAGAAGACGGCCGACTTTAATCTCCCTCTCCCCAGAAACCCTTCTGCCTGAGGGGAGGCTATTAAGTTGGTCCCTTAAACTGCAAATCCTGAGAGTGAGGAAAATGTGCCCCCAAAGGCTGCCTTGAGCTCTGGAAGTCCTGGCAGGTTGGCACAGCAGAGAAAATGGTTCCTTGAGAGCTGCTTCTCCTGGCTTGGGCTTCCCAAATGGGGTTGTTCAGAAAATGTTCAAGTCCCAAACATCCCTTGGCAGTGAGGCAGCCCCTTCCCCAAAAACAGCTGGCTGCAGCTGCACTGCCTGGTATGGCCTGCCCAGAGCTGATGCCTCCAGATGTCTCTGGCTGCTGACTGGCCTACCCAACAGGAGGATGGGGAGGGGGTTCCGTCTCCTTTTATCTCCTCTGGGTCTTTTCCTAATTAGCCTCCCCTTCCCTCTGTGGGGTGGAAGCTTTCCGTATCTGCTCTGGCTTCACTCCCTTTTTGCTGATAACTGGCCAGTCTTTATGTGGCTCTTTGGAATGCCTTGAAAACATCACTACTCACCAAAGCAGACCCCAGCTGGCAAGGCAGATCCTCTTCCCTCCAGCCCCCTCCCCAAATTGTTCAGTGGAAGGAGTGGGAAATATGTCAAGGCAGAAAAGGCCCCGTGGCCTCCCTTGATCTAGATGACCCTGGGGGGTGCTGTGCCCGGCATCACCCAGATCGATTGCAGCCTTCTGCAAGGCAAGCGATGTCTGGCACTGCCAGGCCTCTCTGCCAGGTCCTGCTTGGTTGGCCTTTGAGCAAAAACACGCCTGGTGGGCACTTGGTCGGATCCGCCCTTCCAAACTGAGCCTTCCCAGGCAGGCCCCATTCAAAGCAGAATAGCCAGGAAGTCCACAGAACCAGCCCGCAGGTCAGGGGCTTTGGCTCGCCCCTCCCGAAGGCAAAGTCCCTGGTGGTCGGGTCACCAGCTGGGTGGTGGGCTGTGGCCCACGGAGCAGATGGAGCCCCTGAAGGGGAGAAATGGTCAGGGAAGGGCTCGTTTCTGCCAGAGGATGGGAGCACCTGGGCTTCGTGGCTGGCCGTGCGATGCCCCCCAGCGTACCTCTGGTACCACGTGCGCCCGCACACACACACAGACACACAGGCCGGCAGGCTGTGCTGTGCGTCTCCCTCCAGCTGCTCCTCTTGGGGTGCTGGTGAGAGTAAGCAGGCCCCTCTCTTCCAGACGGAGATTATTTCACCTTTACGAGGCATGAGCCCATCGGGGTGTGTGGACAGATCATCCCGGTGAGTCTCTCCGCTGCACCTCGTATTTATTTTCATTGGAATCGGCTCCCTTGAAGGGGCTTCAGCCTGGGTGTGTTTCTCATTAGGGGCGGCCGGGCCGGGGGAGAGGCAGGGGAAACTCACTGCAGGCGGATTCGTAGCCGTCAGTCGCCCTTCCACGGCTTATTTGCACATCTTAATAGAGTTTTAGAGCAGCGTTATTAGGGGAGCCTCCAGCCTCAGAATTCCCAGGACCAGAGTGAGTAAAGCCAAACAATCCAGCAGCCTTTGGTGGCTGTTGGCCAAGAGAGACTCACACAGGGAGGTGGAAGGGAAGGAAGGAGGGAAGGAAAGAAGGAAGGAAGGAAGGAAGGAAGGAAGGAAGGAAGGAAGGAGAAAGAAAGAAAGAAAGAAAGAAAGAAAGAAAAAGAAAGAAAGAAAGAAAGAAAGAAAGAAAGAAAGAAAGAAAGAAAGAAAGAAAGAAAGAAAGAAAGAAAGAAAGAAAACAGACACCCTCGTGGAGGCATTTCACCCTTTGTCTTCAACAGGTCCAAAATGTTGGGGCACCCAGCAAGGAGGCAGTGGGTGCCATTCCTTGTGCCTTCTTTCCTGAAACAGCCGAGGACAACTAGCCCAGGGGGCCTGGAGGGTCTGTTGAGCAGTGCAGCTGAAGGGTCACTCTTCCCCCTCAGCTGGCAGCCAGCCCCTTCCTCCCCTTTGGACACCAAGCAAAACCGCAGCACCTCAGCTTTCTGCTTTTGGCAGGAAGGGTGCTGAAAAGTCTCACAATGGAGCAGGGCTCCCAAAGGGCCCTTTGTGCCAGCCTCCCTGTGCCAGTTTGTGTGGCATTTGCTCCCCCTCCCCCTATTTCTTGCAGGAATTGGCAACAAAATGCTTCTTCTGGGAAAATTCTTTTAATTTAATCTTAATTTTTGGGCCAAAATTTATATATATTTTTAAATGTTTTAATATTTGTATTCTATGTTTTTTATCTTGGCTGTACACCGCCCTGAGTCCTCAGGGAGAAGGGCGGTATATAAATTGGAAATTAAATTAAATTAAATTAAATTAAAAGTCATTCCATGTGTCCACATCGCTCTGCTCAAGGTGCACTCAGGCTGAGACACAGCGCAGAGTTGGTTGAGGGCCATGGGGCAATCAATGGGGCAGGATCACAGAATTGATTTGCATGCCCCTCTGTCACCTGTGACCATATAAAAGGAGAGAGAATTTTGCTGCAAGGATAAGGACAAAGCCAATCCCTCCAGTCAACCGATCCAGGATCTTTTTCTTGATTCAAATGATGTGCTGATTAACTCACAACAAAAGTGTTTTGCTTGCACAGTGGAACTTCCCCCTCCTGATGTTTGCGTGGAAGATCGCACCAGCCCTTTGCTGTGGCAACACGGTGGTCCTCAAGCCGGCTGAGCAAACCCCACTCACTGCCCTCCACCTGGGCACCCTCATTAAGGAGGTAAGGAGCCCCCAGCACGTGCATGGCCCCGGGCCCCTGATCTCCACGGCTTTCGCTCAGCTGTGCTCTTTCTCCCTCCCCCCTTCCTTGACAGGCGGGGTTTCCTCCAGGCGTGGTCAACATTTTGCCAGGATTTGGACCCACGGTGGGGGCGGCCATTGCTTCGCACACAGGGATTGATAAAATCGCCTTCACGGGTTCCACAGAGGTAAGAGTGGGTGCTGTGGGGGGGGGAGAAGAGAGCATCACCCCATCCCTTGCACTGGCATTAAGGGACCTAAGCTTTCAGGAACCCCCATGCCAAGAAGGGACCAGGTGCCAGACAGCTAGTGTTGTGGCTGGTACTCAGCGCCTTTCCAGTAATGGCACCCCCTCTTCCCATCATTTCTCAGATCTTGTGTAATTCCTTCCTCCCTGCTCCAGGGGTCTGTGTCCCAGCCTCACCCCCTCAGGGCACCTTCAATGACTCCTGCAGGTTATGAGGGAGGGGCTTCCCCCTTCCCTTCGCGCTCCCTTAGAGTCTGAGGGAACTGACTGTCAGGTTTCCTAGTGAATTTGGTGAACGGCTCCGGCCTGTGTTTGGTTAAGGAGACTCCTGCACAGGCTGCTACTGACTTACTGTGGGAAGGAAACACAGAAAGGTTCAGTTTCAGAACTGCCAATTGCAGCCAAAATAAATGTTCCCTGTCATTTCAGAGGGCTTTCATTTTTAATAGGCATTTAAAATTAAATTGGATTTTGCCCAAATTCGGTATTTGCTTTGAAAAGCTGGTAGCAGGAAGTAAAAAGCATTGCAGGATGAAAAAAAGCCATTCTCTAAGAACCTAAAGCAGGAGCAGCTGGAATATTTTAATCCAACTTGAGTGTAAACTGCTTCATGTTGGTTTTGATTTCCTGTCCTGTGGAATTCTTGGAGCAGCAGGTCAGCCGAGTCCCTTCCAGAGATGTTTGGAGATACGTTCCTTGGCCTGCTGAGCCCCGAGAAGCCTCCTTGCTTCCCCACAATCCCTTGCGAGGGCTCTTGTTCTGCTCCTGGCTACCCGAGAAACTCAGCTCCAGCAACCCCCACTTTCGGCCGAGAAGTAGACAGAACAGCTTTTGGCTCAGGCCCACTGATGTATTAAAAGACGCGGCCAGTGGTGAAATCCTGCCAGTTCGCACCAGTTTGGGCGAACTGGTAGTGATAAAAGCTACTGGTTCGGCGAACCGGTAGTAAAAGCAGGATGTCCTGCTTTGTAGCGAATCTAAATAGCGCGGCACAGCTGTTTCCCCCCCTCACTGCTCTACTTACCTTGTTAAGCCTCCTTTTTCTGTGCGCAGTGTGCGTTTGGTGCACACTGCGCATGCGCACACACAGTGTATTTGGTGTGCACTGCACATGTGCATGCACGCAGCGTGCATTTGGCGTGTACCACGCATGCACGGGCAGCGAACAGATGGTAAACCGCGGAGGATTTCACCCCTGGACGCAGGGTCTGCAGCTCTGCAATGGTCTTGGATCCCTCCTGGAGAATGCTTGTTGGTCCTCAGGGCTGGCGGGCAAGAGGAAGTGCTCTGAAGCAAACTTTCCAGCCCCCTGCAGCCCCTTCCCCTCTTTTCTTTTTCTCACCTGTAACAAGAGCCGTTCTTGATGCACTGCTCAAGCGTGGAACCCTTTGCCACCAAAGCTCTTTCCCCAGAATCCTTGGACTGCATAGGAAGAGACACTCGGCTGGCACAGCTTCTGTCCTGGCAGGGCTGGAAATCAAGGCGGCGCTTATTCTTCAGCCGTGCTCCTGGACTCTCTGCAGGAGAGAAAAAGGTTAGAAAAAGGTGCCGCCAAATTCAGGAGTTTTTTGATGAAAACAGGATCTCTGCCCAGGCTGGTAACTGGGAGGCATCCAGCAGTTAAGGTTTGCAGCTTCACCCAAGGTGATACTGAGCGACGCTCAGTCCGCCTGGGATGGACACAGGTTTGGCTCGGCCTTTCCAGGATCCCAGGCACCATTCCTCTTCCTCCCACTTGGGCACCAGAATGGATGTTCCTCCTGGGATCCTTTGATGTGCCCGCTTCGAGCCCCCTCCCCTGTGCAGGGCTCACCTCCCACAGGTGGAGGGCTAGCGGCCCATGAGCCTCTCACGGCCAGGGACCATCTTCCCCAAACTCCCTGGTCATGGGTCACTTCCCACACAGTCCCCCCCCATCGCCAGCTTTTCATCTATGGCTCATTAGAGATGGCGCTGCAAAGCAGGCGCAATGTGGCCCTTGTTTTTCCCAAAGTTGTGCCTGACCCCCAGGCATCAGAAGTGGGGAAATGAGCAAAACAGCCCTCCTTCAAGGCCCTCCCTTCTCCGCCAAAGGGATGGTTACTGCCAGCCTCTCCTTTTCCTTCTGTGGCCGGCTTCTTCTGCAAAGCAGCATTCGGATAAGCTGGGCATGGGGGAGGCAGGAGGCTCCCACTTCTCTCTTCCCTTTCCATCGGTCCCCCCAGCTGCCCCTCTGAGGGTGGCTCCTTTGATCTTTCTCCTTCAGCTGCTTGGCACCATTGCCATTTCAGAGATGCGCCCCTCCCCCTTTCCCTGGGCCACCAATGGAATCAGGCTGCAAGGTTGGGGGCCAGGCTGGGGCTGTGGACCAAGCGGGTCTGTCCCAAGTCAGCCTTGCTCTGCATGCCCCATATTGGTGCATCTGTGGGTCATTTCCATGCCCCCCCCCGGACTGGAGTGCCTTCTGCTTCGTTTCTACTGCTGAGCCAAAAAGTAGAGGGGTGTTCATTGCCAAGGAGGCAAAAAGCAAAAGACAAAACCTTTTTGGGTTGTAGGGAAAGTGGGGGGTTGCCGAGCAAAGAGGTGAAGCATCAGGAGGGAAGACCTTCCATGAGATCTCTTGAATAACAGGAACAAGACATGGATGAGCAGAGATGGAGGAGAAAGGCTTCTACTCCGCACTTCCTAAAGCAAGTGACTAAATGAAACACCATGAACTCTCCGAAATTAGGTGGTCTTGCAGGATGTCTCTTAGGCCTGACATTTGGTAGCCATAACCACTGTTGGCCCCTTTTAAAAGTCTGGCTGGGAATTTCTTGGTCGGCGGCTCTTGGAAACCGAATACTGGATTCCTGGATTAGCCTGACCTGACCTGATCCCTTCAGGCAAGCCTTGTGGGGAAAAGGCCAGCAACACACTGAGATTTACTCAGGAAGGCAGGTTTGGGTGTCGTTTATGGGAGCTGGAAAGCACTAATAGATGGCCACATTGCGGTTGGCTCCTCTTCGGAGAGCTTTGTAAATTTCCAGTGCTTAGCTGGAGTTTCTGTCCCAAAGCCATTGCATTGTTGTTTCCCTCTCAAAAGATGATTTACATTTCCTCACCCCCATTCTGTCTCCTGTAGACAGAAACTCTAGACTCATCTCAGAACAATTGAAGTTTGATCCAAGTTTACTTTCCCTCGGCAATGGTCGGGGTTTGGGTGGTGCAGCAGAGACACACCCCAGTGAGCCGGACTCCTTCTGTTTTGCAAAGTTGTGTTTCTTTTTAATGGTTATGGTGCAAGGTCCAAGATGCTCAGCCAGGTCCCTCAGCCACTTCGATCAAAGGCTTGGGAAAGGCTGTTCCTGCCTCATTTGTGCGAGTGTTTTCTTTATGCCGTGAAGAGCTGAACAAAGCATAAGTTCATCATTAGTCAACAAGATATGGGGCAGGACCATCAAAGCAAACTACAGGAGAGGCCAATGTTGGTTCACGCCAAGCAAATGTTTGGAGCAAACAGCTGTCTTACCGCTGATCATCGCTGCCCTTCTCAGCAGGCACCTCCTGCCTCATTGCCAGAGCCCAGCCAGCCGGCCACCTCTGGGAAGAGCAGCAGGCCTGGGCCTACACTTTTCCCAGAGCATCTTGTCCTCCAGGCTCGGACACCCGGAGCCACCCCCATCCCAGGGAAAAATCTCTCTGCATGGCTCCTGGACCTGTTTTCAGACCTTCTACCCAAATGTGGCAGGGATCTCCATCTCAGTGGCAACCCTGAATGGAGCCTCCTTGCGAGGCTAGGAAGTTGCCCTCAGCCATGGAAGCCAGTTGGGAGTTGGTGGATGACGTCAGGGAAGCAGGCTTCTTGGTGCCAAAGGAAGCCATTTTGCCTAGAGGGTCTCCTTCTCAAGTTCCACCCTAACATACATACGGAACCTCTCCTGGGGAGCAACTCCTTTCAGTTTTCCACCTCGGCCCTAAAATGTCTTGATCAAGCCTTCTACCTTCCTTGGTGACAACCTAATTCTGAGTGTAGGGTGGGCAGAGGCCGCCTCCTTGGCTTTGTGGTAGCTGGTCTGGCAGGACAAGCTCAGCTGGGCGCCAACAGCTGACTGGTTCAGGGAGCTGATTTACATGTCGGTCTGAGAGGGGGACATGTTTGCACAGCAAATGGCCCCCTCCTAGAGGCTTGCATAAGCCTGGCGTGCTCCACAAGGCTCCAGGGAGGTGTCCAATACCTGCAAGGGGCTCCTTTTGCCTGGGTTACATTCCTCCCTTTTAATATAACCATTTTCCATTCAGCCATAAACCACATCTCCAAAGCAGCTCACCACAAATTTAAAACAGAGTTTTTAACAAATTACAAAGAAAGCAATTCAAAACAAACTGGTTCAAAGAACAATACGAATGAGAACAACTAGGATTTTGACAGCCTTTCCCCCCACTGAAATTGCATAAATTTATTGGGCTGTTATTTGGTAGTTCTAAAGTCAGAGAAACCTCACTCTGCGCAAATCAAACAAATGTAAAAATTTCATCAGGCCTTCTCTAACATAATGCAAAGGAGCCAAGTGCTACTGGCCAGTCTCTGAGTAAAAGCTCAGCTTTACCTGAGAAGAACCGGGTTTTCTTTCCAAGACCGGTCTGCCTCCCATGCACGTCTCCGTGGCTTCGTGGCTAGAGCCGCTCTAGTCTCCCCGTGGCTTCTGGCCTACCCAAAGCAGGGGTGGTGGAGGGGTTCCAGCAGCCCCCTCTGCCCGGAGCCCTGGCGTGCACTGAGCTTTGCTGGGCTCCCCTTTCTTCTTCCTTTCAGGTGGGGAAGCTGGTTCAAGAAGCCGCCGGAAGAAGCAATTTGAAGCGGGTGACGCTGGAACTCGGGGGGAAGAGCCCCAACATTATTTTTGCGGATGCAGATTGTAAGTTGGCCCCTTTGCAGTGCACTCCTGTTCTCATAACAACCCTCTCTCTCTTTCTAGAAGATAGAAAATGAAGAAATAATATTTAAAATAAAGAGAAAAGGGATAAAACAAAGACAAGTGCAGAAAAAAGAGAAAGAAAAGATGATTTTTGATTTTCTTTTATAGCAGTTATAAGTGTAAATTAACTTCTTATTCTATGATCACAGCATGACTTTTTAAATAATCTTATTTTTTTTAATCATCAAAACCATCTCTCAAAAGAAAGAAGGGGTCCATTCAGGAGTCCAGATTGGCAAATGAGGCCAAGGGCTGCAGCTACTGCATTTGCATTTGAACCCAGGAGACCTTCTGCCTTGCTTCTGATGTTACCCAGCCAGGCTTGTGCAAGCAAAACCATTAATGAGTCTATTGTGGGCAGAGCTGGTACCAACCGCCACAAGCAGCAGCTCGTGGCTTTTCTCCTAGTTCTCCTTGGACTCTGGAAGCCATCTTGAACTCTGCCCCATTGAAAGGGTTCCCACCCCAAGCCCCAGGATGCTCTGGTCCCCCCCCCCCGGCTCAGCAGCCCACCCCCTTGGAGGGCCAGGCAGGGTGTGCTGGGTGATGCCTCAGGGGTCTCTCTGATTTTGCAGTGGAGCAGGCAGTGGAGCAAGCCCACCAAGGGGTTTTTTTCAACCAAGGCCAATGCTGCACGGCTGGCTCCCGCATCTATGTGGAGGAGCCCATCTACGATGAGTTCGTCCAGAGGAGCGTGGAACGGGCCAAGAGGAGAGTTGTGGGGAGCCCCTTTGACCCCACCACCGAGCAAGGGCCACAGGTTGGTGGGCGGGGGATGGTCTGCTTGTGCCTGGAGCCCAATCCTGAGCAATCGACAGGGAGAGACCACAATGGCAGGGCGGAAGGGAAAGCAGGGCCAGAGTACGGGGCCAATGGTGCCAAAGAGCCTCCCCCTCCCCCTCTTCTCTTGAGATCGACAAGAAGCAGTATAACAAGATCCTGGAGCTGATCCAGAGTGGTGTGGCTGAAGGGGCCAGGCTGGAGTGCGGGGGCCAAGGATTGGGGCACAAGGGCTTCTTCATTGAACCCACCGTTTTCTCCAACGTGACTGATGACATGCGCATCGCCAAGGAAGAGGTACCCATCTGACATCCCGCCCGACTCCACTCTCCACCTCCCCTGCTATGATTTCAAGCCCTCTGTTGGGCTCAGCCAGGCCCCCAAGTCCTCCTGAGCTGGGATGCTATAGGGCCCTACTTGGTTGTTGAGCTGGATCCAACCTCTGCATGGCTTCCTGGAAGAGCCACCAATCAGTTCATCACCAGGGACAGCTGAGTTTCTCTTCAACTGGCCAGAGGTGCTTCTCTTGCCCTTTCCTGGTCCGAGGAGGTTTCACCGGGTGCTTCTCAGCCTTGCAGCTGGGGTCTCTTGGGGGGTTGTGTTTCACTTCAAGGGGAACATTGATGGGGCACACCCTTTTCTGCCATTCCATTGTTCGTCTCTTTTCCGTTGCCCCAGGCTTAAAGCTTCATGAATTTCTTTTGTGCAATTAATTGTGTTTCATCCTTTCCCATGTGCTGCTGAAGCCTCACACAGGGGTGGCATACAAATCCTCATGGACTTGTTCCAATCAATGACTCTGCCCTCCTTCTGTCCCCCCACCTCCCCACACAAACACACCCAGATCTTTGGGCCTGTGCAAGAAATCCTGCGGTTCAAAACCATGGAGGAAGTGATTGAGAGAGCCAACAATTCCGACTTTGGGCTGGTGGCTGCCGTCTTCACCAGGGACATCAACAAGGCTCTGACCGTCTCCTCCGCCATGCAGGCGGGAACTGTCTGGTGAGGCTCAGAGTACAGCTGGGCAACGGTTTGGTGGGTGAGGCGGGGGCTGCCCTCATGCACCTCTCCCTCTTTTCATCCAGGGTCAACTGCTACAATGCCTTAAATGCCCAGAGTCCTTTTGGGGGTTTCAAGATGTCCGGCAATGGAAGAGAAATGTAAGCAAGGTCATTCTGGATGGGGACTGGGCTTGCAGGTTCTGAGGGGAGGGTCCCAGGGGCTCCCGATCAAGATGAATGTGGGGATGGGGTGGGAGAACTGCTGGACAACACTTTGAGGTGAGCTCACCAGGATTCCCTTTTTTCCTGGAACTGCCCAGCTGGACAAGTGGCCTGGCTCCTCTCTCCTTCCTTTGGGGAGTGAGACCGCAGCCAGCCACCCCTTGAGTCCGAGCTGTCCACATCTCACGTGTCCTTCTTGAGTCAGCCCTGCTCCTGCCCATGTGGGGACTGCTCCTGTCCATGGCCCAGGCTCCGAGTGCTGATTGGGGGGCACCTAGGCCCGGCCTTGACTCCTCGTCTTCCTTTTGCGGCCAGGGGAGAATGTGGCCTGCGAGAATATTCTGAAGTGAAGACGGTGACCATAAAGATTCCTCAGAAGAACTCCTAAGAGGAAGGGCCTCCCCAGCTCCAGACGCACCTCTACCTTTCTCTAGAGGGATTGAGCACTCAGGAATTTTTAAAAAGTGACACTGATGTTTGTTTGTTTTTAAAATAACATCACAACCAAGTTCATTATTCAACTTGAGGGGTTCTTCTCCACTGCTGACACCGCACTCCTTTGATCTTTTGAAAGACATTTGAGCTGGATGGCCGATTCCCCTGCTGAGAGGACTTTTCTTGGGGAGGAGCAGGCAGGAGGCAGCCCCTGGCCGGGAAAGCCACTCTGCTTTCTGGGCAATGCAGCCAGGCAGGCCTGGGGCACCTTGTGGGCGCCCATCCCACTGCCTGTGCCATATGCCTTGGGAGACCCTGCTAGCTCTCCTCAGGTGGAAGGAACAGGTGGCCTGGACAGGTGGGGTTCCTGGAGGACTTTGGAGAGGCAGCAGCCACTCCTCCCATTTTCTCTCCTTCCCCCAGGGGTCACCAAGGGGCAGCCCCCTTCAACAGCCCTCACTGCTGCTTCATGAAATGGGCTTCCCAGAGCCTCCATGTACTCCCCTTGCCTGGGGGTGGGGAGATGCTTTCCTCCCTTGCTCAGGTGCCTCTGAGTTTCTCGGGGAGTTGACTTCCAAGGGCCCAATCATCCAGGCGGTTCTTCCCTCGCCCAGGCATCAGACCTCCAGCTCTTCTAATGACTTTGCCCAAGGTGCCAACCTGGCCCTCTTTGAAATGGCTCTCCTGGATGACCAAACAGCTGTCCCTCCAATCACTGGCAGAGGGTTTGAGGGGAACCCTCCCACATGGCCAGCCACAGCTCAGCGCTTGGCCAGATCTGGCCAGGCTTCCCCAGGAACTGGGCCAAAGCCCAGGATGCCTCCCAAGGCTTCGGGAGTCCAAAGGCCGGAGGGGCTGTGCTGAGCCGTGGCTCTTGGGCTGCCTTTGTCCCGTTGGGAGGACAGCTGTGTATACTCAGCTGCATTCAAGGAATGGGTCTCCAAAATGAGTCTGTGTCAGAAACACTCAGCCTCTTCAGAGCCAAGCAGTGCCCAAGACTGGCTCCAGGCAACACAGGGGTCTCCGTGGCATAGAACAGATGGCTCCCCACCCACCCACCAACCCATGCCACGTGGCCCAGAGTAGCAGGCATTTTCTAGGCAAGCCTCATTGCACACCATGTGTGTGCATGCAGGTGCCTCCGTTTCCTCTGCCTGGCCCAGGAGAAGCTCCCTCTGAGTGCCAGGGCTGCCTCCTTCCTTTTGGGGGTGGGGGGTGGGGCTCACTCCCTCTGGACACCTCCTCGCCTTCCAGCATCTTCTGCCAGTGTTGCTTCTGCATCTTCTTCTCTGCCAGTGGTGAAGCACAAGCAAGACACAAATATTATTCCTGAGCTGGGTAACATGAATGTCACATCCTGTAGTGTTATAGCAGAAAGTGGTGGTTGTTTTAAAAAAAAACCGTTTTAAGAAATTAGTTTTCTTGTTATATCCAATATTCATGGTGAAAGGATTTTTTCTTTTTCTCCTGTGTACCTTCAGAAAGACCTGTGCTAGCAATAAGCATTTATACTATATACTCTACATTATATGTGTGGTGTCAGTGTGTGTAATTCCAAATAAACAATTATTGTTAAGTAACAAAATTGCCATTTCCCCTTAAACATTAATAAATGGCTGGGTTGAGTTTCAGGGTTGTGTCAGTCTCGGGAGCCTCTTAAGTTCACCTAAAATCTGACACACAGTTTTAGGCGTAAGCAGTGGCCCCAAGAAGAAAAACCTCATTTTCCTTAAAGAGGTTGTCCCTTTTTCCCCAGTGAGACCCCCAAAGGGCCCATCCGAGCCAGGCGAGGCCTTCTTCTCAGTAGCAGTATTTTCCTTTCAGAAGTGAAGTGGGGGAAGAACAGATTTTGGAGGGAATATTATTGCAGCTGCATTTTAAAAAAGAAAGCTCTAGAATTGCGATCCAGGTCAGAGGAGATTCATCCTCACCCACTGTGGCCATAAAGTTAAGCTATCAGCGAAAGTGAATCATCGGCCTCTGTAGTGAATTGGGGCTTCTCCGCAGGACTCTTGGATAAAGCTTTAAGAAGGGATGGTTTTATTTCCTCTGTGGATGAGTCATGGGTATGAACGTTGTCAGTGTCCCCCCCCACCTGTGTTTGAGGTCCCATGAGGACCAGGGAGAGAAAAGCCTCGGGCTGGCGACGGTGAGGAGCCCAGAGCCAGCTCCAAGGCAGCCAGCAGTTGGGCTCACCTTTGGGGCATCCTGCACCTCCCTTTCAAGGCTCCATCGTGGCCTCCGGAGCCCGGTGTGGGTCTTCACGCACAGTCAGGGAAGGGGGCCTGCCAGCGGTTCAACCTGGGAGGAGGCCTGTCAGGCAGCAGTCGGGGGAGCCCAGCCAAGGCTAAGAGCCTGGTGCTAGCGCTTTCAGGATCCTCCTGTGCCTGCCTGGCCGGATCAGTTCAAGCCTGGACTCGGATAAGCACCTGGTGCCTTCGGAGGACGCTGTCCGTTAAATCTGGCTCTAAGCAGCTGCTCCTCAGCATAGTTAAATGGGGAAAGGAAACATTATCCAAACATCATCCACTTCAAAGGCACCATTGCAATCTGTCCATTTGCCAAACAAAAACTGTAAAAAGACCCGAGATCAGGAAGACCGACCCATGTGGCTCGCTCCCAGGCTCTCCTACCAGTCCTGCTGCATTTGATGTGTTAATGGCTTGTATGCTTGCCAGCACCACAAACATTGTGCAACAGCACCCTGCCACCCCTCCCTGCCCTCCCGGGTTGTTTGCCTCCCGGCCAGCTGGGCCTCCTTGGGAAGAGTTGTCGTCACAGGCCTGCCTTGGGGAAGCGATGGCTCCTCTCCACGGAAAGGTGTGCCTGACCTGAAAAGCAGCAGAGGGTCTTTAAAGGTGGCTGAGGTGGAACCGGAGAAGACCACAGTGCAAAGGCGCCTGGCCTTGCAAGCTTTCTTGGCGTGGCTTGTAAGCAGCCTTTCAGTCCAGGCTGAAGATGAGCTAAAATGCTTTCATTGCTTTTTGATGATCTTATTAATCCAATCCATGTCTTTGCACCTGGAAGACATTCAAACATGGATCCCTTTCTGAGATGCAGGAAGATGGCTAACCTGATGACCCAAGATGACCCCAAGTGGTCCAGGGGCTTGAAGGGCTAGTGATTCCTTGCAACCTACCTCCAAATCCAACAGCAGCTGCCCCTGATTTGAAGCCTCTGCTTAGCCACATTTTAAAAGAGCTGCTAGAGGAGATCCATGGATCCAGCTCTCCTTTGGTATCTGCCTTGAAAGAAAGCTGAAGCAGGCATTAACATAATAAGCCAGCATCGTCTTTTCCCTTCACAGCAACTCCTTGGAACAAGAATGGTTTTAAAATCAGAAGGGCCCAATCCAGCCTCTCCTCTGTCCTCTGGACCGAAAGTCAGAGAGGGGAAGGTGGGGGGGTTTGTCAGAAGAAGGGACAGGAAGGCAGCAGAGAGGGAGCAACCCTGCTACTCCAGCCCAAACAATTCAGATCCCACCCAATTAAACAGCAGAAATCTGAGCCATCAACTCTCATATTAAGCAGCAGCTCTCTCTGTTCGGAATGGGCCTTTCGCTTCAGTACCTTCCACTAACCGGGGGCCATCAGAAAGCAGAATGGCCAAGCAGAGGCAAGATGCCCTTCCTTCCTTGACTGCCCATCTCTGCAGAGATCACAGGGTCTCTCAAGGGAGCTCTCGGCCAGAGAAAGAGATGGCCTCAAGGGATCGACTCCTGCATGGGGCATCTGCTCAACCTGGGTGACTGGAAAGATTGCAGGCTTTTGACTGCCTTTAAGGCTCCTGCTGGATCCTTAGATTCCTAAGCCTGAGGACGGCCAGATTGCAAGCATGCTGGATTTCCGAGTCCACATTTCTCCCAGTAACTCCCTTCAGGAATTCAGTAATGGTTACAAGAAGAGGAACATTCTCCTTGCAAGTGAATATCTTTTTAAAGCATAAAATATGGCCCTCAGAAGACAGCACCATAAATCTTCTTGACTGGCTTGGCATGGGAGAGCAAAAAGTTCAAAGCAGATGGTGGGGAGTCCGGCAGGAACAACATTCACAGGCTGCCAGGATCAAGTCCGCTGAACGGAGGTCTTGGGAACGCCATGGCTAAATAAGGGGGCCTTGGAAGGTCAGCCTTGGCTCCAGTTGCTCGATGCCTGGAAGGCCGGAAAGCCCAGTGAAGAAGGACCATGCAGACTTCGGGAATGTTCTTCTTGTAAACCTGTTGATGTCAACATGTGCAAGGCTGCGTTTCTACGAAGGTCTGCAGGAAAAGGTCCCACCCAACCTGGGCACCAGGGAGCTCATCTTAAGAGCTCAGGGAAGGGTTGGGGTCTCCTCTGGCCACTGGCCTTCTTCAAGGGAGGCAGTGAGGTCTGTGGTGCTGGGCTTCCTGTCCCTGGATTGAGCGAGAAAGATGGCTTACTCTTCATAATTCCGAATATCCCTGCTGCCTAGGTGAGCAGTTGTGACCTTTGCAACACAAGCAGAGCTGGCACTCTCGAAATCTCTTCTCTTTAAACTCTGGGCTCCCACGGCCCTCCAGAGCCCATCTCTTCAGAAGCCTCCCCCCCCATGGCGATGGGCAGAAGGCCAGCCTGCAATCTCCACCCCGCTCCCAAGCCCCATTCAGAGGAATGACCCAAAAGGAACATATCCCTGACACCCCACCAGGCCTGGCCAAAAGGAGGGGAAAGGAAGGCCATGGGTCAAGGGAGGGAGGAAGGAGGTGGGTGGGGGTCTTGCAGTGAACACCCAGCAAGGCAGTCACCGCTGGTTTCCAGTTGCCTCAAAGTGGAGACCACGCAGGCGTATGGGACCACGTTCTTGGGGGCGGAGGAGACATCAAGCAGATGGAAAGACAAGGATGCCCACAGGATCAGGAGCAGCACAGGCCCCAGGACAGACAGAGGGTCAGCCTTGCCCTATCCTATGGGTTGGCCGATTCCAGGAAGCAAGGGAAACGGCCAACCATTATCCGCCCTGCCTTCCCCTGTGGAAAATGAGGCCAATGCCTAGAATCTGGGAATTGCAGCCTGGAGGTGGGAGTCAGCGTTTCCAAAGTCTTTTGGGTGTGTGGCTCAGGGGGCTTCTTGCTGACCTGCCATTTCTGTCACGAAGAAAGAGACGTTGAGAGATGAGGTGGCTCATTTGCTGAGGTGCTCCCCAAATGGTTGCCATTACCAAACATGGGGGAGGGAGAGAGCGATGGCTTTGTCCTGGTTGGGAAGCTCTTTCAGTCGTTCCCCCCCCCCCCGCCTCACTTGAGCAGCTTTCAAAAGGCCTCAGGAAGGGGGGTGTGCAGGCTCCCTTTACGCTCTGCTGGGGCTACGAAGAACCAGTTGTCCCACCCCCGCAGCACGTTTAGGCGAACAGGAAGAAGACTAGAGCTGTCCTCAAGCCCAGCGGGCAAATGTCTGCAAAGCCGGTGGGGACTCTGAGAGGGAGAACCAATGGCTGCCGATTTGGGGCCATTCTCCCTGCTTGGAGAGGCAACTATTGCTCCAATGCCCTGCCTCAGTTCCCTTCTTGTTACATTCAAGAGGTTTTCGTCCTTGGCTCACAGGTCATGTGGGAGCCTCGTGAGGGCCAAAGAGTGCCACGCTTTGCAGAAAAAAATTAGGAGCTGCTGATTTGGGGGTGGGCAGCTCAGCGCCTGGGCAAGGCCACGCTCAGGAGGCGATTTACCCTTCAAGCAAGATGGTGCTGCCAAGGGAAGATGCCAGCTGCAGAGTGGCTGCCTCTGTGCCCCTGGAGTATGGGCCAGAGGAAGCTCCCTGAATAGTGGGTAGGGAACTCTCCCAGGCTCAGGGGGTGGGTGCTGACTGGGAGGCCCGGGCATGGCCAGGCTGAGCCAGGTTCTCCTCTAGTCACCCTCCCCTCCCCTGGCCTCAATGCCAGCCAGGAGCAGTTGGCTGTTCCCATTTGGCACCTCCTTGGCATCCCTTCATGGCCCAGTATCCAAAGGGGCATCTTGGGTCCCATTGCAGCTGCTTATTTAACATGCCTCTCAGCCCTGTCCATAAGCACCATTTGCTGCCTTAACCAGGCGCCAAGGCCAGAAGGGCAAATCTACCACAGGGAGGGAGGGAACCCACCCCGACCATAACCCCCCCCCCAGTAGCCTGTTCCTGTCCAAAGAGGCTCAGCAGGAGCCGCTAGTTGGATAGCGACGGCAGCGATGGGTCCATTCGGAGGGTTCGCTTGTTCTGGCCCTTCTCCCCATCCCTGACCCTTGGCTGCTTGCTAGGAAGAGCAAAGAGGTTCACCTCCAAAGACTTCCAAGCAGCACCCCCAAATCAGAGGGGGAAAGGCGAGGGAGAGGTGACTGTGAACAATCTTCTTTTGTCAGGACAGAGATCTCGGCTTCTAACAATGGAACCAAAGTTAAACACTTCAAGTCCCTTTGAGGAATTCTTGATAAGAAAAGCCAACAAGCTCCCATTTCTCCTCTTGACTTCAAAACAAATCAGCCACTTGAGTAAAGGATACTAAATTATTTCACTAGTTAATTATTCAATCGACAGAGATTTACCAAGCCAGGATGAATCTGCAGATAAACAGAAACTTCTCTTCTTCGTTTTCAATAAGGTGGGCAGCAATGCCACTCACTCCGTTTTGTCTTCAGGAGGCCGAGCGTTTTTCCCCACATTGAAGAAAGACTGGCTTGGCCATCGTCAGACATGTCTCGTGTCCCCCCACCTTCTGCTGTTGCTGGAGATTCTGCCGCCCAACAGGGGTAGCAGCACCCAGGGGGTTGGGGGATAAAAGTCGAGGAGGTGGTGGTGCTAACTCTGCAGCTAAAGCACAGACCATCTTATGGGGTCCTGGCTTCCCTTCTGGCCCGCTTCAGGCCCAATGTAAAGCTGTCCAGGAGGAAAAAGCTTTCTGGCCATGGGGGTCCCTCTGGCTCCTCCGCCCGAGCTTTATTTTACCGGCAGGTGTTCATGGAGGAGACCCAGGCATCTCTGGCTCTGGGCCCTCGGCAGCCTTTGTCCTGCCCTGAGAGGATCCTGCATCCGACACCATTTTTGCAGAGAATTGATAAATGATGTGTCAGCCTCCAAGGTTAAAGGGCACCAAACTTCAAATAACTACAGCATCTGATAACAAAGAGTGGTTTTTTTCCATCATTTACAATCCAAACACTGGGAACAGAGCCCTCTGGCCCCCTCATCCCTCCTGTTCAAATCTGGTGAAATGGTTTGCAGGTGTCAGGATTAAAAAATATTTGTGGATTAGAGAAGCAAATCAGGAGTCCCCTTTGCAGGCTTTGTGTAGAGAACGTGGATGGTGGAAATACTTTTTGGATGGAGACAGAGTTAAGCAGCCCCAGAGATGAGTATAGCTGGGCAGCTGCAGTTGTCCTACCCTCTCTGCTTCCTGTCCTCTTTAACATACCTGCCCTGCTCACCTTCCTTTACAGTAACTGCCTTCGCAACCCTCCAAGCAACCTGTTTCCTGGCCCTTTTGCCAGGAGGGTCTGCAAGGACAAGATTCTTACCAGGAGATCCAGAAAGAGGGCTCCCCAGGACCCCTGAATGACCCGGCTGCATCCCCAGGCAGAACTGTGTTTTTCAGGTCCCCACTGCAGCATGGCTGAATTTTGCACTGCTTTCGCCCTCCCTCCCCTTCATCTGCTGCAGGTCCTCAGGGGCAAGAGTGGAGGTCTTTTGCCTGCTTGGGCATGGATGCCCAAGAGCAGCTGGCTCAGGAAGGGGCACTAAGGAAAGGAGGAGAACCTGATGGTTGCTCAGTGCCAGGAGGAGCTGCCCACAACACTGGCTCTCTCTGCCTTTTTCTCCATGGCAAATTAAACCCAACAGCCTTTACTTCTCCGTGTTCTTGGTTGACTGTGGTGTTGGCACTGAAGGCTGAGGACATTACAGGTGTGTTGGCATGTTCTCTTTCTCAGAATTGTGCCTGAAAGGCTTTAAGCTTTTCTTTCTGAGTCTGGGGACAGACCCTGCATGAAACTAACAAAATGTTAAAAAGTTATATTTATGTAGTTAGTTACCAAGCACATCTAAATTATATTAAAGTAACCAAAATATCTTTACAATCCTCAAGGCATGTCACAACTTTTGAGCACCCCTAAGGTTTGGAAATGGAAAGTTGAAAAATTTGGCACGCTGTACCACAAGCTGATGGACTCAACCCTTCTGAGCTGTCTGGCTTGGGACTCCCCAATCTCCCCCCCATCTGTCTTTGCTGTTGCTCTTTCCCTGGGAAGGACCCCCACTTAGCTGCCACTCAGCAGATTGGGAAGTGCTGCAGGGTTGGCATTATTCTAAACAAAGGAACAGATGCACAAATGGGCACTTTTAGAGACAATATCTATCGTTGTCGTTCTGTCACTTGATTTTCTTCCTTCTTAGTAAAGCATACAGTTTTAAGCTTCAAACCATTTCAATCTCTTTTTTGTCCTGTCGCGGTGCTTTGTTCTAGATACAAGTGAGATCATTTAATTTTGATATAAATAATAATCTTTCCAGCACTTTTATGCCAGTCCATCTGCCTGCAAAATGCACACACAACTATTGTGCAGTTTTGTATTGGCAGTCAACTGGCAGCCTGAATTGGCTTTGTGGCGTGTTTGGAAACAGCACTTGGTGCCAAAATGTAGCGATGCGGGAACACGCCTGGAGGAAAGCGTTGATCACATTATAGGCATGCGGCTTGGAAGCAGCATGGAGAATGCGGGGCTGGGGCCTGCAATGCTCTGAGCTTGGCTGCCTCCCGCTCTTCAAACCCAGCCATTGTCTGGCCCGACACATGAAGGGCCAACACCAGTTGAACCCCAGCAGGTGGCCCACCAAGCAGGAGGGGAGCAGGTCCATAGACCCTCAAACCCCTGACCCAAAGCGGCATGGTGCCTCCCAAAGGAAAGGTAGCGTCCCCCCAGGGTGGGCTCCAGGGTGAATGAGTGGGACCAGCAGGTGCCCATTGCCAAGCTCAGACTCCCTCATGAAGGCCTGTCCCCCCCCCACCCCCGCCCGGCTGCTTTTAATGGGCTTGCAGCTCTTTTGCTTGGGCAGAAGCGAGAGCGGGCAGAGCTCCCTTCCATATAAGCCTCTCCTGAGTGCCCGATGTGTCCCGAGGGGCCATCAAGGCCATTTTCTCTGCTGGCCATTTGCCAAGCTGGGTTCTCTGTCCTGGGGCAGAAGGCTGGAGAAGGCCTCCCCTCGGCCCTCCTGCTGCCATTGCTCTCCTCCCCTTCTTTCCCGCTCCCTCTTTCAGCTTCCTTGCTTGGGAACTTCCTAACATAATTTGCATCTGCTGAAATAACACATCTGTAACAACCATGGAGGGGTGGCAGGCAGCCCCAGTCTCTGCTTTGATTTTGACAGGAAACACTTGGAGGAGTGTTGCTCTTTTTTTCCCATCTCCCAGTCGAAGGACCGGCTCAGGCAAGAGTGGGACTGGTGAAGCCGGAGGTGTGAACCTCCACACACAACTGGGAGGAGGAGAGCTGAGTCCCTTCGCAATCCCACAAGGTCCCGTGATGGGTGGCGCCCACCTCTGGGACCCCCCCCATCCATCAAGGCAGACAAGAGGAGAAGGGCTTTGGCCATCACCCTCAAGGCGTTGAAAGATGAAGCCCGACCTCCTCAAGGATCGGGCAGCCAGTTGCTCCGTTGCCATGTGGGGTAGGGGCAGGGAAAGTCTCGGCCAGGAGCCAACCAGTTCTGTGGGTCAGCCAGCCACAAATGCTGCGGCACTTCTGCCCTCTCCTCTGGGACCAGAGGCAGGTTCCCTTCTTCACTGGCCTTTTCTGTGGTTGAAAAGGAGACGGCTCTGGCTTGGCCCACAAGGGCATCTCTCCTGCTTTTGCACATCCACGGCTGGACGCCCCCCTCCCCATTCTCCTGGGAACTGAAAGACCCTTCCATCTCCCCTTTTTTCTTTTAAACAATAAAGAGCAGCATATTTTTAGAAGTTCACTTGCTTCCCGCCTGGACTGAGATCTCCCTGGCATTCCTGTTAGTTTTTTTCAGGGATGGGGAAAAGGCTGTGGCTATTTGGTCAATTTTTCCCCTTCAGAATCCTTTTCTTTTCTTCAACCTTTATACAGACCATGTATATTTACTGACACCCAGAAAGTGAAATATGCATGCAGTTTTAAGCATCTCTGGCATTGCACAGCTTGCATCCAGGGATATCAAAAGAAATAAAGCTGTCCTTGTTGTAATCCAGCCCACCCCCCCTTCCCGCCACATCCCACCCCAGCCTCTGGCAGCCAATATCAGCTCTGCTGCTAATCTGCATCCAGGAGGGAAAATTGTTGATGGATACACAAGTATTTCCAATCAGCATAGGATTTTACAAACTGTCCAACTCCATTATTGTCAAATGGACATCTTCCCCCTGCTTTTTTCATTCTTCTACAATAATCTTTAATTCCAATTGAGTTAATTATAAATTGATTGCTTGTCAAAGAAGATGTCCTCCATGCACATTTTAGAATTTAATGCTTTCTGCCTGGAACTTGCTTCCAAACTCTGATAAACTGCCATCCTCCTGGGCTGCCAACTTTGGGGCAACCCTCCTATGTCTGGGGTACCTTCGGAGTAGCTCCCCCATCCTGACCTGGATGTCTAAATCAAAAGGCATCACTTCTCCTTTTATTTGCCTTCATGCTCTTCCCTTTCCCCAAGGATCATCTTCAGATGCTAGCTTGTAAACTCTGACAGGCAAGAACTGTTTTCTGCTTTGAGGGAAGGAGGAAGCGGAGAACGGCAAGAATGCCACCTGGGTGATGAAAGGACTGGGCTCAGCCAGAGCTGCAAAGAACATGATTTAGGCCATCAGTCCCTTAATCCAAGAGATCCTGAAACATCCCACGGATGCTTTCATGTGTTTCCTTCCAACTTTAAGGCCCAGGGAACTGAAGGGAGTGGGGGGGAACTGCAGAGCACAGAGGATCTCAAACTCCTCCCCAAGTCTCCCACCTGCCCTTAGCCACTGAGGGACAGCCAAAGGTAAAAGTCCCTCCTTGGGCACAGCATATCCTGGGCAATTCCAGTGCCCAGCCTCTGGGCTTCAATTGGGAGGAGATGGCTGTTCATGGCTGGCAGCTGTTGCCCACCGGCTGTCCCTTTAGCTGCTGTTCCCCGGGCTTTCCTTCCACCTGGATTTAGCCATGTTGGTAATCCATGGCTGTTAGGCTCATTCCTCAGGCCAAGCCAAAGCACCCGAGGGCCTCTCCAGTCCCTGCATCCAGGCTGAGGCTGCTGCAACCAGGCCACTGTGGTCACTGGAAGCTGCAGCTCCAGAAGGGCCAGCCAAGAGGGCTGGAGAAGGGTTGGGCCACCCTGCAAAGAGAGGGCAAGCTTGGCTCTCCTAAGCGCTCGAGGGCCTTCTCAAGTGAGTGGAGGATAGATATATGGGCATATAATAGGAGACCAGGATTAAATCCAACAAGCAAAAAGTTTGCCTTCTTAACAGAGGTCTGAGGGAGCCTTCCCAAGCCCCACTTGGCAACTTCCTCTGGCCTCAGTGCAGCTGCAAAGGGGACACCTGCTTCTTTGTTGCCATCTGCTGGCCAGGCAGGGAAAAAACTGGCCCAACACCTGGATCGTCCTCTGCTTCCGAGCAGAATCAGAATAGAGCTGGAAGGGACCTTGGAGGTCTTCTAGTCTAGCCCCCTCTCAAGCAGATGATCCAGTCTCAAGCGACTGTCCAGTCTCTTCTTAAAAACCTCCAGTGACGAAGCACCCACATCTGAAGGCAACTTCTGTTCCACAGGTTAATTATCCTCACTGTTAGGAAGTTTCTCCTTAATTCCAGGTTGCTTTTCTCCTTGATTAGTTTCCATCTGTTGTTTCTTGTACTGTCCTCTAGTGCAGTGGTCCCCAACCCCCGGTCCGCGGACCGGTGCCGGGCCGTGGAGTACCTGGCACCGGGCCGCGCAGCGGCCGGGGGACATGAACGCTGCAGCGCAAAGGCTCCTGGGCCGTGCGCAAAAGCTCCTGGGCCGTGCGCAAAAGCTCCTGGGCCGTGCGCAAAGGCTCCAGGGAAGAGAGCCCCGCGCAGGTACGCACGTGTGGCCCAAAGCTCCCACCCCTGCGCGCGCTCAGCGGGCCACGGTAAAATTATCAAAGGCTGATTGGTCCGCGGCGATAAAAAGGTTGGGGACCACTGCTCTAGTGCTTTGGAGAATAGGTTGACCCCCTCTTCTTTGTGGCAGCCCCTAAATACTGGAATACTGCTATCATGCCTAGGGAACCCAGAGCAGGATGGAGCCCATTAAATGGCTCATGTAATCTGCTGTTGCCAGGGTGGGGGTGATTTTATTATATTATACTATAATAATTTATTTGATTCTTTTTATTAGTTTTATTGTTTTAAATATGGTTTTATATTATGTAAGCCGCCTTGAGTCACCATGGGCGAATAGGCAATATAAATTCAATAAATAAATAAATCATGTCCCCCCCCCACCCGTCCTTCTTTTCCCTAGACAAGCCGAACCCAAATCCTGCAACCGTTCTTCATGTTTTAGTCTCCAGGCCTTTAATCATCTTAGTTGCTCTTCTTTGTACTTTTTCCAAAGTCTCAGTATCTTTTTTGTAATTACCAAAACTGGATGCAGTATTTCAGATGTGGTTTTACTAAGGCTTTACAAAGTGGTACTAATACTTCACATTATTTTGATTCTATGCCTGTTTGTATAACCAAGGATGGTATTAGCTTTTTTGATCACTGCTGCACACTGCTTAGTCATGTTTAAGTGATCGTCTACTAGGACTCCAAGGTCCCTCTCCCAGTTACTGTTTTTGAGCCATGTCTCACCTAATCTGTACTTGTATCTTTTGGTTCTTCCTGCCCAGGTGTAAAATCTTGCTTTTCTTCACATTAAATTTCATGTTGTTGGATAGGGCCCATTGTTCAAGTCTGTCAAGAACTTTTTGGATCCTGAGCTTGTCTTCTGGGTGTTGGTTAGTCCTGCCAGCTTAGTGTCATCTGCAAATTTGATGAGTTCCCCTTCCATCCCCTCATCTAAGTCATTTATGAAGATATTGAAGGGTACTGGGCCTGAGTCCTTTGGGAGTAGGGCGGTATACAAATCAAATAAAAAAAGTAAAGTACTTTACTATCAAAGCCTTGATAGTACAGTGGTCTACGCACCGTTATTAACACAGCTGCCTGCAATTTACTGCTGGTTCGAATCTCTCCAAGGCTCAAGGTTGACTCAGCCTTCCATCCTTTCTAAGGTAGGTGAAATGAGGACCCAGTTTGTGGGGGCAATAAGCTGACTTTGTATAAATATACAAAAGTATGAAGGCTATTGCTTAACGCATTGTAAGCCGCCCTGAGTCTCCGGAGAAGGGCGGCATATAAATAAATAAATAAATAAAAAGTAAGACAGAACCTTGTGGCACCCCATAATTGCTGTTCATCTAGCAAACATTGTGAAGAGCTGGCTATACTATGATTGGGGAGGCCAAGAGCGGCCACCAAACAATTTCTGGCATTGTGGGGAGATGTGAGTGAGGGGAGCAGACCTCCCCCTCTTCTTCCAGCATTCTTGCTCAGCCGCCTGAAGGTTCCTAGGAGCACCTTGCCCCAGTGGAGCCTCCCCAGTTCTGGAAAGCTTCACTCCCAGCCAATGTGACAAAAGCAGATGCTTCGCTGGGAATTGTGTTACTTTAACCAATTCCTGATCCTGCCTTTCTGCCACCAAACAGGCAGTTAGCCTTCTTTCTTAGGGGGAGCCTGGAACCCCCACAGAACGCTTCCCCGGGTGGTGGATTGGGGGCCCTACCCAGTATAGCTTTTATGCTATAATGGTGGGTTGGAGGGAATCAAACACCTCCTGCGGACCAACAGGCCTGGTGAGTGGCAGCTGGCTCATCAGTATCGACTGAAGGCGGAGACCTCATTGGTCAGAACGGCTTCAGAAGAACAGCACATGGTGTGATGGCAGCCACTTGAACAGCGTGTGCACAGCGGTGAAGAAAGCAAAGGGAAGACTACTACACTATATTTTTCCCAGGAAAATCATGTTAATGGTGGCAAAACCTAAGAATGGCCCCGAGTACGGGCGCCTCTTAAATGGGGCAGGGGTGCTAAGAATCTCCTGGTACGCTAGAAGCATGATAAATGAGCCGAAGTGGCGCAGTGGTTAGAGTGCAGTACTGCAGCTACTTCAGCTGACTGCTAGTTCAGCAGATCAGCGGATCAAATCTCACCGGCTCAAGGATGACTCAGCCTTCCATCCTTCCGAGGTGGGTAAAATGAGGACCTAGATTGTTAGGGGGCAATATGCTATTTAGTATATTGTCTTTGGTGTAAGCCGCCCAGAGTCCTCGGAGAGTGGGCGGCATAGAAATATTTTATTTATTAGTTCAATTTATATGCCGCCTTTCTCCAAAGACTCAGGGTGGCCTACAATGCATTTAAAAAACCATTATAAAAACATTTAAAAATTAAAACATTAAAACCCATTCACACCATTCATGGCCGGGTCTCACAAGATTGCAGCAGCGAGATCAATGGCCCCAGGCCTGCCGGAAAAGCCAGGTCTTCACCGCTTTCTGGAAGGCCAATAGGGTGGAGATGGTCCGGACCTCAGGAGGTAATTGGTTCCAGAGAGCCGGGGCAGCCACAGAGAAGGCCCTCCCCCGCGGGCTCGCCAGCTGGCATTGTTTAGCTGACGGGACCTGGAGGAGACCAACTCTGTGGGATCTTACCGGTCGCTGGGAGCTATGTGGTAGAAGGCGGTCTCGAAGATAATCTGGCCCTGAGCCATGTAAGGCTTTAAAGGTAATAACCAACACCTTGAATTGTGCCCGGAGACCAATAAGAAGCCAGTGCAGCTCGCGGAGAATTGGTGTAATGTGGGAGTATCTAGCTGTACCCACGATAGCTCGCGCGGCTGCGTTCTGGACCAGCTGTAGTCTCTGAACACTTTTCAAGGGTAGCTCCATGTAGAGTGCGTTGCAATAATCTAACCGTGAGGTGACAAGGGCATGAGTGACTGTGGGGAGAGCCTCCCGATCCAAGTAGGGTCGCAATTGGTGCACCAGGCGAACCTATGGAAAGGTGCCCCTAGCTACAGCTGTCAGATGTTGCTCTAATCTTAGCTGTGAGTCTAGGAGGACACCCAAATTGTGAGCCCGTTCTGAGGGGGACAATTTCTCCCCCCCCAGAACCAAAGATGGACAATCAACATAGTCTTTAGGAGGCAATACCCACAGCCAATCGGTCTTGTCTGGGTTAAGTCTGAGCCTGTTGACTCCCATCCAGACCTGCACAGCCTCCAGGCACCGGCACATCACATCCACTGCATCACTGAATTGACGTGGGGTAGAGATATACAGCTGGGTATCATCAGTGTATCGCTGATATCTCACCCCGTATCGTCCGATGATCTCACCCAGCGGCTTCACGTAGATGTTAAATAGGAGGGGAGAGAGGACCGAGCCCTAATGACTAATAGAAAATAAATAAAAATAAAAAACCCCCCAAAACTACGAATTGGAACGTGGAACCTGAGAAGCCTATATGAATTTGGGAAAACATACAACACTATCCAAGAAATGTTCAAATACAATATCTCTATACTGGGAGTGAGTGAAATGCACCGGCCTGAAAATGGAATGTGTAGAATAGGGTGAACTACTCTGGTGAAAATAGTAAACATCATCGAAATGGAGTAGCTATAAGAGTAAACAATCTTGTAAATAAATACATCGTCCTTTATTCCTGTATCTGATAGAGTGATGATGATCCAAATAAATAGTACAGTATATATGAATGTTATACAAGTTTACACTCCCACAGCTGACAGTGATGAGGAGGATTTAGAGAAGTTCTATGAAGATATAAGCAGTGTATTGAAAACCCTAAAAAGTAATGATATCACAATACTCATGGGAGACTTCAATGCAAAAGTGGGAGAAGAAAGTGATGCTCCTGTAGTTGGAAACTTTGGCTTAGGAACCAGAAATGGTAGAGGTGACAGATTTGTAGACTTCTGCAAGGAACATAGGCAATATGTGATGAATACTTTTTTCAAGTTACCAAAAAGATGCCTCTACACTTGGAGATCACCAGCAGATACACAAAATAATATAGTAAGGAACCAGATTGACTATTTTACAATAAACAAAAGATTTAGAAACTCAGTAAAATCAGCAAAATCATACCCAGGTGCAGATGTACTATCCGATCATAATCTACTACTTGCCGAAGTCCAGCTGAAACTAAAAAAAGATGAAAACCTGAAACCTCCTAAACCAAGAATTGACAGTGATTTCATCATTAAACATGGAGATAAGATAAAAGAACTAGAAATTCAGCGGGTGGTTTGGAGAACCAGTAACAAAAATCTCTGCCCCCCACCAGCTGAACTGCCAATCATCAGAGGCTTTTTAAAATTATTTTTAAAAGCATTTTTTCTAGAACCTCTTTGGACGAAAAAATGCTTTTAAAAGTTAAAAAAAAAAAAAGCCTCTGATGATCCCGCGGCTCAGCAGGGGTGTCAGAGGCTTTTAAAATCATTTTTCGGCCGAAGAGGTTGTAGAAAAAATGGTTTTAAAAGTAAAAAAAAAAAGAAAGTTGGCCACGCCCACCCAGTCACATTACCCCCCAAGCCACGTCCACAGAACCGGTAGAAATTTTACATTTCACCACTGCCTCAAAGTAAATGGTGTTCAGATCAACAATTTAAGATATGCTGATGATTCAGTTCAGCTTTCCAGTAAGCATGAAGACCTTCGGCTAAGAAATATCTGAAAAATATGGCTTGAAGCTTAACACCTCAAAAACCAAGATCATGGTCGTCAGCAAACAACCCATTAATTTACCACTGATGAATTCGGAAGGAATACCACTAGAAAAACTTGAGGGGATCACGTACCTCGGTTTTAATTTACATGAGAGCTGGGACATGATCAGTGAAGTAAAGACAAAGATAGAGAAAGCTTGAACAGCATTCTTCAAAATGAAAAGTCTTCTGCAGTCACGACATAAGCCTAAGACTGAAAATCAGGCTTATCAAATGTTACATCTTTTCTATCCTGCTCTACGGAGTAGAGAGTTGGTCTCCGACAGAAAGCCACTTGAAGAAACTAGAAGCATTTGAAATGTGGATTTATAGACGGCTTTTACGTATAAACTGGGTTAACAAAATCACAAATGAGGTGGTGATAAGCCACCTGGGAAAGCAAAGGGAAATCATCAAAGCCATTAAAAAGTGAAAGTTAAGAGTATTTTGGACATGTGATGCAACACCCAGAAAAATAGTGTTTCACTTAATCCTCCAGGGAAGATTGAAGGCAAATGAGGTCCAGGCAGAACATCATGGCTTCAAAACCTAAGGGACTGATTTGGACAAAAATCAGCAGCACTTTTTCATGTGGCTATTGACAAAAATAGGATTGCCAACATGATCACCAACGTCCAATGACAGATATGGCACAAGAAGAACCAATTGTTGAATGCTGGCTTCTTTAACCTGGCTAATCTCAAGCTCTTCCTTCTTCCCTCCTTATCATGAGGGATAACAACTGTTCCTCTGGAAGTGCCCAGTAAGTAAAACCAGTTTTCTTTTCAAGAGCCCATCAATGCTCACAGCATGGAAACACCCCTGTGGTGCAAAACTGGCTGGAGCTGGCTGCTGCAAAGGAACCAAAGCAGCCCCCTTCAGATGCTGGGGAGGGAGAGGCGTCTATTGGGAGCTGCACTCAATGTCTGATGCAATTTTCTCAGGGTTCAGTCCAGCTGGCCCCAGCGTGGCATAGGACAGCAGGCCGAGTGACCTGGGGGGGCTGGTAATGCGGGAGGGTGGGTAGGGGGGCAGACTGAGGAACTGGCTCACAGCTCTTTCCCTCCACTGGCCTTGAAAAGCGGTAGTTCCCTTCTTGGGAAAGGAACTGGCTACCCTGCAGGACACCCCCACCCACCCCCAAATCCCACTTGTGACAAACTTGCTGTCCTTCCACTCAGCACCGTTATCCACTTTGTAGGGATGAGCTTTACGGCAGCCACACCTTCCTCTCCCATCCTTGCTCTCTTTCCTGTCAAAGCACTACCTCTGAATACCACCTGGCAGGGCCCCACCTTGACATCTTCCTGGTTTTCTGGGCAACTCCCAGAACTGCCCAGTCATCACAGAGAATCCTGGGAACCTGGAGGCTTGACTAGGTACAGCTCTTCCCACTTTTGAGTTGTATAATGCCAGAAAGTGTCACATAGCTGCCCCTCCCTTATCCCAGGAAACACTATGTGTGTGTATGTGTGTATGTATGTGTGTTGGGGGGTAGAATGGGACAGAGTACGGTATCACCAAACTCCTGGTAAAAATTTGAGCACTTCATAGGGCAAACAGCTTACCATTTTGGAAGCAAACATTAATAAAAATGGGAATTGAACATAATGAAAAAAGCCAAATTCAATAAACTTCAGAGGTGGTTTTATCCATGGATAATTAACTCTGATGTCTTTCTAAAATGAGAATAATTGAAAACAGGGATTTGAAGTTGATTCATGGAGGCTTCCCAGAGATATTTATTATTGTAAGCCCAGAAGATCTGTCTGGGTTTTGTCACTGGGGATGACTAAACTTGGTATCCAGATGTTTATTTAAGTTGCTCCCACATAGCTCTGAAGTCAGTTAGCAGAAGGTTATCAGGGAACAGCCCTGCAAATCATTGACTAATATTCTCATTTCTTTTGCAACTTTGATGTTTTCTTTCACTAAAATTCCTGGCCCTTTGCCACCAGGGAAAAAATCTGCTTGGTTTGCAAAAGAGCAGCCTGAAGACATGACATATGATTGTGCCTTCAGTCTGAGGACAGCCAAGATTTTTCACCTCGTCACTAACCCCTGCAAAAATTGATGTAGTGACAATCTGGAGGAATTAGAATGGAAAAAGAAAAGAACAATAGGGGCTCAAAAGATTTTTCACAATTTAATTAGGAATTAATAAACTCCAGCACTTGAGTTTAGGTGAAATTATTCTTCCTTTATATAAAAAAGGCAAAACAAAATAATCCAAAGATGCATTTATCAACACTCTGCTATAAAACAAAGATTGGTGGTAGCTCAGGACTGTTAAGAGATGGACAGGCCAATCTCCCCCAGATAAATCGATGCGGAGCTAAGGAAGGCCTCTGGAGCAGTGTTTTTGTAAACCTGGCAACGTTAAAATGTGTGGACTGTGGAATTCTGGGAGGCGAAGTCCACACATTTTAAGGTAAATTTGAAAAATATTGTACAGGAACAACAGGGAACAGCACAACTGGAACAAAATACATGTCTGTGTATTCTTGTATGTGTGTGGGAGAGAACAGCCATTGTTGTGGTAACTTGCACCTGTTCACTTGCAAACAGAAGGGTGGATGTATTTGGAAAACCCCAAGAAGACTCAGTGGAAAAGCCACAGTCCCCTGCCCTATCTGGAGTACCAGTACGTCAAACCTGTCAATGGGAAGGAAGGAAAAGTAACCAGAAAGCGAGAGTAAATGAGAGAGGCAGGATCAATTGTTGTAAGAAAGAAGCAAAATTTTAGAAAAGGACTGTAACTCTTCTCTCTTCAGGTTGATAACAAAGGGCAGAGAAAGAGGAGCCCCCCCCACCCCACCCCACCCCACCAAAAGCCTAGCTAAGGCTGCACTCTTGTCTGGAAGACATTCATCTGGGCTGAACTATGTTGCACTTAAGATTTTATTAGGGTCACCCGAGCTCCACTCATGATCAAACAAGACCTCTTTAAGTGCCCCAGTCACTCACTGAAATGCTAGTAGAGCAAAAGTTGGATCTGAAATTCAGCTCCTCTTGGAAAAGCAGAACCAGCAAAATGCCCATCCAGCTGGGGGCCTCCTCCTTAGCCAAGAGCAGCTTCTCCCAATGTTATGAAAGCAACAGAAACCCCTCTGGAATGAACACCTGGACAGCTGCGATCCTTTCACATCAAACTCTCCCTCAGGATCTCTTAAACCAGCCTCTCCATCAGACTTGTGGGATTTCAGCACCCATAATGGAGGCCACCTAGAGGCCTTAGTGGTTCGAGGTCCCAACTCTTCCTTCAGGGCCATTTGGGGAGGGCAGGTGGGACATAGTATTCCCTGCACCCAGCAGTAGAGACAACCACCCTAATGCAGGACAATTTTTCCTCCTCTTGGAGATAACAAGAAGATCCATACAGTGCACAAAGGCCCAAATTTTAATGTAAATTAAAAAGAATGTAGAAACAACTCTAATATATAAATATTGCAGCCTTGCACTGTGTTTGTTTTTGGAGCAACCCTCACCAGAGAAGACTCCAAGGCAGCTACAAAATTTCTGCTGCTCCTGCATAGCTGATCTTCAATCCCAGAACCTGGAAAGCTGTTTGGTCAAGCATTGCTCTCCTCTCCTAACACTTGTGATAAGCGACTGTCAGGCTCCAGGGCTGTCCTGAGCACAAACCACAGCCAGGCTGTCCAACATTGCACAGCTTTAGGCAACAGTGATGCTGCCCCCAGGCAAAACACACTCCCAACGGGCTCTGACCATGGAGAACTTCTTCAGCAAGGCCTGTCTCTCGTCTGCCAGCCAGTTCTCTTTGGAATCAGTCCTCAGCTGAGCTGTCTCCCTCTTCATCCCTGACTTCTCTGTAGTCGGTCATCATCTGTCTTTCTGGCTCATAGTGGACCGTCTTAATCCCAAGCCTTTCAGATAGTTTTTGGGCAGCAACCTTAGCTTGCATCTCCTACGACAAGAGAGAAAACCTTCGATCAGACATTTGAATCGGTGTCAGACAAAAAGCTAAATTAGGTTATTGTAAAGCAAGCACACTAAAGGTATGCAGGTCACAAGACTCCTTTCAGGAAAACATTACAAAATGTAAGGGAGGGAAAAGAAAGGATTCACAATAAATAATAAGAGTTTTGCCAGATAGTGACGAGTCTTGGAAAGCATCTGGATATCAAAAGAACATCAGAATGAGAGAGAGCTAGAAGGCCACAAAGACAAAGGAAGCTTATTCGGATGGAGAAGTGGTGGGGAACTCTCCAACCTCAGGACTGTGACATTTGCATTTTTGTTCAAGCACACATCATAAAACAGATACATCACAGAGTAAATAAAGCCAGACGTTTCATCAAAGGCTTTATAGAATCATGTTTAAAGTGAAGGTGTTTAGAGGGAGAAGTTTAAATATTCCAAAATGAAGCATTTCTGGGGGGAAAGAGGCAGTGATGCTTGGAGGTTTGATATTCGCTTGTCTCTACTATACTTAACTAACCAAATGGCAAAATTATTTTCCACCCTCTGGTCACTCACCAGATCCCCCCCCCACCCCCGCCTTTCCCCCAATTCTCCCGGTCTCTCGAAAGCGCCCGAGACACAGAAGCCACTGCGGGGGGAGGAAGAGCCGGGGCGAGATGGAGTCTCGCTTCCTAGCTGCGCTCGCCAGGCCCTCCGCCCCCTCTCCCCGTCCGCACCTGCCGGGCCTCCTCCTGCTGGACCTGGATGGCCACCGACTCGGCCAGGGGCAACATCCGCGCGGGCGCGTGGCGCAGGGGGGGCAGCCGGGCGGCCGACGCGTCCTCCGGGCGCCGCTTCTCCTTCCGTGGGGCTCCGCCGGGCCGCCTACGGGAGGGTGCTGCTTAGCGGGGGCCCGAGAAGGACCCCGCGGGATGCGCCCGACCCCGCCATACTCACACGCCGGCCCCCCGCAGGTCCCCCGCCGCCGCCCCCAGAGACAGGCCGGCCAGCGCCCCCGCCAGGCCCGCCGGGGGAGCCGCCTCCGAGGCGCCGCCGCTCCTCCGCCGCCGCTCCTTCTCCGCCGCCGCCGCCCGCAGCCTGGACACGCATTCGCGCACGCGCTCGCCGCCGTCGGGCAACCGGGAGACCACCGCCCTGCAAGGCACGAGGCAGAAGCTGAGTTCGCGCGCAGCGGGCCGCCCCCCGCCCGCTCGCTCCTCCGCCCCTCACCGGTCACCCAGCAGCCTTTCCTGCCGCAGAAGCATCTCCCGCAGCTCCGGCAGGCTCCGCCCGCTCAGCGGGTTAGGCTCAGGCTTCGCCATGTTGGCAACGAGGGACCGTCGACGGCAGTGGTCGTGCTCTTCCGCCACGTGCTGGGCGCCGCCATCTTGCCGGAAGCCGGTTACGACGGCCGGGCGGGCCAAAAGACCCGGGAGTTACGGCGCCTCTAGAGGAGGAAGCAGCGGGCTAGCTTCGAGCATGCGCAGAGCTGCCGCCGCGTGGGCCGATTGCCAGCTGTCTCGGACAGGACGCCCCCTGCCGGGCCAACCGTGCTTTCCCCCTCGACCCGCCCGCCGGAGCCCCGTGGTGCCAACCGGGCAGCGCCAACGCCCAGCTCGGGCGACGGCCACGCTCTGCGGGTCGAGCTCCCCACGCGCGTCCGCGGGCAGCGGCTGATCCCGAGCCTGGCCGAGCTCCGTGGCTGGATGTGGAGTTGTCCAGATTCGGATCGGCAGCCTGCAGCGGTCGGCGCCCCTGGGAGCCGATCTGGATCAGATGCCCGAAACAAGGAAGCGGCGGCCGCATGATTTGGGGGTGCCCGGATCGAGAGGGGATCTGTTCATGGGGGGGGAGGGGGCGGAGGCAGCTCCCGCCTGGGCGTCTCTCTTGGAGCGGGGCGGCGGTTGCTTCGATTCGGCCAGATTGCCGGTATAGACAGTTCAGGAGTAACTCCGTATTTCTTGTTTTGGGGAGCCCTAGAGTTCCTGTTTTTAACTCAACAGGTTGTGGTTTTCACTCGTGACAGGTTATGGCCAATTAGACAATTGTTAGTATATAGCATTTATTTCATTTTTCTATGCATATGAAACACTTAAAAATAATGTGACCTTACTAAAAATAGTGGAACAACATAAAGAACAACAACTTTATTCAGGTGTCTATACATAGGACATTCCTTTAAAAGACCTTAAGGGATAAATGCTTAGGAAATCTGGGTTTATAAAACAATGCAGCCATTTAAACATCTGCACTGGAACTTTACAAGCAGAAATGTCAGATCTGGCATGTACTGGCACGTAAGACCTGGGCAGAGTTTCCCGGATCCAGCGAAAAGGCAGGTATGGAAGGATCCCCTGCGCAAAGCAGCACCTGCAAATAATGAGATGACGACCAATATGTCCTGAGCTCAGAAAGATGGAGGGGCCAAACCTTTACACCCTCCCTACACAGAGGAAGGCAGGGCGCTCTCGCTGGGTGGTTGTATGCTCTTTCGTCACTAGGGTCGAGGAGCATCACCAGCGTGGCAGAGCCACGGCATGTCCGTGGCATGTGGCAATCTCTTTTGGGCTGTAGCTGCCGCCAGAAGCAAAGTTGTCGCAATGACTGTTTTTCTAAGAGAACCACGAAGATCTGCCATCCTAGATGAAGTTTGGACCACGGATCCATTTCCTTTCCCAGAATTCCTGGACAGAAGCATCTTGCGCAGTGCTGCCTTTATCCGGTTCATCCCCTTTGCTGGCCTTGCAGTCCCCAGGATGGCCCCAGTGCTCGAGGGCCTCAGTGGTGGCCCGCCCTGCTTGCTCCCTTCCACCCATTGAGCTAGCCAGCTGAGCGTGGCCTCACTTGCAGGGGTCTGCCGGGCCCAGAAGGTGGTGCTTGGAAGAATATTCCAGGACCCGCATGAATGGACGGTAGGTTCTGGCTGGCTTCAACACTTCGAGAGGCAGCTGGCTTTCGTTTTTGGGGCTGTTGGGACAGAAGCAACTTCACTGTAATTCACTGCACAAATATTAGGCATGTGGACGGACTGGAGGTACAGACCCGAGCTCAGGAGTGAGGCAGGGTCACGAGAAGGTTTGCAGGCAGCTGCCAATCCAGGCTGAGGTGCCTTTCAACTCATCTCTCGGGCTTAAAGCCTTTGTAAATTAACTTTGGTTTACAAGGAAAATTAAAGACAAGACAGTTTGGAAACAGCCCATCAAGCCAGCCTTCTCGTGCGCAGAAACTTTCTACCTGCAGCCCCCTCTGGGTGGAAGCTGCCAGTTGGCCTTGGCCTGCTGCTGGTAGGAGGTCCCATGACAAAATCTAGCCTCTTGTCTGCTCGCCAGGGACCCCTCCGGCATCTGATATGTCCCCTGTGGAAGACCACCCCCCCAGCTCCCTCCAGGAGACCCTCTGCAAAGTAGTCCCTGGATGGCTTGAGGCTACTACCTGGCAGGGAAGTCACATTCAATCCCGATATCTCTGGTGTCCACCTCAGACCTGGGTTGGGTCTCTCTCAGGTAATCCAAACGGTCCTGCAGTTCCTTGTTCTGAAAGACACACAACGTAGCCCTGTCTCCACCTTCCTGCCCTGTCAGCCAAGCCTTCCACACCCAGGAGAAAAAGGTAAGTCTCCCTCAAGGGGCGACAGAACTTCACACTTTTCATTTTTCTAAAGCTTCATTTCCCAGAAAATGTTTTTCCAAGGTGCAGGGGGGAGATGCCAACCACGAATTAGCTCCCCCATTTCATCCTCACGATGACCCTGTGAGGTAAGCTACATTGGAGGTGTCGGCAGTTAGGGGCCCAAGAGAGTTTCATGACCAACAAGAACTTGAACTCAGCCTGGCACAGTCTTAAAGAAGCCTAGGATGGGTGGATTTTCATCGTGATCAAAGGAAGCTCAGAGTTATGGATGAATGCAGATATCATCTGCTGAGGGCTTTGAAAACCTGAATTTTACAGGCACAAAGGAAGGTGGGCCTTGCCCAAGGAGGCTGGCCATCTAATAAGACCCAGGAAAATCAAAGCCAGTCACTGGGATTAAAACCATGACCAAAAGAGTTCAGAGCAGCTGAAACAGATGCAGTGCAAGAGATTTTACACAGGAATAGCTGAGCGTAACAGTAACTATTGTGTTCTGACAGTTAATCAAAAACTTACCTCTCCCTCGAGAAAAGAGATTTTCTCTAAAAGTTGTAATATAAAGATCTCCTTTTGTTTCAGCTTTCTCTTTTGTAGCTCTATCTATGGAAAAAGAACAAAAAACAGTAACTCCAGAAAATGCCGCAGCATCCTTCAGTTGACCCACTACGGAGATGTTGCGATCGAAGCTTCTCCATGGGCCGTAATCATCAGACAGTGAAATGACAGGCCTTAAAAGGTTTTTTGCAGAATACAGTTGGGTAATTTTCAAATTGCAATTGGGGCACAGATAAGTATTTAGCACCAGGAAACAGAATTTGCTTTAGGATTCCAAGAATGAATCCAAAGATTTCCTTTTTTTTATTTAGAGTCTTTTTTCCTGTCTTTCCAACAAAAGTGGCCAATAGGATCAAAACGTAAAATTAAAATCATGAGATAAATCCTACAGCCAGAAGACAGAACTGGCATAGAGCGGAGGCAGCTGCTGGAGGCCAGGAGGACTCTCCTTCAGACCCCAAAAGAAGGAAAGGGTCAGAGCACTGGGTGGGAGGGGGTGCTGATGCTCGAGAGCCCCTCCTGTCTGGAGAGGGGGCCAAGCAGACTCTTGCCCCCTGCCTTGGGCCCTTCATGGCAATCTGGCAGGTTTCAAAAGTGGAGGATTTGATCTCCACAGGACAGGAGTTCAGTATTCACGCTCCCCCCTGCTCTGCTGAACTAAGGGTGCCTGTAGAGCAGGTCACCAACACACACACCCTGGCACACATCTTGACTTCCACGGGGAAAAAATAAGGCTTCCCACACTGTCAAGACTCCACCAGTGAGGCTGAGGTGCGTCTCCTGGCCCCGAGTAGTTCACTTTTGGAATTTTGGACACATTCATGCTTCAGCTTTTACTCCTGGCTTTTGCGCAAAGAAACAAGTGCTTTAGAAGAAAGTGCAAATGTCAGTGACAATACATTGTGGCTCGTATCTTGTAACCAATGCACAAGAGCACAGATTTATTGGGCACCAGTCAGCTATTTGGAAAAGCTGAAAATTCAAACAGTGTCCTTATCAGTAATTGGGCAGACGCATTGGCCTCCTAAGGAAATGCAGACTAAATGAACCAAATGGGGCAGGGTGCATTTCACTGGAGCTGTTGCCACAGAGCAGCTGGGCAGAGGCCTCCCCAGCATAAGTGACACATCTTCCCCACTATCGCACCGGGAAGCTGGTGGAACAGGAACCAGGCCAGAGGGGAGTTGAGAGCAGAGTGTCCTGGTGGCAAATGAAGGAAGAGTTGGGCGTGTGCATGAGTGTGCAACAGAGAGGGGCCATCAGCAGGGCCAGGCGGGGGCAGCAGTAACAATTCTGGCTCCACCAGCCTGAAAAGAAATGCTTGTGAAGCGAGGATTCAGACAGACACCCAACAGGACAGCAGCTCCTGAGGCTACAGTGAAATACACCAAATCCTTAAAAATAATGACCAGCTGGCAATTATTTTATCTCAATTAGAGTAATAGCAGCATGGAATAATAACTACCCTTTCCTTGTTTGTTCTGTAGTCAGCAGAGTTGCCCTTTGTTGTTGTTTTTAATAAAGGTATTAACCCCCCCCCCCCCGCAAAGAATGTTTTCAAAGCAAGATAATTGCAAGTGGAAACAATTTATTAAAATTTCAATAACAAGTTTTAAACAGCAAGACTCTTTTTTAAAAAAAGTAGTTCACTGAAATACAGAGTTGCCAAAAGAGCAGCAGAAGAGCAGTGTCTGAAGCTGGGCACCCAAACCTTCTGTCTTTGAAGACTAAATCTCTGGAAAGCTCCCCGCTTCTTCCGGCCCGCCCAACCTGAGGTCTGCTCCAGATACAAGGCATCCATCAGCCTTTTGGAGTCGGGGAGGCTTTGGGGCCCAACCACCACCAATTTAGAGTGAAACAGCAAAGGCCAGAATCAGTAGACTTTTCTTTAAAAACAATTACAAAGTATTTATTAAAGCATACCTTCTTATAAACAAAATTGTACTATGTAATAATATTGCACAAGGCAGCGTAAGATAAAAAGTGCAATGGCCGAGTCTCCGGCCTTTAAATGATTGTTCTGTGCCCCAGTTTTGCCCCCTGGGAATCATCCACCATCAGTGCAACAAGGGAGTCAAGGGGAATGCAGAAGGGGGAAAGAGAGAGGACAAATTGACAGCTGTTCCCAGCACATCTGCCACCGAAGCAGCTTTCTCTGTCCTCGTGGACACTTTTGGTGACATTCTGCTTCTCCCATCTGTTTTCATGGCAGTTTTCGCTTTCTTGGGATTCATTCCATCGAGTCAGGTGTTTTCACTGGATATCCTTTTCTTCCACAGCAGCCAGAAAGCCCAGTTTCCTAGCATGTTCTCCCTGGACTTGCCCCTCCACCTGGCCTCCTCATCAACTGTAGAGGCCGTGCAGGAATCGGGAGGAACCATTTCGGCTTTCATTGCAAAGGACGTCAGTGTCCTGTAAATGAATATCAGACCGCTGGGCCCTCTGACTCGATATTTCTACACCATTAGTAGCAACTCTCCAGAATCGCATGCAAAGAAAAGCCCCTTTCAGCTTTTGTTACTACCAGTTTAAAGTTAACGGAAGGTGTCCTCCAGGTTCATCCATCCAGAGGATAACCAAAAGCAGAATGCTGCGTAAGATGAATGTGGAGTGGAGAAGAACCAGGGAACAGTTTAGACCCCTAAATGTTTAATAATACAAGTCGCCTATTAATGCAAACATTACCAGCACAAAAGGAATCATTTTATTTCTGCGTTTTGGTCTGCGCAGATGCTCTGTGTAATCCAAGCCGAATGGAATTCCATCTGAGTCTCGGAGCACCAATGCTCCCACTGGAGGAAGGCGGGGGCACTGCTTGACACACTCTCACACTTTCTGAAAATGTGACTGTCATTGCAAAGTGTTGCTTTTAGGTGATGAAATATTTCAAGCCACCATTACAGCTTTTCCTTCTGTACTCAGCCTTGGCTTAAGCCTTGGTTCAGGTTTCACAATGGGAATGACACGAAAATATCACAAATGCTTGAAGTGTCGTCTCTGGCCAATATACCTCTGTGTGTTCATTCCCGGTCACGCTTTGCCTTTTGACCTCCAAAATAAGCAGATGAAGATGACCCCTTTTTCGGCTCCATCCAAAAGGGGAATGCCGAGACAGGATTCTTCTGGGTTGCTGCCTTCTCACTGAGCATTCAAGAACCATTGTAAAGGTAAAAGCCTTGTGTAGGGCTCACAGTGTTTATGGCCAAGGGTTTCTTATTTTGGAGCTCGGATACTGTGTGGACTGTCCATCAGAACTGCCATCGTACCGCATTGGACTTTTCCAGGTGAGCTACAATATCACAATCCGGTTTGGTTTCTTGGCACCTGAGTCACTTTTCTCCATGGTATATAATGGATCCTGCCCCTTTTTGTGCTGGGTGACCCCCATCTATCATCGTCCAATGAATCTGAGACTAAATGTGGAGAACAGCTCATGGGTCATAACCTAGAGACAGTGTGATGCAGTTGGTTAGGGAAAGGTTGCGCTAAAAGTGGACTCTGCAAACAGTTTCTCAAATAAGGAACTTCTTTTCACACCTTCCTTCCAGGTACGTCCTGTCCTCCCATCTCTTAACCAGCCTGAGGGGGAAAGTCCGCTACTAGAACAAGGAGCTGAATGTTACTCCCTATAATTAGTCAACACCAACTTGGTTTTCCTTCTTTCAGTCTTACCAAGTGCCAATTTCATATCAGAAAGGTTCACAAAATACATCAACTTCTACGTAGACATTTTATTTTACTTTATTCTGATGTAATAGGATGGAACTTCAGGGCACTTGAGAAAACAATACCTAGAAATATCAAGAACCATTTTGCTTACATGCTGCTGGGAATCCTATAAAATGTTGGATCTGACAGCTGGTATCTCCTCTGGCAGGCCCTAAAATGGTCAAACTGCTGTATTTCAGAGCTGCCTCTCCCACTGCAGACCTTTCCTGAATTTTTGGAGAAAATCATGAATCCAGGCTATATCCCAGAAGATATACTAAACCCTAATCTGGATGTGCACATTCAAGACAGCTCTTCTAGAATTTCTTCTGGAAATTTACACAAGGTTTGAGAACTTCACCACAGAGCAGGAGAAGCTGTTTTATGTTAATCTGTTGGATGTTAATCTGCTCTTGGAGTTTTTCCTTAGGAGCTCTAATCATCAGCTAGATCATTTGACCCATTGTATGGACGCGTTACAGGTTTTCCGCACGGTGCGTGACTCACCTCCTCAACCATGTGCTTGACTTTTTTCTGCTGACACAGAACCATGTCGTCCAGGTGCCGGATTCGTTCTCGGAGACTGTCAGTAATTTCCTGCAGTTTGAGAGACCTGACCAAGGAAATAGGCCCATAAAAAATCAACTGGTTCTTTAAGAGCTTTCAAAAGTTCTGGCCTGAGATTTTCTTTTCTCTGCTAAGCTTTCTCAATGATCCTGCACCTTCTGCTTCTTGTTTTCCAGAATAGAGTCCAGCTTGCTCTAGTCACTGTCACCTTCCCAGGCCTGCTCAAACACACCTTCCAGGATGTGAGCAGGATGTCCAGACATATCCCTCTTCCAACTGAGTAGCCTCCCCAAGAGAACCAGAAGACCAAGTTCCCAACAGGTGATCTTACCTTGGTTGGCTGGACTGGTCATAAAGATCCACTCCTCGTAGTTGCATTTCATACTCTATTAATTGCTTTTGCAACTGATGGCGTTCCTAAGGGGATAAATACAGAGGGAAATGAATACACTTTGCTTTAATCAATGACTCGGCCTCCCTCGGTAGCCATAATGCCAGCCAAATAAGTGATGGCATTGACTTTTCAAAGCAATATTCAATGCTGTGACTAAAGTTACCTGTCCGGAGACTGTCAGAGTACCGCATTTCACTTCTCTCTGTCATGGATATTATTGCAGTCTGTGAATGTTGTAACTGTCAGCCCCACTTGGAACCACCTGTGCTGCAGATATTGTGTCGAGGGGTTGTTTGACACTCGACAGTAACTTTCATACACCTGTTGTCAACTTATATTTCAAACAAAAGAGGGATTTTCCCCATTGCCTTAAAATTGCCTGTGAATCTTCTAGAGCACAGGTTTCAAACTCATGAGGTCATGTTGTCATGTGACATATCGTGACTTTTCCTTCATTAAACGGGCTGGGTGTGGCCAGTGTGTGACACATCCAACCAATGGGCCGCGCGTTTTACACCCCTGTTCTAAAGCAAGAATCTACCCAGGCAAATCGCAAGGACTGCCCTGTAACAGCCATTCAAACCATGGCTTCATGAACTCCCAATCTCCACCTCCCTGGAGCTGCATATTGGTCCTCAAATAAAGAAATGACTCCTATAGAACACAATCTCAACAGGACAATCCTGCTCTAGCCAATCTCTCCCTATAGACCCCGCCTGTCAAATAAATGAAAGGAGCAGGCCTCTGAGGGGTCCGAAGGCCTCAGCCAAGAAAGGGGAAGAGGCTAGGAAAAAGTGCACTTTTATGTTCTGAAAAGGGAGAAGAGAAAGAGAATCTGCTACAACCAGTTCAGCAGCCCTGCCTTTCCGGTGGCCTGGATTATCTGGGCAGTAGGACTTGTTTTCCTAGGCAAATTGTGAGTTCCTAAGAATAACAAGTCTGCTGACAGATCATTCTGATTTCTGAAAACCCTTCCTGCTCTATGGCATCGTTGAAGTGGCACAATCTTTCGCCCACCTACATTGTCCATTCCTGCCACGGTTGGTGGACTCGGCAGCTACTTGGAGGCTGGGCCCTTCCAAGAATACCCCATGGAAAGGAAGGAAGACCAGTCTGGGGGGGGGGATATTCCGCCCCCCTCTGCCTTCCAGCTGCAAAGGGATCTTTTGTCTGCAGACCACTTCCAAAGCCATTTGATCAAGGAATAGACACAATAAATAACCTCTCTAGAATATGGAGGAAAACGATGAAAAGGACTGTCCCTGGCATTCCTGCTACATATGTGACATATTGTGGACTGCAAAAATTCAGGAGATTTTAATCTTTATTTTGCAAAGTGCGAAAAGTGTGAAATAAATACCTCCAACATACCTGTACCCTTATATTTAGAAAAAGACTTAAGTGATGTTCTTACATTTTCCATGCGCTGAATGAGTCGATCCAGCTCTCCAATTCGTTGATCTTTTTCCTGCAAACTTGTCTCTGTAAGTCTCATCTTCTTATTGGCATCCTCAATGGCCATAAGTAAACGATTTGTTTCCAACTTCCAAGAGAAAAACACATCAGATCACATTCCCCCGACTGGTGATTCCAAGGCCACCTGCTGCCTGGCTTCTAACACCAGGTTGTTCCCCCCTTTCCCCAAATCCTAAGAATTGCTTGCAGCAACAAAAAGCAACCCATTCCTGGTCTTCCACAAATCTGTTTCCACATTCCTCCTGGCAAGACCCCAACCATAATTTATTCCCAATGATTTTACAGCTGTTAAAATCTCCAGGGAAAGGAAGTGAATTCATACAGATTTGTAAAAAAGACACCCCCTCTTACCGTCCAGTTCCCCATATGCTTATTTTAAAACTATGAGTTTTCTCATAGCTGGGAAACCTGAGCTTTCTTCTTGGCTAAAGTCAGCTTAACTTGTAGCTGAGTTTAATGAGACCGGCTTCTAGATAATATGCACAAAGCCACTGCATCCGCAGATTCCTAAGTTTGCTTCGGCATCCTTATTCCTCACACATTATCTTTATTGTTTCTAAAACTTTTGGAAAGTCATATTTTAAGAGAGGAGATTCTGCATTAAGTAAAACGTTTTCTATATATGTATATCACTCTTCTGTACAACTGAAAATTGTATAAAAGCACAGATGTCCTTTACACACTCCAACAAGAGCCCCATTCAAACTGGTAATTTAGCAAACTGAATTTCTATCGTTAAACTTTGGGACGTTGAAAACTCCTATTCACAGACTGCAAACAACCCCAGAAACTGACTCGCCACCCTGATTTGCACTAACGGTGGCAGCCCTTCCGAAGGGAATGTCAGAGCGTCCCACGTACAAGGAGAGTTTCTTTCTCAAGTTTATGTTTCTGTTCTTCTTCTTGAAGTTTTTCCTCATACTGACTGTATAGTTTCCTGGTCATCTCTCTCATGACTTCTGCATTTGCTTCTTGTGAGCCTTCCACCTATTTAAAAAAATAGAAAGAAAGAGGGGTGGGGACAATGACAACTCTACTTTATGAAACAAATGCAAGAGAGAAATAGATGCCGCCCATAAAAAATCAGCTTTGTCTATGGCAGCCAAATGGATCTGAGTAAAAGGGAGCGCTAATAAGCACCCTGCCTTTGCGCAAATCCAGGCAATGTCTGCAAGGCTTCTGCCCCTTGTTTACACACTGGGTAAACTTCAAGAGGTAATAGTAGCACACGGCCTTTTGTTTGTGATGTGGCTTCTGTTCCTCTTGCCTGCCTGGAGTGGGGGTGGGTGGGTAGAAGGAAGCAGATGCCTTCAAGCAAAACCTGCTAGTTGCAAGTCAAGAACGGTGCAGCTCAGCCCCTCCTGTGGGAAAATGGCTACCTTGGGCCTCCAGGGCAAGCTGAATGCAGACGCCTGAAATCCCAGATTGCCTAAACAGCACTGGAAGCAGGAATGTGGGCAAGTTTGGAGATTAAGTCTTGCCTGATCATCCCTCTTTGCTTCTGAGCCAGAACACTTCCAACCAGTCCATGGTTTTGGATGGCTCTCCTGGGAACTGCCATCCGGGCAGAGATGAAATCCAGCAGGCTCTGACAGGTTCTGGAGAACCGGTAGTGCAAATTTTGAGTAGTTTGGAAAACCGGCAAATACCATCCCTGGCTGGCCCCCGAGTGGGATGGGAATGGAGATTTTGAAATACCCTTCCCCTGCCACGCCCACCAAGCCACGCCCACAAAACTTGTAGTAAAAAAAATTGGATTTCACCACTGCATCCGGGGCACACATTCCCGCCACTCACCTTGAGACGGAGCAGTTCATTTTCCACCTTGGCAGTTTCCAGTTGCTTCTGCTTTTCCTTCAGTTTTTCCATGGACTGTTCATGAGTTTGTTTCAAGTTCTGTATCTGGTCACGTATAACTGTGTTCTCCAAAGTAACATCAACTAAGGTTTTCTGAAAACGTGTGCAATAAAACACAAAATTATTTCACGACTGTTTGACAAAAATTAGGATGAATTTTTTTTTAGATGCACTTTTGGGGCAAGAACTGCAAAGAACTAACTAACTAACTCTTCTGGATTTCTTAAGAAGGGAAATGTACAAAATGCATGTTATATTGGAAGAGGGCAGCAAATCATCTTCTAGCTTAAATCCATCCAGGATTTATTGACTTACTTAAATCTACTGACTAATTCCGGTGGACTCTGGGTGATGAATGACCCAGGAAACATTGTTAAGACTTGAAACGAGATTGTGTGACTGGAGGGAAGGAGAGTAACAGAGTACATCAACATTTCTTGGGAGCTGGGTGGTATGCAAACCAAATAAATAAACATCCACCTTGCACATTTTCTGTTTATTACGTTTGTATACTGCCATAGTAAAACATATACTCTCAGCTCTATGGTCAATTCTGCCAGATGTTTAAATACAGCACATTGACCTTGCAAATTTCCAAGTGTTAGAAACCTGTGAGAATAGAATAGAATAGAATGGAATGGAATGGAATGGAACGGAACGGAACGGAACGGAACGGAACGGAACGGAACAGAACAGAACAGAACAGAACAGAACAGAACAGAACAGAACAGAACAGAACAGAATAGGAATAGAATAAAATAGAATTCTTTATTGGTCCAGTGTGATTGGACACCCAAGGAATTTGTCTTGGTGCACACGCTCTCGGTGTACATAAAAGAAAAGATACATTCGTCAATTATAAGGTATAACACTTAATGATAGTCATAGGGAAACAGTCAATATAAATCTTAAGGATGCCAGCAACAAGGTAACAGTCATACAGTCATAAGTGGGAGGAGATGGGTGATAGGAACAATGAGAAGATTAATAGTAATGCAGACTTAGTAATTAGTTCGACAGTGTTGAGGGAATTATTTGTTTAGCAGAGTGATGGCGTTCGGGAAAAAACTGTTATTGTGTCTAGTTGTTCTATAGCATCGTTTTGAGAGTAGGAGTTGAAACAGTTTATGTCCAGGATGCAAGGGGTCTGTAAATATTTTCACAGCCCTCTTTTTGATTTGTGAGTTAATTAAATTAATAAACCAATACCATTGAATTAGTACTGTGAATAAAGCCTAGGAATTTTCAGCACAATATCCTTTTATAAGCAAAGCCATTTCCAGAGAGCCAACTTTCAGCATGCCAAATTTCAGATTCAAACCTTTCCCTCTATGGACAGGGCTGCAGATCAGGCCCTGCCCTTCAAAGGCTGACCCAACAGAGTGGGGGAGGAGCTGGGGGGGGCTTTATCAGCAACTTACCTGCAGCTCAATGGATGCCGAGGTCAGTGAACTGCTCATTTCACGGAAACTCTCCAGGGCTGCCGCGTGCACCTGGATGTGGTTTTCTAGGGATGCCTGCTCAGCATGTGATACCTGCAGAAGTAACGCCAGGTTTGAGTTTCAGGAAACAGGAATTGCACAGAGGCAACAGGCAGGCTTGGAATTAACACCCTCATCCAAGGACTTTTATTAGAAGCCCATAAAAGAAAAAGCAAACTTGGTACATTTGCCAGAGCACAAACTGCTGGCAGGGAAGTGAGGCTGGAGCCTGTTTTGGCAAAAAGAGTCATCTTCCTCTGGCAAGCTGCTGAATCCATAGATTCTCCCTAACTCCCCATCCATGGCAGTCCACCAACATCTGGCAGGGACAAGAAGCAGCTCCATATATCCAAATAAAATATTCTCTTTAAAGAGACACTGAAGAAAAGGTTCAAGTACAAATCCTAACCCAGGTGGACTTCAGGAAAAAGATTTACGGAAAATATGTGAGGTTACATCAGTTATTGTGCTCCATATTGGAGATCTGGAACAGAGGTGGCTCTTTGGCATTTCAAAGGAAAGTAATGTAAGAGAAGCAGAAATCTGCAAGCCAGACCAGGCAGTGCCAGGCTGCCAAAGAAGGGGTCCGCACACTGAACGGGCACATGCCACGATGGCCTGCCAATGCAAAAGCCATCGGAGTGTAAAGGATGCTTCAACAAAGGCGATCCATATTTTCCATAAACACTACAAATTAATCAACTGCTTTGTAAAACGCTTGATCGCCCAAGGCCTGTGCGGATTTAGGCCATCGTGGGAGGAGTCTCTTGAGAAAGGGATGGGAGAATTTCTCTTGAGAAAGGGATGAGAGAGATTTTGCGAAGCTTCTTCTCCGGTAACACTGTACTGCAAACTAGGGCATATAAAACCTTTGCCAGACCAATTCTTGAATTCAGCTTGTCTGCCTGGAATCCACACTGTATATGGGACATTAACACAATTGAGTGAGTCCAGAGGTACTTCAAGAGAAGAATACTCCACTCCTCTGCTCACAAATGAATACCTTATGCCACCAGGCTCAAAATTTTGGGATTGGAAAACCTAGAACTACTATGCTGCCTATGGTCTGACCTAAGTATAGTACACACAATTGTTTGTTACAACGTCCTACCTGTCAATGACTACTTCAGCTTCAACCATAATAATACACGGGCAAACAATAGATACAAATTCAAGGTAAACTGCTCCAAACTCGATTGCAGAAAATACAACTTCAGCAACAGGGTGGTCAACGCTGGAAAGCTCTACCTGACTCCGTTGTTACAGCTTCAACCTTAAACTGTCTTCCGTGGACCTCACCACATTCCTAAGAGGTCCACAAAGGGGGCGTGCATAAGCACACCAGTGTGCCTACCGTCCCTGTCCTACTGTCCCCATTTACTTGTACTCATTCCTAGTTCATGTCCATGTTTATACTTATACCTGTTACCTAGTACATGTTTGACAAATTAACTAAAAATAAAAAAATAAAAATAAAAAGACCACCTCCGCTGGGATGAGGAAGCTGCAGCTGGGGAGGCTCCCAACCACTCTCAGAAAGCATCCGTTTGGTAAGAAGTGAAGCCAGAGTGTCAGACCCCAACACAGACGGTCTGGAGGCACACAAAGCAGCTCTGAAAGCGGAAAGGAAGAAGTTCGCTGCTCAGCCACCATTCAGGTCCAGCTGCACTTACCGTCAGTTCACTTGAGAGTGCCTGGATTTTGCGTTTCATTTCATCGTATTCTCCGTACATTTTGTTTCTTACTCTTTCCAATGTTAATCTCACCTGGAACAGAAAGGTTATAATACATAAGATTGTTCTCCATGCTGGGTAAATAGTAATTTTCAAAATCTAAATAGTCAAATGTTTATAAAAGTAACAGGAAACCAAAGAATTTAAGAAAATCCTGGCTGTTTCTTTCTTGTATCTGGGATCTGAGGCAGGTATAATGTCAGACCTCTCACAGCTTTAAATGTGGTTCCTCAGCTAAGCCCAGAAGCCCCATCCCAGGGCTCTCCCCCATTCATAGAGCCATATGATGTCTCCATTCTTGTCCCGCTGCCTCAGAGGAGGGAAGCCTACACCTGAGTAAGAGATGCTCCCCACCTGCCTTGCCCCACTTGGGGCTTTTGGCCTACATTCTGCTCCTGAGTGTGAGGGGGCGGAGGATGTTTGTTTAGAGAGGGGCCTGCCCTGCGTCCAGCCTCTGAAGAGCCTCGGGGGCAGATGGGGTAGAATGTAGCCCTACTGCCCTCTGAGATCTGCCTACAGACATACCTGGGCAAAACCTAATGTGATATAAGGCACCTTCCCGCAATCCTCTCTACCTAGTGGCCACCCTGGAGACTCACAAGTGATGTGGCCAGGTCTACGGGGGCATCTGATCAGTGATACATGCACCAGGCATCTAAATGCATGGACTTGGGAATACTTTGCAAAATATAAAGATATGCAAATTATATTCCAGACAAGAAATTGACTTCATTTCACAATTCTGTTCAGACAGAAGCCAGAACTGAATGCAGGAAGTAATGAAGTGAATTGTCCTCATTTATTATTTTTATTTTATTTTATTAAATTTCTATACCGCCCTTCTCCCAAAGGACTCAGGGCGGTGTACAGCCAGAAATAAAACTATAACAATATAAAAATTAAAAGCAATTTAAAACAATTAAATTGGCCGAAAACTCTAATAAAACAACTCATTCAAATAGTAAAATATTATTATTATTTAGCCACTGGAAGCAAAGCCATCAGAGTGCTGGACTGAGAAAGAGAAAAACTTTTGCTTCGGGGACAGAAGGAAAGGATGGGGAAGGGAGCAGCAGCCAATTAAAATCCTGCAAGAACATCGTATAAAAATGTGACTCACATCTCGTATATATCTCATTTCTTCTTTCAGTTGGTAAGCTGACCATCCATAAACCACCATTTCTTTGTTGTGGTTGTCATCAGACCGGTGCACTACACCATACACAACACCGTGCTTTAAGTCCCCAGCAGACAATCTGCCAGGCGCTTGGTAGAGTTGCTGTCGGAGTATATTCAAAAGTTATAAATGTAAAGAAAAGGGAAAGTAACACGTAATTGTATGACTTTTCCTAACCTGCCTTTAATTTCATAAGGCTCTTCAAGATAAAAGGATGAAACTTTTTCAACATCAAGTAATATTACCAGAATATGCTCTTTCCTAAAACTGCTCTGAACATCATTGGTTGGCACAGCACTAGCATCAGCTCATCACCTGAGCCTGAATGATCCTGGGCCAGCAGGGCAGAGGATCTCTGAGGCGTTGCTCTAAGGCAGCAGGAGGAAAGGACTACTCCCTGCCTGTCTCCCTGGGCAACATCTGGTGACCCTCTGGGGCTGGCCTAGACGGGCCTTCAGCCAGATCTTCCTCTCTGAGCACCTTCCACGTTTCCACATAGGGAACCACATCATCGGTCAAAACTAGTTGTACACTTGAGCCAAGCTCTGAACTCATTGATCAGGCACCAAAGAAACAGAAACCCTTCTAGAATATGAATTCAACTGCTATCTTTTAAAACTAATTTGTCTTCCTCAAGAAGGGAAAATCTATACCTACTTTATTAAAATGTTCTTATTGCACGCAGTCATACAGAGAAGGGAGGGAGGGGGTGATGTCATGCAGAAGCTGAGGATAATCCTGCTCCTCTGTCCTTCCGGAAGCTCCTGCAGGAGTTGCCTTTAATGCCCAGAGAGCATTTGACATCCAATTTTAATTCATTGTCTAAAACATCAACTCAATATAAGCTACTCTGTTGCAATACGTGGGCATAGTCACCTCGTTGCCTAATGGCATTCAGACTTATCACGCAAAATATGTTGTTTTGTTTAGACAAAAGGTGGAGAGGAAGGCGTTTCCAGATGAACTGGGTGGAGTGCCAGATGCAAAAATAATTTTTCATTTCCTGAATAGTTTTATTAGGTCTCATATCCAACACTTGACTGTAATATTGTTCCTAGCTAAGAGCTGCTCTCTGGAACTAAGGAGTGAAGTGACTGGAGCTGAGAATAACAGGTTCAGGGGTATGTGCTCTTCCGAAGAATATGTACAGAACGGAAAGTTCTGGCACTGCTCAAAGTATCACATTCTTCCCACTCAAGATAGCCTGTCATAGTTCATTAATGAGCTATGCCTACACAAAACTTTACATAGAAACAAACCTAATTAAATCTGGAGACTCTAATTCTCTCCTTTCCAACACACAATGACCTAAGAGGAGCCCTTCTTGAACATGAGGATGTGTATTTCTGAGCAGTATCCATAGGATTCCTCTCTAATCCCTCTTCTCTGCGCAAAGACGCTGGGTGTGTAATAGTTTCCCACAAGAGCCATTTAACGTGGCTTCCCAGTGACCCCCATGGCCATGGGTGATAATACTCTGGACTTCCTGCTTTTTAAAAAGTATTGAAGCTGATAAGGTGATGTGGGTTTTGGGGTTCTCTGTGGCTGCCTTCTGGGGGCAAATCAGTATATTTGTGAAGTTACACAACCCAGGGCTGGATGAATAAAACAGAACAACAAATCTGGTCCATAATTTTGATGTAGGATCTGAGTTCATACAGCCATCTCTGAATCCCTCTCACTATAGGACTGTAAAATGTCAGGTTAATAATATAAACTGTGCTGCAGGTTTTTAATAAAATCTAAATTTGTTAATTCAGTTAGCCTGATTCCCTTCCCCAAATGCTACATGTTAAGAGTAAGGGAAATATGGTTACTATTTCCAGTCATATTAAAAAATAAACAATATTCCCAGGCAAGAGCCTATTGTTTGCTGCAGTTCAAGAGGGGAGTTGTTTCTCAGGTCAACAGGAAGGTATTTGGCTGGAGAAGCAAAATTTTCCTGCAGCCACTGGTGGATTCGAGCTCCCTGCAGAGGTCTTCTTGGCCAAGTGAGCAGCCGAAAGCCTCAGGGATGATGGCCAGAGGGAATCTGGGCTTTGCCACTCCCGCCCCAGCATTCACTCCACCCATGCTCTGAGCCGCCCCCTTGGCTTTCCCTTCCCACTACAGCGCAGCCACCCCCATTTTTCCTGTGTGAAGGCAAATCTGCACATCAGGATCCAGAGAGCAGCCTCCAGGGTGATCTAACCAGATTTTCAGTAACCTTTGGCCCCCCTTTGGCTGTGCAATGCCCTGTCATTTCCAGCAGGAAGAGTGTGGTGGGGGTTCTTTGTTGGCCCAGCAAGCGCTGACTTTTATGGCCAAGGTAGCTCCTCTGGGTGGATCTGCAGAGCACCCCCCCCAACCCCACCTCTCTGGCATCACCCCTCCAACCCAGGCCACAAGAGAGCAGTAACATCTGTTCAGCACCCAGGGACTAGAGAAGTTGCTTTGCTGGCCAGTTCAGTGGTGTCCCTGGAGCCCCACCCAGGCCAGCCGGCATTGTCTCTCAGAGGGCAAATTACAGCTGTGTTGCAAAAGGCCAACTGGCACCAACAGAGTGCAGGGCTGTTCACATGAGCTCACAAAGCCATGGGTGTGGTGACAATAAAGCTGTTAGAAAATTCACATGAATTTGCTGGATGTTCCAGGTGGGGAAGAATGGAACTCTCTGATTTTGGCCTGGCGCATGTGAAGTGTGCCTTGAAAGCTCCTCTTTGCACGAGTGGGGTGCCTGTGCTCCAGAGATGGGATTCAAATCCTGGTGGTACCGGTTCGCTATCGGTAGCATGCAAGTGTGTGCGCATGCACAGAGCGCTTTTTATGACCTCTAGGCGGGTGGGCAGAGCCTCCTGCCGCCACTGCTACCTTGTTCGCTGCTAGGGCGAACCGGTAGAAACCCACCCCTGCTGTGCTCCCCCCGGGCTTCTGCAGGAGTCTACGAACCCTTTCCCACATGCCCTTTCTCCAATTTAAGTCTATTATTATGGGCATTTTCTCCCCACAGTACAAACAGCAATTAAGTCAGGAAAACCATGCAAGGGGAAGAACTAAATAATGTTCAGTCAAAAGGAGGTTTCCATACAAGGTCCAAACATCCACCGCCACCCCCATGTCAGCCAACCCATCTCCCTCTGGTGATAACCCCAAAGTCCCTCAAATTGGGAAAGGCGGAAGGGCCTCTGAAATCATTTCCTAATCAGGTCGTAATCTATATTATGAACATTTTCAAAATTAAGATCCAGCAACAGCTTTTCCTTCAGAACCAAACTATCTGGCTTAATTTAAAAAAAAAGCACTGAACATCTTTGGCTGCATTTCCCCCCAAAGGATGAAGGAAATTTCCACCCAAAGAAGCTGAGAGTGTTTCTGTGGCAGGATCTGCCCTCTTGGAGAAATGTTGTGGGCTTCTTTTCAAATGGCTCATTTCAAGCGGCCCAGGCCCCTCGGAGGCCACAAACCAAAGGGTGTCCTGTGAATTACTGCCCATCTCACCTTTGAGGTCTTTTCAGCCGTATTTGTCCCTCCCCAAGGCGGCCAGCTTTCTTCCGGAGGCAGAGTTAAGCGTAGCCGACAGATGTTTGCCTGGAGGACAGCAAAAATAAACAGATAAATAAATATTCGGGGCACCAGGCAGGTTTACAATATTTACAGATGACATGAGTAGCGCACTAAAACAGCCTAATATTTTTTTACTGGCCTTGTTGGTTTTGGTGGAAACCTGTATCAACATCCTGCCTTCCATTCTACTAAAACTGAACTTTCAGGGACACTTGGTCAGGGGAAAGGCGGTACCAAGGGTCGCCATCGCATGGCAGCCCTCCAAAGAGGGAGCACGCAAAGGGCGCCCCTCCTGCCCCACACAGCCCTCTTCTCCGTGCCAGCCTTGCGTTGGCTCGGGCAAGGGCGCAAGGCAAGGGCCCAACTGGAAGGCCCTCCGAAAGCCTCCGCCTGACCTGCTGAAAGACCTTCGGCGCCGCCCCTCCGGCTCTGCCTCCGAAGGCGGCCTATGGGGAGCCCCCGCCGCCCGAGACGCCGGAAAGCGGCGGGCGAGGTCTTTCTGCCCGTTGGCCGCCGCCCCCGGAGCCCCCACCTTCACCGGAGCCCAGCCGGGGCAAGCCTCGCCGGGAAAACGCCGAAACGCTCGCCAGCCCTGCGGACGAAGGCGGGCGGCGGGACGGCCACCGATCCGGGGGCTCCTCGCTTCCAGGGCCACCCGCGGGCCCCTCGGGAAAGGCAGGCGGCGGGCCCGGCGGGCCGGCAGGAGCGTCTCTTTGCTCGTGGCGAAGCTTGGCCGGAACAGCCTCCCCGCCCTCCTCCGCCAGGGCCCAGAGGCCGCCCGCTCACCTTCCGCCTGCTCTGCGGCGGCCTCGGCTTGGTGCGGGTCACCGTCAGCCCCGAGCTGTAGCGCAGCATCTCGCCCGCCGCCCCCTTTGCCTGCCCGCTCTCCGCAGCCTCCGCTACGGCCGGGCGCGGCGCCTCCTCGGGCCAAGTGAGCCGCTCCGCCGCCCCGCGCGGCAGAGGAAGGCCGCTTGCCCCGCCCCGCCCCGCCCCGCCCCGGCTCGGCTCGGCTCAGTCTCGCTTCCTTTTCGGCTCTGAGGAAAGCAGCGGCGGCGGTGGAGCGGACGGTCCCTCTGAGGCGGCTCCGGGAACGCCGCCCCAGCCTCGCCCCGGGAAGCTGCGGAGGGCGCCTCCCTCAGCCAATAACCCGTCCGGGCCCGGCCGAGGAGCGAGGCTAGCCGAGCCCTTGGGCGGTGGGCGCAGAGGTCCGGCTTCGGCCTCGGGTCGGGCAGCCCGGGTTTTTTCCGTCAAGCTGCGGAGGGCGGCCCCAGTCCGAGCCCCGGGCTCGGCCCTGCAAGCCGGCCCAGCCTTGCGTGTTCCCCCTCGGGGTTGGGGGGAAAGTCAGCTGGCCGTTTGCCCCAGCTCGGTCTTGCCGGCCCCGTCCGCGTCAGAAGGCCCGGCTCCTGGAAGGAGGACGACGACCCGGTGTCACACGGGGCACTCGGGCCTGGCCTGGTCGTCGGGCTATTCCAAAGTCAAACTTTGGGCTCCGAGGGAAAAGTGGACTCCTCATTTCAAGGCAAATGTGGATTTTCTGTTTCCAAAATGCCTTCGGCTGCTTGTTCCAGAACCCGGCACCCCTGCCAGGCAAGCCCCTAAACTGAGGGCAAACTGCACTGCTGACTAGCACTGGTGACGTTTCCTAGTTTGGGTAATGAAAGGCCTCCACCAAGAAAACAAGCTCAGCCAGCACCAAAACCCCTCACCTTAACCTAAATATAGATTTTATTCTCCCTGCATCAGATAAACCAGTTATTCTTCCAGTTGTTTTAGATTTAGATACTGCTTTTAGTCGTGATTACAATAGGCTCCTGTACCATTTTCTTAATCAAAGGCAACATTTCCTCAAACAAAGAGGCTCATCGCAAGTGGCAGCTGAGGGGAAAAACCTGCCGGTCTCCTTTAGCAAAAGGCAATAACAAGGTTGTTGCATCAGGGTTAGAATTCGCCCTTACAATGTCAGTTGAGCAATTAAGCCAGAATGACACAAATGTGACGCACCCAAGGACACAGTTATCAGTGAGCAGCAGCCTGAAGTGGCTGCCAATCACAGGCTCCAGCCATTGAATGACTTTATTCTTTCATGCCTATCTACCCAAAGTCTTTCCTGTTGAGCAACAAGAAGAAATGGCAAAATCTGAGAAGCAGCGCTTGCCCATCCAGGCCCCGGGAGTCGTGAATCAGCGTATCCTCCAAAATCAAAGCTTCAGAAGTTGGAATCGGCTCCTGCCTCCCTTGCTTTTGTTTGTTTTTGTATCTTGGATCAGGACCTTGATGGTCCCATGTGGCTTCTCTGCGCATCCCACAAGGGCACTCTTGAGCCCTCAGGAATGCGCAATAGCCTATAAAGAAAACCTGTATAAGATGTTTTATAGATGGCATATGCCACCAGAAAGATTAGTTAAGATGTTTAAAGATAAACCAGCTGTGTTGGAAATGTCACCAGTTGCCGGGATCATACTATCATATCTGGTGGTTGTGTAAAAAAGCAAAACAATATTGGGTGAAAATACAACCATGGTTAGAGGGAATGTTGCAGCAACATACAGAGTTAAAACCAGAGATATTCTTATTGGGAATTTTACCAGAGAATTATAGTAAAGAAGATACATATTTGATTATTCATATAACAGCGGCTAGAATTGTATTTGCACGAATTGGAAAGCAGATAAAATCCCATTGGAAGGAGAAATCAAAAAGAAAATTTTAGAATGTGCAGAAATGAATAGATTAACATTGAGCATAAAAGATAAAGAGGAGTTGATGTATTTCTAGACATGGGATAAATTTTATGATTGGTTAGAAAAGAAACATGAATAAGGACATAGAGATAAAATAGATAGAGAATAGATGGGAGAAAACAATTAGAAAAATAGATACCCAGATAATGTCAAGTAAAAGGAGAAAGGGGAGAGGGGGGGTAAAAGGGAAAAAAGTAAGATATTATAAAAATGTACACAAATGAAATAAAAATAAATAATAATTGAATAAGAAATTGAAATAAGAATAAAGATAATTAGGAAATCGGGGCTGCTCTAATACCACTTTAGATTGAACTGAAAAGGGAAACAACAGGAAAGGGGGGAAGGAGTAGAGAGAGAGGAAGGGAGAAGAGGGGAGGAGAGAAGAGAAAGAAGAAAGGGAAAAGGAGAGGAAGAAGAGGGAGGGGAAAGAGGAGTAGAAGAGAAAGTTAGAAGAGGGGAAGAAGAGGAGTGGGGGAAGAGAAGGGGAAGTAGGAAAGAGAAGGAGAGGAAGAACGAAGGAAGTAGAAACAGGAAGGAAGAGAAGGGGAGGAGAAGAAGAAAGATTGGAGTAAAGGTAAAAGAGCAGCCCCGAAAAAGTAATGAAAAATGAAAGTTAAAAGAAAAGATGAATGAAAAATGATGGAAATGACTGTACATGTAAATGTGTTTATGAAAAATAAAAATAAAAACTTTTTATATAAAAAAAAAGGAATGCGCAGACAATCCCAATAGTCAAACACAATCCGCTTTGGCAAACAAAACTATAAAAATTAACATAATGGTAGATTGTGTTGTTTACACAGCAGGCATCATCTATTCTTCATATATGCACCCTGGCACTACATGGGACTGGCCTGCCTCAGGGCCAAGGAGGCGAGCGGCCCAGAAGCAGCCTTCGCTTTGGACTGAGGGTAGCAGAGAAGAAGCTCCTTTCTCACCCCAAAGGGATGGTGTGGGCCTGGAGCTTGAGGGCCCCATCTTGGGAATGGTCAATTCTTCACATTGGGTCATCCTATTAGTCATTAGACTTGGGGTAAGTTAAGAGACTTGGCAGCCGTTGTGTATTCTCTTTGTATACTCCTAGTTTTACTTATAATACTTAGCCTACTTAATAAGTACTTAGGCTCTGTCAAAGCCTATAATAATTTAGCCAATCTGACTTTAATTGAGGCTCTCCCTTCAATCATATATGTAGCCCTGACACTAATTAGGGCTGCATAATGGCCTCGCCATGGATCTGATATTGCAAGTATTTGTTTTGTTTATAGACTCATATCCTGATCTTTCAGTGATTATTCAAAGGCTGGAGAGAGTCTGACCTAATTCTTGGCTTCACCCAGAGATGCAATTGTGTGAATGAACGAGTTCATAGAAGAGACTCTGTAGCTCCGGATTGAACTCTGCTCTCCTGGCTTGATGGTTTGCCTGCAGACCTTTTGCTACCCAACTAGGAAACATCCCACCTTCCGCTGCACTGATGAAGTTGCCTAGTCGGGTAATGAAACATCTGCAAGCAAAGCACCAAGCTCAGAGACCATCAAGGACTCCAGAGGGGATTAAATACTGAAGTACCTGAAAAAAAAAGATATTCCTTAGCCATCTAGCTGAGATTTCTGTTCAAGAGCCCCTCTTTGGATTGTCATCCTACCCTTCTGCTCCTGCTATGGGGTTTCCCACCAGTCCCTTACCTTTAAAGACCCACTGCTGGTAGGCACAAAGGTCTCTGCTGTCAGGGCTGATGTCCTGTTTATCTTTGCTTAGAACCTATTGACAGCTGATTAGGTAAAGTTAAAGGTTCCCCTCACACATACCGATATGTGCTAGTCATTCCCGACTTTAGCGGACGGTGCTCATCTCTGTTTCAAAGCCGAAGAGCCAGCGCTGTCTGAAGATGTGTCTGTGGTCTTGTGGCCGGCATGACTAAATGCCAAAGGTGCACGGAATGCTGTTATTTTAGCCTTGTGTTTGTGAATGAGAGATTGACACCATCAACTTTAGAACTTTATGATGAGGGTTGGGGATAGGGGGCACCGTGCTGCGGTGGTTCTCCTCCTTCCTCTCCGATCGGTCGCAGTTCGTGTTGACGGGGGGACAGAGATCTCGAGGCGCCTTGTGTGTGGGGTGCCGCAAGGGTCGGTTCTCTCGCCCCTTTTGTTCAACATTTATGTAAAGCCGCTGGGTGAGATCATCCGTGGTTTTGGGGTGAAGTGTCACCTGTACGCTGACGATACTTAGCTGTACATTTCCACCCCGGACCACCCCAACGATGCCCTTGATGTGAAGTCCCGGTGCCTGGAGGCCGTGCGGATCTGGATGGGGAGAAACAGGCTCAGGCTCAACCCGTCCAAGACCGAGTGGCTGTGGCTTCCGGCATCCCGATATAGTAAAGTTGGTACCATCGCTGACTTTTGGGGGCGAGTCGTTGGCCCCCACAGAGAGGGCTCGCAACTTGGATGTCCTCCTGGCTGTCTTTGGAAGAGCATATGACGGCTGTGGCCAGGAGGGCTTTTTATCAGGTTCGCCTGATCCACCAGTTGCGTCCCTTTCTGGATTGGGGTGCCTTACGCACGATCACTCATGCCCTCGTCACGTCCCACTTGGACTACTATAATGCTCTCTACATGGGGCTCCCCTTGAGGAGCACCCGGAGGCTCCAACTGGTCCAGAATGCGGCTGTGCGGATGGTTATGGGGGCGACTTGGCCCTCCCATGTAACACCTCTCCTGCGCGAGCTGCACTGGCTCCCAGTAGTCTTCCGGGTGCGCTTCAAGGTATTGGTTACCACCTTTAGAGCGCTCCATGGCTTAGGACCCGGGTATTTACGAGACTGCCTTCTGCCGCCGGTAGCCTCCCACCGACCAGTACACTCCCACAGAGAGGGGCTTCTCAGGGTGCTGTCGGCCAAATAATGCTGGCTGGTGGCCCCCAGGGGGAGAGCCTTCTCTGTGGGGGCACCTACCCTCTGGAACAAGCTGCCCCCAGAGATACGGTGGATTCCGGATCTCCGCACTTTCTGCTGTGCCCTAAAGACGTTTCTGTTTCATCAAGCCGGGCTGACTGGCCCAAATTTTTTAAATTGTTTTAATTTTAAATTATTAAATTATGGGTTTTAATATAGGGGTGTTTTAACTGTGGGCCAAATTAATTTAATTGGATTTTAATATTGTTTTAAATTTTGTATTTTTTGTATTTTATCTGCTGGCTGTTCATCGTCCCGAGTCCTTCAGGAGAAGGGCGGTATACAAATATCATAAACATAAACATAAACATAAACATATACTTCCAAACTATGGAAGTAGGACAGCGTGGAGAATATGTTTAGGCTGAGGTTAAGTGACTCAGTAACTCACTAACAGGAATCAAATTATTTTAGTAGGAGGAATAATTTTGTAATTTAAGTTCTGTAGCATGATGCATAACCCATCTTTTAATGAGATCCATACATGGGAACACACATCAATGCTTTGGAAATGTGCAGAATGTTGATCTGAGCTATGGTTCCTAATAGGTTTTAATTTTATCATCTCATACAGGAGTAGAGAAGCCTCCAATTGAGATCTGCTGAGTTGATGGGGGGGCGGGGGGGGGGGGGGAGTTAAGGAAGGGACTTCCACTTGCCTCTGCTGGAGCAGACAACTTGAAATAGATTGTGGGGTGGGTTGGGGGATGTAGACAGGAAGCTCTTTGGCTACTGAGCTGGACACAAGCAGTTTTTCTCTCCTCGTCCTCTGGAGGGAAGGGACTTGTGGAGCAAGTGGCCCTGATTCCCCCCTCCCCTTCCTGAGATCAACAGCAACATTTCTGGGACATCTACAGAAGCCCTAACAAACCGGATGGGAAACTTACTAACAAATGGAAACAGGAAACATCTGAGGATTATTTGCTTTTTTCCCAACTCCTCAAGCCACTTGGTGGGAATAATGGGGCACTTTTGGAACTTTGTGCATTAATGTTGCACACACAGAATTGCACAGTACGACACCAAGGTAGAAAGATTTACCATTTATTTCAAAATAACTAGAGTTTTGTGGTTTAGCATGTCTGGAGGTAGCTGCAAAAATTTCTCTGTTTTTCTCCAAATGATTTACAGTCTCAGTCTCAATTTATACTAGACATTTTTCCAGTAAAAGCCCTTGATATTAAAAGTGAATTTGTTTCCCAATGGATTTTTGTCTTCAGCTTGCTCAGACATGATCCAAAAAGAGAGTTATAAAGAGTAGTATTAAAATAAAGTTGGCATCTTAATATCAGAAGAAAAATACAAGTGTTTGAATTGATTGTCAACAAAGCACATTTCCAGGTCATTTCTTCCTTGTTTTTAAAAGCTATGGACAGATAAAGAAAAATGCAGCTCATTCAGATTAACTACAAACCTCCTGAGAATACATCTGTTGAAAATCTGCTGAAAAACAAGTACATCTCAGAGCAAATATATTCCTATTAGCTATCAGTAGATACCACATGCTTTACAACATACACTGCTCAAAAAAATAAAGGGAACACGAGCAGAAGACATTCGAGATCTGAATGAATGAAATAGCCTTATTAAATACTTTGTTTGTTACATACAGTAGTTTTGTGTTCCATTTAGTTGTTTGAGCAGCGTATAAACTACTGTATGTAAAGAACAAAGTATTTAATAAGGCTATTTCATTCATTCAGATCTCAGATGTCTTCTGCTTGTGTTCCCTTTATTTTTTTTGAGCAGTATATATTGACACATATTTTCAGATTATGACATCAAGGAGTTAAATTAACTTCTTGTCTCTCTAGGCAGGAGACAAACTCTAAAGTTACCCAAACAATTTGGACAAATTACTTCATGATCTGATTCATGAAGAACTGCTGGAACAAAAAATAGCACTATCTGGTTTCAAGATCTGTCCAAACTACTTGCTACTATCAGAAACTGTCTATCAAGTAGTTCCAATCTTTTAGCTTATCTCCTGTGTTCCTTTGTGGCTTCCATTAGTAGAATTCTGTAAAACTGAAACAACCCCCCTTCCCTGTAGGAACAGAAGGTGCTGGATCGACTGCTCCCCCTGCCCCATCTGAGATGGCGGGGCTGAACCAGGGGCTGTCAGCATGCGGACAAGGGGCTCCATGGGGGTCTTCTGCCAAGCAAAAAGCTGCCTCTTCTTGGCTCAGGCTGACCTCAGCAAGCTAGCAGAACGTTGCTTTTACCAACTCTCAGGGCAACGCAAAGACTTGATGCATCCGAGCAAGACATCGCGGCCACCAGTCAGCAGTCAATTGCCACCAAGACCAGCTGCCCTCCTTCCGTCAACAGGTCAACTGGACATGAGGATGTTCTGCCTCTGCCCTTGAGGCATACGTGCAGACATGTTCACAAAGCCCAAATCAAAACCCTGCCTTTCCCTCCTCCTATGGGCTCTGCTCCCACTAGGCGGCACTTGGAATTTGCGGGTGGGAGGTGAAGGCAGTTCTTGGTGCTTCCAATGGAGGTCATTGGACCTAAAGCCCAAAGGATGTCATGGGGTCAAAGCAGACCCTACTTAAGGTTCCACTCATGAACCCACAAAGTCCAGATGCCAAAGATTTTTAGGAGCAATATTTTCTTGCAAGTGACTGCATTCTTCAGTTACAAGACTTATTTGTGCAGCTTCCAGGATTTGCGTTTATGTTGGAATTTTAATATCTTCAGTTCTGACTCTGAAAAAAACATTTGATGCTAACCAGTTTTGAACACTTTAACAAAATTGCAGAAGAGAACAATTGCATAGGGCTGCTAATACTATTATTTCCTCACTGAAGATTGTCCTAAGAGGAAAGATTTGGTGGAGAGATAAAAATGCAGATTACAATAGGAATTTTTACACTCGGATGCTGCTTACAGGTAGCTACAATTCAAACCAGAAGGCAAGAAAACAGAAGTGCCTTTTCTGATGTGCTTCTCAGAGAGTCCTTTATAACCTGCCACAGGAGCAGGTATCACAATCCAGGAAAAGCAAAGCAGCCGTTCCAGCTCTGAACCCAATGGCGGACTTGGCTCCAGCAGGCCAGTTCAGCCCTGCTTCTCTGCACCTGAGGCTGCTTAGATCAGGGCAAAAGTCTCTTTTCTAAAGTATGGCAAGATCAGGACATCAATGGTCTCCCCATCGATCTGATCCCTGGAAGTCAGAGCGAGGAAGTCGAGACGAGGAGTGGGGAACAGTTTTTCTGAGCAGAAATGGCTCCTGGTGTGGCAGAACGTCCTGCTTTTTCCATCTACCCAAGGTCTTGCTGCTCTCCTTCAGCCCATAAACATGTTTGCTGAACAAATGGAGTTTACTGCAATAGGGTTTTAAAGCTTATGGATGATATGACACTTAATACAGATTCCTGCATTATTAATGTGCACTATAGAAACATGAAACTACACAAAAATGTTGCAAGAGTTGTGAAAACTCTTGATTCAAAAACATACATCCTTACCTCCTTTGTATATTCCTTCCTCTGCTCTAGTAACAAAGTGACACCCTCCCTCCCCTCGGTTTGAAACAGCTTCCAAGGAGAAGACCTCAGGTTGGGAGCAGTCTAGGGTCAGCCAATCACGCAGAGCTAGAAGTATCCCTGAATCTGTGAACTGGAAGGCCAGCTCCTTTTTGTTCACAAAAGTTTATTTCTGAAATAAATCTGAACATGGCGCATTTCAGAAAAAGGAGTCACAGTCACCTGATGCTCTGATTCCTGCAGCCGGTGGTGCCTTGATTCCGCGGAGCCTTGACTCTTGGCTATTAAGGCTGGCTGGCGTCCTCCTTGGCTTTGCCATCGCTGCGCTTGAAGGACTTCAACCCCAGGGGGGCATCGAAAATGCTCTCCCCATCAGTGCTGAAGTCATCGTCCTCATAGTCAAAGTCACTCAGCAGCTTATTGGAAGTCTTCTGGCGTCTGCGGAAGGAAAGGTTCACCCGCTGAGAAATGGCCTGCAACCTTTTGGGTCACGGGTGGAGTTTGATCTAATTGGCAAAGCGGTTCAAGCCATGGTGGGTGCAGCCAAGGAGAGCCGAATCTTTCACGGACCTGCAGAGCAGACTTGGTTTGGGGCAGGTGTATTTTCTCCTATAGAAGACGATCCTGGCAGCACAGCCCCATTTCTGGACATTTAAGTGCAAACTGCTCTGTGTGTTGGGAGAATCCAGGCTGAGCAACAGGAAGGCCAGCTGAGGGGCTCAGGGGAGGCTGTCTGCCAATGCAACACGATCCTCTTTAGAAGAGGAAGACGAAGAAGGGAGTAGGGGCCCCTGCCCACACATGAGCTGGGGCACCAGGGAAACTGGCAGCTCTCAAGGCTGCCCAAGCCCCCTTTCCTACCTGAGATCCTGCCGGATGGTGGTCAGCTGTCCTTGCAGCTGGTCGTTGAGGTCCATTTGGTCTTCCAGGTCCCTCTGAAGCTTCTTCTTGGTGTTCTCCAGCCTGTCTATTTCTTCCTCTGCTTCCTCCACCTGTCGCTTCATGGCCTTCAGGCGCAGGCTGAGCTGTGGAGCGAGGAGAGGGCCCTCCTGGAATCAGACGGAGGCTCCTAGGGAGCCCCTAAGAAGCGATGTGTCCCTTGGGGCCCTTCCCTACTTACCTGGTCTTTCTGGTCAGTCAAGGAGAGGTGCTCATCATCCACCTGCATCAGGAGCTCCTTCACAGTCCTCTCCAATCGGCGGTTGGTTAACTGGAGGTGAGCTCGGTCCCTAGGAAGGCCAGGAGAAGGGGAGGGGGGCACCAGGTGAAGACTCTGCTGGCTCCCCAGATGCTTTCCTGCTCTCATTATCCTGACCTCCCCCAAACTGTCGCCCGCTCTCTTCTGCCTGCCAGACACAGGGACCTCAGCAGTGGTTGGGGGATTGCAGCCAAACGGGCTGGGCCAGATGGGAAGGGAAGGGCGCTGCAGAGGGGGTGCTGCTCATGTTTCCACACTGTCTCGCTCGCACCAGTGCCTCCTTGCCTAGGCTTTGGGGAAAGATGCTGCGGCTGAAGGAGAGGCTGATGGGTGCAGCTACAGGCCCTCCAAATGGCCTTTTCCACTTCAAACCTGTCTCCCTGCAGAGCACTGCTGGTTATTTTTCCAATTTAACTTAATTTTATTTAATTGGCCCATTCCTAAAACTCTGTGTGGCTAATCAAGCTGTTTCCTGGGCAGCAGGACACAAGGAAATCCCAGGATCGGTCTTCCGTCTGTGGGCAAGATGGCAACTCCAAGAACCCCAGAAGCCCCCCAGAGTCAGGCTTGACCAACAGGACCCACAGAGCAAAGCAACAAGCCTGGGGGAGCAGAAGAGCCCTGGGGGGACTTTGGGAGGGGCCTCCTCGTACCTCTCCTCACTCTCCAGCTGCTCCTCCAGTGCCAGGAGGTGGGCTTCCATCTGGGCCAGGAGGCCTTCCTTGCTGGGCTTGGGAGAACCTTCCAGGTGGAGGATCCGGCCTCTCAGCTCCTTGTTCTGAAGGAGGAATTGCCCCGATCCATCAGCAGGGACACCTGGCAGCCAAGGAGGCCAGAAAACTGGCCAGCTCCAAGCAGGAGATTCAGGAAGGACCCCTGCCCCAAGTTATAACTAGTGCATGAGAAATGGACGGAGGGCAGAAGAGTTGATTTTCCAGTCCAACATGGAGCAGAAGCTGCTACCCAGAAGGGAGGAGAGGCAGCACCCAGGCCGGCTCCATTGGGCAGCGGATGCCCGAGCAGCGTCAGGACGTTGCAGGGATCGTTAAGCGCTGCCTGCTTGGCGGGTTGATGCCAAAAGATTCGTCTTCAGGAAAGCCAAAGGGAATCTGAAGGCTTGAAAGAGGAAGGGGAACTTGTGGGTGCAGGCAGCCCGCCTGGGCACAAACCTCAGGGAAACCCTCAACGTGCTGGACTCTGGGTAGCCAAAGGGGCTGGGGTGCAGGGCAAGGGACTCAGGAAAAGGCTGGCCGTGGACACAGAGGGCACTCGCCGAGGCTCAGAGATGGGCATGGCGGTGGGGTTGCAGTCCCAGAGCAGAGCAAAGCAAAGATCACATGGCCTCCTGACCTGCCTTTCCAGGGCAATCTTGTCGCCCTCCAGTTCTTGCCTGGTTGTCCTTTCCTGAAGGAGTTCACTCCTCATTTGCTCAATCTGCAGAGGGAGAGGAAAGGGGAGGGAAGAGAGGGGAGAGGGGAAGACAGGAAAGGGGAGAAAAGAAAAAGGAGGGGAGGGGAGGGGAGGGGAGGGGAGAGGAGAGGAGAGGAGAGGAGAGGAGAGGAGAGAGGAAGAAATAAAAACAGTCACAGTAAGTGAGCAGTCAGTCGGACCAGGGAAGAAATACGCCCACAAGCAGTCCATGCTAAGAACCCAGGTGGTAAGAATGCATGTGCAAAGGCAAGAGAGGCACTCTAAACCGGGCTGCACTTGTGGCAACACCTGCAGTTATATGAGATCCCGCTAGCCTTGTGCTCTGTTCCCTGCAGCAGCCCATCCAGGCTGCCAAGAAAAGTTGGGCTGGGCATGGAGGCCAGGCGGGTTGCACTCCTTGTTCCTGGTTGGTTAGCCGCTTAATCAACAGTGATAATGACAAATAACAGAGCTATTATTCCACTGTTATGAATGTTTAGTAGACCTGAAATAGTCTTCGGGAATCCCTGCATCCAAGCCCTAACCGAAGACAAGACAGGCTTTGTCCCATGTGTAGGAAATGGGGAGTTCTGGAGCCTTGGAAAGAAACACGTATTTTGCCTAATTGAAGCAATCAGCTGAGGTTTACGTGTTTCCCGCCTCCAAAGGAGCCTCTGCCAGACCTTGCCAGGAAGAGACGGTCCCTGCTGGTCTCAAGCAGGCTGCCGTGGAAAGGGGTCGGATCACTGCAGGGGCTGGACCACCTCCAGGAATCCACCTGGGCTGGCAGCTGGGTGTGTGTGTGTGTGTGCGCGAAGGACTTGATTATGGGGAGGGCCAAGCCTGCTTCCCAGAGCTGCTCCTGAGGCGGTTACTGGAGGCAGAGCAGGCCCAGCCAGGGCTTCCAGCTCCTTCCCCAATCTTGCGACCGCTGCCTGAACTAAGCAAAGGCCTACCTGCTCTCTGCCCCTGTCAATCCTCCCAGATAGGATATCGGAATTGCTCCGTTCTTCTTCGAGCTCCAACTCCAGCTGGGATATCTTGTCCTGAGGGGAAGAACATCGGCCCACTGCAAAATCTGCGGCACGCACAACACAAGAACCCCTTGAAATGTGACTCGGCCGAAGGGAAGAAGGGAGAGAAGAGGAGCAGCTGCTCAGCAGCCCAGAGAGGGCTCTCCAGGGAGACATTTTAGCCTGGCACCCATCAAGGCAGCTCAAAGCACCTGGGAAGAGGCTCTCTCCAGTAGAGAGCTGCAGAGTGAAACTCTCGCCACCTGAAGGACCCTTCTCTGGAGGGCTTCTCAGCGCCCCCATTTCTGGCTGGGTCTCACTAGAGTCCCCTGACCTAAAGGACTGTGAGAAACCACACCTTGCACAGGTGAGCACATCGTGAGCACTTGGGCTCCTTTTTGTGTCAGTTGCAGGCAGAAAGGGGGAGGCCTCGGTTGGCTCAAAGTACACGGGGGGCGGTTTAGTGTGTTTTACTTCAAGGGTCTTGCAAGATAAGGACCTGCCTTGCAACCCCCAGCCACGCCAGCTGGGCATCCTGTGCAAAGTCCTGCCCCCTCTGAAGTGGGATCCAGAACAAATGGGGGGCTCACAGATCAAGAGATGCTGCATGAGGCAGGAGAAGAGGCCTCAGATGCCCTTCATGATTTTGCAGGTGGAGTGGATGGGTGTCTGTACATTAAGATACCTCAATTTGCCTCCCCAAATACTGTTCCTTTCTACCTCCAGTATCTTGGCCTGTCTTGCCCGATCTTCTTTCAAGTGGCTTTTAGTTTCCAGTTCATATTCCAAGTTCTTCACTGTGTCTTCCAGAAGCCGAGTCTTGGTGAGGGCTTCTTTTTGGGCTTTTTTGTGACCCTGTAATTCTTCCTCCATAAAACGTACCTGAAAGTCAAAGAAATGTGTCCCATAAACCTCTCACCTATATGCTCTGTAGACATCTGCTGTGGACAGATAGATTTAGAGGCAAGGAAATATTTCTGCGTTTTGCAAACCCAGATCCTACGTTTCTTCCATCTCAACTAGACTCAAGTCTGTATTTGTATTTTGTATTTATTAGATTTATATACCGCCCTTCTCCCGAAGGACTCAGGGTGGTAAGGGTCCACAGGTGTGATAGGAAGCCAACATTTAATTCTGGCTTGCTAGCCCTAATCTTCTTTAACCGCAACCCATTTCCTGAAAGAGAAGCAAGCGATGAATGGAAACATCTCACGCTCACAGCGTGAAAGTCTTTGAGGGATTCTGCAATCATCTCCCATAGAAACACCAGGTAAACTGCCCCTTTTTCTGGGCGGATCTGTCCAGATCACATTCCAGATCAGCTCCAGAAAGTGTGCAGCAGCTTGCAGATTGTGCAGCATTTTCACCCAGTCTTTATGTGCCATGAGATGCAGTGCTGGTTAAAAAACGGGTCAACCCATCCACGGCAGTCCTGGGGATGAAGGGCTCTTAACCGGGATGGCAGCATGGCTACCTCTACAGGGCAACAGGGCAGGGCAACAGCTGGAAGACTGGGGGTCTTCTGTGGGCAGTTGGTGGCCATCCTGAGGACAGACTACTGGCCCAGGGGTCTCATCCAGCTGCTCAGCCCATTCCTCAGAGCGCAAGTTTGCTTGTGAGCACTGAACTTTAGGAGAGCCTGTGCACTGTCTTTTTCCAGCCACAAGGGGGCAGCCATTTAACGCAAGGCTGCCAGGCTGGGTGTGGGGGGGGGGGGAAGCGGGGGAGAGAGTCAGGATAAAGGGGCTTGAACTTCCTTGGTCCCCCACCCAGCTGATGGCTAAAGGGAAGACAAAGCTTCCTAAGAAATGGCAACTTTATTTGCTTTGTATAATCTGCTTCCTGATGTTGCCTTTTTCAGATGACATTTCTTAAGAGCTGTCTGTTTATTTTAATAGCCAGCCTATAACTCCTTCTGGCTTGTTCCATGCTTTTTTCAGCTTGCTTTGCTTGTCGATGGCACTGGGAGTACAAGTCAGATTCCCTTCGGCCTGACTGTTCACAAGCATTGGCTGGGCTGACCTCCAGCAAGGACAGCTGGACCTTAGGCTTACAAGCCCTGGCATGGTTTTCACTGGTACCCTGAGCCAGGTATTGGGGCACCACAGACTTGGTCAAGGTGTCCCCTCCAGAGGACAAGTGGGGCGAGGAATGCTTGCTGATGTTGTAACAACACAACTGGGAGTCAGCCTCACTTGGGTATTGTTGGCTATGTGTCAAGAGAACCCCTCTATTTTGGCCACAACTAGTTTCTGCTGGGCTGTTTTGTTTCAGTCATTTCTAGTTTGGGTGGAGTTTAATTGATGCTTTTGGTTACATGGTCCAATTGATGTTTCATTGCAGGAAGGAAGGAAGGAAGGTAGGTTTACGAACATTAGGAGGTCAGAGTTCAATACCTGCTCTTGCATTTTGAGGATTGTCTGGTAGGCCTTTTCTAGCTCCAGGGTTTTGTCCTTCAGCCGCTGCTGTGAATCTACCAACTGCTGCTGGTTCTTCTCTTTGTACTCATCAAGTTGCTTCTGGAGTTGCTGGGTTGATTCCTGGGACACTTTAATGATTTCCGCCATCTACCCAAGAGAAAACCAGTGATATGGGGGAGGATAAAAGATTTCCAAGGAGGAAAGGGTAGCTGCAACATCTCAACTGCCCAGGTGGACTCCCACGCCTACAGGGCAAAGGCAGATGCCCCAAACCCCACTGGAAGACCCTTCCTCCTAGATTGTGCTGAACTGGCAAGCAAGACTTGCCAATGTCCTAATTAAAAGTAACAACCGTATTTGGATCATGGCTTTGCTCTTCCCACTCAGGTTCCAAAGACGTGGATCCAATGGAAAGCTTTTTTGCTGCTGAAATGCTCTGCCATTTGTGTTTTGCAAATATCTGTAAGGGATTTCCAGGCATTCCTGCAGTGACTCTGGTTGACCATTATTTGAAAACCAGAAGATGCTGCCTCCTTTGAGATCTGGTTGCCGAGTGTTTTTGTGTGCCAAGAAAGTCTCCTCGGAAACTTTGGTGGCTGGCAGTTGAAATGTAGGGATTCTAATCTCACCCAGAAGCCCCAAACTCTCTGGCCAGATGGGCATTTTACCTCCTTCTGCAGTGTTTCAACAGTTCTATCCAGCTGCCACAGCTCGTTCTCCAATTCGCGCTTTGTCTTCTGTAGCTGATCTTTTTGGGAAGCTTCGTCTTCCAGACAGCCCATCAGCTGCTGCTGCTCCTGGCTCAGCCGACTGATGTTCCTCTGTGGAGGGAGAGAGATGTGGCTGCGTGAGCTGAGGCCCCCGAGGCCCCCGAGAACTCAAGTGGCCAGGGGCAGAACACCACCAGAGGCTCACTAACTTCAGGTTTCAGGCTAGGTCCGGGGGCTTTCCCCACTTAACCAGGGCACTAATCTGTCCCCACTAGTGCCTTCAGCTAACCTTCAGCACAGGTGAGACCCCTTCAGGCATCTTGAGGCTGTGAAATGCTACCTGCAGAGACGGAGCAGTCTAGTGGTTAAGGCACTAGGCTAGAGACCATGAGTTCGAGTCCCACCTTTGGCATGAAATCCGACTGGGTGATTTTGAGTCAGTCCCTCCCCCTCAGCTCAACCCACCTCACAGGGGAAGGGTTGCTGCTGTGTGGAAAATAGGAGCACGAAGTGTGTTGGAGATGTTCACTGCCTTATTTGTAGAAATAACAACGGTGGGAAATAAATGAGTAAATGGGCCCAGGTGTTTCACATGCATCATAAAAAAATCAACACATCTTTAAAATGAAGAATGAGATCCAAATTCTGCAGCAGCCACCTGAAATTTGCTAGCAGGGGGAAGGCCAAGGCACTGGGAAGAGGGGGCCCAGGAAGCAGAACACACTTAGGTTGCCCACGGTGGCTCCAACTTCACAGGAACCTGGAGGCAAAGGCACAAGGAAGCGGGAAAAGGACAGGCAAGCCTCTTGGCCTCCGCTGCACCCTGCAATTTGACAGCAATTAAGAGAACGAGGCGAATGCTCAAGACAAACAGACTCAGGAACAGGACCTTTGGAGAGACCCAGCAACAACCACTACCTCTCTGGCACTAAAAGCTCCCGAGGCGACCGTGTGCACAGCTGCTACTTGTTAAGACACTCTGCTCCGTGCAACACTACAAAGCTTTTCTGGGATGCCATGTTTTCACCCCCTTCTTTCTCACCTGGGCGTCCTCCAGCTGGGCTTCCAAAGACACCTTGGCCGAGGCCAGCTGGCAGGCTTCCTCCTTGGCGTGGGTCAAGGACTGCATCTCTCTCTGCCAGGATGAGAGATTGACTGATTCAAAAGATTCGTTTGCCTGCACATCTTAAGCAAATCTGAGCAGCTCGCAATAACAATAAAACCAATATATTAAATAGTAACAAAACAATAAAAATTGTGCCACAATAAAACAAAAACCCTGATTTGGTTATGTTTGAACAAACCACAGCAGCTGTTACCTGCACCACCCCACCCCATCCCACCTTGGGAACCCTGGATTTCAAGGCTTTGAACCCTCTTGAAGCCCCAGCCATGGGCCAAGCCGCAGGCAGGCAGGCAGGCAGGCAGAAGGTTAAGACCTGTGAAGCTCCTCAGAGGAGGCCCTGCCACCCCCCATGCCCTCCTCCAAGGCCCACAGCAAATGCCAGGAAAAGACACCCAAGGGCAGTCTTCTTGCGCCAGGGCACTGGATGATCACTTTCAGGAACAGACACTGGTGGAATTGGGATCCTTGGCGGCTACCTGACGTCTCTCTGAGATGGCAGCTCTGCCTTCTGCTGATGACGCCTCCCATCAAGTGAAGGGACTTTTTTACTTCTTCCTATAGTTTTCAAGTGAACCTCAATAGTAGCTTGGCTAATAGTGATGCAATGAAGGACAGCCAAGCCGAAGGGTTTGCCCTCCTCTTCCTCCGTGTTCCCCAGCTCCTCTGCTCGCTTCAGACTCACCATGCACCTTCTCAGCCTTTCCTCAGCTTCCTCCTGGCCTCCCCTCAAGTTCTCAAGCTCCAGCTGCAGTTCTTGCTGCTGCTTCTCCTGCTGCCCCAGGGCCTTCCTCAGCTGCCCGTTTTGCTCGGCCATCCCAGCCACTCGGCCTTCTTGGCTCCTTTGCTCCTTCTCAGCTTCAGCCTTCGCACTGGACAGGGAGCCAATTTTCTAGGAAGACAACAACTTGACCCTCACCGGAGATACAGGGTGGTTGGGGGGGTGGGGCTCCATTTCACTTCTTCCTCGCCCTGGAATGCCAGCAAGGCTAGGGAGGGAACAGTCAAGGGAGCCTGGTCTGCATCACCGTCTGGTGTTTTGGCGCCCAGCACAGGCAGGCAGCCTCACATGACAGGCAGCCAGTCTATGCCTGTCCGAGGAGCTTGAAGGAACTTCTCTGACTGCGAAGAAAGAGGACTCTTGCCTTGAAGAGGATGGCCGCCTAAATGCTTGTTTGGGGTTGAGGAGGGGGAGGAGAGGCAGAGAGCATGTCAGTCACTGTAAGGCTCTGGGGACCGCTCCCTCTACCAGCTGCCTGCTTCCAGTTGTCCACAAGCCTTAAGAGAAGGTCTGGGAAGGGACTTTAGCTGCTCGGTGGAGGGTCTTCTTGACTGGGCAGTGGCTTGAGCCAGGCAAAATTAAAAGCAGAGTTTCCACTGCTCTTGTTGCCTCTGTCGTGACTTTCCTGAGCCATCTTCAGCAAAAAGGCAGTAATCAGCCGGGTGGGGCGTTCCCTAACAGGTAATGAGAACAAATAGCAAGGATGTTTCTCCCGGGGGAGGTGCAGACATGAGCTGGCAGGTCAAGGTCTGGTCCAGCTTTCTAGGTTGCTGAGCCTAACAGCCAGAATGGACCCGAGGATAAATGCACCAGGCATCTTGTGCGGAGTTGAGCCGAGGATGAAGATTTAAATCTGGTCTGCAGGTACAAGTAAAGTGCAATAAAGCTAAACAGGAGCAACGCTTTTTCTGGCTAGCAATAAAGTGCTCACTGAAAATGAGAGAATGTAGTCCTAGAATTCATTAGCACTTTTCACATGTGGTGAAGGGCTGCAGTTCTCAATGCTGAAGTAGAGCAGGGCACGGTTTCCCCAACCCCAGGAAGCAGCCCTGGCCAGAAGGCACCCAGGCGCCTGGTTCAGGATGTCCTGAGCACATTGAAAGGCAGAGCGGGAAACCCACAAGATTTATGGGTTTGTTTGCATTAAACTTGCTGACGGCAATGCAACTCACTGCGACTCTTCCAAGGGTTAAACTGTGATTAGTCTTGTCAACACACAGCCCTGCATCTGAGCCACAGAACTGGCTGGGTGAGATTCCTACAAACCAAGGCCAGGATCACCTGTTCACAGAGCCAGATACGCTCAGAGAATATCAGGAACCCAGAAAACGCAAACAAGGCGCTTCAAGAGCCAGTCCGACTGGCCTTGAATTTCAGTTGTGCCTCAGAATAATTCCTTGCAAGGTTGTGTAATGAGGAGGAACGGCCCTCTCAGCCTCGGGGGTGGGTGGGGGGAGGAGGGGTATGACACCTAGCGCTCTTTCATGACGTCCACTGCTGCTTCTGCTGTTCTAGAGTTGCGGACATCTCCAATGCCAGGGAACAGGAGGTCTGGCTGAATCCTGAGAGGCTGAAATTTGGGGAAGCTTAGGAGTGAATACCCCGTCCAAAGCCATTCACAAGGTCAAGGAGGGTGTTGGGCAAATCCCTGCTGCCCATTAGCAGGAAAGAGATAGTGACATTGCCCGGGTTTAAGGCCACAGCCTTAGCTTGCTACTGAATAGATCTCCAACTGGGCTATAGAGCACTGAACACCAGAACAACTGGACACAAGAACAGTTTTTTCCCGAATGCCATCACTCTGCTAAACAAATAATTCCCTCGACACTGTCAAACTATTCACTAAGTCTGCATTACTATTAATCTTCTCATTGTTCCCATCACCCATCTCCTCCCACTGATGACTGTATGACTAACTTTGTTACTGGTATCCTTACGACTGTTTCCTAATAAGAGCCTTGGTAGTACAGTGGTCTAAGGCACCCTGTTATTAAGCTGGTTATTAAGACCAGCTGCCTGCAATTACTGCAGGTTCGAATCTCGCCAAGGCTCAAGGTTGACTCAGCCTTCCATCCTTTCTAAGGTAGGTAAATTGAGGACCCAGTTGTGGGGGCAATAAGCTGACTTTGTATAAATATACAAAAGGATGAAGGCTATTGCTGAGCATATTGTAAGCCGCCCTGAGTCTCCCGAGAAGGGCGGCATATAAATCAAATTAAAAAAAAAAAATGATCTGATTGCTTAATTTTTCCCTATGTCTATCATTAAGTGTTGTACCTTATGATTCTTGACGAATGGATCTTTTCTTTTATGTACACCGAGAACGTATGCACCAAGACAAATTCCTTGTGTGTCCAATCACACTTGGCCAATAAAGAATTCTGTTCTGTTCTGTTCTGTTCTGTTCTGTTCTGTTCTGTTCTGTTCTGTTCTATTCTATTCTATTCTATTCTATTCTATTCTATTCTATTCTATTCTATTCTATTCTATTCTATTCTATTCTATTCTATTCTATTCTAAAGAGACTCCAGTGAGGGACCAGGTCATGCCATCCCCCCCACCCCCCTTTCAAACTTCAAATGCTGGAAAAATGTAGAGAAAATTTTTCCAAGCACTTTGCTGGTCTTAGAGGTATCTCCTACATCGCTTATTCCTGAAAGTTTTTTTTTTTAACCTGCTTGCATGTTTATACCCTGATGCCTGTTTCTGTATTGTTATTTCCTTTGGCATTCTAGATTAGGACACGGCTCCGGTGCTTTTCACAGAAAAACTAGTTGTGAACTAGTTAAATAAAGGATGGAAGAAAGAGCACCACGGAGAGGGGAAAGACAGTGGGCAGCCGCACTGTGGGCACTGCTCAGACGTCAGGCTGTTCCTGCTCCCCTTCAGTGTCCGGGCAGAAAAGAGGCAAGGGAGATCTGGCAAGGCTCATGGTCAGTCCCTCAGGGAAAAAGCCTCCTCCTCCTCTTGTCCTGGCTCTCAGGTGGGCCAGGAGTAGAGCTGAGCTGCTTCAACCCCTCCTTCCCCATGAGGCAAATCCACCTCCTGCTTCACATGGTTAATGAGTTACAGCTAATCATCATTTGCAGCGGCCACCACCTTTTAATTTTCTCCCTGAAAAGTGCCATTCAGGCATGGGCAGGTTGGCCAGCCTCTCCCTCCTGGTAATGAAATCCCTTAAGAGAGTTCAATGTCTATCCCCGCTTCCTACTCAAGTGAGGACCACAAAGAGATTTAGTGCCAGGAGAGAGAAATCGAGCTTTGGGTGCTGGCCAGAAGAGCTGAGTTGTCCAAGTATCTGACACCCAACCAAGTGACCGGTGGTCCTGGAAAACAGCAGCACCCCAAAACAGAGTTGCAAGAGGGGAGAGGGCAAACCAGCTGGCTGCCCTTGCAGGCCTCTCACAGCCCTTCCGGGCAACCAAGGTCAGCTATCAGGCATATATTAACTGCCATTCCCAGCAGGGGCCAGGTGAATTTCTCTGCCCCAGGGCCTTGACCGGCCTCTGACCTTGACCCAGCCTCCGGTTACACATTTCCTCTTCTGCTGCAGAATGGGAAAGCCATCCCAGGCAGCGCAGAACCAGAGCAACATGCAACAGACCTGTTGTGGGTGGGGGGCACAGGTCAAGTCCATCAGAAACCGGGCACCAGGTCATTTTCCTGCCCGGTCCCCTGCCACCCAACCCTTGCCAAGCGGTCTGCAAGCAGCCCCCAGATGAGACGAGGCGAGGAGGCTCTGCCTGGTGGGCCGGCCTGACTCCCTTCACTGCTGCCTTGAGCCATCCATGGCATCTCTCATGCCGGGTGAGGGAGAAGGTTCAGGCGGAGGGCAAGGGCCGGGGGGGGGCAGGGGGGCAGCAGGGCCGAGCTGCACTTCTGCTCAGAGAAGCCGCAGACTCTGATGGGTGCCTCACTGACCTCTGTGGCTTTGGCCAGACTGTCTCTCAGGCTCTGGAGCTCCTGGACATGCTGCTCCTTGAGGTGGCCCATCTCTTGGTCCTGGCTGGCCATCTCTTCCTTCAAGACGCCCTTCAGGGCCGCCAGCTCTCGCTCGCGTTTCTTCAGGGTCTTTTCTTGCTGGTCTTTGAGCACCAGCAGCTCCTGCAGGCCCTGCTTCATTTGCATCAATTCCTAAACTCAGGAATGGAGAAGGAGAAGGAGAAGGAGAAAGGGGGAGAAGGCTGTGGCCAGGCTCCAAACTCCTGGCCTCCTGCCTGCCACATTTTTCTGCTCCAGCTCAGGGCCCTTTCAGGCAGGAAAAATGTCTCACCTCTACGAGTTGCTCCTTCTCGCTGTCCTCCATGTGCTTTGTACTGTCTAGTTCATCGTGCATCTCGGAAAGCTGATCCTGCAAGTCCCGGATCTCCCTCTGGTGCTGCTCCCGTTCAATTTTCACTTGGAAAAGCCTCAAAGGGAGGAAGAAAACAGCATTTTTGAGATGCCTTCTTTGGTCTGCCAGCTGGAACCCATGTCAGTCACAAAAAGCCTTCAAAAACTTCAGGAAAGCACAGTTTGGTGGCAAGAGTGACCAAAAGAATAAAAGATAAAAGATAAGTTGCAAGAGAAGTAAACGAATGGAAAGAAAGAATAAATAGTGCAAGGTAAAAGAAATGAGAGAAGAAAGAAAAAAATAAAATATAAAAAAGAAAGAAAAATATATAACAAAATAACTTTCATCACAAGTATAAACAAATTTAGTCACTCTCCAACCCCTCTAAGGTTACCAACATTTATCTCTTCATTCCATATCTGGTCCCATCTCCAGGGATAAATCGATAAATCATCATTTTTTCAGTCCTGGTGTCAGCAGAAAGTCTCATAATGGGCTATCAGAAATAGCAACATATTTTAATCTTGATCAAATAAACCAACTTTATATTCCTTCCTTTTACTTGTAACTGTTGTAATCTTTAGTTCAGGGATCCCCAACCCGTGGTCCGTGGACCTTTCCCAATCCATGGCATGCCAGAAATCGGTCCGCACAAACAAGTGAAGCTCCATCCATGGGATGCACGCAGCATGTGAAACCAAGCCCCATCCAGTCTCAATGAAACCGATCCCTGGTGCCCAAAAGTTGGGGGGGGGGCAGGCTTTCGTTAATTCAAATATTGTTCTAGGAAGAACAATATTCTTTTTTTTTCTCTTTAGTTTGTATTAGATTTTACTATTATAATCAACACCCATAGCAAAACTCACTCCTCCAGGTTTTCTCTAAGGTCTTTCTCGCTTTCCTTCAGCTGCCTTCTGAAAGTGTCTTTCTCCTCCATATTTTCTTTAAGCTGTTGCCGAAGCTTCTGAAGCTCTGTTTCCATTGTCTGCCTTTCAGCTTTGAAGTTCTGCTGATTCTAAAATAACAAATTTTGGAAAAGATAAAAAGAATCTATTAAATCTCTTTGCACTTTTCTAAAGACTCCAGTATTTCTGGGAAATGGCAAATGGACCATGCATCTATGCAAGGGATCTCCCTTTGTTCCTTCTGAAGGAACAGGGTGAAGCAAAGACTAGATGGGGTTTGGGGGAAGGAGCACAGCCCATCTTCAGCATGGAATGGGCAGGGCTCCGATGACTGGCCCCAACTCAACCCGATCTAACAGCCAGCAGTCCTCCAGAGGCCTGGGAGCTGAATTGTGCTCCTATACCTGTGTGGCTGAGTCTCTCTTAAAAGACCCACATTCTCTGTTGACGTATGCAGGATTAGTGACCAATAGGAAGTTGGGGGGGGGGGGCTACCTTGAGTTCCAAGTCCAGCTTCCTCTGTAGCTCAGAAACCTCCTTTCTCAACCACTTCTTCTCTTCCACCAACATGTTGACTTCCACTGAAGCATCAGATGTCTGCAGTTAAACAAGATTCATTTGTTCTAAACATCTGAACTCCCCAAGAGGCAATGAAAAAAACTGCCTCATAAGACCTTGGGGGACTTTTCAAAAGAAAGCAGCAAAAGTTGTATGAGAGAAGCCATGAAACACATTTGTTGCTCGAGGGGAGGGGGAAGAGCCTACTGGCACCACTGCTTGCAAAAAACAATCCTGCCTCACACAATGGCAAAGACACCAGCAGCCTCTCTACCAAGCTGTGGGCAAGGACCGCCCTACCGGAATAGGCAGCCATGGGAGACAGAAGGCTCTTTGCTTTGTGTCATTCACCTGGGGACTCCCGGCTGCTCTGGACTTCAGCGTCTGGATTTTCTCAAATACCAAGTTGACTTTCCTCTTGGTAGTGTCCTCGTTTTCACTGGTACTAAAATGTGAGAAGAGACCCAAGTTTGTTCAAATGGTCAGAAAGCGAAAGACCCTGGATCCTCCAGTCATCTGCAGGATCTACCTGCTTGCAGAGGGGCATTGGCTGCAGGGAGTTCTTGTGCGAATTAATCCGAGTGGAACTTCACCTTGGGGAACCAAGTGATGCAGAGTCCAAGCAAGACAAAATACCATGCCACAAGCAAGGTGTTATGCAAGCCCACTCACCCTTCCTTGAGATAGTTGTAGAGAATCTGCTTGGCCGTCTCTTCATTGCTTTGTCGGGCAAGTTCTTGCTGGCCCTTGAGCAGGTCAGGTGTTACCTGAAACACAAAACTCAGGCTGGAAAGGATGCCTTAGAAGGAAAGATTCTTGTTCCCAATTCGGCTAACACACGTTGTGCTGCCTTTCAGCTGAACAGTTGCTGCAAGCAGCTCTGAAGGGTGCAGACAGGCCTGGAAACCAACCCTTGTATGCGGGAGGCAACTCTGCACCCTTCAGACGAAAGCCTGAATGGGACCACTTCCCATTTTTTCAGTTATTTCTGAGAAAACAGGCCAGGTAGTAGAGAGAATGCTGTGTGTGAAGATAAGAGGACAAAAATGATCTACTTTTTAAATTTGCTACGTAGCTTTGGTGATGCTAATTACCCAGAGCTGTTCATTCCCAAATACCTGGCAACTGCCAGTCCCTCTGCCTTGAAGGCAGAAGTCTTTCTGCTGAGCTCTGCCCATTTCTCCACCCAGCAGCCTCCCTTCCCCAGGTATTGCTGGCCCTTCCATCCCTCTGGCTAAGACTGCCAAACGGCCTCTGACTGGCTCACACTGAAGCAGCCTCAGTTGCCACAAGTTACCTGAGCATTTTTTGAACTGGAAGCAAAAGTTTCCCTTGAGTGAGTCTGACTCATGGTGCTTTCTGGTAACAAGAGAGTGGAGGCCAGAGTTTTATGGTCTCTTTTTTTACGCTGCCTTGGAAGAGTGGAAGACTTAGAAGGCAAACTCTCGGGGTTCATTTGATCTTGTCTCAGATGCTGCAAGGAACTGAAGTGGCTGCTGGGAGACTCTCTCATTTCTGAGCTTGTCTGGAGCTTGCCTGCTGCCCGAGGGGCCAACTGCTCCCCAAGAGATGTTGCCTTCTTCTCTGGAGACAGTGGCTTCTGCAGGCAAACTTGAGAGGACTGGACCAAATGCTCGGATGATCTCCCTAAGCTTTTGGTGAACTCACCGATGCAATCAGAATACAGTCCATGAGACAGGGCGCTGTCTACGCTCTTGGATCGCTTTTGATTCTCTGGAAGAGTTCGAGTCCTAAACCCTAATCTTCCCCTCCTTTGGGGACAAACCTTCCTGTCAAACTTTTCAATCAGCTCCTCAACTGCAGGAATGGAGCCAGTATCAATATCACGGCCAGTTCCAGGCAAGAATGGGATATACCGCCGGTTTTCATGCCGATTGACGTGGTCGGCATAGATGGCATATTCTTGGTCATCTAGGAAAAACCTGGACACAGAGGCAGCAGACGTTGGAGTAGTGGATGAAGATGAAGATTTCTGGGAACCATTCAAGGCTGCTCCTGCCGAGTCTGGCTGGCGGAAAGGGAGGAGGTCTGGTCTGCACCTCCTAGGACCTGGGCAGGTAGAGGAACTCCCAGCAGGTGAAGATCCAGCCCCAGAAGTGAGCCACTCAAGCCTTCCACCAGGACGGTCAGCAACACTGGGGCTTTCCAGCTGCTGCTGCTTGTTCTGGTCAGGCTTAGTCAAGTCCACCATTTTTAGTTTTGATTTACTCAGTTCTACAAATTGGGAAGTTGAGCCACCTAATGCTACCTTCAAATACGAGTTCCAAGGCCTGGAATCCGATTTCTCTTCATCCTCAAGAGATTGGGATTTGCTCAGCAGGCAAGGCTGAAGGTCCTTCAGAGTCAAGATACTGTTTGCAGGATTATAGGGTTGAAGCAGCTCTGGATATTTCTGAAAGTTCAGCAAATTAGAGACCTGGGAAATCTCCGCTTTAAAAGGTGAGGCTGTTTCCTTTCCCTCTGCCCTGCTGTCTTGGTTCAGGCTTTTAATCCAACTGGGTGGCGCATTATCCCAAAGCCCGCCAAAGGGCCTTCCTTCGTGGCTTTTCTTGACGAGTTCAATGGCAGGAAGAGTGGCATCTGGCGCTGGCTGATCAGCTGCAATCTGTTGGCTGTTTTCAGGCCCCAAGAGATTTGCTGACAAGCATCCCTCATTGTTGTTGAGCACGAGATACGGATGGCCATCAATCCCTTGGACCCGGATGGTGACTCCGTAAGACCCGGCCTTGGCATTCGGGGAATTCTTTGGGCTCTCCTGTCTTGCCAACTTGGGGGGAGTCACACGGTCCCGTTGCCGGAAACCATTGGGAGAGGACTTCATAATTCACAAATCAAAGCTATGAAAAAAGCAGAGAGGAAGAATTGAGGCCATGACCTTGCCCAGGGAGAAGCCTTCTTAGCTGTCCGAAGGCGCCCTGACGAATGGCCGTGCAATGCAGGTGGAGCTCAGTGGCACCCCAGCTTCGTCAGGCCCTCTCTTTCTATAGGCCCTGGCAGCAGCACCCTCCCTTCCTCCTGCCCTCTGCATAGCCAGGGGGTTCCCCGCTTGCCAACTCCCGCTTTGATCCTCCGGCTACAGGAAGCACAGGAAGAGGAGAGCCGGCCGGCAGCAGCCGCCCCGCTCTGGAATGCTCTCCTACAGGGTGCCCGGCTGGTACAGCAGCCGCCGCCTAAGTGCTGTTTGTGTCACCCGGGCGCCAGGCAAAGCCCAGGATGTGCTGTGCTTCCTACTCTCTTCAGTTCCAGGCCTGATTTTCATGGTGTTTTGCGTCAGTTACTCCACCGCCTTTCATTAATATTTCAGTTCATCTCCTGGCAATAAATACTTTGCTTTGGATTGTCTCCTGTCAGAAGGAGCTGCAACCCTCTGGAAGCCCCCATTTTGATGAATATCGTTGGTGCCTAAATGCAGACAAACATTAATCTGGCCTTCTTTCTGCTGCCTCAGCTTCTGGCTCAGAGTCAGGAAACTTCCAGTTGGCACCTGGTGCTTTCCCAAATGCAACAGATGTCCTAATGCTGACATTTTGCATCTCTAACATACCTTTTCTGGAGAACTCATCTGTGATGTCAGGCTGGGCTTGGGGGAGAGATTACAAATCGTGCACAGGCCTGCCGGTCTTGCAGAAAATGGGCATTAGATCCAGGCTATGTCCCAGCTCTAAAAGGCCATTCCCTCCCAGGCCTTAAGCAACCGAAAGAACTGGGCCACCTGCTGCCTGCCCACCTCCCTGCCCCTTCATCAGCTGCTGCCTCCTTGCTAAACCCAGATCAGGAATTCTGCTTTTATGCTGGGCCTCAATTTCCAATGCCTCAATTCTGTTCCACGCCCCAGTTTCCCAACCCCAAAGCCTGGTCCACCTTCTTGGCTGACCTTTGGCTGGCTGCTTCCAAGGCTAGCCATGGGCAAGGCTGCCCCTCTGACCCTGCTGTTTGACGTGCAGCCCAGCCCCACTCCCCATATCAGGGTTTGCCATTGGGAATCCTCTTCTGCCTGTGGGGAGGCTGAGCTCCAGATCACCTTGGACCCCCAGTTTCAGCTGGATGAGGGGAAAGGAGACCAGGTGGGCCATCAGCAGGAAATGAAGTCTGCTGGCTTGTCTCAGCTCTGCGCTTCCTCCCGGACCTTCAAGCCATTTTCAGATGAATTCTACTTGTTTATTCCACATATTCACAACTCACTTCAGCAGTCCAGCTTCCAAGAATTATCAGAAAAGACAGCCAGGAAACAAGGCCTACATCTAATCACACCAGGCCAGACCTCACATCCTCTGGAATCCACAGAAACCTCTAAAGATGATCAGAACATATTTTGAAGCTGCGGTATAAGAAACAGTCTGTACTGGTGACTGAAGTAGACCAAGTCTAGCAAAGAGACAGGTAATTAGGGATAACCAGCTAAATGCAGGTTGAACAGATTCTACCAATAATATCAGATGATTTGCCCCCTCTTAACATGTTATCGTTTTTTCATTGATTTTGTGGGCTTAACGCTGTTTTGATTCTATGCTGTAATTGGCGCAGAGACATGTCCTTAAAACGATAACAGTTCTAAGAAAACAACATCAGCATATAAACCCAAATCCTTAAATTCATCTCCTAGCTAGGACACCTGGATCGTTCCAGGCGCAGCCTGTGAGACTCCACCACCCTTCAAGCTCTTTGCACAAGCCGTGTTTTCTCTTCCTTCAGCAACCAGGGTGCCCATCTTGCTTCTGCTGGGTGGGAAGCTTCCCCGGACGGGTTATGAATCACGCAGGCCAGTTTCACTGAATTCAGTGACCAGCTGGAAGTTCCTTATTATCACATTTTTACTGACCTGGAGCTCCTCCAATTAGGTACCCCCAGCCAGGACCCTTTATGGTATCCCTAAAAAGAGGAAAGATGCAGATTCCAGAGACCCTCCCCCCTTTCCCTCTGCACAGCTGCTGCCCTCCTAAAGAAAGCTGGTACTGGAAGAGACGTTTCACAAAAGACATACTCCAGTTCTGAGAGTGTTTTCAAGCTCAGTGATACTTGATCCAAGTATGCTGCTTTGAACCCTTTTCCCTAGAGGCTCAAGGCTGCTTTAAAGGCTCTTCAGATGCCCGTTTGGAGCCAAAACTCAGAGCAGGATCCTCCCCCGGCCTCTCCACTGCTCTTTCTCTGGGGCTGCCTTGCAAAACAGAGCTGGGTTGGCAGAGCCATCCAGCTGCTGCCACCCTCCTCGCCTTCCCTGGAGCAACTGGTGGTTCAGCTCTCTCGGCTCCGCAGTCACTCCTGGACCTTTGGGCACCCAGGAATTTGGCTGCAACCGAGGAAGGAAAAAAGTACCCAAACTCCGGAGCCCAGCTTGCCTGGTGGGGCAGCCTCCTGTGTTTAAGCCGAGCCCCGGGCACACCAATAAGAGGCCGGAGGCAACGCTCGTTCGGTGCCAGCAAGTCCTGAGGGCAAATCCCTCAGCGTTGTCATTGGGCTGCTTCACTGGGTTTGCTGCACGGCCGCCCAATGGCATAGCTGGGGCCAAAGTGTCTCCCCGGCTGAACCAGCATGGCCAGCGGCCAGGCTGCCTGCTCCGTTTTTCTCCAAGCTCGGACAATCGGCCTCTTTATCCTCCCTTGTGGGAAGGGACGCTCCGGACAGGCGGGCCTTGGCAGGCATCCAGGGAAAGGGGGAGACTGGAAGGGAAACCAAAACCAATTCCCCTTCTTGCACTTGTTACACCCCCCCCTCTAGAAAGTCCCCCCTCCATCAGCAGGGGTAAAGCTGAGAAGGCAGAGGACACCCATGGGTGCTAAAGGGAGGGCTGGTTCGGTGAAGAGAGGAGTCAGGAAAGAGGAGCCCTTCCTTGCCTGAAATGGAACCCCTCAATGCACGGGGCAAAGGGGCGCCTTACTTGGGGGGAGGAGCTCCTTGTGGGTTGGCGGTTTAGTGCCAAGGCTGGGCTGGATTGGCTGGTGAGCCTCCCAGGCTGGACTCCAGGGGAGCTTTCATATCGTGGTGGTAGGGGACTGTCCTGGGGCCGGACCCTGGGTAGCCAGAGCCAAGGCCTGCTGGGCACAAACCTGCCTGGTTTTCTGTGGCCCTCACAAACCTCCCTGGAGAAACTGGATCTGTCCTCCACCAAAGAGGGGTCGGTCACAGGCTGACCTTGTGTTGCTTACGCAAAAGCAGCAGGCCAGACCGACTGCCCAGACAGGACCAGTTCTCCAGACCCCTTCTGGAGCAGACTGTTCCAGCCCATCCCTGAAGGAGTCCAGAAGGCAGGGGAGCTGGAGATGCATTCTGTTCTCCTACAATCCATCCAAGATGTCCTTAAAACAGATCCTCATCTAAAGCGGCAGTGAGGGTCTCTGAAATACACCATGAAGGGGGACCTGGACTCATTTGTGGAGCGGCAGGAGCTCCCAGAAGATGTTCGGTTTGCAGAGCTTCCTGGGCTTTGGGCCCAGAATGGAAGCTCCATCTCAGTCCCAAGGACTAACAAGCTTCACACACAATTCACAGCTGCAACTTCTCTTCGTTTCCCCTTTAAGTCGGCTGCAATTATGCTGAAGAACCTCCAAAACAAAACAGTTCACAATCCAGGTTGAACTCCTCCCCAAACCAAGAAAAGCAAGCCAGCGGCCTTTGAGAGAAGCCCCGACAAAGCTCTGGCTGAGCTACAACTGGGAGCCGAGAGAAATTTCCACAGGCAGCTTCGGTTTTCAAAGACAATGGCTGGTTTGTGTCCAAGCCTGCGAGCTGAGCCAAGCCAAGCCTTCCTCCGCAGGGGCTCCCTTCAGCTCAGGCTCTGTTTTGCAAACGGCCTGAAATGGATCCCATGCAGAGCTCTCCTCTGGCAGGGGAAATGCGATTTGGCCTTCAAGGGGCTTCAGGTGCACTTCTCCTTTGCAGCTCCTCCTGCGCAGCCTCCAGCCTATCCCCAACTGTTGTTACTCTTTCCTCTGCCATTTTTCTCTCCTCTCCTCTTGCTACCTTTGCAAAGCTCCTGGCATTACAAAAGCCCTTCCCTCCTTCCTCAATTATCAACCCATTCTCTTGGAAGAATAAGAAAGACCCTGTCTTCTCCTTAGCCCCTTGCTCTGGCAGTGCCCGGCTAGCCTACCCAGTTCCCTCACTTTGTGCAATCGCAAACCAGTCACTTCTCCTGCCAGTCTTCAGATGAAGTTGACCCAGAGCAAGTTCCTTCTTTTCCTTCGCTTTCTACATTTTCCCCAATTCCTCTCGGACTCCATCTCCTACCTATTCTGTCATTTCCTTCCATTGCTCTCTGAGCTGCGTTTAGGCCACGGCCCCAATTCCCCCCCCCCCCCGTTTCCTTTCTTTCACTTAGTCAAAGACTCAGCTTTCAAATCCACATAGAACCAGCCACACACATTGTTTTATTGCTTTTTAGAGGTCGAGAGATACTGGCTCTAAGAAAATGTCTGTTTCCCCACATTTATTCCACTTTCCATTTTTGCTCTCATTCTGTTTTATACCTTCGGAGATCTCTACTTCTTGTCCTTTCTGAATTTTATTCATAGAAATGTATATCCACTGTAACTTTGGTTTCTGGATAGTCCCGCCACAGTTGTCCTTATAGCAGGATTTGCAGGAGAAATAGATTTGCCTGTAAATAGAGATCAGCCTGCAAGGAAATGAATGGTGGACACTGGCTGCAGCCTTCACTTCACAAAGTCCACTGTGGGTGTTCCATAAATGATTACCTTTTTGGAATCTAACCTCATTTTCTGAGCAAATACTTTTCTCCAGAAGAGGTTTTGTCAGGGTCAAAATATCTAGTTCTCTTTTCAGACCTGATGACAACTCGGCTGGTTCCCTCAACCGACACCGATTATTGGTGCCATTTTGCAGGCCTCCCTGAGGTCCCTTTGGAAGCATTTAAAAAGGAGGACCCTGCCTCTGTACCCCCCTGCCCACCTGGTGGGAATGTGAGGGGCATGCCAGATTTATGTGAAGAGGTGTGCCTGAAAGTGAGAACTTTGGAAATTCAGTGCTTTCTTTATGATTCCCCTCTCTCATTGCAAACAAATGCTTTTTTTTGACACAAAAAGCTCCTCTCCTTAAAATCCCTTCTTTCCAACCTTTCTACCAGCAGCTCCAGTTTCTCTCCTCACTGTGCGCCTCCTTTGTATGACTCCTCCGCCTGCCAGGCCTTATCAGATGCTTCTACTTTTTGGTCAGCTTGCACACTTGTTGCTCCTATGGATCCAAGCGTGGCCCATCCACACTCCTGGCATGTTGGGCCCCTCGGACTCTTCTCTGCACATGCACTTGGGTCATCTGGCATTTGGAGGAGGGCTCTACTGGGCAAGTCTCCACTTTCACGGGGGTCCCAGCATTTCCTTGAATTACCTTTGGCATCAATTTCACAAAAGTTGTGAGAAGTAAGTTCTGCAAGGAAAAGGTGAGACCAAGGGAACCCTAAGGCCTGCCTCCCCATGCAGCATCTCAGCCTCTTCCAGAAATCTCATCGTGGGCCTGGAGGTGTGCTGAAACCTAAGATGGATTGGCATCAGAGGCGGAAAAGTTCTGGGGTTTATAACAATGACTTAAAACCAAATTTAAACCGGTTGATTCTCCCTTCCTAGCACTGGCACAACAAACAATCCCAAACAAGCCTTTCCCCCCCAGAAATTTCCTGCAGCATGCAAACTGAGCCAGCTTCACCCTCTCTTATATTTTTGCCACCCAAGATTTTGGGCCTCTAGTGTAGCAGTCCCATCAAAACCAACACCTCCGTGGGCCAATGCGCCACATCCAGAGCCAAGTGCTGCCGGCCCCTGGTGTCCAGCCACTGGCCCCAGAGGCTCCTTCATCACCACCAAAAAGGGAGGAGCTGGAGAAAAATGGGTAGCGCAGACCCAGGGCACAGCTGACCCTGCACTCCAAAACCCATGGATTACAGGGAGAAGGGAAGCAGCTGGATCTGATCAGAAAAGGAGCCAGGGGGCTTCTCCTAGCCAACCTGGCAGCCCGGCAGCCGTCCCTGCTAAAGGAGAAGCCCGCTGTCCCCAACCTCCCAGTCCTGCCTTTTCTTCTCCTTTGGCGACCTCTTTGCCAGCGCTGCGTCCAGGCTCCTACTTGGGTGTTGCCCTAAAATATGCCTAACGCTTCGCTTGGTCATTGCAGCCTGGAAGCCGTTTCTCGGAATGAATCAGGCCCTTTCGGAAGGCAGGCGGAGGAAAGGCGACAGCCACACCTGGTTCTGCTTCTGCTTGGGCGCAGCCAGGCGGGGAGCCAGCCGGGGAGGGCCCAGCCCTCCTTGTAACCGGGGCCCCCACCGGAGACCCTCGGCTTCAAGCGCTCCTAGCGTCCCCTTACTGGACAACGTTCGAAGGCAAAACCCACGTCTTTGAAAAACGCCGCCCTACTACGAAGCCCCCCGGCCAAGAGAGCAGCACCAGCCCTGCGGGGGGAGGCGAATCTCCCGGCCGCAGCTCAGGACCGGCCGCCGTCCCTACCTGGTGCCGGGCAGAGCGGGAAAAGCCCCGCGCGGCTGACAGGCGGGCCCCCTTCTGGCCGGGTGTGGCGCGCTCGGCTAGGCAGCGAGCGCCTCCCCGCCGGGCCCTGCCCTCCTCTCGCCAGGGCCACGCCGGAGCCGCCTTGGCTTCCCGAGTCCCTCCAGCCCGACCCCGAAGAGGCCACCGGGAGAGGCCGCCCGAGGCAGCGATCGCGGCCGTCCGTCCGCGGACAGGGAGGCGAGGCGCGGTCCTGTGGAGCGCAGCAGCGGAGGCTGCCCGCGGCTGCCCGTCCTCTCCGCCGCTGGGCCCGCCGGACGGACGACCGCCCGACCCTTGCGCAGCGCGTCCCCGGCCCCGCACCTCCGTCCGGCCCGCGCCGAGTCTTCCTCCGAGCGAGCCCCGCCGAGCGAGCGCCTTTGCCCGCCGCCCGCCTCTTCCAGCCGCCGAGGGAGGGACCTGCGGAGGGCAGCCCGCCGGGCGGGGCGAGGACAGCTGCACGCGCTCAGGACGGACAGCGGGCACCGGAGTCCGCACAGCCGGGAATGGGGACCGTCCGGGCAGAACCACCTCCGCCGGCTCCTCCGCCGCCCTCAGAGGGCCGCTCTCCCCCTGCCCGCCAAGCCCAAACGGGGCGGCCGGAGCCAGGAAGCGAGGCCGCCCCCGGATCTGCCGCCGGCGAGGAGCGAAGGGGCCCCGGCCGGCTGCTCAGCCGCGGGGAGGCGTCTTGTGGGAACAGCGCTTCGGGGAGGGGATTCATCTTGATAGGTTTGCCCCGTTGGGAACAATGGATGAAGGGGCTCGCTTCCCGCCCCTCCCCCCGCCTTCCTCTGTCAAAGGCCGGATTGCGGCTCCAGGGCTCCGAAAGGCTCTTCCCGGTCAATTGTGGAAAAGAAATCTCGGGAAGCCTCCACCCCCCCCCCCCCAAAAAAAAATAAATAAATTCAGGGACTCCTCCCGCTCGGCCTCCCTTGGGCACCTGGCGCTCTGGAGCTTAGGCAAGAGCGCCACCTGCTGGAAGAATACCTGGGCATCTCTTGAGAGAGAGATGCCCAGGTATTTCCGTGTGTGTGTGTGTGTGTGTGTGTGTGTGTGTGTGCGCGCGCGCGCGCGCGTTTGATGACAAGTCCCTCACTTTTCTTGGCAAGATTTCGGAAGTGGTTTGGCGTCCTCTCCTCCTCCTCCTCCTCCCAGAGCTGAGGGGCCAGCCTCACCCTCTAGTCTCCTGCCTTCACCATTAACCAAATGGGCTATTTCTCCATTTGAACTACAGGGTGCTACCTTCTGTTTCCTTTGTAAGGCTACTGAGGGCCAACACCTTTAGCTTCCATGCATCTTTCTCCATTTGAAATGTTCAAAACAGAAAACCTGAGCTGCTTTCGAAGGCTTCCAGCCCAAGAGGGGCGGTCGCTCTGTCACCGACTGGGAAATGCTTGCAACTCTGGGATCCGCCTGCTCAAGCTGAGACACACGCCTGGGGCTGCTTCCAGGACCCCGTTGCCCTCTTTCCTAGGAGAGGCCCTACTCGGATCCTGCTCCTGGGATGACTGTGTCTTTTGGGGCAACTGTGGGTGGTTGCTGGCCTGCAGACACCACCCTAGGCAAGGCTCTATTTATTTAATTAATTTAACAGCTCAGAGACCCATTCACTGCCACAACCAGAATGGCAGATTCTGAAGATCCAGCAAATAATGGAACAGACCAGTGCACCCCATTGCAGCCCTCCCCAGCCTAATTTAGTTGTTGGGGGGGCGGGGCTCTTGGAAGAGCGGAAGCAGGAGGCAGAACAATGGTACTGAGCAAGGTTCTGGATTCTCTCAATTTTGCAAAACTAGTTTTGTCTTTTTAAAACTTACCTAGCTAGAACATAAGGGTTGCCGAGAGGGGAGAGTAAATAAAGTTTTAGCTGCATGGCCCCCATGGTGTTAAAGGGTTGGACAGCACAATGAAGGCCCCACAGTAAGATAGAAAAGGATGCTCGGTTTCACTGAATGGCATCCTTCACACAACTCGGCTCAGGGACAATCTCCTTGTGCTCATTGCTCATTGACAGACATCATGGCGGCTAGCTCCCTTGTATTCTAAACCATCTTTGGATTCTGGTGTTGCTAGGAAGAGAGCTCTAGGATTCTATTTCAAGCTAATTCTGAATCAGATCTTTTTCTATTGTGACTCCAAATTGGGATTCTCAGCAGTTTGCTTATGTGATCAACAACCCAAGATGACAGCCAATCTTACCTTCTGTGGGAGTAACTATTAAGCCCCCCAAGGGTGACCCATCACAAGTGGGGCACAAAGTGGGAGGTCGCTCTGAATGGGGCTTCCTGAAACTCTGGGTGCTCCAGGGAGATTCCATGAGGCAGCCCAAGGCCCCTGGCTGGTGGTCTGCGTATTGCAAATCTCAAGCATCCTTAGGCAGCTCGTAAGATCCCCAACATCCATAATGTGCAAGAGTTGAGAGGCTGGTCCAGACAACATATCTTTGCCTTCATCCCTTTCAGGTCAGCAAGGATTCAGGATGGACCTGCAAAGGTGTTCATGAATTGCTTCCAGAGCTTTGGATTTATAAATACTGCTGAGGCTGGGAAGTTTGATTTGGGCCTTTTTTTCTACCACAAGGAATCTGTGTGGAGTTGGTGATATATAAATATAGTAATAATTAGTGAGTGGTGCCCCTAAGAAGCCCTTGAGGGCAAGATCCCACTGCCATTGTGGCTCACCTCATTTGCAAATGTCTTCTGCCTGCTCTTATAAGGTTCATTCAGTTATTTTTGTAATCTTATTTTTGAAGATTTTGTATTTTATACAGATATTGAATATATGGATTTTTTTCGACTGCTATATACATTTATTTTTTTATATCATGTTTTAAATTGGTTTTGATTGTTTGCACCCAGAAACACCTGTTTGATATGAGGGGCGATATAAATTGAATCAGTGGTGAAATCTAAAATTTGTTACTACCGGTTCTGTGGGCATGGCTTGGGGTGTGTGTGTGTGTGTTAATGTGACTGGATGGACGTGGCCAATTTTTTTCCCCCTTTAAAACCATTTTTTCTGCAACCTCTTCGGCGAAGAGGTTGTAAAAAAATGCTTTCAAAAGGCTCTGACAATCCCAGCTGAGTTGCTTGATCAGCAGAGGCTTTTTTTCTTTTAAATGCCTGACAATCCAAGCTGAGTTGCCTGATCGGCAGAGGCTTTTTAAAAAACCTCTGCTGATCAGACAACTCAGCTTGGATTGTCAGACGCATTTAAAAGAAAAAAAGTTTTTTTTAAAAAAAAACCTTTGATGATGCCAGCTGAGCCGCACAATCAGAGGCTATTTTTTTTTACTTTTAAAAGCATTTTTTCAGCCGAAGAGGTTGTAGAAAAAATGTTTTTAAAAGTAAAAAAAAAAAAAAAAGCCTCTGATGATTGTGCGGCTCAGCTGGGCATCAGGGGGAGGCAGGGATTTTTGCTACCCGTTCTCCAAACCACCCGCCTCCATTGCTACCGGATCGGGCAATCCGGTCCAAACCGGGAACATTTCATCCCTGAATTGAATAAATAAATAAATGCTGCAATGGCATGGGAAGAACAATTTGCCTGGAAACGCAACCAAGTGGGAGGCAATCTCCACATTTCATTCTCTACTTGGTCCCAAACGCAACTTCTGGAAGAATCTTGGGCCATTTTGTCTTGAGACCCATAGTACCTCCTGCTCCTCTGCCGTTGCACCTCACTTGAGTGTAATGCACTTGGCCAATCTCCCTGGTCCTCCTGTCTGCTCCCTGGTCCTTCCCATTCCTGGCCCTTGCCTTGCCTTGCTTTTGCCTGGAAAGCCGAGTCCCTTTGTGAAATATTCCTCTGGTCTCTGCATGTGGATTTGTCCGAACCAGGCCTGTGCGCTGGGCATGTTCCAGATGGTTAAAAGCAGCACACAGTGTAAATCTAGAGAAACAAATTCAGCATCCTTGTTAATCTTAATTTAAATATGGAACGGCTTTACTTCACTTTTTAAACACTAAAATCAATATGGCTTTAAATCACTTGGCATGTCCATTTAAACTTCATCCTTCCTATTCATGTGCAGATAAGGATTTGCCCAAAATCGACAATGGCATAAAAATTGTTAAAGATTGCTTGAAAACAATAATTACAAAAGGATGGCACATTTATTGCTACATAAATGTTATATACATAGTGTTTTCTGACAGACAACACTGACAGAAAAAGTGTTGAACTTGTTGCTGGTCAAAAAGGTATATCTGTAATATCTTGAAATTTGACACAAGGTACAAATTTGCAATAAACCAACATATGGGAATTGAATAACCAGATGAGAAGCAATTCATTTCGGACAAATAGCTCTTACAAAATTCCATAAGGTACTACACAGGATGCTAGAACCCTACTATGCTCTTACAATGCTATTGTAAATTTCTGATATTAATGAACAGGTTATGGTAAACAACCCTACATTTCTTACTACCCATTATAGTAAAATAAAGTAAGAATTTTTTTTACTGAAAACTTTTGATTTCAAAAATCTAGAAAGAGTAATATTTAGAATTCAAGAAACTTCTTACAAGATTATTGTATAAAAGACTAGCTACAGTGAAAAATAAGCCAAATGTTTTCTCTCTTGGTTTCGCAAAGGGAAACTTTGGGGCGCACAGCACACATCCTGCACAACCCAACAGAGCCAGGAGCCAAAGTTCACTGGCTGGGGAACACCAAGAAGGGGGCAGAAAATAGCCACGGAGACTTGCCCAGGGTCACTTTATGACAGCAACTTAACAAACCAGCATGTATTAAGAACCATCTGAAAGACACTTCCCCTGGTAGAAAAGAAGCCAGTTAGAGCCACAACACTCTCAAAGGTGGAGGAGCAATTCAAATCCTGTGAGAGAAGTTTGCTCAGGATGGCAGGGCAGTGCCACAGCGGGCCTTTCTCTGGGCTGCTACAATGGAAGACAGCATTCATGGAAGTTCAAACGGGGATCCAAGGGGGAGGAATTGCCCAGAGAGAGGCACTCCCTGCTCCGCCCTCAGCAAAGGCAACTGACCAGGAAGGGAGGAAGCCAGGCATCAGGGCACCCTGGGCCGCCTTCTTGCACTGCTCTCATCCCAGGTCAAGATTTCAACCCAGGTTGTGCATTGCTTGTTCTTACAGCTCCAGGGCAATTGTAAACGGGCTTCCTCTCGGTCCCATTACAAGCCTTAGAAGGGAGGGAGCCGTTTGAGAAGGCAAAGGACAGAGGTGGTTTCAGCTCAAGGAGTGCTGTGGCTCTATATGGCTTGTGTCTGTGATGCAAGAGGCCGAGGGCTGTGCGTCAGAGGGCTCCTCAAGATCAAGGTACCTACCCGGGAAATACATGTCCAATGGCCAGAGAAAAGGGAGCTGGCACACGCCCTTCTCCCTTCTTTAAGACATTTGTAGGCAGGAATGGTGGGAATGTGAAGGGCCGGTGGCATTGTGGCTTCATTCTCGGAATGCACTTCTCAACATCAGGATCTCAACCAAGCTTTAAACATAAATGTTTCCCTTCATATGATGGATCTTGATAGTTCCATTACAAATAAATAATGTTTTCTAGTTACAATGCATTTGCCAATTCGGTTTAGGCACAAGGCAGTTTCCCCATCAAGTGGAGAGGAGATCAGAGTCTCTGTGCTGGAGCGACAGGAGAACCGCAAAGAAGAGGAGAGGCGCCATCGTCTCTGGGGTGGAAGTCCTGCTGGAAGAAGAGCCTGCTGCTCTCTCTCTCTTCAGGGGCCGGGGGTTCTCAAAGGGCCACTTCTGGATCGGTTGTTTCTCTGGCGAGATGGTCCTGTTTAATGCTATGTTGAGTGTCCTTGTGAAGAAAAGATCCCCTTCTTGGCCTCTTCCACATGGTTCTGGATTCTGATCTGGACATTAAAAGGGCAATGTTGAAGCACTGACAGTTACAGGGCACAGTGGGAAATGGCCAAGTGGCCTGGACTCTGGCTTCTGGACCAGACGATCTGCTTCCTGTGGAGCCAGTTCTTATTCTGAGCACCATAATCTGAGGTGCCAGAGCTTCGTAGCCTCACCCACCCCCAACAAAAGCCATACACTTTGTTGAGTGTGACCATTGCTTTTAATAAATCGTGCTGGTGATCTTGGACTAAAATAATATAAGATTCCCAACACAGTCTGGGTTTTGTTATGCTGCAGTTCAACTTAACACAAAGTGCAACTGACAGGTTTTTGGGTTTTGGTATACCCTGTGTGCCCACCAACGCCCTTGTCAGGCCGCCCCATCCCTGCAGACATAAAACAGGTCACCTCGTTGATGTTCACATGTGTCCCATTGGATTGGCAGTTTCACTAAGCGCTGGATGGCTTCCTGGATGAGGGTTTGGGGACTCTGCTGATACAACAGATCCCTTTTCCTCTTCCCTTCGCTTAAGGCAAGCTGCTTTGGGGTTCAGGTTCCTCTCTAGAAGCAATGACAGAAAGAAACAGGAAATACCTCTTTAAGCTGCTGGCACTGAGGCACCACTGAAGTTGAGCCTCCGCCTGGGGGTAGGATTTGCAGAAAAGCCCTTGCATGTTACACCTCTCCATCTACTGCTCCCCCACGCAGAGATCTGTGGGAACTCCTGGCTTCTGCTCTTTGGAATCTCTAGTGAGGTATAACCTATTCTTGTACTAAACAAGGAGCCTTTCTGTTTAAAAATCCATTTCAATAGGACAGGTTTATAACCCATTCTTCCTTCAAAGAACTCAAGGCTTGCTTAAATGCTTCTTAACAGTCCCGTGTGGGAGTCAAACAAGGGAAGATGACTGATGCAAAGTCACCCAGACAGCCTCAGATTAAGCAAGGATTTGAGGGTTCGGACACAAGCCATCACACCCAATCTTCCAAGAGAAAGGATCTGAAAAAGTGACAGAGCGTAGTCTTTCTCCACAGACAGTTCCCAATTCTTACTTCTTTACAAAATCCCCGAGGCAGGGAAAGAGAATAAAAATTAGGCCCATGCTGCTAGCAGAAGTGATGAAATGAATGAGATGCTAATGCTTCAGATCCTTGAGTAGATACTACTGCCGATACCATCAGCATCTCATTTATATACACATCCTGGAAAAGCCTCAGCTGAGAAAGCACCACAGGAAGAAGCACAGCCGATCCAGCTAGTGTCCCGGAAGAAAGAACACTCCCACCCCCCCGCTGGATAGGAAGTGGGTACTTTGATGTCAGCTGCATCATTTCTGGAATAAAAAAAACCTTGCCTGTTGGAGGCCAACTGTCATTTCAGTTCTACCAAAGGAGGACAGTATAAAGAATTTTATAATGTGACCTCTAGAAAGGATTGTTCAAATCTGAAATGGAGAAAATATGCGGTGGAGAGCAGGCAGCACTTGCCTTCAGGGGCAAAGGAAACCTTCAGCCTCTCGTGCCCCCTGCCCCAGTTTACCTCGGACCTGCTGCTCCAGACTGAGGATGACTGCCACAGCCTGGTGAAGGATCAGAAGCTTGGTCTGGGGCTTTTCGCTCTTCAGGTGGAGCTGGCACATCCGGCCCAGTTCCTTGAAGGCTTCGTTGATGTCCCGGACACGCAAGCGCTCCCGGGCATTGTTAGCCATCCTCCGTTCCCGCTCACGCTCCAGCTTCTGCTCCGGGTTCAGCTCCTCATCTTCGTTCGTGCTACTTTTGAAACAAAAACAGGAAAGGTGTTGAAAGTTAATTTTATTCTTCCACATTGCACCGATTATCGCCTTGCCTATAACTGGCTGGATTTTTTAAAGCAACGCCTACAACAGTAAACAATTTTATGCTTCCAACTGCAGAAAAGCCACTGGGGGGTACATTTTCTGCAACCAACACTTTGGTTTTGTTCTTCAAGGGGTTGCTTGTCTGCTCTGCCTCTCACAAGTGAAGAATGGGCACAAACTCACGGCCTGCCTGGTTCTACAGGGGAGATACAGGGGAGAGTTCATTGCCAATATGACTCTTCCTCTTGTCCCTTACTAGTTGTGGTAGCCAAACTTTTTAAGATTTAGCCATGTGCTGCTTTGTTTGGACAGCAAGCACAGTCAGGTAATCGCACAGGAGCCCTTGTGACGCGGGTCAGGTGTCCAACAGACTGGGCAGTCCTCAGATTACATCCATTCGGTCAGTAATTGTTCAGTGTTAGGGTGGCACTAAAAAATGGATATACAATCAGTCCTTGAAGTTCTGGCCATCGCAGACGCCCCAGGATTGTGACCTGGGCCCTCACATGACCACCTGTTGCCATCTTCCCTGCCCACTTTCCCCAAGCAAAGCAGAGAAGGTCGCAAGTAGCTCTACTAAGTCTCCTGCTTTTTCTCCCACCCACTGCATGCATACCAGCTCTTCCCTGACCCACCCCCCCAGCATCCCTCCCCCCCTGCATTGCTCGTTACTTGAGACTCCTGCCCCTGCCCATTTAACAACATGCACAGCTCGGGGTTACAACAGCCACCGGAGCGGCTGCCACTAAGTGAGGTGGTCACATGACCTTGTTTTATGACCACCTCATAATTTAGCAACAGTAATTCCAGTCATAATCCAAGGACTACTTCTGCTAAACTTAAGAAGGAAACCTGACTATCATCCCATCCCCCAACAATCTATCTAGACTCAAAAGACGGCCCACTTTCCAGCCTGATGCCCAGGCCTCAACCCCAAGGGTAACGCCCTCTGCCTCTTCTGCTCACAGAAGGCGATGGACTGCCTTCCACATTTCCTCACCAGATTCTTTCCTATTGCATGTTCTACACATAGAACATGATCCTTGCCACTGGCACATACTGAGAAACTAGTTTTATTACTCTGGTGGTATTCTGATCCAGACAGACCATTTGATTTCTGGGATAGGAGGAAAGAAGCCAATGTACCTTGTCCTGCCTCTGGAGATTTTGATATCCTTCTGGGAGGACTCATCAAATTTCATGTCATCGGAGGACGCAGGTTCCTGTGCATTTTCATCCTTCTCCTTGTGCTCTGACTTGATTTCCAGCGGGACCAGGGCTACTGATGGGGTTGGCAGCCCAGCGGGCAGCACTGCAAGGAAAGCCAGTGAAGTGCAACATGGCCTATTTTATTTATTTGTAAGATTTATATGGCTGCCCAGTCACTTTCAGTGACTCTGGGCTGCTTACAAACAATAAAAAACACAATATAGGAGAATAAAAAACAGTAACCCTCCCCCACCCTTTTAGAAAAGAAGCTGTGACCAATCCTCTTAATGGATAGCAGGCAAAATTTAGAGCAAACAGAAAATGATAATTCCTATGAAATAGTGCTAGGACATATTTGAAGAGTTACAATTTGAAACTTGTTAAAGAAAAAAACAGATTATCAGAGGTGGGTGCAAGCTTTCTGTGGAATGCCAAAATGAGTGTGGTTTGATGAGAAACTTCTGGAATACCCCAGAGGGTTCTATATCCAAGGGAAAAGCTCTATGTACACTCAGTGCTAGGCATAAGTCGGGAAGGGACTGGAGACAAAGCTACCAGTGCAGCAGCACCCTGCCCTCAGTGCGTGGTGCAATTCTTTGCACTGTTCTGGTCTAAACACCTTATAAAAAGAATATTACTGTTCCACAAAGAGCAATCAAAACAGTTACTGGCTACAAGAGCTCTTCCATGAGGAAGACAAAACATTTTAGGTTAGAAAACAACTTATGGTGTGTGTGTGTGTGTGTGTGTGTGTGTGTGTACGTACACACGCACGTGTTGGGGACACATGTAACAGAGGAATTTGAAGTAATGCATGGTAAGGGAAACCAAGACAGACAAATTTTTCTTCCTCTAGAAATATTTGAACGGGCCAATCCACTGAAGCAAAACATGGCTGGACTCGGGAGAACTGGGATGTGGGAAGTTCTTTATCCAACTAATAAGCAAGCAAAAACAATCTTTGTTGCCAAGGAGAGGAATCCTACAGATCCATGAAAAGGGCTTATGGTCGTTACTCGTTTCACAAAGATTCCCACTAAATTTCCAGGCTGAAGAAATTGAAATGTGACTCACCTCTACAGCTTTCTTGGGTTTTATGATTTAGTTCTGTATTCTGGGCAGGAACAGTGTTGCACAACCCTGAATTATTGCTATTGAGGCTGACACCATCTTCCCGATGTGTGTTGACCTAGGACAAAGACAGCACGGACACAGATCGCCATTCAGCCTGGCATGAGATCAGCAATGTCCAATCCACCTGAACAGATTCTGCCATCGTTCTGACTGCAATCCTACAGCAGAAGTTGCATGTGTATGCCATGTGAGAAAGTTGTGAGAACTCAATGAGCCGGCGGAGGGGGTTTCTGAGGGACTCTACTCCTCGGGAGTCACCACCCACACTTTCTGCAGGAGCTGCCCTCCCAGCAGAAGCAAGATCTTGTTGCTGACTTTTGGGAAGGAAAACAGGGCTTCTGGCAAGAGCTTGTGAGGCAGTGGAGTCACAGGCTGCAATGAGCTGGAGTGCCCTTCCTGGAAGTATGGCACAGGATGTTCTGTGGGCTAGGATATCGATCTCACAATATTTATACTTAAATGATTGTAGAATTTAAGAGTTCTTCCGTTTTAGCCCTCTGAATCCACTCTAGTGTCTCTGGCTAATGACTCTCCACTTTGTTTCTTGTCTTGTGTACATTCTTTAATGATGTTCCTATGTGCTACTTAAGAGCTGCAGAGGTGCTACAATGCTGTGGTCAGGTGTGTGTGTGTGTGTGTGTCACAGAGAGAGAGAGAGGGGGGGGAGGAATGGAGAGAGAGAGAGAGAGAGAGTGAGAGAGACAGACAGACATGACAGTATGAAGAATGGAGCAGGGCGTGAGAAGGTGTAGGAACCAAGCAGAAGTCCCAAAGGTGCTTTTTCAAGAGGCAACTGGATTTTTCTTTTTCTTTTTTTTTTTAATTTGATCTATATGCCGCCCTTCTCCGGAGACTCAGGGCGGCTTACAATGTGCTCAGCAATAGCCTTCATCCTTTTGTATATTTATACAAAGTCAGCTTATTGCCCCCACAAACTGGGTCCTCATTTCACCTACCTTTCACCTACATCTTCTTTGAAGATGTTTTGCTTCTTATCCAAGAAGCTTATCCAAGAAGCTTCTTCTTCTTCTTGGATGAGAAGTGAAACACCTTGAAAGAAAAACAAGAAAGTCCAGTTGCCTCTTCAAAAAGCATTTTTGGGGCAACCATGATCTGGATGACAGAGAATCTCTATAGATAACCAAGCAGAGGGACCTGCCCTTTTCCAGGCATCTCATGGGGCCCAGAGTGCTGGCTGGACCAAAACCAGGGAAGGAAAGTACCGTGCTCAGTCACAAGTGTCTGCCTAATAAGGAAAGATCAGATGCTCACCATCGAGGCTTGTCTACTGGCTATGACGAGGCTGGACGTGCTGTAAGTGGCATTCAAAGTGCTAACAGGCCTATTGTGGGATTGCCGCAATAAGCCCTCCATCTCTCCGTGGGACCCTGCCAGGCTTGTTGAAGGACCCACGGCGTGGTTTCTCAGCACATTGATGGCGTCATCGAGTCTGTCCAGGCGATCTTCCATCCGGGACTGCTGTTGGGATTGAGGGGTGCAGGAAGGTCATTTATGGTACACAGCAGTTTATTCCATTCAATTCTCAAGCGTTCTACAATGGGAAATGGGAAAGGCAGCCAGGGAAATGTGGTGGTATCAAAAGGACTTCAAAAATAGCCAGAAGTGCAACCTGCAACTATGTGAGAGGGTAACACTTCTGGTTCCAAAACAAGAGAGGTGAACTACAAAACTAATCTTGCTTGGTATTCTGGAATAAAGCTTAAAAGAAAGAAGCAAAACTCTTAATGGGAATTAAAAAGGAAAAATGGTAAAATAATTTGACTTTGACAAGATTACTGTTTTCTAGCCAACGAATTACAGCAAGCAGAAATAGCCAGAGGAGATTAGTATTCAAAACAGCTTTCAAGTTCCATCATACCCGGCAAACTGGTCTTTCTTCCCTCAGCCACTCCTGAGAGTTGGGCAGAGCCTCTGTGGCCCTGATCTGTTCCCAGCCAAAAGAAACGGCTAGGAATGAGCAGCCAGGCACCAGCCCCATCAGGATCCTGCCCTCCTCTTCCCAAAGAGCTTAAGAGTCAGATTTGACCATTACTACCATGATGCAAAATGCAGGAAAGGGGGGGAGGGTTTGAGATAGAGCAGTTTGCTTTCAGGTTTGAACTCTCAAATCAGATTTTCCTGATTTCATGCCAACATTAATCTTGGCATATATTTACTGATTGTTCAAATAAAGTACGGGTGTCAAACTCGCTGCGTCACGTTGTCGTCATGTGACGTTTAGTGACGCTTTCCCCCTTTGTGGAGCTGGGGTGAACGTGGCCTGCAAGTGATGCACCTGGCCCATGGGCCGCTAGTTTGACACCCATGAAATAAAGTATGCAAAAGAGCATTCAAACATAAAGCTTTTTTACAAGTTGAAAAGACCAACGGATGGAAGGAAGAGATTCATCAGCTGTGCCACAGTAAATGGGGTGGGTTGTAACTTTTAAAAATCTGCAAGTAGAATTAACCAAACCCCCCCCCCCCCCCAAAAGGCACCCTCTAAAGAGAAATAGTACCTCACAGACATCCTTTAAGAAGGACATAGCATCTTGCAAATGCTCGTGAAGTTGTTGCTCAACTCGATTTTTCTGGCAAAATCAAGACAGAAGAAGGAAAGCACAAGTTAAGTAATGATAAAGAGGTGAGGTAAATAGCTGGTGTGCAGGTCAGCCTCAGTGGTTAGTTAAGTTAATACCACAAAGATCTAATTAAACTTGGAACTAAGGAGATAAAATGCTGTGCGCCAGAGCAATCTCTATAGATTGTTTATGTACATTTGCAATGGAAGGCAGTCGGTGAAGTACTGCATTTTTTAGCTGTGTGAGAAAAATGTTACGTTGGGAGATCTTAAAATGCTTTATCAATATGTACACATTATTTTTCTCTTCTGCTTCTGAGACAGGACTGAGAGCTTTCTACATTAATTCCTATTACCATCTCTCCTTCACAGATGCACACAAGGTGTTTAGTGGAGGGGACCTGGGAAGCAGAGCACTCATGCCTCCTCCCTCTTCTGCAGCGCCCAGCTATCAGGGGTTGCTCCTCTGTCTTGGTCCTATTAGATCTCTCAGCGGCTTTTGATACCATCGACCATGGTATCATGCTGCAGCGGTTGAGGGGGTTAGGAATAGGGAGCACCGTTCTGCGGTGGTTCTCCTCCTTCCTCTCTGACCGTTCGCAGTTTGTGTTGGCAGGGGGGCAGAGGTCAACCTCGAGGCGCCTCGCATGGGGCGTGCCGCAAGGGTCGGTCCTCTCGCCCCTTCTGTTCAACATTTATGTGAAGCCGCTGGGTGAGATCATCCATGGTTTTGGGGTGAAGTGTCATCTGTACGCTGATAATACTCAGCTGTACATCTCCACCCCAGACCACCCCAACGATGCCCTTGATGTGATGTCTCGCTGCCTGGAGGCTGTGCGGGTCTGGATGGGGAGAAATAGGCTCAGACTTAACCCTTCCAAGACCGAGTGGCTGTGGCTTCCGGCGTCCCGATATAGACAGCTGGTGCCATCCCTGACTATTGGGGGTGAATCGCTGCCCCCCACAGAGAGGGCTCGCAATCTGGGTATCCTCCTGGATGCACGGCTGTCTTTAGAATGACGGCCGTGGCCAGGGGGGCTTTTTATCAGGTTCGCCTGATTCGCCAGTTGCAGCCCTTTCTGGACTGGGATGCCTTGCGCATGGTCACTCACGCCCTTGTCACCTCCCGGCTGGACTACTGTAATGCTCTCTACATGGGGCTCCCCTTGAAGAGCACTCGGAGGCTTCAACTGGTCCAGAATCCGGCCGCGCAGGTGGTTATGGGCACAACCTGTTGTGCCCACGTGACACCCCTCCTGTGTGAGCTGCACTGGCTCCCAGTGGTATTCTGGGTGCGATTCAAGGTGCTGGTCACCACCTTTAAAACGCTCCATGGCATAGGACCCGGGTACCTTCGAGACCGACTTCTGTCACCAATAGCCTCCCACTGGCCAGTCCGCTCCCACAGAGAGGGTCTCCTCAGGGTGCCATTGGCCAAATTATGTCGGTTGGCGACACCCAGGGGGAGGACCTTCTCTGTGGGAGCCCCTGCCCTGTGGAATGAACTGCCCCCGGAAATGCGTAAGATCTCTGACCTCCGTGTATTTCGCTGTGCCCTTAAGACCCTGCTGTTCCACCAGGCCGGGCTATCAATGTAATGATTTTAAATTAGGTGTTTTAAATTTTGGGGGTTTTAAATTTGAGCCGAAACTATTTAATAATTTTAATTGTTTTTAATTAATGTCTGTCTTTGTGTTTTTAATAGGCTGTACACCGCCCTGAGTCCTTCGGGAGAAGGGCGGTATAGAAATAAAATTATTATTATTATTATTATTATTATTATTTATCAGGAGCCACCTGTCTAGATTCATCCTTTCATGCTGATGGTCTCATGTCTAGATCCCATTTCACTGCATACACACTGTGGGTTCTCTTCATCCTTAATTTTTCTGTGCTAAAGAGCCCAATGCGATACCTCCTTTCTCGAGTTATACCAATTGTCTTTTGGAATATTTTCAAATTCTGCAATATCCTTTGAGACCAATGGTCCATGAACAAAAGAGATGCTGATGTAGTAATGTAAGTGGCAAGCAGAATTACACCATTTTCAATTCAACTAAGAATCTCCCAAAGATAAAACTCATTTTGATGTTGCAGTTTTAATTACTGCTGAATTTGTTTGTTTTAAAAAAGGGAAATATGATTTTAATGCACTGTAAATTTTCCCGAGAAAATGGTTTTGAAAGGCAACCTACACAAAAATAAGCATCTTGGTTCTGTTAAGAGGAAATGAACGTGTAAGTAAGATTTGTTTCAATGAAACCAGAAAGCTATTTCTTGAACAGAGTTACCCAGCAATTCTTACCAATGAATGTAAAGAATTTTCATAGCTTGGAGACAGAGGGGTTTGTCCTCCAGTTCTTGACCACTGACCAGCACCTGTCAAAATCAAAACTGCTGAAGCATGGCACATGCAGGAGAAACATATCCTACTGCTGCCAGCATCTTCTGATTTATAAAGAGCTTTCTATTATTTTTATATGCATTTTGGAATGGTTTTCTTTGTGGAGCCCAAATCCACAAATCCTGAATGAGAGCACCTTAAATATAAAATTTTGGTCAAAGGGGCATTCACAGGTTGTCTGCATATGCTCAGCAGCTCTTTGATGTTTACTGGAGAGCAGAAATCCAACAAAACAGCACAATTGCCAGATTGCACTTGTATGCTAGAAAATCAGTTCTTACAAGACTTCAAAAAAGGAAGAGGTGGTAGGGGGAGCAAGAGGAAGAGAAGGAGATGGATACTACCTGTGAGAGATGATGGTGATCCAACAGGTGTTGAAGGATTTGAAGGAAAGCTACTACTAGTGTGGTCAGGAGAATAAATCTGGAAAAAAAGAAATTTCACAATTGAACTATTTGATATGCTAGAATCTACACATTAAAAAATTCAGCTGAACAAAGGTTGAAGAAATTGAAATGTTTAGAAATGTTCAACCTGGTAACTGAGAGCAAACCACACTCCCTACTAAGAGGTGATGATGTTACTTAGTTTGGTAATTAAACGTCTGCAAGAAAACAACCAAACTCAGAGAGCACCAAGGACCCTATAGTCCTTGGGACAAATATTCCTTTCTATCAATAACTGTAATTCCCTGTGATTCTCTCCCCAATGCAGTTCCTATAGTTCTTATATAATAGTTCCCAATTCTACTGTTTATCTTAAATGCACATCTGACTATTTAAACTCCACCAGGATTGCCAAAGGCCAAGTCACCAAGGCTGAAGCTGTAGGCTCTGAGCTGTCAAAGGAGAGACTTAAAATGCCCATGTCATCATCCTTTGAGACACCATTGGGACCCCTGGGCCTCAAGCAATGCAAGCCATTCAAGGATCACTTGGAATAGTCAACTTCCCAATGTTTCCCTCTTTGTTCAGAGACTGTGAGCCCTGAGCTATCCAAGCTGCACAAAGGCTGTGCTCTCTGAACTGGAAATAGGAAGCAAAACGTAGGTTTGGACAAAGAGATTTGATATAACCAACAACATTAAAGAAAAACCTCTGGTTTGATATTCTTTAAATTAAAAACCAAGTGTTTTGATTTGGCATTAAACACTGACATAAACCAGATGCTTCTCTCACCATGGAACCCCCAATGGGTACCATCTATAGGATTATTGTTTGGCAAATGTTCAGGGAGGCACATTAGATATGGTAGACATGCCCAGATTTTCTTTGCTTTCTATCCACACCAGTTCATTATCCATGCCCAAATATCATTGGGCTTTGAGAGCTTTGGGTAAATACGTTCGTGTACAATTCTCTTTCTTTCCCGCTCTAAAATTAAGACTGCAATTATCTAGGCTTAAATCTAAAATAAAAGGACCTTTGCAAACGTATTATCTGACCTTTCTTTTTTAACCATGGAGTATTTTGAAAGGAATTTGTATTTAGATTCGTAAACAAATGTTGCATCCTGTTATTTTTTAAAAAGCACCACATCAGACGCAATCTTATTTCTGCTATTAATGACAACATTTAAAAGGGAGAGAAAGGCAGCAGCTTTACAATTTCAGGATGGTTTTATTGCTTCATCAGACAGGTTAAAAGCTAAAGAACAAAGTATTTGGAATCCTTCATTCGCATGCCTCCTTTCTCAAGAATAGCAGAGGGCAATGAACACACATCTCCAGGTGAGGGAAAGCCCAGGACTGCTCGACTCTAGCAAGGGCTGAGAGGCCAACAATCAGCCCCACAGAATATTTGTGAACTGACTTGCTGATTCATGTCAAGCAGCACCAAGGTGAAGGGCTGCCTTAACTTAGACAAGAAGGCTTAGACAACTTAGAACTAAGCCACCTTTGGTCTGACCTAAGCATAGGTCATAAAATCATCTGCTACAATGTCCTACCTGTCAATGACTACTTCAGCTTCAACCACAATACACGAGCAAAGAATAGATACAAACTTAAGGTAAACTGCTCTGTTAGGATATGGTTTGAGCCTAACTATGTTGTACAGGCAATATAAGTGTACTGTGACTTTAAGATGTACATGTATTATATGGCTTTAATGCTGAGTCATGTTGTAATTACATAATTACTGGTTGTGAGAATATTTAAGCAAGGTACTGCAACGTGTTCAGTTGCTGCTATGATCTGCTGTTGATGATGAAGCTGCAATGCTATGCTGCCATTGTGTATGAAGATGATGAGATGATGAAGCTGTGATGATAAGCTACCATTGAGAGGAGTTGTTATCTGTAATCATTGTTTGATGGATCTGCAACCATCGTGAACCAGAGTGAGTTTGTTATTCTAACCAACTACTGTTTGTTGGGTAAGAAGATTCTGTAACTACTGGACTGATTTACTGGCAAAGACTTGGAATTTGTTTAAAGACTATGAGACTGTTTTTCTACTATAAAGTAAGCTTTTGATAAACCAGTTTGCTTATCTCTTATTCATTGCTCTCAGCAACGTTTCTCTGTGCAATCAACTCTGCTGGTTGGTAACACAACAACAATAACCTTAACATTGGTTATGGGCCCAGAGCCAACCATAACTAACAATGATTGTTAATAGCTAAACCGAGAGTTAATGTGAATAGAACAAACTGTGTTTGTGATAAACGATCCAAGTGAAGATGGCACTAGAACAAGCAGCAAATTTTTCCATGATAACCCGGCTGGATGGAACAAACTATGTATCCTGGTCTGCAAAATGTACTCTACTAGTGCAATCAACTCTGCTGGTTGGTAACACAACAACAATAACCTTAACATGCTCCAAACTTGATTGCAGAAAATATGACTTCAGCAACAGAGTGGTCAATGTCTGGCATGCACCACCTGACTCTGTGGTTTCTTCCCCAAACCCCCAAAACTTTAACCTTAGACTGTCTACCTCACCCCATTCCTAAGAGGTTGTTAAGGGGTGTGCATAAGCGCATCAGGTGTACCTACCATCCCTGTCCTAATGTTCCCTTTTATTCGTATCCATTTCATGTATTCATAATTATGTTTATACTTATATCTGTTATCTAATACATGCTGGAAGGAAGGAAGGAAGGGAGGAAGGGAGGGAGGAGGGAAGGAATAAATAAATAAATAATCTTCCAATTATGCAAACGGATTGTTTCTCGGCACACACTACACTCCTCTCTTCTGCCTCCAACTAACAGTACCCATTCATACTAGACCTTTGGCAAACTGTGGCTGCATCCAATCTCCCTCCCATTTCTTTGTCATGGAGACCTTCTAATGGAACTCAGACGCCTCCTCTCTGGGGGGAGCCAACCCCAGGAGGAAGCTTTGGGGAGGAAACTTTAGGGCAAAGCTGCTACAGGCAAGGTAGCTGCAACACTGAACCCCTGCCTATGCCATGCAGTTAATTATAGAATGTATTTCTCATGATGAATTTATTTCTTAACCTCTGGACAATCAACAGCTTACTCCATTTTATTAGCTGTCCTCTGTTGTAGATTTCTAAAGGAATATTTCAAGGGTCATGGTTTAAAATATAAATGGCATTAAAGAAACAACCCTGAGTAGGAGAGCTTTTCAGACAGTCTTTGGAAATACAAAGCCTTCAGCAATGCAATTTTACAGCACATAATTATTTTGTTTTGGGTCTTGCAACTTGTTTTCTGTGGCTCCATGGGTACACTCCCCTCTGTCTGCCTATTCAGGGGGGATAGGGAGAGTTTTGCTGCCATGTAACGTGCCTGAAAGGAGCTTTAGGTGTGAACAAACTTTAGGGTTAGGGTCAATCACACATTCACGGAAATGCCCCCCTCAAATCCAAGCCACCCTGGGGTTGCTGGCCACAGACACCTCCGGGTGCATTCTGGGTTTCTTCATTGAGATCTACTTGAGGCAATTTGAAGGGCAGGAATTTGTATATGGAGTTTGGGTCCTTCACAGAATTGCTCCATAAACAATTACTTACAGAGGCCAAAGCTTTTCCAAGGGCATCCCCAGTCTGTGAACTTCCAGCAGGATTCCCTCTATGCGCTGTAAAGAAAAAGGCAACACTATATATATATATATATATATATATATATATATATATATATATATATATATATATATATATATATATATATATATATATATATGTCAGCTTATTGCCCCTCACAATCTGGGTCCTCATTTTACCTACCTTTGAAAGGATGGAAGGCTGAGTCAACCTTGAGCCTGGTGAGATTTGAACTTGCAGTAATTGCAAGCAGATGTTAATAACAGTGCTTTAGTCCACTGTACTACCAAGGCTCTAATATTGATGTGGTGCAGCTGGCGAGAACACCCAGATGGTATTTAAGAGAGCAGAATGGGGGGAGAGGAAGAAAGAGATCAAGAAGGGAAATTACTTCTGAGCTGCTGTTTTCAAAGGGCCCTTCCTTCTGGGGAATGCACATCCTCTTAACTACAGGCAAGGTTAGTTTGCAAAGATGCTAAGAGAAGAGGCTTCCTTCAAAGAGGGCTGGAAAGCAAACTTTCCCAACCTACAGTCAAAATGTAGGACCCCAAAGCATCCACTGAATCGATTTATATAGGATTGTCTTTCTCCCATCCCATGGAATTCCAGAACTTGCGAAAAGGAGAGGCAATCGCCTCCATTTGGAGCTGTGCCGTGATCATTCTCTACTTTAGGGACCTAGGTAAATGGGCTGCCCTATCCCAGTCTTATTATGGTCAAGAATTAAAACACAAATCCAAACATTTTTTTCCGTCAGTGCCACAAAGGTAAGAAAATATTCACATATGGCAATTAAATTACAACGTGTCTCTATGATAGGTCTTACTCATGCTCATCTGCAACCTTTTCAAAGGCAGCATTATCATGCTTTAAAAATGTATGTCAATGTGCCACGGCCTTACAGCCCATTTACTGCAATCCCCAATCAATGTAGGAGACCTCAATCTAAAACATCCTGAATTTCTCTGACAGAGTAATTAAGAGGATTACATGCTATGCGGAATGGACTTGGATATCCTTTAGAGAAATCTTATGCCCTGGCCCGGGCATAAGCTTTCAGATTCGGGTTTTCCCAGATGTGCCAACATGACATCTCTAATGTATTGGAACTTTGAGGAACCTCAGGCCTTGGAGTTTTATTTCACTGGGGGTGTTCCTTGGAATCCTGACATCAGAATCACCAATCAGAGTGCACAAAACACACCAAATGCATGAATAAGCTGAAATGTCACCTCAATAAGATCTATAAATCTGGGATTTGGGGGAAATCTGAAGCTTGCTTATTAGGTAAATATATGTTCTTCCTGAATAGAAGTTATAACCATATTTTAACTACAATAAAAGACAAATGATTTCTGGTCCAATCACTTTTTTTAAAAAAATTGTCTGTCGCACATTTATTTTGGAGCAGTGCAGAAATAATATCCAGATCGACATACAATGCCATCACATCAGCTTCGTGAATAGATCCACAAGTATGAAAAATGTTTTCTAGGCTGTGCTTTCAGAGTAGAGATCAAATTGTGATGTGAAAATATTCCGACTCTAAAAATACCAACATTATAAGTCTTGCCAGCTGACAAATCCTTTTTACGTTTTAGCAGATAATTTATACCATCACAACTTAACTGTAACTAAACTAGATATAAATTTTATGGACAATTTTAGGACTCCAAGATCTTACCAAGCACACTGCTCTCTGATCCGTTGACTGGTGGAGTATGAGAGGCAGCAGCGGCAGCATATAATAAGTTACTGCTACTGCCCCGGTGGAAGCTGGACATTGGCGGAAGGCTAGTGCTTCCATCTGTTGGTGAGGCTGAATGAGGAGGACAACTCTAGGAAAAAGCAGAAATGGAATCACAGTGCAAGAAGGGAACAAAAGTGGCAATTTCATATTAGCAAAATTCAAAGTAACCCCAAACTCTTAGTTACAAAGAGCACAATGGTTATCCGAACTAAACCAGAGTTCATGAAGCAAGCAAAGGGAAGAAAGATACCTTGCCTCAATAATCCACAATCATCTCTGAATGTGAGATTTTATTTTTAGGCATTCAAGTCAATGCTGGCAATGAAGGCGGTGGGGCTGTTTGGAGATAATGGGAAACTCTCTTTCTCCATCATCTGGAAAGAAAAGCTAGGGTCCCATCATTCTGCAGATGCTGCTACAGGTACTGGTTATAACTGAACTGCGTAACACTTCAGCGATTCTGGTAACAAACTCTAAAACTTAGTTTTACAATTCTTAGGTTTAGTGGGCTCAAATGGAATGGGCAATTGGATGAATGAAAGGTGTGCAGGAGCTCAATGCTCATCCAATCTCATTTGTGAAACAGGAAGCCAAGGTCCAATTAGGCCCAAATTATTAAATTGAGGTGTCAACAGGCACCATGTGTAGAGACAAGCAAGCTCTGAAGCCACTTTCTCCCTACAAATCTGAATTGCTGTACAGCTGGATCATCCACTCCAAAACAAGTGCCATGCCATGCCTGAAGACCAGAAGCTCTTCTAGTTTGGAAGATGAACTTCCTGAAAACCCTGAACCATACCTGGAGTAGTGAGTTTGCTCTGATCCAGAGGAATTTGTCAGCCTGTTTCCAGGATAATGGATACAAATTTAAGAATACAAAGGAACAGAATGTGTTATATGCACAGACTTCCCAAAACACCAGGGAGATCACTGAAAGGGTTTACTGATTTTCCCACAGCCTCTACTTTAGCCGATTATTCAGGGACACGTGGCACTGCCGTCCTCCCTACCACCATCTTACCAGGCGCTCATGGGGATGTCGGCTGCCATAACTACCGGAGGGCGACAGGTGAGAAGAACTTTCCAGCATTCCACCATAACCTGACTGGCTCACTCCATGGGAGGGGCTCCAAAGTTCAGGAGCGATGTGGGTCCCATCTTTATTGTTGGATGAAAATAAAAGACAGAAGGCCTGAGGCATCTGGTCAGGCACAGTTATCAGTTTCTACTCTTCAGAAGCTCTGCCCTGCATTTAGGAACAGGCAAAGAGCAGGGCTTGAGAACGGTAGAGGGGTGGGTAGCTCAGAAAGGATGAGAATGCAGATGAGCCACCTGCCCCATGGACCAATTGCCCCGACATGTGATTCTCAGGCCTTTCCTCCCACCCTTTCAACTCGGTGGACTTTGGGCTCTTTTTCCCCAGCCTTGAGCCTGGGAAGCCCCTGTCCCAAGTGTAGACGATGTAAACAGAAATCAGAAGAACACTCCAAGTACTTTCTGTGAATTGTCTGAGGCCTATACACTAGCCAAGGACAACCCAATCCCAAGCACACAAAAGCTGTGCAGAAGAACAGTGTGTTGTGTAACTGTGAGAACCTAATTTCTTAAAGGAGAAACTGAAAAAATAAGAAATGGATCTGACACTGATATGTGTCCTGGCAAACATATTTTCAGAATCTTGGGTTGGCCTTTTCAGCTTGGTCTGGATTGACAAGAGTTTCTGCATAATTACATAACCTCCCTGCTTTAAGGTGTGTAGTAGTGAAGAAGTTGCTTCTTTCACTGCAACTGCCATTAGATCCTTTTTCTAGAGGATATAGAACTGGCACAAGAAGTCTACTTGATTCAGGTAGAAACAAGTACCGTATTTTTCGGAGTATAAGACGCACTGGAGTATAAGACGCACCTTAGTTTTTGGGGAGGAAAATAAGAAAAAAGCTGATTGGCAGGTGGATTGGCCTCCCAGAATACCCCCAATCAGCTGTTCCCAGAGGTGAATTTTAGCAACAGGTTCCTTGGTTGTGAGCTCTGTGCCTTGCTTTTTTTTCCTGCCTCTGAAACTTCTGAAACTCCATTTCAGAAAAAACTTTCTTTTCTGCCTCTGAAAGCCTCCGAAACAGAGCTTCAGAAAAAAAGCCTCTGAAGCTCTGTTTGGGGGCTTCTTTTCTGAAGCTCTGTTTGGGGGCTTCTTTTTGGAAGCTTTGTTTCTGATGTTTTTTCTGATGTTTCTGATGTTTTTTGCAGCCTCTGAAACCTCCGTTTGAGAAGCTGGGCAGGGCTACATTCGGAGTATAAGATACACACAGATTTTCAATCTCTTTTTTGGGGTGAAAAGGTGTGTCTTATACTCCGAAAAATATGGTAACCACTGTAAACCTTGTTGGTACAAACAGCTGCAATTGTTGCTTGCCAGTCCTCTTTTAATTTTGTTTTACCTAACAATGTTCTGAATTTTATGCTCACCTCCTTGGAAACATTGTGACTAAGAAGCAGGCTAAACATCCAAGAATCCAAAAAAAGTCAAGACTGATAAGATTACCTTCTTTAGCTCCTGGGAACAACTATGCTGTTTGCAGTTATTTCATAAGGGCCAGAAATGTCATAAAATGAAAGACTAGCTGTCTATTTTAAGTGCTCAAACCATAAGAAAAATAAATGCTAATCAGATCTACTTTATGATATGCCCTTAAACTGCTATTACCAATTCACATCCTATGAATATCATGATACTCTTGACTTCAGACAGCATAAACAAAATAAATTATACTCTCATTTATTTGATTACTAATGCTATTTATTCCTTTTCTCTCATATCTACTTTGAAAATATCAGCAAAATCTTTCTTACCTTGTACCAAAAAAGTGCTAGCAAACATACTGCTTGGTGGTTTAGGGGATGGATAACTTGGAGATTCTCTATTGAAGTCATCTGAATTAGGAGAAGGGGCATAGACCTAAATCCATGAAATGAAAGGGAGAAAAGGACAAATATACAACAGCTGAAAGGGTCTAGTCATAATCAAGCAGAGCTTAAAAGGAGGAGAGAAGCTCAGCTGAATATGAAGTCACAAGTCTCAAATGGCAAATGCTTTTTGGGGAATTGCTTCACCTCCCTCTCGAGATGCCGATTCCAGCAAGCAGAAGGAGAAAAGCTGAAGGGCTGACTCTGCTCAGCAAGCACGAGGTCCTTCAAGGGATTGAAAACGGTAGCAGTTACTGAAAAAAGGCAGATGATCTTGAGAAAGAACTTGGCAAAATGGAACAACAGGGACCGACACAAAATCCTACATTTGGTTAGAAATATGTTGGTATAGATAGTCAACTTACAACCACACTTGAGCCTGAAGCTTCTGTTGTTAAGCAATACATTTAAATGAATTTTGCCAAATTTACTTTCTTATCACAGTTTTTAAGTAATGGTAATTAAGTGAATCTGGCTTCCCCATGGAGGGGATCACAGGACCCCAGTATATTGCAACTGTCATAAATTTGAGCCAGTTGGCTAGTGTCCAAATTTTGATCACATGACCATGGGGATGCTGCAAGTCGTAAGCATGAAAAATAGTCATTAGTCACTCTTTTCAGTGCTGTTGCACCTTCAAACGGTCACTAAATAAATGGTTGTAAGTTGAGTGCTACCTGTACTAGCATGTGAGGAGAGAGGCGAGACAGGGAGGATCCATTATTCTTAGAAGTAGCCCCGAGATTCTTCTGCTATATTTTGAACAAGGAAGAGAGGAAATTCTGACAGTTTTATGTTTTCACAGATCTTAATGAAAAGCATAGAAAAGAGCAGCAGAATAGACTCCTGTGGACCATAGATGTTGATAGTTGCACCTTGTTTTTAAGCAGCCTACAACCCTCCCCTTCAAGCAGCAATATCAAACTGCACTTTTTTCAGTCTGAATTTTGAAGATAAAAGAATTTTTGTGGCAAAACTCAACTTCATTCAATCCAGATGTTGGGAAACAGTCTGCCAATTCTAAAACAAAAAGCAAGTTTCCTTTGTTACAGTGAGAACCTCACACAAATTAAAACCAGTTCTCTCAAGTCATTTGATCACCTGCAGATGATTGTCAGTTTTTCCTCCTGCCCTGGTTAATCACAGGTTTTATTCTATTTTCTTCTTACAAATAAAAATGTAAAAGCAGAAGGCTGACTGAGAGGTAAGAGTGGCTAGGGGGACCTTTGCACAGGTTCGCCTGGTGCACCAATTGCGACCCTACTTGGATCGGGAGGCTCACCTCACGGTTAGATTATTGCAACACGCTCTACATGGGGCTACCCTTGAAGAGTGTTTGGAGACTACAGTTGGTCCAGAACGCAGCCGCCCAAGCTGTTGTGGGTGCACCTAAGTACACCCACATTACACCAATTCTCTGCAAGCTGCACTGACTCCCTATTGGTCTCCTGTCATAATTCAAGGTGTTGATTATTACCTTTAAAGCCCTACATGGCTCAGGGCTTTAAAGGCTCATGGCTCGAGACTGCCTTCTACCGCATAACTCCCAACGACCGGTAAGATCCCACAGTTGGCCTCCTCCAGGTCCCGTCAGCTAAACAATGCCAGCTACCGGTCCCGCGGGGGAGGGCCCGCTCTGTGGCTGCCCCAGCTCTCTGGAACCAGTTACCTCCTGAGGTCCGGACCATCCCCACCCTATTGGCCTTCCGAAAAGCGGTGAAGACCTGGCTTTTCCGGTAGGCCTGGGGCTGTTGATCTCGCTCTTGCGATCCGGCGAGATCTGGCCATGAATGGTGTGAATGAGTTTTAATGTTTTTAATTTTTAAATGTTTTTTATAATGATTTTAAATGCATTGTGAGCCGCCCTGAGTCTTCGGAGAGAGGCGGCATACAAATTGAATTAATAAATAATAAATAAATAAAGAGTAAGCAGTCTGTAAGTAGCCTGTTCCACGCTTAGTGCCACAATTCGACCAAGATGGTATTTTGGATTTTCAGCATGGAGATATTTGCCAGCACATTTCAGGCCCAGGCTGAGCAGAAACCCTAACCAAGTGCAAAGCAACCTTCCTTGTGCTCTTCTGGATCTTCCTTCTCCTCTTTACTAACCACCGAGGAATGCAACCGCCTGCTTGGTTCAGCTAGTCTTTCAAGGAGGCCTGCCGAAAATTCCTTGGGTGTCCAGATGCCACACCATTATAGATAGGCAAAAACCAGGGCAATCATGCCCTTGGTAAATTTATTGTGTTTCTACACGTGTTTGTGTGTGGTGTGTGTATCCTTTGTTCAGCAACTTTAAAAACTATGCCTATTTCTCTTCATATCTGGAACAATTCAGAGGCGAGAAGAGATAAAGAACTGCTAGAACAGTGGGCAGGGATGGTTCCTTCTGGGCCTCTCCAACCCCTCCAGGCTCCACATCACATACCTGGCTCAGCTCTTCTCAGACACAGAGAGTTCCCCACTTTAGCTACTGAGGGTAGAGGTGAAGTCAAGGTGGGACCTCAAGCAACTGAGCCTCTCCCAGAAAATGGGCTTCTAACTGTTAGCAGTCCGAAGGCTACTTTTGCTCTGTGTCATTTAAACTTGATAGAAATACTTGAATTCTTAAGTTGCAGCTCTGACGTTATCTAGTTTTAAATTTCTGACATCTAATGGTTTTTATTATTTTATTTTTTAATCAGACTATTCTACTATTATTTAATTTTATTTATTAATTAAATTTTTATGCTGCCCATTTCCCTTGTAAAGCGACTCTGGAGTTACAAGAAACTTATTGGAAATGAGTAAGTTGCCAGAGGCTTACTAATAAAAAAAACAAGGAAAGAAAATCTGTAGAAGCAGCACCAAAAAGCCTAGTGGAAAACAAGTGCTCCGAATATATTTTGAGATATGGAAGAACCCAAATACTACTAAAAACAGACCCGGGTGGCAGTTTGTCTACACACAGCTATGCAAGTTCTCTTCCAGTATAGAAGCCAGCTGATTGAGCTGCTTTTTCAAAATTGTACTCACACCAGTAACCAGTGACTGGTCGTTGCTCACACTGAAATACACATTTATGGCCCGTTTTCTGCTTGAAACAATGGGAAAATACATCTTATATGAAACACTTGGAGAACCAAACTACTAGCCCCCGGAAGAGGACCTTCGAGGAGTTGGAGGAGGAGACATGCCTCATCTGGCACTGGGTAGCCTCCTCCTACTGGTGGCCACCAGAAAATGAGAGTCGGGAGGGTGTATGTGAAGGACGGTTCTTCTGGGTGGCCTCACAGCTGCTATTCACATCATTTCCTGAGCAGTTCAGGTCCTCCTCCTGCAGCTTGAGTTATTTTGTTTAATAAAAATCCAATTGTCCAGCCAAGGAGAAATTTCAACTTCCTGGGATTCCCCCAAATTCTCCTAAGCTCCCAGGAACTCTCGTTCCCTTCAACCCTCCTGAAGGCAACTACCTTTGCTGCTATGGAAAAGGAGGGATTATTGTGGGGCGACGAGAGAATGATTCCAACATAGCTCCATGTATGGAACCCCAGATTTACAACCCATGTGTTCGGGGCTTTCTGCATCTTCTCTAAGAAATAAATACAATGAATGAATGTTTCCTGCAGTGAGAAGGAAAGAAAAGGACATTTCAAGAAGGCTCACCATCTGTAATCCTCCTGACACATGTGATTGGTTTAATTGAGATCACGTGTAATCTCTGCTACATGGGAAATGCAGTTCTTTTTCTTCCAAAGAGGACTGTTGTGGTGATGCCGAGCAAAAGAGCTTGAAGCCTTTACATGCTTAGTTCAAAATTCAGGTTGCCAAGAACCGCGCTTAAAAAGGCACCATTGCTGGGCAGCCGGTCCCAAAGCTTACAGCCACAGTGGGAGAGGGAGCCATCCCGACGGAGCCAGGAAGAATCAGCCCAAAGGATGGCAGGGAGGGAACCAACGCCCAAGGGTGCACTGAATGATCACCCAAATCTACCTGGACGCCACTGAAGTGTAAGGCTTTTGGCATACTGTGCCATACACTTTAAAGATAGAAGTGTTATGAGTATGCACTATTCTCTACAATCTTCTTACAGAAAAATGAATTTTTATTGTAAAGTAGTAAAAAAAATAATAAATAGCATGTCCTAGTAAAGCAATAAGACTTCTGCAAGAGTGCCACTGTTTAACTCCATTGTACAAAGCAGTCTGGGGGATGAAAATATGCCCAATAGGAACCCCTTTCTATTCTTTACACTGTAGTCTTCTTTTTCCAAGTATTAAATGAAAGTGGAAAAGCAACTCTGCTCAGAGATTAAATTGTTTTTCCTAAAATTTGCATTGCCCAAACACCTTTTTTAAAAGTGTGTGATTAAAATCCAGGTTGTAGTTTAAGAGAGTATTTTTTAAGGTAATCTGCAAAACTTTAAAAAGTATCAATTCTCAAGAAATGTTCCTTGCAAGTGTATTTCAGCAGCTGTATTTCCACATATAACTAGAAGAGCCTCTGTTGTGACTATTCAGAATCTTCTAAGCCGCAGCCAGGTCAAGGACAGCTACGGATCTGAACAAAGCCGTACCCCCAAAAGCCAGCTCAGCATTTCCCAACTCAGATGGCTGCCAGACTGCCATACACTTGGGTTTATCACCGAGCAGCAATTGTTAAACATCAACAACTGTTGATATAGAACAATGCTTTAAAAACCCTTTTTATTTAATGTTCTGAAGCAATCTATTAACTAATTGGTAAAACGCTATGAACAAAACAATGGATAGAATTGAGATCAATTCTTAACAGCAGTTTCTCTAAGAGTTCTCCCTCTCAAGGTTTAACCATACTTGAATCATGACCAAATAGAAGCCAGCGCTTCCAATGATTTTATCAGAACATTAATGCTTCAGTACACCTTAGTTTTCTTCCACTCGCCCCCAATGTTTAAAACTTCCTGAAGGCCAGTGTCACATGGTTAAGGAATACTAAGAAGGGGACTTCTCATTTAATTTTCTAACTGTTCCAGTTCACAAAAGTCGCTCCTGAAAAGCAACAAGCAGATGCTCTGAAGTCTCCAGCCCTGCCAGACTTTAGGATCACTTTCCTCCTCTGCCATATGCCTGAAAATGCTGAATAACATTAAAGCACTCCCTTCCCCCCAGAACAAAGGGGAACGGCCTGTGCTCAAGGAAGAGTAAAATCAATATTTCACACAAGCTGTAATGTTACGACTCTGGGAGAAGTAAATGTGATTTGACTTCTCAGTTCAGCTTCCAAATGATTTTAGCAGAGGAAGGAAGGAAACAAAATCACATCTGTAGTAATTCGCTTTTCACTGGAGAAACCACTAAAAAGAACAAGCAATTTCCCTCCAGTCCCTGCCACCAATCTGCATTTCTTAGTGAGTCTGAGCTGTCACGAAGATGTCAATCCAGAACTATTCAGTGTTTGCTAAAATGGCTTCAAATAAAAACTCCACTATCCAAGGAGATCTCACAATCCCCATCAATGAGTAGAAAAGATTAGACAGTAACTGGAGATTATCTGTAGATGTAAAAGATTAAAAGTTGAAATATTTTGCATCTAAAACAAATTTTGCACGACACATTGCAAATGACACTGGACTGAATCTCTGCTTTGTCTGAAGCAAATGTTGGTATCAGAACCTGGAAACAAGCTTATGTCTCCCATAAAATGTGCAAGTTCTATTATATGGTATGCAATAATCATACATGCAATTTATATCATACTAATTAACAAGAAATCCCTATTTTAGAGTCTTCTGTTTCTGAACAGGGAGCATCATCATTCCTGGTTAGAATAGAATAATTATTTTTGATATAAATATTAACTCAAATTTTTGAACAATATTACATACACTAACTCCTCCCTCAAAGCATTTGGTAGTCAATCCTGAGAGTATCTGAAACTCCAGATTGGAAAGAGCAGACCGATCGCCCAGCAGTCCTAGAAATCGTTCAGAGGCAACTCTGACTATACCGCTCACGTCTTGAAGAGCACAATATTGAACTGGCATCAGAATGGCATCTATAAATCAATGGCAGGCCTGTCAGAAAATCCACCCTGCCCTGAAGAACATGGCTGAAAAGGCTCCAGTTTATGCCGGCAGGCGTACCGCGTGGCTTGCTGAGGCGACCTTCAGAGTGACCCGGGAGATTGTGGCGACTCCCTGAACAAAAGAAAGAAAACCTCACCGTTTTCCCAGAGTAGTAATACATGAGAGAAGTGCTGCTCATTCCAGGTATTCGGTATGCGCAATACATGCCTGCCTGGGAAACTGCACTGCTACAGTCCCAGGCCTGGTGCCCATCCGTGATGTCAAATTCACCGAATGAAATACAGCGGCTCTTCAGGGGTGAAGGAAGCACATATGGATGTACTTTGGAACAAATGTATGCAAAGCAGGACTGAACCATCTCAGACAGCAAAATGGGGTGAGTGCATATTAAGATAGCCAGGCTCCTCTGAAACGGTCTTTCAGATTTACCCCAGGGTGGTTTTGTCATGATAACACAACAAGGAATCCATTCGGTTAGGAATGTAAAAATCTGAACTTCACTTAAAAGGACATTAGATTCCAGCTAATCCCAACCCCATTTTTTTGTTTCTTTTGAACTCCAAAGCCCCTACGACACCACTGAGCCAGCTAATCCTTTTGTTTTAATAAAATGAGACAAGACCTCCTGACTGGCTGCACTTCTCCCATCGGCTCTCTCTAAAGGCTGCTGCAACTTTTCCCAATCTGGTCTCTTTGCCTAAGACTGAATTGTAGGCAGACGGCAGGAGAACCTAGATAGCAGAAAATGTATTAATTTTTTAGATTTAAACTAGTCAAGTATTTTGGTATTTTAAAAATCATTTAAACTCTGTTTTATACATAGTACTAATAATCTATTTACTAATAATAGTCAACTTTTTTTCAGTCGCCTCTAACTTGATTGTTGTTGTTGTTAATTGCAAAGTCATGTCCAACCCATCGCAACCCCATGGACAACGTTCCCCCAGGCCTTCCTGTCCTCTACCATCCTCTGGAGTCCATTTAAGCTCATGCCTACTGCTTCAGTGACTCCATTCAGCTATCTCGTTCTCTGTCATCCTGTTCTTCTTTTGCCCTCAATCTTTCCCAGTCTAACTAGATATTCAGAGCTTAATACTTTATTTCATTTATAGGCAGCTGTCACTGTAAAATTCTAGAAGTTACCAGAAAGTTTTTGTTTTTAATTTAACCAATGATTTTATTTTTTCCTTGAAACATGAACTTTACTTGAAACATGAACTTTCCAAAATTAAACTCCAAAAATAGAGCTACACAGCGGTATAGTGCTGAACCAGGAGCGGGAGACTCAGGGTCCAGTCTCTCCTTGACCATGGAAGAGCCCTGAAGACTTTGGGCCAGTCACACTATTTCAGCCCAGCCCAGCCCAGCCCAGCCCAGCCCAGCGATTTCTTGTTTGGGAGGAAAATAGGAGGAGGAAGACAAAGATCACTGAAGGACAGGTGGAATACAACTAAAATAAAAATGATCAGCGCAGCTGAATTATAAACAGCTTCTTAGCAGCTAGAATCCTCAGCCACATACATGCTCACATAAATAGGCCTGGGGAGTTTTCTTGGCCCACAAAGAGAGCAACAGAGGACAGACTGCACTGCCAAACAAGGAAAAGCTAGACTGAGGGTAGGAGGACTGTGGAGAAACTCCGTCCTTTCTTTGTTTCCAGCTCTACTGAAAAGAGGATGACAGAATTCTGGACCTTCTGCTCCATGCAGCCATCCAAACATCCTGGGAGGTATCCACACAGGTGGAAACAAATGTCTTTTTTTTTTTTTTTTTTAAATTGATTTATATGCTGCCCTTCTCCGGAGACTCAGGGCGGCTTACAATGTGTTAAGCATTGAATTGCCCACTAACAGAGATGACTAGCAAAGATTTCTACAGGTTGAGAAAGGGTAGTTTATGAGAAATAAATACATACCTAAATACAGAGGGTCTTTGAAGCCAGTGTAAGTTTTTTGTCTACTCTGTCCCGAGAAGAGCTCAAAATGTCTGGTTCACACATGCTGGAACCCATGCAGAGTATATACATGCTCCCCCCGAAGGAGCCCATTGATTTATTCCAATGTGCGCCAACAATTATGCTCTGTCCCACAAATGTGTTGCCCACCAGTAGAAGGCAACGGTTAAAATAGGAAAGTGGATGTGAACAGACCCTCTAACAGCTAAGCAGGTTCATACTTTGAGCCAGTCCTTGTCTCGAGAGAGTTCTTCTGTAATGGATTGGTTCCAGCAATTTAGGCTGCTCGGCTCAATTCTTTTGACAAATATTTCACCAATTCAGATTAAATTACAACTCAGCCTATCATAGACAGATGCAGTTTTGACTGATTCCCATAGATTGCTGTATAATCTAAACCTATTCTGTTGTGAGAATATTTTAATGCCTAATGAAAATGCGCATGAAGAAATAGAAGCAAATTGCCACATTCTATGGCTAACGTCTATCACAAGGTGTCTTGGCATATAGCAACACCTGCATGTATGTTAAAGAGTTCCTAACAACTAAAACATCTGGCAACAGAACCAATCCTGCCAAGACAGCAGGGATATTTTTCTTGGATGTCTTCAAGCAGAAGTTGGACAGTCATTGGGCAGGGATGTTGGACGCCTACAAAGAACAGAAGGTCCAACTCCATCTGTTCAGTGGCCCCCACCCATCTGGATTCCATCTTAGAAACATGCATTTATTTACACAGAGCTTTACAGTATGCAATGTAGACAGCCACACATACAAATGGCTTAACTGAAGATCTCAAAAGCAACAGCACCATTAACACAAATGCTTCTTAGGATTTTAAACCATATTTAATAGATAAGCACAGAAAGTGATTCAAGGAACAGATTAAATATTCCATTATCATTTATATGTCCAGGAATAAGAACATTTTGCTGCAAAACCAAGAAAGCAAATGATTACTCTTATATTTTAGCACCATTTATAACAGAATAAGAACATTTGTACAACATGAAAAGAAAACAATCAAGCCAAATCTTTAAGAACCTCTCTTTCATCCCTATTGGTTCCATGATCTGATAAAATGCCCTAGTCTTTTTCTGAATAGTTAGTGTTTCTCCAATAAGAACGAGAAAAAAGATATATTCATGTTTTCCCATTAGTGCAGGCACTAGCCAGCATCCGACAAAGTACTGAGAAGTGAGACAGCACCATTTTTCTTAACCAATTTAGCCTCACTGGATGATCCTAGCATTGCAAACGGCAAATTCTTTCTAAGATATATTTGCAGCTTATTTCCCCCACCCCCTTTTTAATATGTCAGATTCACCTTGCATTAAGCAGAGCTTGCATCTTATCAAGAAACCCTGCATAGAATATATGACAACAAAACAAGTATGGCCAGTTTTGGCTTTTTATTCAAAGTTTCCCATGTTCTTTCAAGCATAGAGTCTTTACTCAGTGGAAAAGAGAACTCCCAGCCTCCCAGCACTGGGTAAAACCTTTTCCAACAGGTAGTTGGGAAAAGGAGCAGAACCCCTTGGGGCAGACAGGAGTTCTTGGTCCAACCAAGACATTCACATTCAACATTTCATAAAGAAGTGGGGATTATTTCCTCAGAGCTATAGAGGATGGGATTTGAAACACTTCAGTACCGGGTTTAGCTGGGCTTATGCATTAGTTTCACACGAGCCTGAATTGTTCAGCAATTGATATGCAACAGCTTAGCATTCTCTGTTTATGCAGAGATGGCCATTACTATTCAATATCGAAAACCAAAGTATAATTTAACGAAGGAATTTGCTTTAATCTAGGCAAAATCTAGTTTATGACCACCGAGACGTCTTTGGACAGCGCTGGCTCTTCGGCTTTGAAATGGAGATGAGCACCGCCCCCTAGATTCGGGAACGACTAGCACATATGTGCGAGGGGAACCTTTACCTTTACCTTAAGGCAAGATCAGAGCTAGTAATGGAGCTTTTAAAGAATGGCAGAAAGGGTCATCTATCTTTGTGTGCATGACTATTATGCACAGGTTCAGGTGTTAATTATCTATGGTAGACTTTCTTTTCCAAGTTACTACATGGTATGTGTCATTCAAATGTAGTAATTAAAAATATCATAAAAAGTAACTTGGAGTAGCTTTAAATTTCTCTTGGGAACAGAAGAGGAGGGGAAGGTTCCTATATTTAGGGATAATGGTTGGCTCTCTGCTCCTGACTTTATCAGGAAGCTTATCATGCCAGGTGCTTATGCTGAAGCTGCTTTTCTGAGGGTGTCCAGCATTAAGCCGGGCTTCCAGGTTAATTGCAGCATCTTGCATCTGGGAGAAGGAAGAGGAGGAGGAGGAGCAGCTGCAAAGGAGAAGATGCACGGAAGCATGTTGCAGCTCCAACTTCCACTCTGATCAGCACTGTGGGGGCCCCACTGGCTTCGCTCCTGCCCTGAACAGCAGCAGCACATCCAATTCACCCTGCACAACTCTTGAGCTATAACTCATCCAAGCGCTGCTGAATAAAAGCTCAATACCTCCATTTGCACAACAAAGAAGTGAGTTCTTGTGTGCTCTGAAAGGGGGGGGGGGGATAAAGGGCCCTGCTTTTATCTGATATGGATTTTAAATGCAGATACATTTAACAATTTTCTTACTTTACTGAATGAAATATGGTTAATATTTCAAACTTCCAATGCGTAAGATTATCATAGTTGATAATGATCTTTTTACCAAGCCCTCCAAACCATTTTTCATCAGCCTTTTATTCTCAACGGATAAAAAAAATGTGCAAGAGGATCAACAAACTGGCTGCTTGAAAGCCTTTCTGATGCTCAGCTCAAGTTAGAAAAGGCTTAATGAAGACTTGAAAATTCACCAGGGCTTCACAATAAGCATCAGACTTGGTGATTTATGCATATTTATGCAACCTCAGTCCTATTGAATCAAGCTGAGCTGTACGTGTCCTACCAATCGAATTTCAAGGTCTTCAATATCACTGGGATCATTAGCAATGTAAATTTTACCGTTTTCTGCTATTAATCTCTGTCCTCCTGTTCAGCAACATAATGGCTAATTAAACATCAAAAGATGTATATCAAGAGACAGTTCCTGGGACACTCCTTTCCCCTTGGATTACAGGAACTAGCAGGTAAAACTGAATAGGAGTTCCACAAATTGCTGCTGGCAACTCTAAAAATCCTAGATTTAATGGGAGGACCAGACCTGGGACCTGCCCTCTACTCTGTCTCAGTATTACCACCTCAAAAACTTTTGTTCTTAATGCTTAATGAGTTTGTTGCTCCCCCTCTGTATAATCACAGATCTCTCTGGAATCCTCTTTCTCTGTTCAAATCTAAGGCAACCTATGCACAACACTTTTTCTTTCTGCATAAACGGCCACAGGATTGCATTCCAATTTCATTTTTTAATTTGTCTCCTTCCTTGCTGACAATCTTGAATCTTTATGACTAAGAAAGTTAGATATATAAGTGTGTGCTTCTAATTAAAAGGTTAAAAACCTCTAGGACTTACAGAAGACGGCAAACCAGGAGGCACCTTCCTTACTTTTTTTGTCTGCAGAGAATCTGCACAGAAAAAAAATGCTTTAATTAATAGGAAAATGTAGCAGTATTGAAATAAAGTGACACAACACAGTGCAAAGAGAACTCAGAAGGTCTACTTGAAGCCACTGGGTGAGGTCCTTCAATAGCTATCATCAGAATAGTCCTGAATTTGTAATATGAAGGACATTCCAAATGTGCTTTCTCAGTATAAATTACAACAAATTCCTTTCTATAACACTGAATTATTAGATAATTAAATTGAACAGTTAAATCTGATGAGGAAGTAAGCAATTTACACTATTATCCAGACTAGAAAATCTTTTACACACACACACACACGCGCGCGCGATATTCTGTGTGAATGGGAGGGAGGGGGGGAGGGAGAAACTTGGAACAATTATCAGCAACTTCTACCCTCCAGGCTATTAAAGCGCAGTTCCCTTCTGCAGCATCTTCCTCTCCCTTGCTCCCATTTCTAACTCAAAAGATTTTGTGAAATGTATCTTATCCAAGAAATGAAGCCTATAATCTGATGTGTTCCCTGGGGAAAAAGGGGCACAACTTGACTGACTCACCAAAGGAAGATGAATCACGAAGGGACCTTCGTCGTGGATTTGCAGAGGAAAATGGATAATATGGTGTTCCAGTTTTTCCTGAGCAAGCCAGGGGGCCTGGGCTTCCAACGCCAATGTCAGACTGAAGCCGACTTGTCTGTAAACAAAACAAGTAATACCTGACTCTATTTACATAATGGTGGGAGGTGATTATCATCATCAATGGAAACATAGCTGTGCAGGTTTGCGGTTTGCCCATATTAAGACAAAGGAACAATCCTTATCAAAATTCAGAAGACTTTTTGGAAAACAAAGGTTTAATGCAAGGCACTAATCCGTAAGCTATGTTTTGTAACTCATGATGACTAAGTTCACAGAATAATGAGCATATTATGGTTTAATGTGCTCTGTATTAGGCCAGTTTTAGATAACTTTCTAGTTTAGTAACAATAAGGAAGGGTCTGATGGCGCAAAGGTTAGAATACAGAATTATTGCAGGCTGACTCTGCTGACTGCCAGCAGTTCGATCTTGACCGGTTCAAGGTTGACTTAACCTTCCATCCTTCCGAGGTCAGTAAAACAAGGACCCAGATTGTTGGGGGCAATAAGCTGACTCTGAAAATCGCTTAGAGTGCTGTAAAACATCGTGGAGCAGTATATAAGTTTAATTGCTATTAAAAAGGGCTTTACTCAAAGACATAAGGTTTCTTTTCTACTCCTGCTGTTTCCTGAAAAAAAACCCACCAAGTTTATATGAATTACTACTGGTTGCCAAATTAAAATTAATATAGATGTAATTAACGCATCCTATTGCTTTTCCTTCCTCCTTAGGTTTCCAAGCAAGCTTCACTCTTTTTCTGTCCTTCCTCAGGAGCTTCTCCTATCTTCCTCAATAATTTCTGATTTTTCCCAATGGTCTCTAGAGCAGAAATTCTCCAATTAACCCTTTCACCACCCTCTCCAAGAGAACACAAAACTGCACTTCCGTCAGGTATCATTTGAATTCTCTTCAGGGAAGATGACTTTACTGCTCAGTCACATGCAGATTAGCACAAGACGCCTTCGTTCTCCAGCATGCTGCTTGAAGTTCCCCTCCATGTTTCCTGAAAAGCTCCCACACAATCCCTGTTCAAGAGATTATTGAGCTTGGAATTTTGTTTTATAGGGGAAAAAATTGAAGAGGCCGCAGTCTAAAACAAAATATAGCAGCTTCTTAATAGAATAAATTATGCAATCAATGACAACTAAATAGTGAAATGCTGACATTTGCTGATACTTTTTCATTTTATTTCTTTGAAAGCTGGGTAAAAAGAAGCCTAATAATCTTTGAGTAAAAACATACACCATAATATTGGGAATTTCTGGTTCTTCTGCCTGGAAACCAGATCACAGCTATTGAGGAAAGGTAGTTTGCCTGAGAATGGGGAGATCTGGTCATTTTCCTTCAGCCCAAACTGCTCCACAAAATTATAAAAATTTTCACAATTTTTGAGAAAAAGTAGGAGTGCCACATACACTGTCTGGAGCTTCTTGGAGGAAGGATAAAACAGAAATCTAATAAATAATACAGGAAACTTTGTTCTGTCACAACTTCAACAGCCTTGAAATATAAAGATAATGTGTTCATCTGTTACTACTATATTGTAAAAGTGTAGGAATGTGTGTGTGTGTGTGTGTAATTTGTATTAAGAATTTCAAAGAGAAAAAAAAAACTAATGGCAACTCTTTAAATGGCAGATCTACCTGACAGCCTGAGAGCCCGGCATCTTGACCAAACATTGGAAACTGACTCCTCTCAGAGGCTTTTCCTAGAAAGCAAACAAACTTAAAAATGAATGCCCATTATAGACATACTGAGAACTTCCTAATGACAGAATTTTACATTTTAAAAGGGAATATAAATTAAAAACCAGCACAATGTTTAACAAAAGCAGTAAATAATTTGGAGGAAGACAAAAGACTTAAGAATACTTCCAACTGTTTGACACACCTTGATAGCATACAAAACACAACATGCTGATACTTCTCAGGATCAAGATTATTTTCCTGTGCAAAGCAAATTCCATTTGCCTGTTGCTGTTAAGAAGGACTAGCTCAGGCCTCTTGATAGCTTTGCACCATACAGGATCAACCTCCTTAACTCTCAAGACTCTTTCCTCCCCCACCCGCTACGTATACAAAATGGACTCTCTGTGTGTGTGTGTATACAGCGTGTGTGTGTGTGTGTTTGTATACACACACACACAAAATTTCCTTTTAAGAGCAGGCATCAGAATTTAAGTTTTCATGCGTGCCAGTGTGTAGACACAAAAAATGGTAATGAAGGTTATCTATCATATACTTTATCATGCCATCACCTTCTAAAATAATAAATGTGTGTATTTCTCCCCCCAAGGTACAGGGTTGGGTCTCAGTCTCATAACCCCGCAATAAAAATGTCTCCTGATGAGGTTCATCAAACACATTTTGTTGGCCAGGCAGGCACACAGTGAAACTGCAAATTGAGGACCCCGTTTCATGGATTTTGGATGCAACTAACCTGATTTCTATCTCAACTTTCCTCATAAGAACAAATTCATATCCATAATCAAAATCAAAACCAATAACAGTTACCCAGTCAAGCAATTAAGTGCTCCAAAAACTGCCAGACGCCAACTAAGGAAAATAATACCCAGCAGGCCCATTTTTTCTCAAACAATATTAACCCTGCTGTTCACGTTAACCTGTCTGAGCATTTTCTTCCCATAAATCAAAAGCCCAGCTCCAACTGATAAACAACCCTTAAGTTATGTCATATTTCAGGCAGGGTTTAAAATAACACGTTAGCATAGTGGTTCCCAAACTTTTTCAGTCCACCACCCCCTTGGTGCTACAAACTCATCCTCAGTGCCCCTCACCCCCTATAAATAGTATTGTTTGGAATAGCGGTTTGCACAACCCACTAAGGAAGATAGTAACAGTAAAATTCACAATATTAGCACAATAGCAAAATACTAATTTTGGAAAAATAACTTTAAATTTGCCTAATGAAAATCCTGGGGTGGGGGTGGGGAACCATGTATACCCCAGAGAGCCCCTGGCTTTCAAGGATCTCCATCCCATCAGGGCCAGCATCAGCTTTTCCTCACTGGCTGCAAGCCCACTTGAAAGCCCCACGGGAGGGGGCTGCTGCCTTGTTTGTTGGACTTTATGAGTAAAATAGCCAGGCTAGAAACTATAAAGACTAAAATATTTTAATCAATTTTTATTTTTCAACTTAAATTTAAAATTTTTAAAAATGGTGATAAAAATATATTACCCTGTGTATTTTAAGTAAAAAAGGCTGGTTGGGGGTGGGGTGGGGAGATACCATTTCATGCCCAGCAGCTACAGAAAAGCAGGCCATGTAAAACTGACCATTTGGGAAGGTTGATGGCTTACCAATTTATGCCAGCAATTTTCTTACCGCAAGGAGCATGGAGATGCTTACTCCATTAGTGAAAAACTATGATTCCGAATCTTTTAACAAGGTGCAGCCTCTTTCAAGTCAAGCTACATTCCCTGCAGTCCACAAACTCTGCTCGGCGGTACTTTGGAAAGAGCTTTCCACCCAAACCCCACCAGGGCCTAGTTCTGCCTTTTTCAAAGTTAACTGAGGTTTTAGATCGGCCATCAATTAAAGAAAAATCCATAGCACAAGCGAACATGTAATTAACTGTGTATTCATTACAAATAAGTATCAAGACCCGAATAATGAAAGATAACACTGATATTTAAAGAGAAAAGCGAATCCATTTAGATCACTAAAAATCAATAGGTTAAAAAAGTCTGCATAATTACAATTAGACTGATAGTTATCCTAGTGGCATCTCAGAGAAGCAACTCTGGCAAAGCCAAGAAACTTATTTGGTGGTGAGGCCACCATGATATTTTTCCCAACTGCCTTCTGCCAACTTCTATGCAAAGGGGCACTGAATTAGTCTTGCTGTGAATGAACAACTGGAAAAACTACAAAATCTTTTGCTAAACAGAAACAGTGATTTAAACAAGGAATTGCACATGCCCTAAACAGTTTAATTAGTGTATTATTTATTTCATTAATATGTTTAATCAAATTGATTTTTAACAGCAGAGATCAGTATGTTTTATCTTTCCTGAAAAATCAGCCTTGATAAACAGATCTTTGGAGCGCTACAGATTCTTCTATATAAAATGCACAAAATCATGCAAATCCAATTGTATCTAAAATAAGGCAACAAATAGCTTCACTACCCTATTACTGAACAGTATTACATGTACTCCTTTGCCGTTAACCCCTTCTTACAGCACAATTCGCAATGGTGGATGGCTTCAGGGGTGGGTTCTACTTACCTTTACTACTGGTTTGCATCGTGCCTGCGCATGCGCAGATCACTTCTAATGACATCCGGGTGAGTGGGTGGAGCCTCCCGCCGGTTTTACTACTGATTCTTGCGAACCGGTCCAAACCGGGAGCAACCCAGCACTGGATGGCTTGCTCACCCGCAAGAGCCAGGTGGGACAGCGGGATTCCCTGAACTCCAGGCCGAAAAGCCATCCCAGTTGAACCTTCATCAAATCACTCCAATGGCATCTCTAGCCCTGCACTTTGCTTTGTTTTTTTTGTAGAGGATAAAGTGGAAGGACCTGTATTCTCAGCCCCAGATGTAACTCCTATGCAACCAAGGTAAGTTGATTAAAAACAGAAACCAAAACCAAGTTCTGCACAAGTCTGAGTATTTCATTTAGTTCTAAACTGCTTGAATTCAGGCAATATACATTCAAAGAACCTCCTAGACAAGATGCTGTGCAAATGAAGCTCCACCGACTACAGTGGAGGAGATAATCAGAAGGCAATAGTTTATTAGAGAAACACCATTCCAAACAACAGAACAACAAAGTCGGAAGGGACACAGTTCCTTTTACCACAAATAAAATGGATTGACTAAAGCAATTGCTTCCTGGAAGAATATTTCAAGAAATGTGTTGTGCTGTTTACACTTCGAGGCTTCTGCTACAGGTACCCTTCTCCCTTGGGAGTGATGAGCCAAAACTGCTCTTCTCATGGCCTATTATCATTTTAATTACATTCTCCTCCCAACGGTCTTCTTCTTGGACTGCCACAGTTTAGAAGCAGTTACTAAGAACACACAGAACATTGACTCACAAACTAAGGTATAATTATTCTTCACAGCTTAATAAAAATAATTATGGTGGTAAGCACACTGTTACTTCAATAGCTTCTTTTTGCTGACCTTTGAGTTGCCTGCTGGTTACTTTAAAATTGATGATTGTACAAAAATGGAGAACTAGTGCTTCACTTTGATTGATAGTTTAGAGGTCCAAATTTCACTTCCTCTTTGTATGCATACAAACCAAGTGAATTTGCCATAAACAATTTACTGAAACAACCGAGGGGCTGTGTGTGTATTTGTACTTGGCATTTACTCAATGCTCCAATGTATTCTTCATTCAATTTGTATAGATGCCTACTTACCATGTGACTTGGGCACGATTGCAAAAACTCATCAAAACAAAAATGAAAAATACATCACTCACAGAGTATAGAAAAAAACCCAGGTCCTTGGGGCCATTAAGATATGAGGGGTTACACTGTTCCACAGGAGAGGTGCAGAGGCACTTCTGGGTCCCACCAGGTAATGTGGTTTTAACTAAAGGGATGTGGAACATGCCCTGGGATCTTGCATGTGGGATCTTGTGGAAAGTGGAAATAGCTGGAGACAAATAGCCCCACAAATAACTCAGGCTTCTGCCTTAAATGGCTTTCAAGGTGATAACCAGCATCTGGAACTGAATCTTAAACAACTATAGACAAACATTTTGGAGAGAAAGCAGGGAATGGGAGAGATGGAAGCAGGTCATGTACTGGGATATGTTGCAGAAAATACTGTAGAAGAGACAGAAGTTAGTCTCGCTTTCTCCAAAGTCTATCACAGAACAGTTTAATGGAAGGGCTTCTTGCACAAAACAGAGGAATCGGGATGGTTTAAGTAGTTCAAGGGACCCACAGATGTGGATGCCAGGGTAACTCATTCTGATGCCCATTTCCCACCGCCAGAGCCAGAAATCCAAGGTACCCATGAGTGACAGGGAAAAGGGGCCATCACTTGCTTGCCCAGGTTCCACTGTGAGTTTCCACCCAGCATGTTGTGCTTGAGGGGCCACTACCCTCTATCAGTGCTCTATCTTATGTTGTGAACTGATTATACTTTTCCTAAAAATATTCACTCAAAATAAACTCAAAGCACCAATACAGATTTATCATACACACAACCCTTCTGTATGGCATGGAGTGCCTGAAAATAAAACTGCTACGTTATTGTAATGTGATTCACAGAAGAATGTTGATAAAAATGAATATTCTTCTAGTCTCATATTCATGTCTTTAATATAGGTGTTGCATAACTCAGAAATACAACAGTGCTTCATTAGGGCTAAACTTATTTAAAGCAAGTATTTTTATAGGCCTATTTGGGCAGTCACAAATAAACCTTCCAAGCCTCCAGTTCTTGGCATGACCTGGTGACCCAGGCAGAAAAGATGCTCAAAGAGCAGAACTCTTGCAATTCTGGCCTCCAGAGGAAAAACAATAAATTGCTAAGAAAACACACCATCAAACCCTAAACACAGCATCAATTTCAGTTAATTACAGCCTTGTCAGCAATGTGATTATTCAAACAACTCGTGCAAATGTTAATGAGTCTTATTTGCATATTTATTTTTTCCTTTGTTGAAATGTCATTATTACATTCTACAATGATGAATAGTGCTGATGAAGTGGCCGGATATGTAATTAGTCATAAGGTGGAATGAACTGATCAATTATGGAAAAAACTGAGATTAAGAAATAATCAAATGAGAAAAAATGAAAAGTAAAAAAATGAAAACGTCCAGATAATGATTTATCATTTTGATTTCAAAACTCATTTACAATAAAGCCTTTTTTTAAATAAGTGAGATTGTAAGAATAGATTAATCAGTTATCCGAAACAATAAATATGTTCTGCAAAAGCAGAGCTGGACCAATATTTTTCAGACATTCTCAAAAGTGTTTTTGACAAAGATTTTCATAAAGGATTGTCATCCTTCTATAGTTGAAACTTGCACATCTTTAGCTTTGTAAAACATATGGAAATGGGAGAAAGCATGGCTTAAAATATTGCTTTATTTTTAAAAGGAACATTTTCCTTAGTCTTTTGTTATTGCTTGTTTGTTATTTGCTGGGGAACACATTACTGAAGACCAGATGGGGACATTCCACATGACCAAACCAATCTATCACCTCTGTGGGGCGCAGGTGCAACCCAGCTGTGCAGCAACACCCCCATTTCACAGTCTATTGGACACAAACACATGATCACCAATCAATGGCACCCCAAGGACTTTAGATGGGGGAGGCTCTCTCGAGTCTTACTGGTCCATGCCTGATGACTTCATAATCATATCATTATATTCACTGGAAGATACAAACTAGCATTTTAATAACCTCCACTGAAAGCGTTTCAAGACGTGCACATTATTAAGAGCACTCTTTGCAATGAAGTTGCTGATTTATATGGCATGAGGCTGAATTATATGAAGTTGGAAATTTCTATCTTAAAAGTGTTTCTGTTCAGCCCCCGTGTCCAGAAACTTCATTCATCTTGACTAAAAGACTAGGAATTTAATCTCTGCACAGAGAAATGATAATATATCAAGCTAACCTAGGTAGAAATTTTATTTTATTTTATTTTTTATTTATTTTTTTTAAATTTTATTAACATAAACAAACATAAAACACAAATACATGTAAACACTTATACATTAACAAAGAGTCAATCGACTAACTTCTAGAAAACCTTTGCATCGGTGATTAATGTCCATTTAACCAATTTTCCTTAATCATACTATTTACAAATTCACTTGCTTATACCTTAATATATTCATTGAAGTTCAGCAGTATCTTTCTACAAACATATTAACCATTTATTTATACAATCCTTCGGCTCATCTCATGTATCTATTCCTAGGTAGAAATTTTAAATAAAGTAAACATTTTGTACAGAAAACTACACTGCAGTCAAATAGGGTTCCTTCACATTTTATTCAGAACTATTTTCTGAAGTGATGGCTATGTCCATTTTAACTGTATGCCAGGACAATCAATCAAAACGCCAGCAAGGGTTCTATAGTCTTCATAGAGAACTATTGGCCAACTGGTCTTTTTCCTCTCCGGGGCCTTCTGGACCAATATTTTTCTGGCCATCCCTGCCCCATGTTCTAAAACTCACTGGGCACTGGAAGGGGCAGCAGAGAAGCAGACAGGGAAACTCTGTTAAAGCAGGTTACCTGCAACACTGTCTGTGCAGCAGCAGGAGAGCGCGTGCATGTAAGTTGCCTCCTTCTCAAACTTTAGACAGACAAGCAATGGATCAATGTGTACAGAAAAGAACGAACCTCTCAGGTCTGCTTCTCTAGATTGCTATTCTGAAAGGGAGCGAGCTTCCCCAGGCCGGCAAGCGGGACTCGAGTGAGATTCCTTGCTCCTACAATGGCTTCCTTCGGACTTATTGTAGCACCTGCTTTCTAAAGCCCAAGAAGAGTGCAGGGCAGAAGCAAGACCAGCACCTGGATTGGTAGATCTATCTCCCTCTCATGGCCGAAGTGATCTGCAACCACAAGGCCAGCAAATTCAAAAGCAGAGGAAGTGGACAGTAACCCCTATGCTCCTTGACTTGGGATGGCCTCTGCTCCCAGCTTCATGGCCTCTGTGTCTGGACAACAGCCATCAGGACCCATGAGGTCTCAGTTAGACTATTCAATATTTTCTTTTGTATAGCAAGAGTTCAAATTCACTTTTTTTTATTTCCTAAAGCCTGAGCATAACTGTACAGACAGTAAACTTTATGAATCAATATTACTCCTGATTGTTCATTGACTGGTTTCATGGGCCAATATAATTACTTCCTCAGTTATTTCTGCTCTGCATAAACCCTCATCTGAAAACCTGCATTTGAACAACTGCAGAAAGCTGCACATATTGTTAGTTGAAAAATGTCTGGACAAAATGAATTGTTTCTGAAACCATCCCCTATATTCCACATGATTCTGAAAAAGAAAGTAAGCTAAAAGCAAGTTTTTAGTTTTAATTTAAATCATTAATATAAAAATAGCTTCAAGGCACAGTAATTAGAGCACTTAGAGAAGATAATTTACTTCCCCAGGGAGAGGCACAACATTTCTTCTAAGTTGCATCATAAACACACTAACCAAGAAGCATTCTGTATTTTTCCTTCTTTCCTCAATTCATTTATAATTGAAATCTATGAATTCTAATAGTTACTATTACTCCATTGCAACTATTTATCAAATTAACAATATCACAGCAAAAAATGCACTCATGAATTTGTCAGTCAGAGACTTTTCTTTAATAACCAGTTAGTTACTGTTAATGTAAAACATTTAATTCTGTACATGTTGTCCTCTTAACAAAATTAGAATTGGAAACATAAATCAATTCAATATAATTTCCTCTGACAAAAAACACTTCAGATGTCTATTTTAAAATTCATCTTCTAAAAAAGCATAATGTTCATTCCTGAATAATTATCCTTTTCTATTCTTCAGCATTTTTTTGCTCCCGTAATGTAAAAGATCATTAAGGTGTTTTAAAACTCCATTGGTCAAGCCACCAGAAATTAATAATCCACTATCTTTCCAGGCAAACATGCCCGTGGCTGAACATAGAATAATAGAAAATAATAAAATAAAATACCATTCTGCTGACAAATAACTATTTTTAACGATGCATTGACAGGATTTATGAAAAGTTTATGAAATTACACCATTTCAAATACTGTGGAAAATAATCCGTTAGACTACCAACAGGGAAAGCCTGAGCAAGCTAGTTTAAAGCAAATGCATAAGAATCAGCTTCCCCCTCTCTCAAAAAGCAATACACCTTGGGAAAGAAATACATGGAGTTTCAAGACTTGCTTATGAATGATATCAGACATCACCTTAGGCATAATAGGGTTCAACACAGGTTGTTAACTCAGTCATTGTAGTTTGTAAGTCACATTATTGCCAACTGTGGCTTCCTCTAAAACCTAATTGGTTAAATAAGCCATGTTGAGGTACCACAAAGTACAACGCCCTGCAACATGCACCCTCTCCTAGGGCCTCAAGGCACACAACACAGTTGCTGAAAGAGAGAGAGCGCTAATGGACACTTACACAGGTGGCTGCAGATTCAAAGAATTAAGAGATTAGCATGAAATTTGATATCATTGCAGTGGCAGTTCATCTCTTCCATGGATTTGCAAGTGTCAATAATGGCAGTGATTTTTTCCAAATATACTTGAGCAAAGTACTGCAGTCTCCGCCTTTATTTAACAAGACCAAACACTGCAAACCCTTTCTTTGCCTTGCCAGCACCACTGACCCAAACTACAGCCCCCCCCCCCCCCAATTCCTCTGTTTTGTGTATCTGCCACAGTTTACCTTTTTTCTCTATCCCCAATCATTGAATTATTCACAGAACTTCTCTACTGGGGACCTCTCCTCCTCCTTTACTGGCATTGGACACCTCCTTGCTCTTCCCCTCCCTGCTTTCCTTTTCCCACATTGAATGGCTTCTGCCAAAAATAACGGAATTAAGAGAATAACAGAATTGGAAGGGACCTTGGAGGTCTTCCAGTCCAACCCTCTTCTCTGTACTCTTTCAGAGTCTCAACATCTTTTTTATATCGTGGGTGCAAAAGTGTGGTCTTACCGAGGCCTTCCAAAGTGATACTAACATTCATGTGATCTTGATTCAATCCCTCTGATAATGGAGCCTAGGACTTGTATTGGCTTTTTGTGCAGCATATTCAAATGTTTGTCCACTAGGACTCCAAGATCCCTCTTGGAAACACATGAAATAGATGCGTGGGGTCCTGCTATGACCAACTTCTAATGCCTCAGTGTTGGCACTGACTGCTTGCTCCTGCCTGATCATACCAATGGCATTAATCTAGGAAGAAAAAAAAAAGGGGGGGGGAGGAACCATTTTGTAGGGAGCAACACAGAAATTAATACCAACTTACCTATCAGATTTGAATTCAGGAAAGGAGTTGGAGATAATCTTTCACTGGGTCCTAATTGTTCATCACTCAACTGATCACCATAGGAAGGAGTTTCTATAAAACCCTATGCACAAAGAACAGTATTTAAGCAGCTATTATTTGCAGCTCCACTTACTCAGTTCAAGTAAACTGAAATGAAAACATGGATGTACAGTGGGTAATTTTTTGATGAAATTGGATTTTAAATGTTGGTGTCACAGAATATATATAAACTGACCATTTTTAAACTTCCATCATACTATAAATACTATAGTATGGTTTTTCATAAATGAATGTCAAGAGACTTCAATAGCTTCCATAAAACAATTGCAAATGTATGATTTTTAATTACACCATTTGGAATTTGCTGCTCTTTATGCTGGATGTCAATTTTGGGTGGAGCAGGGTCTTGATTGCATGCAGAAGCAGCTCAAATATTTCTGGTTATGGGCACAATGATCCTGAGCTACAGTATACAAAGCTCTTCCCAGTTCTTCTGACAGAAATTCCAGGGAGAAAATAGCACTTTGACCAGGGGTGAAATCCAAAATTTTTCTTCTTCAGCTCTGACAGGATAGTGGGGAATGGTCAGAGCTGAAGAAGCTTCTTGGATGAAAAGTGAAAAGTCTTCAAAAGAAAAAGCAAGAAAATCCAGTTGCCTTCTGAAAAAGCACCTTTAGGACATTTTATGTTGGAAGTTTTAAATTGTTGATTCTATATTGTAGATCAGGGATCCTCAAACTACAGTCTGCGGGCTGTATACGGCCCGCCGAAGCAATTAATCCGGCCTGCACGGCACCATGAGGCTGCCCCGCCCACCCCTGCTCTTTGGCTGAGCGCAGGCCTTAATTGGTGGGCAGCTGCGGTGAGCAGAGCGGTATGAGCCCAGTGGGATGCAACTGAAAGTTAGACCAATGGTGGGGGAGAGAAATTCACTCCAGGCCCGCTGTGCCAGGCTGAAGGGCCGACTTGGGGGCGTCGGGGTGGACACAGCGAGGCTCAGCCATCTTTCGCTGCTCTGGGCTGGGCAGCAGTTCGGCTTTCCCAGCTGGCTGTGACCCCGATCCCTACCTACTCTTCCCTTTCTCCCATGGCTGGTGGTAGAGAGGAAGGCGAGACACTGCTGCTTGTTCCCCCAGCCCACATCTCACCCCCCCCCCCCACTCTCCGCAGCTGCTGGGCCTCATCTGCTGTGGCTGCCAGGGAGCACGAGGCTGTGCTGCCCACATCGCTACTCTGCCAGCTGGCTTCCCCGCTGGCTTGTGACCTTTGGCCGAGCGCAGGCCTTACTTTCGTGGGCAGCCGCAGTGACCAGAGCTCTGTGAGCCCCACGGGCTGGAACTAGAAACTAAGGCCAACAGCGGGAGAGGGAAATCCGCCCCGCTAGGCTGAAGGGCAGCCGGGGTGGTGGTGGTGGTGGCTGTGGACGGTGAAGCTCAGCCGCCTGTCGGGCCTGCCTCTCGGCTTCCGTGGGGCCTCTGGGCACCTTCCCTCCGCCTTGGGCCCCGCATCCAGCCCGCAACCGGGAGATGCATCACCCAGCGCAGTGCTCTTCCCAAGGGCCATCTGCTCATCCACCCGCCAGCCAGCCAGACTGGTCTGAAAGCGGCACATCACCTTGCACCTGTCCTTGTCCTACTCCCGCCCAGCTGCCGGCTCCTTGATGCAAGCAGAGGCTGCTGGTTGGAGCGAGGGGAACTGCAGTGCTGGGCTGAGAGTGCCAAGGCATAGCTAAAATTGTAAGAAAAGGCTGCGCGGCTGTGGCGGAAAGAACCGGAGCAACACCTGGCAGTTTGGATGAGAAGGCACGAGTGAGGTGGTGGCTGCTCTCTCCGGTAACTGAGCCCACCGTGCCAATTTGTGGGCTCATCGTAGCCACGCCGATAAATTGGCTTTGTTTAAAAAGTTAGAGGACCCCTGTTGTAGATATTTTGCTTTTGATAAAAATACTGTTCAGACTATAATTGAAAAGGTGTCATATAATGGAATCAATAAATATCTGCCCATTAGGATTATCTCATTTCTAAAAGCAGACATTTCTGGAATCTGACAGTTATCTCTTACCTCCTCAGCCATCAAGACTTCCTCGGATTCATCTTGGTCACCCCAATACTGCGAGGCCAGATGGTCTGAATGCCATATTAATGCACTACTCCTGAATTGTAGCCCTTCCCCTGTGCCTACCCTCCTATCTGACTGTATCCACCCCTTGACTAAAATAGAGCTTTCTCCGTAACACCAGCTGGTCAGATGGAAGGCACAAAGGGGAGCCGGGGTTGTGGCCACAAGAAGTTTCTTCTCTGCCAGGACCAGGGTTAGTTCAATAGGCTTCCCTCCCTCCAACAGGATTCTCTCACATGCAGACTATTCCTGGAATGCTATTTCTTCATTCTATGATTTAATGGGCAATCTATAGAGCCAGGAAAGTTTCCTGTTTGGCATTTCAGGGAGACTGTGTGTAAAAATATAAAGGAGATAAAAGAGAAGAGAAATTCTACAAAGAGTCACCTACATACAAGAAGCGAATCCTACCTCCTCGTGTTTCAGTTTCTCCAGAGCTGTTGAAATAACTGAGCTTTTCCCAAGAAGGCTGCCATTTTCCTGTAAAAGAAAAAAAACATTTAGCATAATGTACCAGCCTTTACATTTCTAAACAAACAAATAATCATAAGAAAACCGATGATTTCAGTTTTGATGAAACTGATGAGGCTGATCAGTGATCTATTTGGACAGTAGTTTATATCATGAATAACTGTATAAATTATACACACACATACTTGGTGCTCTTGGAGAGATTAGTAACTTGAAGCATACATCCCACTTAAGAACCATGCTGTCCTGGTATACTTATAGTTCCTTATACTATTAATGAGATGGTGACATGTTTATAATCCACTTATCTCCAAAAGCACTTGCCAACCTTTAAGAAAAGAGCATACAAACTCTCATAAAAAATAAAAAAGCTATAATCAGGGTTTGATGCTGCAGTGTTGGCCACAATGACCTAAGTGCAGCTGGGATTCCCCTTGTGTTAGCTAGCTAGGGAGACATTACAATTCTAGTTATCAAAGTACTCTTCAAGTAACTTATGGTTGTCGTTTTTTTTGCTTGAACGTTCTATATTCTACTAGAGGGGTGAACCTCTAGTCCAAAACACGTCATTAAATTAAATAATATTCCTGATAATCACTGTAATCAAAATAGTTGAAGTGGCTAGGAATTGTAATTAAACAACATCTGGAGGCACACATATTATATATTTTTAAAATCCCATCTTTATTATTTTATAAGTAACTCAAGGTGGCAAATATACACAATGCTCCTTCCTCCTCCTCCTTTCCCCACAATAACCATCTTGTGAGGTGGATTGGGCACAAAGTCACCCACCCAACTTTCATGCCTAAAGCAGGATTAGAATTTGAATCTTCTGGTTTCTAGGCCATAGGCTGGTGCTTCAACTAACAATCTAAAACCATTTAATTCTAGGAGTAAAAACTATTTTCTTCAGCATGACCCAAACTATTTCAAACAAGTATGCTATATTACCAATTCTACAGGTAAGAATTACTTCAATTGCTTAACTGGACTTGCATAAATAGAACATGATGACAATAAACAAGTAATTAAACCTAACATCCACATTTTGGCTGGGGACACTAAATGTTTGATGGAAAGCTTTCATGAGGAAACTGCAATCAGGAAAACTGTGGCAAACTTGAGGCCCTCTGGACAGTAATGAACTCTTGATTCAAACCTCGTGCTCCCAAACCTGGACAGATGCTGTAACACATGTTCAGATCTGTTCACAAATTTCCCTAGCTGGTTTCTCATCTTCTGATTAGTTATTTGTGTTGGAAAATAATTCAGAGTTGCTCATTAAAAGCACCCCAAGGCAAATACATGTTCAGGAAGTGCTCAGATATTGGATATTCTTTTAATCGGCTTTAACCTACAGTTAAGTTATCCTCTTACCCTTGTAGGTTCGTAGGAAGGACTTGACTGACTGCTTGCTTCCCAAGGTATCACCCCTGCTCGTTCCTCCATAGCTATCAATAGAAAGAAAATGCATGCTCTGTAATAAAATGCAAGGACTCAAAGAAATCATGGGTTTAAATTATGCTCAACTTTCAATCGCCTGAAAGCATTCAGAAGATACCCCAGGGCAGCTTTCTCCTGACTACTCACACCCAAAATAGGTGACAGTTTGTATTAAGTGAGGATATATTCTGAAAAAATGCTTTAAGCTTAGTTACACTGAATCACATTTGCCTGTTAATGACAAGGCAATTTGGGAAGCTCTTCTTTGTATTTCTTTCAATCTGTTTGCCATGTAGTAATATCTGTGATCTTACATACTGTAGAGTCAAGCTTGATTGCAAGTCATTCACAAATATTATGAAATTCAATATTTCCTTGCTTTCTTCTCTATCAAATGCTTTTTGGAAATTCACAAAGTTTGGCAAGGGAAAAGCTTTAATGGTGTGACTGTGCTGATTCATCATGTCTAGCTGGTTGTTTTGCATGTTTCCTGGGGCTCTGGATCAACTCTGAACTGGATTCCAAAGAGATGCCTCAGAACACTGAGGATGTGAATGACATTCCTTCAATCAGGGATGCTCTTTCTGGGATGTGAGGGAGTTGCAGAAACCTGGGAAAAGGTGTGGCTTCTTTAAAAAGCTGGAGACATGGGCTCTAGGTGAGCTCTGACGTACCATTCTGCAATAATATCCAAAGTGCCACCTAGTTCTACAATATGCCAAGAACAAAAGCTTCAAGACAATAATTCTCTGGATCTACATCCATCATTTATTTTAAATCAGTGTTGAAAGGAGGTTGCTTTTACTACTGGTAGTAAATTTTAGTAACTTTTATTTTTCCTCTAACTTCTTGGATACACACCTGAACACTTGTGAGTAAAAAGGATGTAACAACTGTGCTAAACTTAATTTAAAACGGCACAAAATCTTACGCTAATAAATTTTATGACAAATGATTTGTTTTTGAGAATAATCTTTATACAGTAATGCCATATGCAGGATTTACTCAAAAAGCACAAAGAAATGACATTTGTTAAGTGATATATACAACCCCATAACTTACAAAAGCAAGAGAATCCACATCATATGATTGGTACATTATCATTATACAATGGTAATTTTCCAGAGCATTTCCCAGAGCCACAGTCCACTATGACTTTGCCACATTCTACAGCTGACGATGTAATAATTTTATGGTACTTGGTCCAAGGAGTGAGGAAGTGTGGTGCCTGGCACCAACCAAGGTAGAAGTCACCCTTGGCATATCATTCTTTTCTCCATAAGAGAAGGCAAAATGACCACCACAGCAAATACAAACATAAAGCTCTTCCATATTCTGATGCAAAGAAAGAAAACAATATGTCTATGGAGATTCTCAGTCAGTCAGGCCAAGGTTGTCCCAAAGGTGCTTTTTCAGGAGGCAACTGAATTTTTCCAGTTGCCTCCTAAAATAAACACCTTTGGGGTGAAGAACACAATACATTTAAGACTTGCAAAACCTATAGTAAACATAGACTCAAATATACTGTATAGAGAAAAAAATAGCGCTACAATTAGCACCTATAGCTTACATAGATGCAAGTAAGATTCCACTCCCAATGAAAAATTCTATCAAACTCACTTCTAATACTAAATTGGTAAGACTGCCTTTCTTCCTCTTGTGATCAAAACGCAAAACAAAAAAGACCAAGTTCTTGGATAGGGAGATCAGAGAGAAAAAATTGTGGTTATGAGGACAGGAATCAGACAGACAGATGTTCCCTGGTTTACTTAACAATTTTCACAAACAGGAGGAAATAAGCCAAAGAAATCATTTCACACTCACACAATTCTCATAATCACATTTAAGGATTCAAACCGAGTCAGTAAGTAGTTTCTCCCTAAACCGAATAACTGGTTTATTAAGTGATCATGCAAAAATCAGACTATGGAAAAATGAAAAGCATTGTCTATACACCGTATTTTTCGGAGTATAAGACGCACCTTTCCCCCCCTAAAAAGGGGTGAAAATTTAGGTGCGTCTTATACACCGAATGTAGCCCCGCCCACCCTTTGGCCTCTGCCTTGCAGCAGTTACCTCCTTGCAAGCAAACAGCAAGGAAAAAAGCTCCTTTCAGCTTCAGCACAGCCTAATTAGCACAAGTTGATTGGATCAGTCTCCCGACTCTCAGCTGATTTGCTCTTAACTGTTTTGCGCAGGGCTCTGCTGTTTGCTGCAAAGAGGTAAATTGCTGGAGCAGATTTTTTTTCCCTTGTGCTAATCAAGCTATGCTTAAAACAAAAATGAAAGTAAAGCAGGCTGTTTGCTGCAACAAGGCAAAATTGCTCAGAGGCAGAGGGAGATTTCTTTTTCTTCTTTTCCTCACCAAAAAAGGTAGGTGCATCTTATACTCCAGTGCGTCTTATATTCCGAAAAATACGGTATTTTTGTTTCACATAATGAATCATTATTTTACTGTAATAATCTTCAGGTGATGATTCTTTTTTTTACATCTTTAAATATATTATGATTATACAATCTGTTGAGAATAATTTGAAAATAGTTTTTCAGTGTCATGCAAATAATGAATATCAAAGTAACACTTTCTTTACTGAATTGCTTTATTATTGAATAGCAAACCAGACTCAAAGGTGTAATGCCAAAAAAGCCACTGGCTTTGCTATCCAATCAATTGCACTGGACTCAAATAACACACTTCCCAACGAACAACATTCTATCAAGACCCCCAATGAAGATTTTCTAGGAAAGCTGTGAAATCCCACCTGCTTCCCTATTATTTTGCATTTTCACTGGACTGTTTCCTGGGTTTTGTCTTTACAATAAATCAGATTTACTTATGCAAGTTATCCCTTTGTAAGCAAGCCAAGAAGTACTTTAAATTGATGCTCTTAACTGGTTGTAACAGGACCCTTGAAAATAATGTAACAATATTGCTATCACCTGTTCTGAGCCTCCAGCAGCCCTCTGAATGTGGAAGCAAAACTCATCCCTCCTTCCCACTTCTCCCCGCCCCTCAGCTGCTTTCTGCAGATCAAAGCCTAATTACTGCAGAATAAAATCAAACACAATGGTCTAAATCAGGGCTGTCAAACTCACGGCCCCGATGCGTCACACGTTGGCCACACCCACGCCTGGTTTAGCGAAGGGGAAAAAAGTTCTGAAACGTCGGGTGCCGCCGTGAGTTTGACATCCCTGGTCTAAATGATCTTTGGCAGAAACAGGAACATCCATCCATCCATCAAAAAGTCTGACCCCAGCAAAAAGTAGTCCTTTACTTAAACATTTCAAAATTCCTCCATTCCAATGAGGATTCTTTTAAGTAAAGCAAATAATTTAACAGGAAAAGTATGCAGAGCAATAATAGGATTAACGAAATAATTTTTCAAAAATGGGAAAAAAAGAAAAAGCCATGCAAAATTATTTCATAAACAAAACTTTCCCCAAAACTGACCCAATTGCTCATCCTCTTGTTCCTGAGACCCCCACTCCACGCAAGAAAATAGCTAGTGATAATTATCGCCTATCAGCAATGCTCTGCTTTAAATCAGCCAGTTATTTTCGTCAAATGTTCATTGCTTTCTTTTATCATCCCAGTCTTCAAGGGTTTTAAATATTAGGGATGTAATATTTGAACATCTTTATTCCCAACCATTCAATTCAAAGTCTTTTTAACAATTATTTGAGTTTTAGCTCAAAACACAATAATATCAAGTTAGGATTGTAATGTCTGGAATTTATTTCTACCAAGGCAACTGCAGCTCATTATTATTGAACATTCTTTGAAGTGCCAGATATACCCGAAACAGAATTTTCCATTGTAGTGATTATAAAATCAAAATTTTATATTGTTCAAGGCCAACTTCCATTGCTTTACAAAAGCACAACATCCATGCTCATTATCCCAAAGCTTACATGAAATTAATGTTAACTATTTGTTATCAACTTTCTTCAATTTCTTATAAAAATAGATTATTTGCATAGGAACGTCAATCAATTCTTCCAAATCTTTTTACAACTGCAAAATTTCAAAATAGCAATTGAACTATGATCAATTGTTCAAAGAAGTTGAATGAACTGCCAAAAATAGTAAACCAAAGCCAAAAAAACCTTCATCTAATTTTATCTAAAGTAATGTAAAAAATTTAGCAACTGAATTTTCACATATTGAGGGTTTTTTTGGTGGCTAAAATGGTCAACATTCTACATCTGCAACCTATTATTGTCCATAGGATCTTGCCAAATTAATTCCAGTCAAAGTTAAGGGAAATGTGCACAGGTTTAGACCAGCATTCCTTGTTTCATTCCAAGGAGATCTTTATGAAGCGTCTGAGTTCCTATGGAGGAAATCCTCAATTTATGAACACAAATGAGTCTGGAATTTTGGTCATACATTGTTGTGGTAAACTGAGTCATGTGACTGGTCACCATGATTAAGTAAATCACCTGGTTCTTAAGTCTGAATCCAGGTTCTCCAATGGGTGTTTTTGGCTGGAAAATGACAAAAAGCCTTGCAAAATATGATCCTGTGGCCATAGGACCTCTGCAACTGATTGTAAATGTGAGCCATTTGCCAAGTGCCCAAAATGTCATCACGGGACTGTAGAGATGGTGGGGTAGATGTAACATCAAGGATGGGTTGCAAGTGATTTTTTTGAGCCCCTCGTAACTGAATGGTTAACTAACCGTTTGCAAGTCGAGGACTAAGTGCATGTCACAAGTGTTTTATTATCCACCATACTGACAGGCTTTCTTGAAGAATATAAAACTATCTCACATCAAGATAGAGCCAGGGAAAAATACGTAAAGTAGAAATAGAAAAGAATATGATTTGATCAGAAATTCTTAATTTTCTTTTTCTTGCTAATCATCAGACTTTATTTTTTGAAATTCTCTCCAATTTCAAATGTAGTTTGTTACATTTTGAGGGTGAGAAGGTAATTAAACTAAGGTCATAGGTGATGCATGTAGTTTGTTTTGCCTTTGATTTTATCTGAATTTTATGCCCATCACTAATGAAACATTTTTTTAAGATCACAGGATCCAATGTTAAACTTTCTATTCTTTTTCACAAGTCTCTCTCCTTAGAACTCATTCTGCACTTTCCAGATCTATTGCTTCTATATTAGAGGTGAGGTGGGTTATATCTTACTTGCTTATTCTGTTTCATGGAGTTCTTCTATATCCTCCAAGACGCTTGGGTACAGTTGTTCCCTGCAAGCAGATGGAGACAGTAACAAATACAATTTTTTAATGGCAACATCCCCACGTGAGGGGAATTTACAGGCTCAAAATCCTAAATCTTCCAAGAAAAGTAAACAAAACCCACTATCAGACACGGTATTAGTTGTTGTTAAGTGCTTAAATCTCAGGTGATGTCAAAATAATTGTGTAGATGTTAAAATTACAACTTAGGTCAGCTACACTAGATAATATATTCATTGCTAAGTTTATATAAATATCTGAATGAAGGCAGGAGCGCTGGGCAATTCTCACGGAACCCAGGTCAAAGGAGTCTTTCTCCACAACCTGTTCCCCAACAGTTCTTAAGCTTCCTAGGCAGCCTGGCTAAAAAGCACAGCAGATAGGAATCTGGGAAATGACAACTCGGAAATATCCAGTGAGTGCCAGGCCAGGGAAGACTGGATTAGAGTCCCCTCTTAGAAAACAATACACCTTTGCAACCACACTTAATTCCATATGAAATACTTAGAGCACATAAAGAGGCCTGGATTATTTTCTTAAATACAGTTCTTTTTAAGCAACTGGTTTCCACCTGGCACATTAATTATTGTTAAGTCTTAAGCATGTTAATATCAGTGTTTCTTTGGAATACAGTATTTGTTCCAGTGTAAATGAGAGAAGCAGCCATCATTAATTACATGGTACTTTCAATATTCAAAGTGCCACCAAAATCAATACCATAACATGGCTTTGAAATTCAATCCTCAGTATACCCTTTGGAGGTCAAAGACTACTGTGATTGCTTTAAAAACTAAAGTTATACCCACACCATCCGCTCACACTGAATCTCACCAACAATGTTAAAACCTGAATAACAGAAAACAAGGAATTAACTTTGGTTGCTAATGAATCCACACTTGCCTTTATTTGGAGATTTGTAATAGAAAAAGCAGAACATTGTTCTTACAGGGAAGGGCATATGCCAGACCTTTACCATCACTAACAAATCAAGGCTGTAAACATGTGCTCTATTTATGGCAACTTTTCCCATTTAATATAATATCCAATCAAAGAAAGCCCCAGAAGCTGCCTGGTGGATCATGCTGGCTGCAGAAGTGGATTTATTATCATTCTACTTTCATTCTGCCCAACGAAAGTTATCCAGACAGATTGATCCTTGCTATCAACTCAGACAAGATCAACTGCTTTATCCAAAACTACTTAAATGTGCATCATTGAATTTTCACAGATCAATCTGAACAGTCAAACTTCAACTGTCAGTAAAATCCTATAGTAAAGCTAACACAAATAAACTTTTGTGTACCATAATTTACTTTTAAAGATGTAAAAATAATTAAGAATGTTTGCATATTTTAAAAAATCTGATTCATCAGGATACCTGAAAATGTTTTTTCATTTAAGGCTTTCCAAAAGCCTTTTAATGTCAAAACTTTTAAAGCCAAGGAGTAACATTTCCCCTTTTAATTGTTTTTTTAATTAAATATTTTCCAATGACATTGGGACTTTTATTTATATGTATATATGTGTGTGTATGTGCGTGTGTACAACACTTTCCTATCTTGATGTAGAAAAGATCTCCATATATGCACACTAAATTCAACTAAACATGTTTTCTAAAATTAGCAGCATCGAATAACTAGATAATCAACCAAGTAGCATCATTAAGTAGTTCTGCTGAAGAAAATTCCCAGGAGAACAAAAAACAGCAATAAGCCTTACAATAAAGTAAAATTGGTTAATTTAGTCATTTTTCAGTCTGGTTTAGTTGGGATGGCTGACAAAGTCACAATCCTATTTATTATTCAAATAAATAAAAATTTACCTTGAGAATAAATTCATTATTTGTTTCTTGCTGCTATATCCTTAAGAGAAAAATTGATACCACTTTTCCCCCATGTTTTTTGTACCGTAGTTAAAAAACTTGCCAATAGCAGCTAACATGGCCTTCCTCAGATCCCTGTTGAGAAGCAGGTTGTTCCCCAGCCCACCAAGTTTATTATCTTTATTGTGTTAATGTTAAATTTTTTTAAAACACTTTGAGGGACAATACATAATTTTACAATGGAAGTTGCATGCAAACAAATATAAATAGCAAGATTATACATACCTACACACACACACACACACACACACACACACACACACACCTTGTGCCTTAATTTCTTTGGCTTATTATGTTGTTCCCTTTCTGCACTTTAAATGAAGTTAAAGGGAAAAGCCGTGTATATATCTATATACTAGGGCAATGCTAACACTTCATTTTTAGTTTCTTATTTCATTGTTTTATCAGAGTAAACCTGTTTTTCAGGAAACTATAATCCATTGCTTGAAATGCCATTTCTGGCTTCCACAATAATATATTCAAGAATTACATCTCATTTAATTTTTTTTTTTAAAAGTCTGCTAAGTGAAACAAAATATACTTCACTATTAGGAAGAAAATTCTTTGATCAACATTTCACTGTATGAAAATCCAAGTCATATACATAATGCTGAAAAATATCTAAATGCAACAAGCCACATATAGCATGCTTAAGAAACCATACACAAAATCTCTATATAATTATGAATAGTCACCCTATGAGTAGGAAAACCAGGAGTGTTAAGTGTTATACAACATTACACAGCCAAGTGTAAATGACAGGGGAGGAATTAATCTAGAAACCTAAGAATCCTGATTTGAAATTTTACCAGTATAATTCAGTATGTAGCCTTCAAGATTATGTTTACCCAACTGTAATACAGGGGTGATTGGTAATATTTTCAAGGAAGGATTGAAAATTGATCTAATTTTTCCCAAGTAATTGCTGACGAACATAATTGCTCACATAATTGATATGAAAAGCTTTTGTATAGAAAGAAATTAGCATCATAAAGTACAAAGAGCTAACAGATCTCTGAGAGTTAAAGTCTGGATTCCTTGGAAGAGGAGGGGCAGGGCTGTTCACTGGATTAAATACATATACACAGTCTAAATCCTAACTAACCTTATTATCTTTCCCTTTTCACTCCTACTAGCTCATATCATCAGCTTCTTCTTGCCTTCTCTTTATCCAGGTTTGTTCATCATCCTTTTTTTCTCTCTTCACGAAAACTCACTAGTTGCAACAGTTCCATTTCTTGATAGTGGCTGGTTTGTTTGTGAAAGAGGCTGACTGATACTTGCAGATGGGGGTCAACTGATTTTGTAGACGGATATGCTTTGAGAGGCAAATCATTTTATTTAATTGGTTATTAATTGATACGATTTCAAGTGAAATAACATACTAAGCATATTACATGTGGAAATAAAAATCCACTGTTCATTTTATTTTCAAACTTTTTAAAAAACATATTTCCCCAGTGTCACAGTCAGTAGGTAAATGCTGGTGTTTATTTTGCTATGTGTCTGTTTAACTGAAAGGAATTAAGCCATTAAGAAAACAATTTCACAAATCTGCGGCTGCTTAAATTTTTGACACAATAACTTAGGTGAACATAACTTTAGTATTTAGGGAACTAAAACACTGCTATGCTGTAACTGTAGCTTTATAAACACAATTTCTCCATCCTCAGATGATCAAACTTTCTGCATTTTTCCACAATTGCAATTAAAGAAAAAACATGAAATTCATCAGCTGTTGGCACTTGGCTTGTTTTAAAATTAAAAGTTGAAGTTAAAATTACAGGGATTCTGCAAGGGAGTGGATATGACAAAATGCAAGTAAAATCCTCAGGGAGATAAAGGGTAGTCAACTTTATTCAGGATATTCTAAATGCTCTCCGTTGTAGGAAGCCGGGAGAGGATCAAAATATCTATCTAGATCATAGATAGATATTATCTATCTATGATCTATCTGTCATAGATAGATCATAGAAACAAAATGTGGTTAATTCTCTTGGACAAGATATAAAAAGTGCACGGTTCTGTAACAAAATATAACACATGCTATCTTAAGAAAAGAAGTGAAATCCGACAGGTTCTGGAGAACCGGTAGCGGACATTTTGAGTAGTTCGGAGAACCGGCAAATACCACCACTGGCTGGCCCCCGAGTGGGGTGGGAATGGAGATTTTGCGGTATCCTTCCCCTGCCACGCCCACCAAGTCACGCCCACAGAACTGGTAGTAAAAAAATCTGGATTTCACCCCTGATCCAACTCATTTAAATTTTCAATATCTGTTCTTCTCTGGGAACATTATCATCTCCTGAAGTTCTTATTTCTTTATTTTCTATTACAGACATCAACGTTAGCCCTATTAAATCAGACTGATTTTTTAATTTCAGGTGGAATGTTTTGACTACAAAAATGGATTAAGCCATTTTTAAATGATGTTATTGCATTCACAATAAATGGCATATATCTTCAACAGTTAAAATGTCCTTCCTATATTAACTTTAAAAGATTAACTCCAGACAGAACTGTTTTTCACATAAAATTAATTTGGGAATATTTTCCCCATCTGACATACGTAGTTTGTTGTACCTACTTAGTTGCAAAGATTTTAACATGTCAAATACAGGTGGCTCAATTTTGGCTGTCATATATTCATGTATTTGCAATTCTGGCCTTATTTTTGGTTATTTGTGCATAAACATTTTTTTAAAGAGTTGGGATAAGGTTGTTTGTATGGTATAATTGTATTTGCTCACATACCCAGCCTCTTTCAATAAATGATCAAGTTATTCCAAACAACTGGGGTAAGTGAAGCAAGAATGTCCCATACATTGGTCCAGCAATTCTGGTTAGAATGCAGCTACTGTATATTGGACAGACGACAGTGTTGGCCCACAGACTCCACAATCTAAACACTGAATTTCAACAGATTCAAGGGATTGTTATTTATGACCTCATTATCTACAGGTTTACACTGGCATAGAACTCCTGCAACTAATGCTGCTGATATTGAAATAAGTTTATAATTTCTAATTTCTAATTGAGAATTTAATTTTGGGTTGTTATAGCCTGGTAAGAATTTCTCTGGACATAATTATGTGTAAGACTACTTAACTGCTTTGCTAATCTGTTTTCTAGTGCAAACAGACTAGTTGAAAAAAAACGTTTTGAAAGGAAGTACAGGTAGCTCTTGACTTTTGTTCAATTTGTTTAGTGACCATCTGAAGTTAATGTGGCACTGAAAAAAGTAACATGACTTTTTCAAAGGTATGACCATTGCAGGATCCCTATGGTCATGTGATCCAAAATTCAGACACTTGGCAATTAGAATGTATTTATAACAGTGCAGTGTCTTGGGGTCATGTGATCTGCTTTTGCAACTTTCTGACAAGCAAAGTCAATGGGGAAGCCAGGTTCACTTAGCAACTGCATTGATTCACTTAACTGTGGCAAGAAAGATTATAAAATGAGGCAAAACTCATTTAACAACTGTCTTGCTTAGCAACCGAATTTTTGGGCTCAATTGTGGTCATAAGTCAAGATTACCTGCGTTTTATGATTCAAGTCTGTAGTAAGCTACTCAGTTCCCAAGGCACCTTCACACATGCTAAAGTTAGTGCTCTAAAATTTTGAAGCACAATATGAAGAACAGAACCGTAAACTTTATTAAGCCCTACAAGCCACAGCAACTATGATTATAATGGTAGTTGAAAGTTATAGTCTTTACAGGAGCCACATAATATAACCAAGAGGATTCTCCAGTCGTCTGTGGAAAAAATGGAATCGGTCCAGGTAGCATACTTATTCTCTATGCCCAACATGGACTGAATACGCTACAGAGTTAAATGTAAACATGTGGTAAGATGGATGGCCAATTAATTTTACAAATAAATAAAAATTAATGGCAATGTCTAGGGGAGATTGGATATAGGCCAATCAATTTCCAACACACTATTGAGGCCTTCTTGTCCATTCAATTTTATCTGAAGAAGGAAGGCGCAAAAAATAGAAATACAGATTATGGTATGGGAGTATAAGAATTTGGAAGTTTTCTCCAGGGAATTTCTTTCAGAATTTCTGTTTTGCTCTCCCCACTTCTGAAGAAATGCTGAAATATTCTGGCATGTCTTCCCACTTAGCCCACCAAATTAGATAGCTCATTATATAGACTGGTGATACAGGATGTTTATTAAAATTAAGCATAATATAATAAAAATGTAGACATGTTTCTCCAAATTAAATTATTTAAATATCACTTAAGACTCAAATTGTAATAAAGAAGACTAATAATAATGAAGCCGTTAAGATAAACATTTTATGTCAAAGCTGCCAAATCCCAAACACAAGATATTCAAATCATACCCAAAAATGCAATTTACAAAATGCTGTCAGAACCATAATATGGTAAAAGGAAACAATTTGGCCAGCTAAATTTGCACTATTCTTTAGAGAGTAAATAATTATTAATAGAGAATTAGAGAAAAACCTTAAGGAGAATTACTGGAAATACTTTAGTTAATATTGTGCTCATTTCACTTTGTCAAACTGTCAGAAGAATAAGCAAATAGTATGTAAGAAACATACAATTTAAATTTCTTAATATTAGAGTATTAGTGAACAATGCTATTAGAATTTAATACTAGAATTGTCAGCTCTCATGCACGTCTACACGACATCAGACACAAGAGTAACTAGCAAATCTGTTGTATAGGATAGCTGAGCTACAGTGGAAGAAGAATACTTAAATAATAGACAACATACCTTCCTTAAATATTGGCCATGAAGCACCTACCACAAAAAACTGAAGCATGCTCTTCAATGAGCAGAAAACTCAGTTTTCTAATTTTGCTAAAGGACAAAGACATCCTAACATTACAAGGATAAGAAACAGTGAGACAAGCTGACCCAGCAAAAATACAACTTTTTCCTTCAGAGGCAAAGAATCTTTGAACTACAAATCAGTTGGCAATCTACCTGACACACAACAAACTAGATTTCAGGACCCAAGCTAAGCCAATTGAGTTCTATAACTATATACTCAATTGCAAATACAATTATTTTTCAGGAAATAATTAGAATAATTCAGTCATGATATGAAAGATGCTGGAGACAAAGATCTGAAAAAATAAAGATAAGAGAGATAGAAAAAAAGTTGTGCTATAATTTTAATACTACACAAATATAATGAAAAGCTTTATGACATTGTATAGATGTGATTTAGCATAGCAAGTGAAAGTGCTGAATTTTTTTCATGTTTAAAATAGAAATGAGTTTTTGATTCCATGTAAGCACTGTATTAATATTTATCCCATGCTCCTAAAACCAAATGCTGATATCTGATTTTGTCAAATCCAGTTTTCAGGTTATAAAATAAATCCATCAATCATTCAAAATGTTAAAAAGAACTTGCACGTACCATAGTACGGTAGAAACAATTCACATGAAACATTTTAATATTCAGCATACAGAACATATGTGCAAAGTTTACCGATATGAAAAAACAAGATTTGGCAAGGAAATCACTAAATCAACTCCTCCAACAAGGCACACTGTATTACAATTAGATCAAAAACATAATTTCTTGAAATACAGTCCCCCCTTCTACATTTATATAAAAGGATAATTATTAACAGTAGAAAACATTGAAGATGTTAAAAACGTATGCACATATTGATGCAACAGAAGCATTTGCTTTTTTATACCGTTTCCCCTAAAATAAGACATCCTAGTAATAAGCCCAATTGGGCTTTTGAGTACATGTGCTAAAATAAGCCCTCCCTGAAAATATTTAAATGCATGCGAAGCCGGTCCCTCCCATTTCCTCTGGTTAGGGTTAGGGAGACAAGAAATCAGGTAAGACTGCAAGAGGAGCGCCATCTTGCTCCAGTAATAAGATATCCCCAAAAATAAGGCCAAGCATTATTTCAGGGTTCAAAAAATGTAAGACAGGGTCTTAGTTTTGGGGAAACCTGATAGAAAGTAAATGAAGGGATTGAAAGAGAAAACTAAGGATATCATCATCGCTAGGTCGTTAGTTTGCAGCTTTGCTAATTTTCACTGCAATTTCTAGACAGATAACAGTACAAGAAATTCTTTCTCCAGCATCAAGAAAACCCTAAAAACCTAATTATTGTTAATTATTTCTGCTTCTTATGCTAATGATTAAATCTACCTCAACATATTACCAAGTAGTATAGTAAGGAAGTATGTTTAGCAACCATCACTTGGGATAAGGATGATTAGCTTTAGTAACAGTACAGAACACTGTATCTGCACTACAGGATTAATTTAAGTCTGCTTCATTTGTCTTGGGTTGCAAAGCTAGGCAGCCCCCACCCCCATGGGTCACAAGCAAGTGGGGGGAGGCACCACTTTTTGCAGAAAACTAACAGGCTTGGCAAAGCAAAGGAAGGCCCCCATCCAAATCAGCTCTGGGCTTGGCTGCCCCATTTGGCCCATGTGCAGAGGGAGCAAAAGTGCCGACAGCGCCCCCGACCCTCCCTGGGCTCGGCCCCCGGCGCAGCCCCAGCGCCAAGCGTTGCTTTTATTCCTTCCCCAATTTGGGGCGCTTGTGCTATTGCAAAGGCGAAGAGTCCGGGGCTGAGCCCTCCCGAGGGCCGCAGCCTTGCAGCGCCAGAAAGCAAAACCAGCAAGCGAGGGCAACGGGCCTTGGCAAGGACGAGGTCGCCCAGCGACACGCGAGCCGTTTCGCGGGGCAAAAGATGGGCGCGGAGGGGAGCGGCGTCTCCTCCCGGCCGGCAGCTGGGAAGCACCGCAGCCAAGGCCGTCTATTTATTTGGTCCGTTTAGGGCGCCGCCCGACCGCCACCAAAGACAACGGTCACCCAAAGGAAAAGCCCCGCGGGAAACCCGAGCGGAGCCCCCGGAGAAGCCTCTCAGGAAAGACACGCCGAGGCTCTCCCCGCCCGCCCCGCTCGCTTCCTCCCCCGCCGGGCACTCGGGGCACAGCCACCCGGCGCCCTCCCCCCTCCGCCCGCTGAGGGAGCCGCGGCGAGTCTCGCTCGCGCCCGCCAGCCCGCGGGGTCGTTCCCGCAGCCCTCACCTGCCCCGCCGAACTGGCTGCTCCCCAGCGTGGTGGGCCGGGCCTTCCCGCTGTTCACGGGGGGCGAGAACATCTGCAGGGGAGACAGAGAGAGAGAGACGCGGCTCCTCAGCGGGGGCGCGGCGGGTTGGGGGGGGCCGCCCCGCCGCCCGCGCAGGGCCTACCGCGCTGAAGTCCAGCAGGTCGCTCAGCTCCTTGTCGGTGCCGATGGCGGCCAGGCGCTGCTGCTGCGGGTTCATCTTGGCCTCCGCCGCCGCCGCCGCCACCTGCGGGACGGACAGCGGCCGTCAGCGGAGAGGCTGCCCTCGCCCCGCCGCCCGCTCCGAGGGCCCCCGCGGCCGCGACAGGCGGGCGACGTGGGCCGCCTTCTTCTGGCCTCCGCCCTCCCCCCTCCCTCTCTGGCGGAAAGCGCGGCCTCCGCCGGGCGAGCTCTGAGGCGCCGCAGCACCGCCACGTCGCGCCGCCTGCCCGGGATCCCTCCGCGCAGGGCGGGGCTTGGCCTTGCCCCGCCCCGCCCCTCGCCGGCCCGACACGGCGGCAGCAGCGCCGGACAAGGGCCCGAGGGCCGCTGTCCGGGCGGCGGCGGAGAAGCCGCGTCCGGAAGGCAAGCCCACCGGGACCGTGGTGGGCAAAGGGGGCGCCGTTCGGTCGGAGCCGAGGCCAGGTCTGCGTCCCGGGGAGGCTGCCGGGCGCCTTGGGAGGCCCGGGCTGGGGGGGGCGCAGCCGCCTCGAGGGTCCCAGCCTCCGCCATGCCCCTCCCCCCGCGCAGGCCACCCGGCGCCCCGCTCGCATTACGCTCTGATCCCTGCCCGGCACGGCGGCCCTCGGACGGGACCGACGTCTCCCCCGACGCGCCTGCGCCGCCCGCCCCGTAGAGGAGGGGCGCGTGTGGCTCCGCCCCCGGCGCTCATTGGGGCCGCGTCCCGCAGGCCAGGCGAGGGGGCGCTGCGCTGTTTCCACGGACGCCCCTTGGCCGCGCGCGGGAAACAAAGCCTCCGGACGCGTCGGGAGCCTCGCGGGTTTGGCGCGCGGGAAGCTGCCGGCTGCGTCACTCCTACCCGCCAGACCGGCCAGCGCCTCCGGGCGGGCGGGCGGGCGGGCGGGCGGGAAGGAAGACGGGACGGGCACATCGGTCCGGCGCCCCCACCGCCACCGCCGGCCACGTGGGGCGCCCGAGGGGAGGGGCCTCCGCGCGTCCCGACCCCCGCCGCGCGTGGCCCAGCCGCCGCCGCCCTCGCTCGCTCGCTCGCCCGGCCGGCCGACCCCGGCGTCCCCCGGGTAAGCCCTTCGCCGCGGCCCCGCGCAGTCCGGCAGGGGGAGGGCGCCCGGGCGGCCCCGCCATCTTGGATGGAGCGCGGCCTTCTTCCGCCCCGAGCGGGCCTGGCAGGCGGCGGGGGGAGGCCGGCGGGGTCTTCGTGGCCCGGGGAGTGGCGGAGGGTGAGCGCCTCTTTCCCCGCTAGGCCCGCTGCCGCCATGGACCGTCTCCCTCACCGCCAGGCCTGGGACGGGAGATCGGCGGCTTCGCGGGGCTCCCGGGTGACTGGGCGGGGAAAGCGAGGGTGGCTGGAGGGTCGTCGGGCAGCCCCCGCGGGGGTCGGGAGCTCCATCTCGCCCAGGCCGGAGTCTGGCTGGAAAGCCCCAGAGAGAGAGGGAAAGGCCCGGGAACCCAAGGCAACCAACCCTTGGGCGGGAGGGAAGTGGCTTGTCCGTGGAGGCCCCTCCGCGCGTGGCTCACCCAGGAGATGATGGGCTAAAGGAGCAGGAAAGGCCGAGGCCTAATCGGGAGCCCCCCCCCCCACCTGCTCCTCTTTCCCCGAAGGGCTTTCCTGGGAAACCGTTTTGCTCTGAAAATGGTCCGCGCTGCCTCTTCTAATTCGAAGCGCTGGGTCTCCGCCGCCTTTCTTGCTGGTGAGGGTTGTGTTATCCAAGGCCTTCTGTGAACGTCGAGGTTCCTGTGCCAGCCTGAAATAGTGAGGGAAATCTGGGCTGGGCCCAGTGAGAAGGGGCAGATGGGCCTGGACCAACCAGCTGCCTACTGCCTAAGCGTTGGGGTGGGATGGTTAGCTTGGCTTGGTGTGACCCATTAAAGTCACTGGCTTTCGTGATTCCAAACCTCTAAAACGGGCCATACAAATTGTTCCGTGGCCACACTAGATTAAAACGTGTCTGGTGCGTTGAAGTAGAGAAAACGGCCTTTGGGTTTCTTTTTGTGAAGACCCAGCTGTTGGCATAGACTGTAGGGTAGGATACCTGAGCCCTCTCTTGGCCTGCCTTGCAGCTGGGCAAACTGCAGCTTTAAGCAAGGAGTGCAACCATGTCAGAACCGCGACATCTTTCCAGAATAGAACAGCTGTACGCCCCTAACAGCGGTCTGTTCCACCTGCTGCTATTTTCACTCTCTAGTTCCACAATGGCAGAGCTTTTCATGGAATGCGAAGAAGAAGAGCTTGAACCCTGGCAACAGAAAGCAAATCCCATTGTTGTTGACGATGATGACGATGACGACGAGCCTATCTTTGTTGGGGAGTTCTTGAGCTCCAAACCAACCAATACCTGTAAGGGACTGTTTTGAAATGGGAAGGGGGGCACGCACAAGGGAAAGAAGAGCAAGCTTCAAAAGTTAGTCATTGCAGTTTGCCAAGGAGTTGCTAATAGGCTAGTCAAGTTTAACTTGCATGTCTGTTCAAAATGGGTTCACTCAAAAACCCTGTTGAACTGGTAGGAATCATAGCATAAATGTAGTTTAATTAAACTGGGATAATTGATTACAATGCTCTTGGATCCATTCTTGGAACAATTGCAACTTCTTTCAGGAATACTGCAGACACTTTAAGAATTAGTGCAACTTCACAGTGAGATGTTACTTTCCTTCTTTAGGTACATATTGATAAATTCCCTTGAGCATATTTTCTTTCTCCGTTATTTTCTGAAAGCAGTAATGATCATTTTTAACAGATATATTGAACAGAGTTAACCCGAATTCATCACGAATTGGAGTGCAGAATGGTGCCCCCAAAAGAGGTATGATGTTGTCCAGTGATGCCAAATGTTGAAGTCTCTGAACGCTTCTGAGTCTAACAGTGTCTAATCTTTTGTTTCCTGGTTCTCACGGCAGGTGCTGTGGCTGTTTCTCCGGGGTTTCACTCTTCGGGCAGACCTGCAACTAGTACCCTAGCTGTTCAGCCACAGCCACGAGTCAGCAGCATCTTGGGATCATCTCAGGTCTTGCAGAAGCCGCTTTCAGGATGTTCGTCACCGCAGGAAGGAGCTAAGTCTAGTACTGGGATCCCCCAGCCCGTCAATATATCTGCTCCTCCCCAGTCCTTGTCACGGAATCTCCATATTCCTGCGTCAGCCCAGCCTATGTCCAGGCCGGTGGCCACCGTAACAGCACAGCCTGTTGCACTGAACCGGGTAGGTTTGGAGTTGCCCCATGGTGCTAGCAGCAAGAGTCCCCTGATCTGTGAAGGCTGCTGCTGCTTGCCGTGTCCTGGAAATAATTGTGTTCTGAGCACAGGGGGCAGTTGACACGGGGCAGTAGCACTGAGGACTCTGGGCCAGTCCGAGCCCCTCTGTGGGGCTTTGGAAATGGGGAAGGGCCTGGCAGAAAGTGCATCTTGCCAGAATGGAACCCCTAAAAGGGTAAACTTGAAGTGTTTCTAGAGCAACAGAAAATTGCTGTAGAATCAAAAGAGTCCCGTGGCTGAGCTCTTGAACTCATCCTCCACAGGTGAACCCAGATAGAACTTCGGGCCTGACCTTTGGTGTAAGGCAGAATTCAGGAGGGTCACAATATCAGAGTGGATCACCCATGAACACGGCAGGTATGTTCAAGTCAAGTTTTTCATTTTGCTTGTGGTTTGATGCAAAAATGGGATTTTAAAAAAATGGGTGGCCAGGCTCGTAATATTTAGTCAGGGACTGAGGGGTCCTTGGTGCTTTCCGAGCTTGGTTGTTTTCTTGGAGATGTTTCATTACTCAACTAGATAGCCTGGAGTGGGGTTTGCTCATAGTCAGGGACCATCAAATATTGTGCGAACATCTGAGGAAAGCTGAGGGCTAATCTCAGAGGAATGCTCTTGATAGTAATGACTTTGAAATAAGGCACGGAGGGCCTTCCTAGCATGGCAGTCCTCCTGAACAAGGTAGGTATGGCTTCTGAGTAAAAATGACTTGGATTGCAGTGTGAGCTGTGTCTATGGATCAATTTTATGCCTTTAAGGTCACTTGGGGTAACCTGGCCTGGGGTTCGAGAGACTGAGGAGTAATTGGCTATGAAAAGCTACCTAAATTTAAATTTTAAAACATTTCTAGGGTTGTCCAAGCGTCCCTCCACTTCTGAAGCCAGTAATATCACTCCCAAAAAGGCCAAGGCTAACGAAACAGGCTCTGAGAGTGAGTCCCCTCTCCTGTCCTCTGTTAAACCTCCAGATGACCTGGTCCTGCTTGAGAAAGGTAAAGACTACCAAGAACACGCTGGGTGTCTTGTTTGGGGGGAATCTTGTCTGAAGGGGTTTGAAAGACCATTCTGAAATACTGAACAAGAAGGGTGGGGGGCATCAAAAATTGTCATCCCGGGGAATCCATGTAAGGACTTCATTCACCTCCAGTGAATGGTCATATGGATTAAAAAATGCTTTTGGATAATGAATTTAACATATCTGTCTCACATATTCAAACACACATTAAATAATAACACATACCATTCTTTTTTTCCACAGATGTTGCTTCAAGTAATATTAAGAATGGAGCCCCTTTTCCACAGGCATGCCCAAAATGTAATATTCATTTTAACCTTTTGGAGCCTTTAAAAAATCATATAAAGGTAAATATCTTCGGGATGGAAGTAAAATACAATTATAGATGTAACATTGAGTCACTTGGCTTTTTTAAACATAAAATCTGGGACTGTTTTATTCTGTTTTGTATTCTTAGTATAGATTTAACCCGTAGTGGGTTCCCCTTACCTTTGCTACTGGTTCAGAACTGTGAGCGCATTTGTGCTCACTTTGCTCGCAGACCTTCTGCGCATGCGCAGAGCGTCTGTGATGATGTCCAGGCAGATGGGCGGAGCCTCCTGACACCGCCACTACCGGTTCACCTGAACCTGTAGAAACTCACCACTGGATTGGACCTAGGTAAAGGCTGCATTTTCTTGTGGCTTTTAAAGGTTTGTCCCATTTGCCTTGCACAGATACCATTTAAAATAGCTTGTCCAGCTGCCACATCTTTGTTTGAGCTGAACCTGTGTTTCCATTCCAGTGAGAAAATGCCCACTAAATTCACTCTTTTACCAGTCGCAGCCCAGACTGCTGTAGCTGAAATAAAGCTCAGATGAGATTGAAGAGTGGAAAATTCTATGCAGCCCATGGGAGCTATTACTTCTGTGGGATTTTTCCTTTCTTGTGGAGATTTCTTTCTGACATTGTCTTATGTTTACTCCCTTAAGACTTACTGGTGGTCTTAATTTTCAGCCTGTTTTTCCTCCATCAGAAGCAATTTCATTTCATGGTGGTATATTAATTTGCTGTGAATTTGGGATTATCGGTACTTACAATAAATGCTGATGATATTTTTTAAATAGCCTTCTGAACTCAAGATACCTGATTTTGCTAAAAGCCTGCGAAGGCATCTTGATTAGCTTATTAGTGGTTTCCTAACAATTCAGCAAACACTTTTGTTCAAAATTTATGATAGTTGTTGGTCTTTTCAGTATTGCTGTCCTGATATGGTGCACACCTTTCCGGGAATGACCAAAATGGACTGCTCAGGTATATCACCTAAAATTGCTGAGTCAGAAAAAGGGAAATTGATCATGTTGGTGAATGACTTCTATTATGGCAAGCACGAGGGTAACCTCCAGCAGGTGCGCCAGGAGCAGAAGACCCACACCACTTTCAAGTGTGCCAGCTGCATGAAAGTCCTCAAAAGCAACATCAGGTATTTCTAGCCTGGAAGAGGCAGAGCTCCGACCTGGAGCTTAGGGGCAGCCGGAGTGGAGGGTTGCAGGCCTAAGCATTACCTTGCTTCATGTGTCATTCTTGTTTATTTTTAATTTTAGCAGAACTGATTTTGCATTCCTTCAAAGAGTTCTGCTCAATAAGCCCAAAAGAATCACAGCCAAGAATTGAGCAGATTTAAATATTTACAATTATGTTTGGAGAATCAAAAGGCACTGCCAATAGCCAGGTATCAAAAGAAAATGGAAGTTGAATCCTCCATAATTGGGTGCCCTTTGGCTGTCCAAGCTTGGGGACTCCTGACCTTTTTGGTTCATACCTGGAATCTTTTAAATCCCTCCAGTTTTCATCTACTTCAGATGGATGAGTGATTGTGCCAACATGCTTTAATGAACTATTTTTCTGGTCCTTTGGGTTCCACTCACCTGACAGAGTAATTAACCATTTACTTATGCAAAAGTTTTCCCTGGAGCCAGCAGCCAGGGGGGTATCTGTTGACACCATGTGCCAAACAGAAGGCTCTATCCCTCCTCAGTGCGTGGAATTAAAGGTTTCCCTTTAAAAGCAGGTGCTTAAACTGTGAACTGTTCCTCTCAGATTTATGAACCACATGAAGCATCATTTGGAGCTTGAGAAGCAGAACAGTGAGAGCTGGGAAAGCCACACCACCTGCCAGCACTGCTACCGTCAGTTTCCTACCCCCTTTCAGCTGCAGTGCCACATTGAAAGCACCCACACGCCTCACGAGTCCTCCAGTGAGTTCTTCTGGATGGGAAGGGTGGGGGGGATGCGAGACAATCCACAGACAAGGACCTTGGTAGACTTTGGGTTCTGGGGATGAACCGAATTCGGAACTTCTCAGCTATCTGCCCTTTGGTGGAGAAAGCAATAGTATCAACTTCACCCCAAGACTTAACTTTTAAAGTAAATACAGCTTCTGATGTGGATACGACAGTTCAACTAATTAAAATAATTAACCTGTCATATCTATGTCATGAATAATGTTCATTAGTTTGCTTTCACTTAGAAGCCAAATTACAGATGGTAATTTGACTTATGGCCACAATTGGGACCTGAATTTGGGCTTCCCAGGGCCTCCCACCTATTTGAGGCCACCCACCTCGCTTCTCCACTGCCTCCCGTCTCTGGGGCCGGCTGAAGGAATTCAGCTGCCCTCCATGCGTGGAAGGGAGCTCCTTCAGTGGGATACAGGAATGTAGCTGCAAACAGGTTGCCACGCATTCAAATTGCCCTCCTGTGGCAATAGGAGGACTACATGGGCTATAAGGCACCCTTTGAGAGTCCTAGCAGAATTACAGGTGCCAATATGATGTCACTCTCGTGTTCTGATTTTTTTAAAAAGTTCAGTTGCTGTTTATTTTCTTTTTTAGCTATTTGCAAAATCTGTGAACTCTCTTTTGAAACTGAGCAAGTTCTGTTGCAGCATATGAAAGACAATCACAAGCCTGGGGAAATGCCTTATGTCTGCCAGGTACTCCCAACCCCCTTTTTTTTCCTTGCACATATAGTTATATTTCCTTGTTCCTAAGAAGAGATGTCAGAAGTAAATATTCCTCCCTCTTTATATTGATGTTTAGGTTTGCAATTACAGATCATCAGCATTTTCAGATGTGGAAAAACACTTCAGATCCATTCATGAAAACACAAAGAACCTGCTTTGCCCATTTTGCCTTAAAGTTATTAAAATTGGGGCACCTTACATGCACCATTTTATGAGGCATCAGGTAACATTTGTAACCTTTAAGGAAGGTAAGCGGGGACCAAAGAAGAGTTAATCCCCACACCCACCCCATAGTTCTTCTTCCTCCCCACAGAAGGTGGTCACCATGCTGCTCTGCCCAAGCTGCCTCTTCTGTACAGAGCCTTGTGGCTGCTGGCCATCTTGCCTGAGACTCGCCCAAGAGACCTTTGGCCACGGCTAATGCCGGGCAAAGTGCCGACTGTGGCCAAAGCGGAGAAGGCACGGCTAAAGCAAAGAACAAGGGATGAGAGGCTGTTGGGCTTTCCAGCTTAGTGTTTTTGAGATGGAATGCTGAATGTCCTTAAATCCCCTTTGTAGGCATTGTTGCAAGCGGCCACAGTTTTTATACTTTCAGATCCTCTTGCAACGTTGTATTAGGTCACTTGTGAATTCAGTTCAGTGATCTGTTTTATTATTCTGGGATGAGCATCCAAATGCTTCAATCCCCTCCTTTTTTTTCCTTTTCCTAAAGAAAAAAGGAATACATCGCTGTACCAAATGTAGACTCCAGTTCTTGACCTGCAAAGAAAAACTGGACCACAAATCTCAGCATCATCGGACATTCAAAAAACCTGTGCAGTTGGAGGGCTTGCCTCCAGGAACCAAAGTAAGTGGCTTGGTGGGTACGATGTATGAATAGCTCAGGAAAGTCTTCCCTCAGCTTGTCCAGGAGGTGCAGTCTACAGCCAGGATGTCAGTGGGGCCTTGTCTGGCCGCTCCCCTGGGGGAATAGGACACTGGCTGCAGCCCGAGTGGCCCCTTTGGTACCCTCTGCTCTAAGGATTTGTTGCCTGCAGCGCTTCCAGAAGAATGTCTGCTGCTTTTCTTTGGGATGACGATGGTGGTGTCTCGTGGAAGAAATAGTTTCATTAAGTTGCTTTTCACTTGTCGATCATGAAATCAAAAATCTCTGGATTCTTTTGGCCATATCCATTCCCTTCTTTTTGGAGGCTTAGGCAGAACAGAGATGTTTTGAGATGGTGTTTTGCTCTGGATAGATGGAGATGTCACTTGTCATGACTGGGGCTGATGATTGGATTCTAGCTCCTTTTTGGTTTGACAGTGAGATCCAGTCTCGGAATGTGGCTGTTCTGTGGGTGTTCTGTGGGTGATACATGAGGATGCTGAGGCCCTAGAAAAAAAGCCTGTGGGGGAGAGAGAAAGAAACCGTTTACTTTGATTCTTGCTCGGCTGAAATTGCATGGGCTGGTTGGACGGAGAACCTTTGGCCACCCAGCTGCCCTGCAGCGTCCAGAGGACATCGCGGTCTTGTGCTGTGGCTACTTTTTACTTTGCATATTAAAAAAACAAGGATTGGCCAAATTCCTTTTGAAATCTGAGCAGGCAGATTAGCGCTGGCTTTTATGAGGCAGAAAAAACTGAAACAATCTCCCATTCTAGGTTACAATTAGAGCCTCATCTGGATCTCTTCAACCTGCCTCTGTGACAGCGTCTCCTGTGAGCACAAACACGTCCACCTTGCTGTTGTCTCCTGGAACTAAAACAGCAAACAGCAAAGCTCAGAACAAGCCAGCTGCCAGTTGCAAGGGAAAGGCCAAGCTGAAGCCGCTCAGTGTGCAGAAGAAGCTGCTCCTAGGGATGGACAGCAGTGGGGGAAGCAAGAACCACAGTAGTAGCTGCAGCAGCGGCAGTGGTAGCAGTGGTGGTGGCAGCAGCGGCAGCAAAAAAACAAATAAGGTTGCAAATACAGCGCTAAATAACCTAAGGTAACTCTTCTCAGGAGTTGCTAGACACTATTTAGAAGCCTTAAAGCACCTGGGGCTTCTGCAGGTCCATACAGCCACTGTATCTGGCTGCCCGGTTTAAGCTAAGCAGGTCTTACCTAGCAGACAATGGCTTGACCTGTGAATTAACTTACTCTTTGATAATTAATTGTGACGTCGGTTAATCTTAGGTGTCCCAATATTCAAAAATGCATCGAGTGTTACTCAGACATCCGGACTTTTGCAAGCCACTTCCCAGCGTATGTGCGCTGCAGTTTGTGCAGATATGGCACCAGTTGCAGTAAAGCTTATGTGAACCACATGATGAGGTAAGAAACCTTGAGCTCTAGTCCGGGTAAGAGAGATAGAAAGGCTTCAGATGACAAGGCAAGGCTCTGTGCTGCCTGACTTCACTGCTTAGCCTTTCAGCTAGCAGCTTCTGCCTGGATCGAGTTGGGTTGTTGTACAGAATCAGCTGCTGCTCACAATAAAATAAGATACCTTAATCCCTAAGTACGAATGTTGACAAAGTAAAACCCCTCGTTTCCCTGACCAATTCACTATATGGTTGCTTCTGGCTGAGTTGCACCATTTGCCCTGAAGCCGGTGGGAAAAAACAGCTGGGACTGTAGTAAGATGCCAGGGAGAGGGCTGCTAGAATCTCTTCTCAGGTGAACCTGGGTTTTTTTCCCCCCATGTTAATTGCGTTGGCACAAAATGTGGTTCTTTTTACAAGATGCATTACACAAACCACGTGACCGTAGTTTTTTTTAATGTAGTATATTTTATGGTAGAAACAAGTCATTTTTTCCAGGAATTCAATTTAAGGCACTCTGTTTCTTTGTAGCTTTCATAGTGCTCGTCAAACTAAAAGATTTTGGATTTATAAAACACAATCAGATGAACTGAGGTAACCATCTTCTAATTTTATTTTATTTAAGCTGTGCACTTCTGATAGTGTGCAGTGCCATTCTAGCTGCTTCCTGTACTTGCTGGCACTGCCTGAACAGTACAAGACTGTTGGGCCCCTTAGGGGCCCCAGTGGGGTTGCGGGGCAAGTAGGGGCCAACAGCTGCATAGACCTCGGTGGTAGGTATTTGGAGAGCTCAACTCCTTCCAATGGCTTTCTCCCCAGGGGCACCACTGTGGTTTGTCTTAACTGTGATTTCTTGATGGATGTTTCTGGCTTGGACAAGATGGCCACCCACCTTAATGAAAACCAGACTCATACTTGCCAAGTGATTGTAGAACATGGTAGGTGTTTCTGAGGCCTTGGCTTCAGTTGTTGCAATGAAACACTGGTGTTACCTTGAATATTGAATTCTCTTTTTCACTTCTAGTTCCCATGGATTGCTTCACTGCTGCTGATGTTTCTGGGTGAGTTTTTGAAATGTAATTGTTTGGTCTGCTGGATGGATGTGAAAGTTTTCCACTTCTTCTTTCTGTAGACAAAGGTTGTGGAAAAGCAAGTTTGGCTGTGCTCCTGATTAGATAGGCACATCTCTTTTTTTATGTTATGTTATGCTTGAAAATTACTGCAGAAAAATCTGTGCTGTGAGTGGCAGATGGAAGTCTTGCCTTTAGGGCCCAGAGCATTCCAGAATAGCCTCCTTGTTTGGGCAAGATACACTGATGGAGCTGAAGGCTCCCCCACTCCTTTTGGTTGACCTGATAAAACCTCAAAGGTATGGTGGCAAGGAGAGGAGGCAGCCATTCCTTTCCACTTCCCTCAACTCCTCTTGTTTCTTCGCAGGAGCTATAGACTAAGCAGATGAACAGCCTTTGCCTGACGTAGCAAAGAACCTGAGATTGGCAAAAGCAGCCACACAGGGCCCAACTGAGGCGCTCTAGGCTGTCCCTTTCCTTGTCTTTTTTTGCTTCTGTGTTTTGTGTGAGCAGATGTCCTTGCAACTCTGCTCCACTGCAGGAGAACCTGCCCCAGAGAGACACGGCGGAGGTGGTGAAGCCCCTCGCCTTAAAGGTGCAACTTTAGCAGGTCCTGCTTCTTGGGGAAAGGATGGACAGAGGAGCAGGTGTGGCTGGACATCTTTTCTGGCTTGAGCTTGAAATGGAATAGGACACTTTTTAAGTGGGTTTACCAGGAAAGTGCACCTTGCATTCTTCCCTTCAAAGTGCAGAGTAGAGAGTCATTGTAGAAAAAGGTTAAAAACAGTTGAGTTCCATTCCCAAAGCAGTGAGTTTTGTGCACACTATCTACTTAATGCACTGAGACAAATATCCCAGATATTCACATCCTCTCCCCATTTCCTCAGAGTAGATGGCAGCCACAAAGAGAAGAACCAGTGGGCTTTTTTTGGTAGAGAGCATCACAGCACTCTGGGTCACCTTGACCAAATCACTGGAAATAGACAAATAACAGACAGTTCTGTGACAGCTGTTTTGTGGGAAGTGAAAGAATCAAACAACTCTTCATGAAGCTCTTCAAAATTTAAAAGTACATGCTAATATGTTTTCACTGTAGTTTTAGACAGCATATTATCAACATTAAAGCTAACCAGTGTTGTTTTATCCTTTAGCCTAACAAAGGATGCATTATTGAACAATGAAATTGAAGAAAAACCAGAGGTAGTCCCTTTTTCTGTCTTAAACTTTTGTGTAGCCATATCTATTGAAAGTTTTTAGTAGATGTGTAATTTCAGCCATAATGGTGACTATTAAATAACCATGGGGCAATAATACACAGCTTTCAAATTGTGTCTTTCAAATTTTCAGAGGAGAGGCTTTAAAAATGGTAATCATATTCTTAATGAGGAATTTTTAAAAAGTAGCCGTTTCCTTCTCTGTGCCAATAGCACAATGTTCCATTACATCTTTTAATGTGGAGGAAGAAAAACCTCAGACCTGGCTGCAAATTGGCCCAGCCCTTGAAGGTTTCTGGAGTCCATTCATGTGTTGTAGAGAGGAGGGTGCAGAAGGGAGGGGGAAATTCCACCTCAGAAGGAAGCAGATAGAAAATAGTGCTGAATATAAAAATCTGGCCAGGAGCAGAATTTGGTACCACCTGTTGCCTAATCCGCTTGGGACTGCGTCCCATCCCCTGGCTGCACACCTTTTCTGTCTGTCCCAGTGCATGTTTGCTCTTTTCCATCCCTCACCTGTCTGGTCTACCTGCTTTTCTCTCCTCTTGAGCAGTCAGCCATCTGCCCTGGAGCAGTTTCTTCCAGTTGGCTTACTTTTATCTTGTGGCTGATGTGGGTGCCTCCACGCCTGCATGTTTTGTTTTGTTTTTGTGGTGTTTCTGTGGCAATACCAGTTGTTGGTCCCTCTGTCAGGGATCCAGCTTCTTTGGGTTGCATTCATTCATGGTGATATTAAATGTGAACTTGAGGGAAAATACGGTGATGCTATGTGATATTCTGCTCTTTTCTTTTTTAGAAGCATTTGGTGCCCACTGTGTATGAAGAGCAAGGAGAAGTATGCATTTCAGAAAGGTAAAAAGTCAAGTTAGATCTTTCACAAACTAAAGCATGAATAAATTTGTGCCTGTTTAAATTACATGCAGGGAGTGTGGTGAAGCATAGGGCCATTGGTTCTTTGGACTGGGAGGCAGCAAACTGCCTCTCTTATCTGGATCATGCAACAGGTGGCAATCCCAGGGAAACAGGTGGTTGCTTTAAAGGGTTGCAAGCAGTATTCTGCTCTTGGTCCCATGTGCTCCGGACCTGTGTAGGGATCCCCCTCCCCAGCAGAGTTGTCACCTGGTCCTTAAGCAGGAACTGCAGGCCCAAGAAGATCCCCAGATTGTGCCACAGCCCCATCCAGAGCAGAGCTGCCCTACTGAGAATCGAGAGAGGCCAGGTTTCCTGACTCCTCCTTGTTGAGATTGAGTCAGAACTGTCCAGCGCAGGAAATCAGGAGTCCAGGTGGTTCAAATGAATGTATAGGTTTATTGCAAACTTAAGCTCTCTACAAGAATCTGAACCACTAATGGCCAAAGCAAATTGGGGGAGATAAGAGCCAATGGAATTCAAGGTGGCGGGACTTAGATCTCTTGTGAGTGCAAAGGGTCTAACCGGCTAATGACCCTTGTTTGACCTCTCTCAGGCTCAGCCTGGTCACCTACATCTCCCAGCCTCCAGGCACTGAGCCAGCAGGGCAGGAGCATCACCTGCCTGGCCAGGGTGAGAATGTCAAAGAGAGGAAGAGCCCTCTGACACTATACTGTAGGCGTGGGGGCATAGGACCCCTCCCCACAAAATCCCCCAGGCTGAAGCAATTAGCATGTTTTATTACAGTCAAGTAATTAAAGTGCTTATATTGCTTTTCAGCCCGCAGATGAAAGGGTCTGTGAAAGAAACAAATGCAGATCTTCCTGGAAAGCAGAACATTGACACTGCTTTAGCTGCAGACAGTGAAGGAACTAAAAGGCCAGTTCCAGAAAATAGATTTAGTTCAGAGTTTGAAGCCTGCTCTAGGAGCCCTGCGAGACAGGCACTGGGGGGCCTTGAAAATCAGCAGGAGGAAAACGTGCCACTGGCCAGGTGTGAAGGAAAACCATCTCCTCTTGAAGAAGACGACCCAGTTTCTGTCCCAGAACCTGAAGCCTGCACAGGAGAAAGCAGCACTACCAGCCTTGGGAAGCAGATGGATGAATACCTTTCCGATGCACAAAAGGAAAGCCCTGCCACTTCAGAACTTCATAGCTGTTCCAAAGATAGTAGCATAAAGGGTTCTGCACATCCAGAAAACCCCAATCTTGTAACTGCTGAAAGTAAAGCCAGTTTGCCAGTCACAGAAGGTGCTTGCGCTTCCGAATTGATAGGCAGTCCAAGTAGAGTGGATCTTGCCAAAGACTGCTACCCCCCCAGTCAGAATGACCTTGGCCCTCTGGCTGCTGAGCATGACGGGAGCACCGCTGCTGCAGAAAGCTCCTCTGGGTCAGAACTCCCAGCCGGTTCAAGCGACTCCACAGTGCCAGAAGCAGCAAGGGATGCAGATGCTCTGAGAAACAAAAGTGATGTTGGACTTTTAGTTTGCAGGCGTGAAAGAACAGAAGACACCTTTGCTTTAGGGGAGTCAGCTCATTCAGATGGTTCTGCAGATCTTGCAGATGAAGGAGGTGAGGACAGAATCGAAGATGGGGACAAAGCCATGTCTCTAATTGCACAATGTGGAGAAAGTATCTCTGAATTGGTTGGAGATGAATCCTCCATTGCTGAGCTTTACACCTTTCCAAAAAACACTCCGACTGGAATGGCGAGGGATCCTCTTGGAAATCTGGCTGCAGATGAGCATGAAGGAAGTCCCTCTTTGTCAGCTGTGAAAAACGGTACTACTCCAGGGTTGCAAGAAAATTTGTTGGAGAGCTCTTGTGTAAAGGCAGTTTTTGACAAGCAAGGAGAAGCAGAACTAACCGAGCTTGGAAGCAATAAAAGCAGTGCTTGTTCAGAATGGACTGGCTCTGATGTCCAGACAAAGGTGGCCAGTTTAGAGGAAGTTCAGCTGGCAGATGTGAACATGGATTCTACTCCGCTGGCATCCAATGAGGAAGAGGTTAGCTTTGAACAGTTCTTGCGAAGAAGGGGAGAGCCTGACTCTGCCCATTCCGATGCGAGCGAGCAAGGCAGCATTCACCTGGAGCCGCTAACTCCCTCCGAGGTGCTCGAACACGAGGCCACAGAGATCTTGCAGCAGAAAGGAGGCGTCCCAGCCTCAGCCAAGAAAACCGGTCTCGGTTCTGAGCCAGCTGACCTTTCTTCTGGAGGCGGCAGCCCGATCCAAGAGGACTTATCCAGTAACCAGGAGGAAGCCAACAATGAAACCAGCTGAAGGAAGACTTTTCCTTGACAACACAGATTGTGAAAGATGAAACAAGCGAGGCAGGGCGTGCAGCTTGTCGTTTGCAAATTAGGTAGGCAGAAAGCGCAGAAGAAGACCGTGACTCTATAATATGTGAAGCTGGAGGAAAAGGTGTTACTGGATTCAAAGTAAGGGCTCTTACAGAAGCCACATTTTTTAAAAAAAGTGACTATGTACCAGAAGAACACTCAAAGGGAAACCCTGGGCTGGGGGTTGCATTCCCATCCCATCAATGGCAACAGTTTGGGTACCTCTGGATTAGTGTGATCTTACAACAAGAGGCTGAGTTCACCTTAAAACTTTCAGTGAAAGTGGATGGTTATAAATATACTTGTGAGTTTCTCTGTGTGCAAACAGAACAAAATTATACATACCATACCTGTTTGTAGGAAAGGTGGGCCCCCGCTCTTCCTTTGGGGCAGACACTCTTATTCTTTCTGTTAACGGCAGGCCCAGAAAATACAAAGTGGCTTGAAAGAAACACAAAGATGAAAAGATGTAATCTGTTACCAAAAGGAGGAAGAAGAAATTTGGAAGCATTTAAGTCAGGTATTGAAGGGGGATTTTGGAACTAAATTTATGTCAAGGAAATGGAAAGGGTGGGGTGGGGTGGCATGAAAATCCTTTTGATATACTGTAGCTAGTGAAGGAATGTATAACATGATTTAATAGGAGTTTGCATTTTCAATATTAACACCCTCAACTAAAATGCGGCTCTAAATCTTGTAGAAAGTGATTTTGAACTTGAAGTTTGTTTTTATGAACTTAAATGTTTTGAATTTCCGTTAAGACATCAATGTACATATTTTGGAGTAAATATTTGCAAGAAAATATGGGTTTTGTTCCTTGAAATATGTATCTTTTTGAAATTGGCTTTTGGAGTCCCGGGTTCTATGGTTATTCACCCTCGGCAGGCCTCCATACTTCCTCCCCAGAAGGAATGCATTTAGAACCTGCTTGAGCTGAGTACCATCGCCTTAGTTGCAGATGCACACAAGGCACCACACATTCTGAGGCAAGGCTGCACAGCTGCTTTCGTTCGCCTTCCAATGCTGGAGAGATTCAGGCACACCCAACTTTGAGTAAATATGAAGATGCAGATCTTGGGCTGGTCATCTGTGAAAAGAGAAAGATTGCTGGGAAGAGTCTGGTGTGTCTGAGGGGAAGCGTCGCACTTGAGAAAACTTTCCCGCAGCCTCCCTCTCTGTTGCCAAGTGTTTGTTTGTTCATTGGAAGGATGAATAAGGCTACCCAACTTACACATTCTTGACTGGCTACAAATTTAAAACCAATAGGATAAAGAAGCCCACCACACATAAACATGGACCTACATAGTAACTGCAGGCCACGGCCAGAGGGCTAGGTGGCTGAGGAGAGGGAAACCCGGGAAGGAGGACGGGCAATGGGGAGAGCAGCAGCTCCAGCCCGTGATACTGGATGGGCAGCACCCCCCGGGAAGCTGAAATCCACCCCGGCAGCACCCCCTCCCCCCCCCGTCGGTTGAGAGGTTGGGCTTCACAAGGAGGATTCGGCGGCCTGATCCTGGCCTTGTAGGCGCCGCCGCCCCCCCCTCCCCGAGTCCTGCCGCGGGAGCCTATTTCGGTCCACGCTTCTAACGGAGCCCGTTTGCCCCTGGCGCTCCGGGGCGGCCAAGCGCGTCTGCTCTCGCAGAACCTCGGGGGGCGCGCAGCTTTGCCGAGGCTGGACGGGCAGCCTTCCCGCCGCATCAGATTCCCGGGAGCAAAAGGGCCCGGAGGGAGGGTAGCGGCGGAGCAGCGGCGTCTCGGTCGAGCGAGGGGGACTTCCCGGCCCCTCCCGCGGACAGCCCACCCTCGGTCGGGGCGCAGGCGCAGTTGTGTCGAGACGCGGCGCGCTCCCCTCCCTGGTTTCCGCCGGAAGCGCGCCCGTTGCTAGGCAGCGCGGCGCTCTGTCCTCTGCCGCCGCCCGGCTGCCCTCTCCGCCCCTGGGGCCCGCGAAGGGCGGCTTCCCGCGGCCATGGCGCAGAAGCCGAGCCGACGGCAGCCCACCGCGGCGCAGCTGATGGACCGCAAGCAGCACGAGCTCTACTTCCAGCAGATGCGGGAGCTGGAGCACCGCAAGAAGCTGGATCGCGTCCACCAGCTGGAGGTGATGTGGGAGGCCGAGGACCGCGTGCAGCAGAAGCGCGTCACGCGGTTGCTGCGGGAGGAGGAGCACGAGCAGCGCCTGGAGGAGGCCGTGCGGAAGGTGGGCACGGGCGGAGAGCGGCGGGGACGCGGCGGGAAGCCTTCCCTGGTCAGCAGCGGCAGTTGCAGCCGGCTCTCCCCGCAATCCTTGCCCCCCCCCCCCGTTTCATTGCTCCTCAAAGAGAAGGAGCGAAAACTCAGCCCCCCCCCCGCCCCCAAAAGAAAAGCATTTGGGTAAAAATGTTAAGGTAATTACTAATGTCAAAGCCTTTGCTAACAAATTATCCACTATTGCGCTGCACATTTAAGTTAATCAAGTAGTTCCGTTTTTTGTAAGAATTCTTATCAACCATAGCACATATAATTTATCTTGAGGACGAATTGAACCATCAGACAATTGCAAACACACTGAAATTTATGTGAATCTGTTTTGTTAGGCAGAAGAGAGTAAAAGGCTAAAAGACCTGGAATTGCAGCAAGAAGAAACACTGGCAACTGAATTAGCAAGATTAAACCATGACAAACTTAAAGATGAAAAAATGAGGCAACAAATCAAAGAAAATAGGTACTTCCTTTACTGACCATTCTGTGGCTGTGTTGTTTGAGGGTCATCATGGTTGACACAGGTGGAAAAAAGCTCGCTGCATATGGAGGAGCAGTTGTTGTTCCTGGGGCCCATCCAAGCATCTTTGGGAACAGAGGATGTGGCTCAGAGACAGTCTCTGCATGTGCAGGAAATCCTCAACTTACGACCAGTTGCTTAATGACCATTGAAAGAAACAGTAGACTCTGAAATGGTGCTTAAATGGCTTGTAAAGCACTGTTGTGAAATGTCACATGCGCACACACGATTGCATGGCTGCATTTACAAACAGTTGCAGTGTCCCATGGTCATGACCACGATTTGCAAACTTCTTTGCTTTCTTTTGGCAACAACTGCCCATTTGGGAGACTACGTGATTCTGACTTGCCACCACATGGTCCATTTAGAGAAATGGTAGAAAAATTGGATTCAATCACACAGGTGCCTCAACTTACGACCAAAGTTCCAACCCTGTTGGAACTGCCTGTAGCTCTCCTTAATTAGCTCACACTCCAGCTGCTGCTGTTTCCTACTGTCATCCCATCCAGTGCCTTTTATGCTAATTCTTTAGAGGGCTCTTGAATCAATAATCATTTCCATGGTTTTTTTTGTCTGCTTGTTTCTAGTATTGAACTGCGGGAACTAGAGAGGAAATTGAAATCTGCATATATGAATAAAGAGAGGGCTGTTCAGATTGCTGAAAAAGAAGCTCTGAAATATGAAAAAATGGTAACTAGTTTTATGGAATAATTTTTGGACTCTTAATGAAATAAATGTGAGAATGTTGGAAAACGGCAGAAAATGTAACTGGAGAAATATTTATAGGCCAATACATAAAGAATGCTGTTACAGTTACAGGTTGTTGACTGGAATGTAGATGTCTTTTGTATGCAGATGATGCTGTAATGTGTGAGAACCTGAATGATTTGTAGCAAATCTTAAATTTTGTGATACAGTAGAGAGAACGGATCTGGAAGCTAACTTCTCAGACAAAAGTAGATGTACCTGACAAGAAAGATGGAGTGAATGATTGTAAGTTATAAGTAAATAGGAGGAAAACACAGCAAGTAGATGGATTTGTGCCAACAGAAGGAGGATGCAGATATCTACCAAGCAATGAAGGATGAGCAAGAAAGAGCAGCCAAGGCAGAGAATGCTGTTGAAACGAGACGCAATCAGGAGAAGTTGCTCTATCAGCAAGAACTGGAGAAACAGTTGGAGGAAGAGGAGAGGCGGAAGCAGGCTGCTTACAAGGAGTTCCTTAAAGAGAAACTCTTGATTGATGAAATTGTGAGGAAGATCTATGAGGAAGATGAAAAGTTAGTTTATATTATGTTAAACTTGCTTGGCTGAACTACTTGTACTTTCTTCAGGATGAATTGGCCTGACAATTATAAGTAGTCCTTGACTTACAACCATTCATTTAATAACTGTTGGAAGTAATGATAGCACTGAAAAAATGACTGATCCTCACACAACCATCACAATGTCCCCGCAACGTATGATCAAAATTTGGGTGTTTGGCAACGGGGGTATATTTATAGTTGCAACATGCTCAGGGGTCATGCAGTTGCCAATACAACCTTCTTGGGGTGAGGGTGGGGGTGTTCAACAAGCAAAGTCAGTGGAGGAAACCAGATTCACTTAACAATCATGCGGTTTTCTTAATGACTGTGGCAAAAAAGGTTGTGACTCACTTTAACACCCATATCAGTGACAAAAGTTCCAGCCCCAATTTTCTGTTACATGCTGTGGGTTGGGACTGGCACTTTTTGCTTTTGTATCATAGATTTATCTTCCTGCTCCGAACAAATCTCACTCTCCCAAACAGGCGGCTGTTGAGGCGGCTCCCCATCCTTGAGGAGTAGTCATAACAGGTTGCTCCATTGTGCAAAGGAAGCAGTCCTCCAGGCCTTGTGGGGCCAGCAGTGCGTCCGTCCATTCCCTCATTTGCTTGAGGCATCTCGGAAACCTTTGGACCAATTACTTCACAGGGGAGAAAGCTTGGACTGTCTTTTAAGGCTGTTGGCTCCTTCCATGGCTGGGTGGGGCCACATTAAATGGTTCTCATACCATTTATTTTTAATTGTGATCCCTTCTTGTGGTCACAAGCAGCAGTGGGATTTCTGGAAGATAGATGTATGGCAATCCGCTATGTGTCCATACCAATGCATGCAGCTGGGAAATTTTAAATTGCTCACTGGAGGGTGGGGGGTATAGGTTGTCAGGCTCCTCCAGGTGCATTACTGAAGCTCTGCACATTTCCCATAGGGCAAGACAAGACAGACTAGAAAAAAAGAGAACCACGCAGAAATTCATTGAAGAATTCAAAAAAGACCAGGCCTTGAGGAGGAGACGACAGCGTGAAGAGATGGAAGAGGAAAACCAAAAGATCATGGAATTTGCTAACATGTGGCAGGAGAGAGAAGACAACCGAATGGCAAAGATTCATGAAAATGAGGAGAAAAAAAGAAAGCTCCAGCAAATGGTATTGACATTGCCATTCTGTCTCTCAGATTTGGTTGGGTAGGAGCTGCCTAAACTTGTCTTTCCTCTTGCTTGTAGCTTACAGAAGTTCTGAAAAAAGAGCAGCAAGACCGAGAGGAACTTGAGCAAATCCGAGCCGAGTTGCACTTTGAAGAACAGGCTGAGACAGAGAGGAAGAAGGAGATGGTAAATGCCATTGGCTCAAGTTCCAGATTGACATCAGGGGTGCGGGAGGGGGGGGGGCGGGGCAGCAAGGAAAGGGGGATGTCTGAGTCCTGCTCTTCTGGCTGAGGGCACAAAAGGTGGTTGGAGCTGAGCTTTGTTCCATGTGCAGGAAGAGCTGGAGAAGAGGATCAGGCAGCGCCTAGAGCTCCGGAACTCCTATGAAGAACAGCTGGCTTCAAGAAAGATGCTGCTGCAGGCCTTGAAGGAAGAGGAGGAGGCCTTTGGCCAGGCCATGTTAGCCAAATTTGCAGAAGATGACCGTATTGAGCAGATGAATGCTCAGAAACGAAGAATGAAGCAACTGGAACATAGGAGAGAGGTGGAGAAGCTGATCCAAGAACGACGCAAACAAGTCATCGCAGACAAGGTAAAGTGAATTCTAGAACTGAGGAGGCTGGGAAGGTCATTCAGTCCAGCCTCCTAGTATGCAGGTTCTGTAACTGATGAGCATCCAAGCTGTTTGAAGGGGGTGCACCATTTCATATTCCACAGGTTGATAGATCATGCCCAGAAGTTCCTCAGGCCTGATGTCTAGCCAGAACTTCCTACTAGTTTATACCTGCTGTTCTCCTATTCCTGGGAATGTGGAATAAGCTCATTCCCTTTTTTGCGTATGAATACTATGATCACATCTCCCCTCAATCATCATCTTGGTGTAGATCCTTTAACCATTCCGCATAGCGCTTCCACACCTCTTCTGAACGGCTTCCAATTTATCACTCCAGAACTGCACATGGCACATGGGGCCTGACCAGGGCAGAGAGAAGGGGAGCTCAGGCTTTCTCTGTAATGATGCACAGAGGCTGCGTTTGCCTTTCAACAGCTTCATCACAAATCTGGCTTGTATTTAATTTGCAGTCAACAAGGACATCCGGATCTATTTCATATGTATTAAAACCAAGTTAGTTGTCCCCCAGCCAGTACCCCAATTCAGAACTTTATATTTCCCCATATGAAATTCTAGCTTACGTAATTTTGCCATCTCCATGAGTAAACACAAATTTAGCCATTGTGGTTAGTAGTGGCTACTTTATGCCTCGACATGCTGAAAGAGATCAGCATCTGTTGAGCTGAAAGAAAGCAGCGCTAACAAACCCAGCGTTCTCCAAGCCAGCATTTTGAATAGAACACAAGCACATTTGCCCCTGCTGGGTGCTCCAGGAGACCTGGCTATGGCATTGGAGTACAGATTGCAGCCTGTATTAAAAACAGTGGCTGGTATACATAAAAGATTTGATTTAAGAGATATATGTATGGGGGGGGGGGGCAGAAAAAGGGTAGATTATGAGCAGAAATTGCTAAACTGGGAGATATAATAATATTATGCTAAATTAGGAGTTATTATATAATGTTATAGTAGAATGTTATTTTGAAATGTATAGTATAAGGGGGATATAATATTATTAGAAAGGGTCAGCATATGGGGATGGAGTAAGGGGATGGTAAAGTATTATATAATCTGTTATGAATTTGGGTTTTATTTTGAAGACGCCACAGGGGGAGGGGAGGGGGAGGGGGGGGTTAGGGAGGGGGGGGGGAAAGAGGGGGAAATTTGTATTTGAAAAACTTTTTCAATAAAAAAAAAAAAGAAAGAAAACAAAAAATTAAAATAAAAAAACAAAACAAAAGAATCTGAACAATAGTAAGCAATCTGAAAAAAACAGTGGCTGGTAATTTGTCAGCCAAAACACGAAACTGCTTTTGAAGTGAAAAAGTCACACGCTTCAATTTTACCACCATAGGAACGTGAACTAGAAGAAAGACAAATGGAAGAAAGGAGGAGCGGAATCGTTGCTGACATTATTGAGGAAGAGCGGCAGAAGCTTCTTAAAGAGCATGCAGTTAAACTGCTGGGGTATCTTCCACGAGTAAGTCGAAGCAGGCTCATTGCCCAGTGGAAGGCTTGCTGGGCTTGCTTGGACCAGAGCTGTTGCAGGCTGAACTTCATGCCCCAGCTGGAAGAGTGTGGCCGAGTTCTCTGGTGCCTCTGCTTTTTCCTCTCCTCATGGGGAGATTATCCTTCCTCCAGCTGGGACTGTGCATTCTTATACAGGGAATTAGATGGCCCAAAGGTTTTAAATGTCATGGTGTCGCCCAAATCCTTCAGTCCTGCAGCCACACTGGACTCAGCTGCCCTGAAGTGGCTAAATGGTTACAGAGTATTTTCAGCAATGTTTCAGTGGGTTTCCACGTTAAAGTGTGGTTGCACTGGATCTGTAGAGCAGATCCTGCAGGAGGGCTTGTGGCAGCTGAAATCAGAAGTGGCTGGGCTGCTTTGTACTTGATTGCAGTTGACTCTTGAAAGGGGATTTATGATAAAAGTGGCAGAATCTCTCTTAGTTCTCATTTGTTTGAAAAAGTTGGATGTTTACTGAACAAGGATGAACTGTTGTTTTGAAGGGAGGGTTTTACATTTAAAATGAACGAAAAAAGGGCTATTTTGTCTATCATTTTAAAATGATAGCTGTGCAGTTAAGTAGCAGTTTTGAAAATAGCTCTGATGATGTCCCATTTAACTTTTTTCTTCTGGGGTGTTCAGGGAATCCTTAAAGATGAGCAAGACGTTCACATGCTTGGAGAAGAGTTCCGGCAAGCTTACCAAAAGAGGCCAGAGGGTGGGTTCTCCGAAGTCAACTGAGCTTTCATTGCTTCACCTGAAGAGCCCACCTAGCAGTCACCCCACCCTACGGACTGCATTTGCCGCTACACAGACTTTTTTAAAAATGACTTTTATATTGATAAATTACTTCTTTGACTAGAGTTCCCAGGTTTTTTTGCAATATTCATTTATTTTTTATTATTTGGTTGACCTTTCTTCAGCTTTAGGCAGTATAAGTGCATCCTCCCCGTTCTTCCCCACAACAACTCTGTGAGGAGGATCGGGCTAAAAAACCCATAAGCCCAAGTCCTCCAGCAAGCTTCCACGGCTGGGAGTGGATCTGAATTTGGATCTCCCCAATGCCATTCCAGCACTTCAGCTCTGTGCTATACTGGCTGTCTTCTAGACTCTGTATCTGGATTTAATTTTAGTTGAGAGTTCTCTTTGAAGACAGATTGATAATTCCAAGCATTAGAACAGATTGTATTATTCTTTGCTTAGTTAGCAATTTAAAACAAAGCAAAAAACCATGCCATGGGGGCACCCTTGAATGCTGGTAGCTGTTCTGACCTAGGCTTCCCCCAAAAGCATGAAGCAGATTCCTGGTCCCAACAAAAACCCTTTTATTAAACAGTGAATTCCTCTCATTCACCTTCAGCAAAGGCCTGGCAAACAGTCTTTCAAAGTTGAATTTATGACTACAGACTTTATCTAGCTTGGAAAGCTGCCATGTTAAGTATTTTCCAAACACAGTGCTGTGCAAGGAAAGACTTGGCACAAAGTCAGACAGATCTTCATACTCCTGAACCGAACGACCAAATTGTTTCCTGCAAAAGCCCGCTCCCCTTTCGCTCCTCTTTTATTTCCTATGGGAGGGGCCATTCATTGTCCACCTGTGGCCTTACTCCCAAGTTGACCCTTGCTCTTTAGCTGTTCCCTTCATCTGGCATGCGCACACTGGGAACAGCTCCAGCTGTTCATCTGCCTCACTGATGTCTGACTCCGAAGGCAGCTGATAACTGGCATACAGCCCCGCCCCCTCATCAGAACCTTCCCCAGACTCCAGGACTGGCCCATTCCTCCCCAATCTCCTCACTGTCCGAATCTGCTGCCACCTCCACTGGCCACTAGCGGGCCACAACAGTAGCTTTTTTCTCTATTGCAGCTTTCATTTCTCCAATTAGTACTATTTTTATACGATGTACTATTACATCTGTTCTATTAACTGAAAAATGCTTGATCAATTATTTCCTGTAGTTTTATTTTGGGGGAAAAAATCCTTTTTAAAGCTACTTCCAATAATAAGGGTGAGCATCCGAATTATTATATAGTCTAGAAGTTTAATGACAGCTATCAATTAAAAGAGTTGGCAAAGGGTTAGATTAACCCTGCTAAGTAATGGAGAATGGGAAAAGAGCTATTAGCAAAAACATTAGTGGGAAGAAGTGAATAGTGTAAAGCATATACTCTGCCTTTTGCCCCCAGAAAAAAGTGTGGTTCAAAATTTCACTCTTCTGAAACACCCACATCTTCTGTAGAGGGATGATGCTGTGTATTGAATTAAGGATTGCCCCACTCCAGAGCCTTCATAAATTCCTCTTCAGTAAAAGAAAGCATCTTGGCAGATTCAATGTGCATCTAGGGGGAAAGAAGATTTTTACTCAAGAAATGTTTCTTCCACCTCTCTGACAAGAGGTTTTGCTCATTCTCTTTCACTATCTGAAAAATAATCTGAGAAATGCATTATTTCTTGTAATGTAACACCCCCCCCCCCCAAGTATATTTTTGACTGACTGGCCACCCCTGGTCATCCAAAGACAGAAACCAGTTTCCACCTCTCAGCAAGCAATATCTTGAGATGGCCCAAACATGAAGGGCTGCCAACAAGAAACCATCTGAAGCTGGTATGTCCTTTGGGATCTGAGATGGGAATTAAAACTGATTTTGGGAAGCTTAACATCTTTCATTCCTTTCCCACCAGTGGTGGGATTCAAAATTTTTTACTACCTGTTCTGTGGGCGTGGCTTGGTGGGTGTGGCAGGGGAAGGATACTGTAAAATCTCCATTCCCATCCCACTCCAGGGGAAGTTTACTGCAAAATCCCCATTTCCTCCCCATCAGCTGGTACTCGGGAGGCAGAGAATAGATGGGGGTGGGGCCAGTCAGAGGTGGTATTTACCAGTTCTCCGAACTACTCAAAATTTCTGCTACCAGTTCTCCAGAACTGGTCAGAACCTGCTGAATACCTCCTGTTTCCCACCCGGCCTCCCCTGCAAAACCCTAGCCACAGAGATTCCTTATACTGACTGTGGATTTACTCTATGACCCAGTTCATTATTGCTTTTTAACCCAGAGATTGAATTTCAGTCAAAACAAATGAATTATGCTGCACCCTTAATTTTAATTCAATTAAAGTTATTAATAGCATAGGGTAACTTGCCTTTTGTCTTTTTAAAATATCAATAAGTTTTAATTGCTTCTTGAAACCTGCCACTAGCTCTTCTTTTTGTTTCTCCAGTCTCTTATTTTCAATTTTTAGTTCTTCAAGTTTTTTATGCTCTTGGTTGACCACATCCTAGCACAAAAGGAAGAATACAGAAACTGTTACATCCTTATGAATACAGCCCTTGGACACATCTGGAGGAGAGCAAATGACAAGGCTCAGCAGTGCTGCACAATCATAAGCTCCTATAACTTCCTAACAAAACCCCATGTGCAGTTCATATACAGCCATGCCTTGAAGGATCTGATTCTGTCACCAGGAGAAAGAGAGACTACAATGCATGTGCTTGCAGAATTATTTCATTTTAGAACTGATATTGAATGCATTGCTTGAAACAGACAGGAAAAGACCATGCAGCAAATTAGAAAGAAAAGAAAGGAAGCTGTAATCATGAAGCTTCCTGGATGACTTTAGCCTTATCGTATTTGATAGTTGAAATGAGAAAAAAATTGGGATGTTTCCCGAGCAGTTAGTAGAAAAAGACAGATGGGAAAGGGTAAGGGGTGCTTCCTAGGCTAAGGGGCTTCCAAATTCACATTTCTTGCTAACACATACCGCCTACCTTGTTACTTTGCTTCAGTTTATTTAGCTCCATTTTGTATTTCTCAGCTTCCTCAAGAGCTCGGTTCAAGCGAATGTCCGTTGTGCTCTGGGTTGCCGCAACTTGTTTTTGTGCTCGCTTCAGATTCTCCAGTTCCTGTTGTATCAAGTTAAAACATGGCCAAAAGCCTCTCTTGACTTCAGAGGAGGAGCCCTTTGGTGCAGCAGCAGGAAAGAGAGCCTCAACATCCAGCCTTGTCTGCCAGCCAGGGACAAAGGTAGTGGCGGCAGTGGCACCTCCCCTGCCTTCTTCTGAGGGATAACTTCCCACAAACATTAATATCACTTTTTTACAAACAAGGTAGAGGAACTTTCCATGGTGAGGATGCTCTACAGCTATTTATTTCTATTTTTTCTTACCTGCTTCAGTTCTGGGACATTCGTACCAGATCATTTATGTGTTTTTGGATTAACTTGTGAGCCATTAGAACTTCATGAAATCATGATTAAACCAATCAAAGCCTAGTCCCTCTGACCAATGTCACACTTATCCTCCTAAAGAAGGGAAGAGATCAAAATGGCTTTGTTACCTTTTCTAGCATGGAGAGTTTCTGCTGCAGACCTTCACTTTTTCGGATGGCTTCCTCTGACAGCAGTTTGTACTTTTCTGCCTGAGACTGGTGTAGGCTGGCTGCGCGTTGCAGCCGACCACGTTCTTCTTCAACCTCCTTAAGACGGCTGCTGAAATGTTCATTCTCCCCATCCTGCAGGCCCAAAATTAAGAGCCACAAGAGAGTTGGAGCCTGTTGGGTTAATGCTATGTTTCTTCTCTGCAACTCTTCCCCCGCCCCCCGAATTCCAACTTTAGATCAAAACTTCAAAAAACAAGCCCACACCGTTTGGATGGTGGTCCTTGGGGCTCCGAGGCATTCTCCTCCCTGGAGACACATTTGTTTTCCTTGGGAGTTCTTTTTCTTCTGGGACATCCCTCCAACTTCACTACCAGGCCTTTCCTCACTCTCCTATGTTCTGTGAGGAAAACCCGGCCTCTCGTGAGGAAGTTGTGAATGTGAATGTGCAGAGGACTTGGTAAATGTGAAACAGATACCTTTGGGTGGCAGACCACCATCAAGTACAATCCATGGCTTAACCCAAACAAATCAGCACCTGCTCTTACCTTCTTGCTACATTCTTGTCCAATGGCATCCAGCTCCTCCTGCATCACACGCAGCTTTGCCTTTAGGAACCGGATCTGGGCCTCTGCAAGTTGGCAACAACTCCATAAAACAATCTATCGTATGTAGAATCTACAATTCTAGAGCCCATGTTAAGAGAACCCTATTTAAGCCACCCTGAAAAAAAAAATGGGGTGGTAGATTACATATGCGTGTTTTGAACAGTGGCAATTTCTAGAAGACCATTTTCCCCTGCTACAAAAAGAAAGGGACAATTAGTGAAAGCAAAACCGGCCAGCAAACAGCCTCACTCACCTGCTCCAAGTTCACCTCCTGTACTTGGGATAAGATTATCTTCCAGATCAGGCAGGTTTCCTTCTTCCAGCTGCCCTTCAATTTTCCCAATTAGTTTTGTCAGGGAGCATCCTGGAGCAGCAACATCAGTATTGCTTGGGTCAACCTGTAATCTTGATTTTGTACTGGAAAGTTGAAAGCAATATGAAGAGGAACACAGATGTCTAGGAAACTGTAAAAGCAAGACTGCATACTTGTGGGTATTTGACCCAATATAAGTAAACATTCTCTACTCATAGAACAGCATTTGTACAAAACAGTACAACAAAACAGATGCATATTAAAATTGTAACATGGAACTAATCATCTGTGTGAAGTGATTTAATCCTCCTCTTTAAATCCAGAATTATCTGCCAGCTAAGAAGATTGAAGAATGTTTTGCAACCTTTTTAAATGTTTCTACAGAGCTATCTGCCAACAAAAAACATATTTCCAAGGCAGCAGTCCCAAGTATGAGCAAGTGAGGAGATTCCATGAAGCTCTCTATTCAGATAGAGACAATCTAGAAAAGGGTACGCATATCCCTCCTCCAGCGTTTAAAGCTCTTCCGTCCCCTGTATAAAAGGGGAATTTGCCAAGATTTGGAATGCGGGCATCAGAGATGGACACGGCTCTTTTGACCTAACTGCCCGGGCACAGCTTGGCTGTCTTGTGTTCTTCTCAGACTGCTGGATAGAAGTAACTGAATTCAACTACAACCATCACATTATGAAAGCTGCAAGTTCCCAAAAGCTGCCAATGCTGATCCTGTTTTATGCTCAACTTTACATTCTATACCAGTGATGGCGAATCTTTTCTCCTCGGGTGCCAAATGCGCACCCCACTGCACATGCACGCACGACCCAGCCCCCTGCGCATGTGCCCTGCCCCCTCCCATGCCTCATTTTGGGCCTGGAAAGCCTCCTGCACCAATCTTTGCCGGGGGGAACTGCCTGCTCCATGCCCGGAAGCGGCAGCACAACAGCCATCACCAGGGGCAAGGGGGGTGGCGGTGGCGAGGATGGGCGGGTCGGGGCTTCCCTCCCTCCCCACCCAACCAGCCAGCTCAGGCGCACAGGGCAGCATCTTTTTTACTCTCAGCTGAGATACAATTTTTCTTCCTTTTAAGCTGAGATTGTTTCACTTTGGAAATTTTATTCATCTGTTATTTTCAATACATGTGTGGACCCGCACGTATGCCCTCCCCACATATGCCCTCCCCCCTGTGCCCCATTTTGGGCCTGGAAAGGCTCCTGCACTAAACTTTGCCAGCACGAATGGTCTGCCGCCGCCACTACTCCTCCTCCTGCCAGCCTTGCGCTCCGGGCAACATCCAGCCAGCCATGCCTGGCTTGCCCCTGTGGCAGTCCATGTGGATCCCAGGCAGCGCAGCTTCGGGGCCTTTCCTCATGGTGTCGGTGACAGGGCAGGCAGGCAGGCAGGTGGGCGGGCACAGGGGAGCGACTGGGGCAGCGCTCCTGGCTGGCAAGGGGGTGGATGTCCCGGGGCACACATGCACACCGGCCAGCTAGTCTTCTGTTTACTGGCACACATGCATGTGCGATGATCAGTTGGCCGGCTGATCTTCTGATTTCTGGCACTGCCACACATATGAAGGCCAGATGATTGTTGCACGCACATGCACACCAATGACCAGAAGACTAGTTGGCCAATGCACATGCGAGCACCAGAAACCCAGAAGAGGAATGGGTGACGCTGCACGTGCCAAGTGAAATGGCTCTGCGTGCCACTTTCGGCACATGTGCCATAGGTTCGCCATCATGGTCCTATACCCTAAGAGAGGTCTTTTCCCTTTTCTTCCAGTCAGTGGCCGACTTCGAATTGTAGGTGCAGTGCTGGCTTTCTTCTTGTGTAGCTGCTAAAGAGAAGTCAGAAAAACCACTTTAGATACTTGGTAGGCATGTTACTTCTTAAAGTTTTCTTTATTTAAAAATGGATATTAAAAGCAGGAGTTGGGCTCCTTCACACACTGGGGCCCAGGCACTTAATGACATAATGTGCGGTTTGTTCCCCAGATAGTTTACTGTATGCGAAACGCAGAAGATGAGGCTGGGCTACAAACCGTTCAGTTTCCCCTCAGAAGGGAACTGCTGACTTACTAGAAAGATGTAAAATGAAAACTCTGTTCCGGTACCTTGTTATGCGCAAGAGGAACTGGTGGCTCAGGAGAATTTATATCCCTATAAAGAAGCAGCAGAGAGGAGCATATTGCGATAAAGTTCAGGTTTCATTCACACCAATCAAGGAACACCACCTCTCCTCGACGTCTGAATTACCGAAGTAGCCCCGGGTGAAAAGCGGGCAGCGCGGAGGCCTCCCCCGTTGCCTTCTTTGCCTGCGTCCGGTGGGGAAACGGGGGGGGGGGTGGAATCAAGAGGCTCGGGCGATGCGAAGCCCGGGGGGCTCCAGAGAAGCCGGCGGAGGAGCGACCTTGCTGAAGCCAGGCTTGAGCGCCCTCCCCACCGGAGCGCGCAGCCGGCGTACCTCTCCTTGGCGGCGGCAGCCGCCTCCTCCTCCTCCAACGCGTCCCCGCGGGCCGAGACGGGCCTGGCCTGGCCTTCCCGTCGATCCCTCTGCAGAAGGGAGGGCAGCCGTCAGGAGCCTCCTCCGGCCGCCAGAGCCCGAGGCCCCTGCCGCTCCCGCCCCGCGCTCACCATCAGCTCCTCCGCCTGGCGCATCACCGCCGCCGCCTTCGCCTCCAGGGCCGCGTTCAGGCGCCTGTAACGGGACGGGGCGGTCAAGGCGGGGGCCGGGCGCCCCCTCGCCCCCCCCCCCCGGCCGCGACCTACCTGTACTCCTCCTCGCGGGCCAGGAGGGGGGCGGCGCTGCGAGGCCGGGCCGGCTGCTCGGCCGCCGCCATGGCCCACCGTCGCTAGGCAACCGCGCCGCTCCCAGCACGCTCGCTTGCCGCGGCGCCCCCTGGGAGTCGCAGTCCGCCGGGTCGCCCCTCCCCGTCCTCTGACTCGGCTCCCGCCGTTGCCCCTCGAGGTCCCCTGGCGGAGAGCTCCGGCTCCACTCGGAATAGGGCTGGAAGGGACCCTGGAGGTCTTCTAGTCCAGCCCCCTGGGCCCCTTGGAAGCCTCCAGTGAGGGGGCAAGACGCTCCACTGGTTGACAGTCCGCCTTGTGAGCAAATTCTTCGCCGGGAAGGCGCTCCGGAGCCCTCGGCCGTGGGCCGCCGCTGCCGTTCCGTGCCGGGCAGCCGGAGAAGCCGCGCTGCGCCCGGCTCAGGGGCAGCCTACGCCGGCCCCGCCTCCCGCCCCGCGGGCGCGTCCCAGGCCAGGCGGCGGGGGCGCGCGCGCGGCTCTCCTTGCCGCTCCGGGCTCGGCCAGCGGGCGGCGCTGCGGCGGCCGCTGCGCGGGAGAGGCGGCGGCGGCGGCGGCGGAGCTGCTGGTGCTGCGGCGGCGGAGCTGTGGTGCCCGGCGGCGCCGGAGAGGAGCTGCGGCATCGCGGCGCTGATCTGAGCGGCGGGCCGCCCGCCATGCGCCGCCCTCGCCCCCCTGCCTAGCGGCGCGGCGGCCGTGCCGGGGATGCGCGGCGGCGGTGCCGGGCGGGCGGGCAGCGGCTCCCTGCTGCGCTGCGGCTGAGGCGGGCGCCGCTCGCCGGGAAGGCCCAGCATGGCGGAGGAGGCGCCGCCCGCGCCCGACGGAGCCAGCGGAGCCCCCGCGCCCGCCCTGCCTGCCCTGGTGCCCGGCCTGCAGGGCGCGGAGGCCGGCGCGCTGCAGCACAAGATCCGCGGCTCCATCTGGTGAGTGCCGGGCGGGCGGCGGGGGGCGGGCGGCGCCCTCCGGGACCAGGCCGGGACGCGGCCATTGTCTCCGCGGCGCCGGGGACGGGCCGGATCCAAGATGGAAGACAAAATGGCCACGAGGCCCCCCCCACCCGCCGCCGCCGCGCCTTTGTCTGCCCGGGCGCCCCGAGGGCCCGGCGGAGGGAGGAGGCAGCGGGCGCGGCGTTCCGGAGCCGCCCCGGCCGAGCCCTGACCCGGGGCCGGGGGGCGGGCCTGCCTGGGCGGGCCGTCGTGCCTGCTCGGAGGGGCCCCTGCCGCGGGCGCCGCCCATCCCGGCCTCGGTCTCGGCCCCCGCCGGCGCCGGCCGCCCCTCGGAGGAGGGCGGGCGGGCGGCGCGCTCGTCCTTTGGGCAGCCGGTCGGGGGCTGCGGGCGCTTGGGGGAGGGCCTGGGGGGGCTTGTTAGCCCAGGGAAGGCGCGAGCGAGCCAGGAGCGGCCGCTTGGCTTGCGCTCGACGGCGAAGAGCTTTGGAACTGCTGGCGCGGTGCGGGCCGCCTCCCCCGATTTGGGGCTTTTTGATATCCCAGTTTATTGCTTGATGCCAATGAGGGTCCTCGGTGGGGAAGCGCTTTAAGGGCTGTGAAGGAGGAAGCCGTCGTCGGGCTGCTCTCAGCTGTGCCGCTGAGGATGATGTCAACTGTTTGTCAGATGTGTTGCATTGTTGCTTCTGCTGTAAGCTGCCTAGGGTCGGGAAGATGGGAGCGCCAGAAAAGCCTTTGAAACGGTAAATTAGCCAAAGGTATTTGGAAACACTTGGCCGAAGAGAGGGTGGCGGAGGTGGCTGCTGTGCCGTATCTGGACTGGGTGGTTTTATGCACCTGGATGGAGGAAAAAGCCCGTGGACCTCGACAGCACAGCTCTGCAGTTACGGGAGTAGCGTGCCATAAAATGAGCTTTTAAACCCAATGTGGTACATGAACAAAAATAATAATGCCGCCAAAACCCTACGAGGAATTCACAGGAGCCCATATGGTGGGATTGATTATCCTACAGGGGGTTATCACACATAATAATAAAAAAATAATCTCAACAGAAATGATGATAAATTGGAGCCATTTATTTAGCTTTTGCAGGCAGCCGGCAGGACAAATGCCTTTCTTTTACAAGGGACTTGTTTCTAAATGTTTTCATAGAAGTCCTTGTTAGCTAATGGTGTCACTTTTTCTTATAGCTGATGGTAGTTACTTACTGTGTTTATTATTTATCAATTTCTATACTGCTCATCTCATCTGTGACTCTGAATGGTTTACAAATAGCATTTGTGACCTTAGGCCAGTCCTTCTCTCTCAGCCCAGCCTACCTCTCAGGGTGGTTGTGGAGAAGGAAGCTGTGTGGGATCTATTCACCACCTTCAGTTATTTGTAAAAATAATAAAGGCGGGACAAGTAAACAAATATTACAGCTACAATAAATCTTCATCTACAGTGTAGATACACAATACTCGTGGGCCATACATCCCAACAAAATACCATAGAAAATTAAAGCAAATGTTCAAATGGATTAAGGCAAAACAATGTAATGTGCAAAATAATTACTACCAAATCGGAGACCAATCAATTGGTGTTATAGAACTCCTGCATATTCTCAGATGCTGATTAAATAAAAAGAAAAGCCCTCACAAACACAAAGCACATCAAATTGTTTCAAAGAAAGGGGCGTTCCAGGGAGACCCCCCCCCCCCCCACTTTGCACTGGCCTGTCCAGGAATGTCCCAGTAGATGGTGGCAGTGGCAGCCAGGCAGACAAGGGAGGAGAGTTGGGCGGCATATAAATACAAAAAATAAATAAATAAAAACAGCCACCCCACAGCAGAGCTCAGCAACAGCCATCAGCCCTGCCTCTTGCATTAAGCCCCCCACCCCCTCACCCTGCTGTATTTGCACAACCCCCTAATCCCTGTTTTCTTCAACCGTTTATTTGTCATTTCACCTTGCTCTATTTTTCCCCCAAGAGATCCTTTAAGCCCTTTTGCTCCATCTCAGTGACATGCCGAGCCTTTGACTGGGCTGCCCCCCGCCCCCCAAACGGGCATCCTGTGGCTAAGGTGTTTTTTGGTTGGGGGAAAGTCATGCAGAGAGTGGCGACCGAGACAGGGAGGGGCACCTTTCACCCAAGCCCCCTCCGACAGCTGTTGCAGACCCTTCTCTTCTTGCTCCGCGGTGGCTGAGAGGGTGTCTGTGGGCGCTTCTTGCCCCCCTCGCGAAATGGTGCCATTTTTCCTCCAACAGGTTATTTGCGTGAAAGGAGGAGCAGCCAAGCCCACCACTGCAAGGCCATGTGGCGGCTTTGTTTTGTCTGGCTGCCTGGCACTGCATTTTTCCTCCGGTTGGATGAAAAGGCTGGAGATTCTCCTTTTCTCCTTCACGGGTGGAACGGCAGATTGTCCGGGCTTCTGCTGCTTTTGGGGATTTAATCTCTGGGCTTTTGCTTTATTTTCGCTTCGTTAAAGCTTTTATGTTAATCGCCTTTGTGTCCACAAGGAAGATTCGGCTCTCTGGGGATGTGGGATGTTAGTGAATTTTGGGAGGAAAGGAGGAGGGGTGTGGCCCAGAGATGGCAGTCGATACCTGGGACCCTTGCGGCCTGGGGAGTCGGCCAGGCATTGTGTGTTGGTTGCCACAACATGTCCTGCTTCTCTTGCAGCAAGAATTGGGTGTGGGGAGGAAGACCCCAAAGAGGTGGAGAATTCATGACCAAACAGCAGAGAAGGGCTCCTGACCAGGAATAGTTAAGAGGAAGGAGGGAGGTATTGAGTTTGGGGGAAGCAAGTTGGCCCCACAGATACAAAAGGAGTCAGTTCTGCCTCCATATGGAAGAGCCCTTCTACAGACGTGGAGCATCAAGACTAGGAGGAGCTCAATCTGACCTGTTTCCATGGACTCAGTTATCTTGGGCACTTCACTGCCCTGCACAACAGACCTGCTATGCGTGTCTGACAGGGTCACTGGGGAGATGGGGAGCTCCTGCTGCAGGTGCCACTCAATGTGTGTCACTCTTGGTATGGGTGTGGCCCCTGTGCTCTGGATTGCCCCCTAAGGTTATCACGTAGCCCTGGTAACATTTGGGGTCCCTTTGAGCTGGGCAGAGGAGCTACAAGCAACCCACGTAGCCAGGTGCTGGGGAAGCCCTTGGTCTCAAGAAATCTGAGCTGTGGCCTCCTGGGTTGGGTGCATTTTCCCTTTTCTGTCCCACTGCTGCTCCTGTGTGTGGCCGGTGGGCATTCCTCGCTTCAGATTCCAGCCCAGCATTGTCTCCAGTGGTCAGGGAAGGGAAGGAGAAGAGGCAGGAGGTTAGATGAGTCCCTTGCAGAGCAGGATGATGTGCGGGGTGCAGCCACTGAAGGTTGATGCTGGCAGGCCTAGCCCAGGGTGGAAATGCCTCTGCTCCCCCTTGATTTGGCTTTGCTGTTGTCGTGGCGCTGGGGGATGGAGATACCCAGTGGCCTGGCCTTTCCCTGCATCTCCCGGGTGCTGGTGAGAGTCCTCTGGGTGAAGGCAGCATCAGGCCGCTGTGCCTGCAACCTGAGGGCAACCTGACTAGCATGAAATTGGGGGCTCAGGAGAGCAGGGAGATGAAGTGCTTGAAGCCAAATCAACAGATCAGAGAATCCACCATTATAGCTTGCAAGACTCATTGCCACAAGACGAGGCAATGGTCGGGGAGCTGGCTGGCTTTGAATGGATTTCAGTTGACTAAGGAGAGGATGCTGAGGGGGCAGCGGCCTTGCGGTGCCCTTCCTCGTGGAAGGAACTTGGATGCCCGCCCTGGGTGAGAATTGCAGGGGTGGAATCGGATCAGAGGTATTTTTCTGCTTTCTGTAGGTGAGGTTTGACCCAGAGAATGTGCACCCAAGGTGGATTGTGGATTGTCCCGTTTTAGCTGGGGTGTTCCTGGCCGGGCTGCTTCTCAGCAAACAGGGAGCAGCCGCTCATGACGGTCATCCTGCCTCTCTCCTCGAGGCTTCCCGAGGAGCTGAGCCCCGTCCGGAGTTTGGCAGCATTCTTCCTCTTCTGGTCTCCTACACTTGGGAAAGCAGGGGTCACCATGTCGTTGCTAACATGATATGCTCCTCACAAACTGGAAGCGATCTCCAGGCCTCCCTAAACATGTCTGGAGATGTCCACTCCTTAAATCTTTTTGCTCAAATAAAGGCATTTAAAGATGAAAGGATACCTATAGACCATTCTTCAAGATTCTGATTGATTAAAGCAGGGAATTCCAAGTCCCGGTTCCATTGTCAGTCTTCAGATACCTTTGGCTTTTCTGTAAAAATGGAAGGCGGCTGACAGTCCTCCAGGCCTTTTTCCCAAGAGAGCCATTGGGGAGCCTGGGATGCTGCACAGAGACTTTATTATATGCACTTGTTTATAACGACCATACCTATTAACTTTGGGGATTTTTTTTTTTTTTTTGCTTTCCCCCTTCCCTCTTTAGCAAAGCTGTTCAATCTAAAGTGGACTGCATTTTGGTGAGTAAAAGCTGGAAATGGGGCATTTCTAGTTGGGCTCCTTAACTGCGGTCTTCCAGGGTATCCTAAGCGCTGGTTTCAGGCGCTGAGACTTCCAAAGAGGGTTCCTCGTTAGGCTTCTTGGGTGAAGGCCCCATCCTGAAAGAAGGGCTGACATAGTGAAAATCTCTTCTCTGCTGAGCTGCTGGCTTGCTTTCATGTGCCAGCTGGCTAAGAGCTCTATGGGGCAGGAGGAACGTGGAGGAACAGCAGGGCAGGGAAGGAGGTGGCCAGCTTTTCTGGGCTGCCCTGAAAGTCCCCAGGAAAGAGGTTGCAGAAACGGCTCCGAAGTGCTGGCCTCTTCATCTTCTGACTGTCTCTCTCTGTGTTTAGCAAGAAGTTGAGAAGTTTACAGATTTACAGAAACTCTACCTCTACCTTCAACTGCCTTCTGGTCCCAGCAATGGCGAGAAAAGGTAGGTGGGCGTGTCCCAGGATCTGAAGAGCATCTGCCCCTTCCTCAAGCGCACTGGGTCACACGGCTGTGCTGGGGGGCTTCCTTGGGATGTGGGGGGCTTGACATGGTGCGTTTGTGTGAAGCCTCCTTGGAGTGTGGTTTGCTCCTGGTGATCCGTGCGGATCTGGATGGGGAGAAACAAGCTCAGACTCAACCCCTCCAAGACTGAGTGGCTGTGGCTTCCGGCGTCCCGGTATAGTCAGCTGGTACCATCACTGACAATAGGGGATGAGATCTTGCTCCCCACAGAGAGGGCCCGCAACTTGGGTGTCCTCCTGGATTCACGGTTATCTTTGGAAGATCATTTGACGGCCGTGGCCAGGGGTGCCTTTTATCAGGTTCGCCTGATCCGCCAGTTGCGTCCCTTTCTGGATCGGGACGCCTTGCGCACGGTCATTCATGCCCTAGTTACCTCCCGTATGGACTACTGTAATGCTCTCTACATGGGGCTCCCCTTGAAAAGCACCCGGAGGCTCCAACTGGTCCAGAACGTAGCCGCGTGGGTGATTATGGGCGCCCATGTAACAGCTCTCCTACGTGAGCTGCACTGGCTCCCGGTGGTCTTCCGGGTGCGATTCAAGGTGTTAGTTATCACCTTTAAAGCGCTCCATGGCTTAGGACCTGGGTACCTACGAGACCGTCTTTTGCCACCAATAGCCTCCCACTGACCAGTTCGTTCTCACAGGGAGGGACTACTCAGGGTACCGTCAGTCAAATTATGTCGACTGGCGACTCCCAGGGGGAGGGCCTTCTCTGTGGGGGCTCCAACCCTTTGGAATGAACTGCCCCCGGAGATACGGAATATCCCTGATCTCCGTGCTTTCCGCCGTGCCCTCAAGACCCTGATGTTCCAACAGGCGGGGCTAAACATACGAACATGTGAATGATTTTTTAAATGTGATCTAATTCTGGGTTTTATTTAATTGACCAAACTAAGTAATAATTTTAATTAGCAATTTTGTGATGTTTGTGTGTGTATATTTTTCTTGACTGTACACCACCTTGAGTCCTACGGGAGAAAGGCGGTATAGAAATATAATTAATTAATTAATTAATAATAAATAAAAATAAATAAATAAATAAATAAATAAATAAATAAATAAATAAATAAATAAATAAATAATAATAATAATAATAATATAGTGAGAAGCCATTTCCCCAAGAAATGGCAGGTTGTGGAATACCTTGAACCCTTCAGGGTTAATGGAAAGAGAGTTTTTGGGGAAGGGCCTTGCAAGTGTCAGGGCTCTGCTACCCAGCTGGAGGAGGCTTTCTCCTTGACTCCGTGACCTCCAACCCTGCCACCCCCTTCCCTGCCTGCCTGACTTCCTCTGCGAACTGCCTTGGTTTGTGCAGTGCCTCGGCTTTGAGAGAAAGCACCCCAATCTTCCATGGGGAGCCTGCCTCGGACCCTTGGGTGCTTCCCACACGTGTAGAGGTGCTCCCTGCTTCGTGGGGAGCATGCTCTCTCTACTCTGGGACAGCTCTGTGTGGCAACACTGAGCGTGCTTGCTTTGGGGGCCGGGTCCTACCCCTCTCCTCTGGGGCCCAGCTCGTGTGCCTATCTCAAGGCCCTCAGCCACAGGGAGGTGGCTTGGAAAGTAGCTCTTATGGTCCAGTGGCGGGGAGTTCCACAGGAGCAAAGGCCTTCACGGACTGAGGCAGCCCTTCTCCTGAGCCCATTGGTAGGGATGATGATGATGTCAACATTCCCATGCCTGATGTCCCCTCTCTTGCTCCAGCGATCAGCTGTCTGTCTCCTCCAGTCGCGCTCAACAGGTGCACGCCCTTTCCTGGATCCGGAACACCTTGGAAGAACACCCGGAGACCTCCCTTCCCAAGCAGGAAGTGTATGATGAGTACAAGTGAGTCTCTTCCATCCGTGGCTGGGGAGGGTGCTTGCGAGGTGGGGGGGGGCGATGGATGGCTGCTTTCCACCTCACCCTCTCCAGCAGCCTCTGGGCCTGGTGCCCTTTGGCTCTGCCTACCGGGCTGCTCCCCACTCTGAATGTCAAAGGTGCTGTTGAATGGGACATGCTCGCCTGCCCTGAAGCCTCCCCTTCCCACCTTCACCTCCCAAAAGGGGTCCATAGGGTGCTTGTAGGAGAGTTCTCCCACCACCACCAAATTGAGGTGGCAGCCCTTCAGCTCAGGAAGGGAGAAGCAGCCACCTCACTGATCTGGAGGGAGGTCCTGGGCAGATCCCCGCTTGGAATCTCAAAGAACTCGGGGAGGAGGAGAGGTCAGTCTGCCCATGGCCAGGCTCACCTTTCAGGCCTTGGCAGGGTGGGCAAGGCCTGAGCTTGCCATCTGCCAAGAGCAGCAGTTCCCATTAACCATGCTGAGATGCTGAAATGCCAGCGTTCTCCTTTCAGCCACAGTTAGCCTGCTCCAATGCTGGGGCTTTCCTGTGCTGCGGGCCCAGGTTGGGCAGCCAGGCTCCCCAGGGAAGAGCTGGGGTTGTCCAAGTGCTGAGATGGGTTTTGTGGTGCCAGTTCCCTTCTCTCACCCAGAGAGCATTTCAGCTCTGCCCAGAGGGCTGATGGGAGGCTCCCAGGGGCTGCAGTTTCACCTTTCCTCCTCCTCCGGTTTCTGGGCTCTCCCTGCTGGAAAGTTGGGAAGGATGGCGGGACAGGGAATTGGGTTCCCTCTGATCCCAGGACCTTATTCAGTGGCGGGGACTGCAGGGCAGGAGCTGTGTGGACGAAGCAGATCTCTCCTTTCCTGTGGGCAACCAGGAGGTTGCTGGGAGTGCTGGGCTGCCCTTTTCCCTGCAGAGCCTCCAGATTTTCCCACCTGGCTTGTTTGCTCTTGGACGCTCTTCTCTGACCCTCGGCCAAACCAGGCATCAGGCTCTGCGTCTCCCGGGGTGTCTCCTGTGACCCTCCTTTTGTTTCAGGAGCTACTGTGACAATCTCGGCTACCACCCGCTCAGTGCCGCAGACTTTGGCAAGATCATGAAGAATGTGTTTCCCAACATGAAGGCCCGGCGCCTGGGCACGCGAGGCAAATCTAAATATCCTTTGGAAACAGTTTGGCTGTCTGTGGGCTGCGTGGGCAGATGGTGCTTCGGTACAAAAAGCGCTTCGCACCGTTGGAATTGAAAGATGATACCACCTTAATTTTTAAAATCACATATTGCTATAGTGGACTTCGGAAGAAAGCACTCGTGCAGATGCCATCCCTCCCCAATCTGGATTTCCCTAAAACTGGAGATGGGGTAAGCTCTGCCGCTGCCCTCCAGGTCTCCCTGCGGGTGGGCGGCCACCTCCTGGGCATTGTCCAGGCGAAAGGGCTCCAGGTGGCCAGATGAAAGGAATTTGACACCTGAAATGTAATTTGAGGAATCCTCTCAGGCCAGACCCACCTTGGTTCTCATGAAGATAAGGCGGGGGGGGGGGGGGGTGAGACATTCAGGCTAGCCACATTCTGTTACTCTGACCTGATTATAAAAGTTGCACGATCAGCATGCATGATCTGATCTGGTTGGAAGAGCTACGGGCGTCTTAGTGGCATAAAGGTCTTTCAGCTGCAGCTGGCAGAGCACAACATAGATCCATGCTGTGCTGGCAGTTTGAAGATTTGACTTCTGCAACAAGAGGTTTCATAGCCCGATGATCCTGAGTGAAGAGAAGGGAAACCTCGAAAAGTAGCTGAGGATGTGTGCGAGAGGCAGCGGTCTCTAAAAGAAGGCCACCTAGGTTTTGCCTTGGTTCATTTGGGGTAGAATTGTTGAGCTGCATCCCGGAGTCCTTCCTGCACTGAGAGGCTTTGAACGAGGAGACGCCTTCTGAGGACTGGGGGCTAAGTAATTCTGCAGCAGGACAAGGCCTACTTTCGCAGCATCTGCTTGAATCTTGCACAAATGCAAAGTACTCTCCCCCATCTACCGACAGCAGCTTTAATTGCAGGCAGTAACATCTTAAAGAGAGAAGTTGACTTTCCATAAAACTTGGATTGAAATAATCCTCCTGACCAAAACTGAGAACTCAGATTGCTAGAGGAGGTTTTATGGCAGGGTCTGAAGCTGTTTCAAGCCACTGTTTCCCTGGGTGAGAGGAGGAATCTTCAGGGCTGGGGAGCTCCTCCTGTCCTCAGAGGGGACGGTTTCCCAGAGATGGGGGCAAAGCAGGTGGGTGGGGCAGGACAGCGCTAGCACGGTCCTCAGTCCTTCCTTCTGCTTTGGTTTCAGCTGGATGGGGCAGAGCCTGCTGGGCGCCTGCAGAGTGCCGATGAGGAAATCGTGTCCGCTGCCTGCCAGCTGGTCTGCGAATGGGCTCAGAAAGTGCTCAGCCAGCCCTTTGATTCTGTCCTGGACTTGGCTCGCTTCCTGGTGAAAAGCCACTACACTGGCACCAAATCCATGGCAGCTTTGGCAGTGATGGCAGGCGCCCCTGCAGGTAAGAAGGGAGGAAGCAGTTTTGCTCTCACCTTTTCCCCGGGGACCCCTGAGGGGCATCAGGAAGGCATCTAACCTTGCAGGAGCTGATATAAAGCTTCATTCCTGGGGCATGGTTTCACCCCGACATTGAGAAAGGCACTTTGGACATGGAAGACGCTAGGCCTGTAAGAGGTTCTGCCAGGCATCTTTCACAGCCAGTTGGCTGGTCTGGGCAATGATGAGAGGGAGGGGTACAACGGGTGAAATGCTACCAGTTCGCTCCGGTTCAGGCGAACCGATAATGATAAGAACTACCGGTTCGGGCAAACTGGTAGTTAGCTACTGGTTTGGTTGAACCAGTAGTTTAAAAAGCTACCAGTTCAGTTGAACCAGTAGTTACTTACCAGTTCAGTTGAACTGATAGTTTAAAAAAGCTACCGGTTCCTCCGAACTGGTATTTCCAACAATCAACTGTGCCGTGGGGTTTGCTAGAAAGCATGAAATCCTGTTTTCTAGCGAAGCTAAATCGCGTGGCACAGCTGATCCCCCCCTCGCTGTTCTACTTACCTTCCCAAGCCTCCTTTTTGCATGCACTATGCATGTGCACACCGTGCGTTTGACGCACTCTGCGCATGCGCACACAGCAAACCGATAGCAAATCGGTTCAGATTTCACCACTGGGTACACAGTTTTCTTTTGCCCATCTAAAAGCAAACTGGGCCTCCCTGCTCCTTAACAGTATGGCAGAGAAGAGGTTTATTGGAAGGGCTGCCCTGTTGCTCTGCACAATGTACTGAGGTTCCCCATTGTGCTTCCTACGATGGCCGAGCTGAGCCTTCTCCCTGGTCAAGGCCCTGCCTGCCCCTTCCAGGACTCAAGGGGATCCCCCAGCCGTCGGCTTTTGTCCCGACGGCAGAGAGCAACTCCTTCCAGCCCCAGGTGAAGACGCTGCCTTCGCCCGTGGATGCCAAGCAGCAGCTGCAGCGCAAGATCCAGAAGAAGCAGCAGGAGCAGAAACTGCAGTCCCCTCTGCCAGGCGAGTCGCCCGCCAAGAAGGCCGAGGGCCCAGCAAGCAATGGGGTTGCCAGCCTTCCGAATGGGAGCCCGGCCATCCTGTCCCCTCAGTCCATTGGCATTGTGGTGGCTGCTGTGCCAAGTCCGATCACGGTAAGTCTCCGGAGGAGGGAGGGAGGGCTGCCACCAGTAGTGTTGCATGTTGGGGCAGGACCAGGCGGAGACCTACAGAGAGGTCGTCTGGCTGTGCAGGAAGGAAACTTCTTCCATGAATTGGAGAGACATTTGGCTGGAGCGACTCCAGAGGGGGCAGAGGTGGGCTGAGGCATTAAGTCAAGAATTGGGAGGGTGAAGAGATGGGGCAAGGTGGATGGGAAGGAAGAGATCTGGGAGTCCTGCATGGCTTGGGGGAGGGGAGTGGGGAGCATGGAGTCTCCTGTTCCCAGAAGAAAGCAAACCGGTCAGCTCAGAGTGCAGCTTTCTCCGTTGTCACCCCCTTTTCTCCCCCGCAGGTGCCAAGGTCCCGGCAGTTGGTAACGTCTCCTAGCCCGATGGGCTCGACTGATGGTAAAGTCCTTCCACTCAATGTCCAGGTGGTCACTCAGCCCATGCAGTCCATCAAGCAGTCTCCAAAGACTCCCCAGAATGTGCCGGCCAGTCCTGTGGGAGATCGCTCTGCTCGTCATCGCTATGCCCAGATCCTGCCAAAGCCAGCCAACACCAACGCGCTCACCATTCGTTCCCCAACCACAGTGCTCTTCACGAGCAGCCCAATCAAGACGGTGGTTCCTGCTCAGCACATGAACGTGGTCAAAATGACCGCCATCTCGCTTGCCCCAAGCGGTGCCAGTGGCACGCCCATCAAGCACACAGCCTCCGCCATTGGCTCAGGAGCCGCAGAAGAGCCAAGAAGTCTCCCTCAGATCAAGAAAGGATCTGTGATTTCACTCCAGTCCCCGGGAACCAAAGGTGGCAGTGGAGGCCTAGCTTCTGCCCCGTCTTCGGTCGAGGTCAAACTGGAGCCGGAACTGGTGCTGGATGAGACCTTGCAGCAGAATCTAGAGAATGCAAACCCCGCTCAAGCGGTCAGAGTTACCCTGCTAACTCCTGTGGATCAGTTGAGGACTGTGGAAGCCGAGGCCTGGAAATGCCGGGCTGAGGAGCGTTTTGGAGCAGCAAGCTGTGAACCCCAGGAGGGAGATTCAGAGAGGAAATCCCTTTCCCAGGCGCATGAAGCCCCCCTGGGTCCCTTGGACGCAGGTCAACATGTCTCCAGCACCGGCATCGCCCCCTCGCCTACTGCAGGCGACCAAGGATGCCCGAAAGGCCTGCGGAAGAGGCTGCCTTCTGCCTTTGTGGACGCTCAGGGCCCCCCTGTCAAGAAACTTTCTGTGGGACAGGCATCTGCAGAAGCCCCCAAGGCCAGCAGTGCGAAGAAAGCCCAGCAGACGGGCGGCCTGCCTCTCCCTAACAGTGACAGTCCGGCTGCCCTTCTCCAGAGTCCCGGCCAGGCGGCCCTTCAAATCCAGTCTGCAGCCTCAGGGATCAGCCTGGAGACTTCCTGCCCCCTGGATGCTGACCTCATCATTGCCCCCAGCGACTCTCTGCTAGAGCAGCCCCCAGCGGCCGCCTCAGCAGGTGTGGAAATGAAGTTGGAAGGAGACGTCTTTGTCCTAGGAAACAGCTCCAAGTCCGAGGGCAGCCTGAACCCCAATGTGTGGCAGCACCTGGCCAAGGGCTCCCCCTTCGTCCAGGAGGCCTGCAAGCCCCCAATCAGTGTTATGACACTTGCTGGACCATCCGACTCCGAGGACCTGCCCAAGTCCGCCTGGGAGCCGGTGCACTTAGAAGGGTTCCAGCAGACAGGGACAGCCTTTGGGCAGCCGTTACCAGATCAGGTCCAGCCGCCCTCTCTCGACCAGCCTCTGCCTGGCCAGAGCTCCAGTCAGCTGCCCCTGCAGCAGGAGCTGAAGGACTTCGAGGATGCCGCCTCCCAGTCCCACGAGAACTTCTTCTCCTTTGACGATGACCTGACCCAGGACAGCATTGTGGAGGAGCTGGTGCTGATGGAGGAGCAGATGTCCCTCAGCACCTCCCACCTCTACAGCGCTTCCCTGGGGATGGCTCTCCAGAACCAGGGGGTAGCTCAGGGGGCATCCTTGGCCCCTCACCCCAACAGTGCCCACTTCTATCACCCGATCCACAGCAACAGCACGCCTGTCCATACACCCACGCCCACCCCAACGCCCACCCCAACGCCCACCCCCACCTCGGAAATCATGGCAGGGTCACAAGGCGTGTCGCGGGAGAGTCCATGCTCCAGGATGGCCCAGACCACGCCTGTTGACAGCGCCCTGGGGAGCAGCCGGCACACGCCTGTTGGCACCCCACACTCCAACTGTAGCAGCAGCGTGCCCCCAAGCCCCGTGGAGTGTAGAAACCCCTTTGCCTTCACCCCAATTAGCTCCAGCATGGCCTACCACGACGCCAGCGTGGTTTCCAGCAGTCCTGTGAAGCCCATGCAGCGGCCCATGGCCACCCACCCTGATAAAACCAAGCTGGAATGGATGAATGCCGGCTATGGCAGCGTGGGGGCATCCTCTGTCACCAGCCAGGGAATTCTGCCCGGCTACCAGGAGTCGGTGGAAGATCGTTTCAGGAAGCCCCATGCCTTTGCTGTCCCTGGCCAGTCCTACCAGTCTCAGTCACGGCACCATGATCCCCATTTTGGGCGAGTGACCCCCGTCTCCCCCGTCAGCAACAAGCAGGAAGGTTTTGCCGTCCCTGCCCCTCTCGATAACAAAGGGACTGGCTCCTCTCATGGTGGCCATTTCAGATGCCGGAGTGTCAGTCCTGCCGTGCACCGCCAGCGGAATCTTAGCGGAAGCACCGTCTGCCCTGTCACGGCCGTGCTTCGCTCTGGAACGATGGTGGGCTCTTTTGGGAGTCCGGTCCCCCTGGAAGTTCACCCCTCCTTGGCAAACGTCCATGCAGACCCAAGTGCCAGTACCCTCGCCCAGCGCAGCCAGTCAGTGCCCCTGACGGTGATGATGGAGACGGCTTTTCCACAGCCTCAGAAGCAGCCGAGTTCAAAGAAGATCACCAATGTCTTGCTCAGCAAGCTGGACTCGGAGAACGATGATGCCGTGCGTGGCCTGGGCATCAACAACCTGCCCTCCAATTACACCGCCAGGATGAACCTGACTCAGATTTTGGAGACTTCTGCCGCCTTTCCAAGTGCCAATGCCCAGAACATGCCCCCATGCAGCCCGTCCGTTTTTGAATTCCAAACACCAGGTTACCTCGCTAAAAACAGCAGCCCTGATCCGGCAGACTTTGCTTCTGGGGACCATGCAGCCCATTCGGAAGCTGGGGAGCAGCAGCTGGATTTCAGCGGCACCGTGAAGGAGCTTTTGGAGGAGAGCAGCCTGCAGGGCAGCCAGGTGCCTGCCGACTTGACCAATGTGGCCTCTGTCTTCTCCAGCGACATGAGGCTGACCTCGGAGTTGTCGGGGAGCATGAACGACCTGAACGCTCTGGACCCAAATCTGCTCTTTGATCCAGCCCACCCGCAAGGCCAAGACGACGAGGCAACACTGGAGGAGTTGAAGAACGATCCCCTTTTCCAGCAGATCTGCAACGAGTCCATCAGCTCTATGACTTCCGCAGGTTTCGATTGGATGGAGAGTAAGGACCATCCTGCTGTGGAAATGTTGGGTTAAGAAGTGTGTGCGTGTTTGCGTGCACGTATGTGTGTATGTATACACACCTATACATATTTGTGAGTGTGTGCGTATATATATATATATATATATATATATATATATATATATATATATATGTATGTATGTATGTATGTATATATGTGTGTATATATACGTGTGTGTGTAAATATATATACACGCACACACGTGTGTGTATGTGTGTATAAAAGCTATGTAGCACACTGTATTTAAGAAAATCTAAAGACAAGACATACTGTATTTGTCTTAATGGAAGTGCCTCCTGCAGCAGAAACAAAATTTGTGACATTTTTTTTTAAAAAAAGAACTGCTCTACCAGCTGCTTTATTCTTCAGCAGGGTTTATACAATCTTAACCAATTTTTAAGGCATTTCTGAAGGATGCAGCCTGCTCCAGAGCCAGTATTAGGTTTTAAAATTTTGCTTACTGAAAAACATGGCTTGCTGCCTCTGGAGGATAAAGAGCCTTTGCGGGAGGGTATCGGGAGGTAGGAAGGGAGTGCTCCTCACCCAGCCTTCCCTCCGTCTGCTCTAGGGCCTTCCATTGGCATCAGGGTTCAGAGAGGCAATGCTGAAACTCGGAAGGTGCATGGATGGGTTGCATGATGCATCTGGTCAGGAAGTGCTTCTGCACTCTGGGTGCATAAAGACTCTGCGCCTTTGCTGGCACGATTGGCACACCAGAGAGAGCAAACATCCTGATCACAAATACCATATGCCTGCAGAGTGGAAAAGGCAGAGGGGGCCAGCGGGGCCAGCGTTCCTAGGTCACTCAATTGGGAGATGGTCTCCGGCTGGCCTTTCCCAAAGGATGGTGGACTTGGCACCCCCTCCACGGGAAGGTCCTGGGGGGGGGGGTGCCTCATTGGCCAGTTGCCAGGGAAGGCCAGCGGTAGACGGGAAGGGGGGAAAATCAGCACAACTTGAGTCAGATGATGGTTAACTCCTTATCAAGGGCTAATTGTGGGCAGGAGCAGGAGAGGCTTCCAAGAAAGAAAAAGCAGCCCAAATCTTTTATCCCACATGGAAAATTTATTCTGCCATAGGGTGGCTCATATTAAGAATACACCACAATGTTTTAAAAGCAAACAGTTTAATGCTGCTTTTAATGTCCTTGAGTAGGGAAGACTAGTTCCAACCCCTGCGATTAATAAATCTGTTCCTTCCATGGCAACTGTACCCTAAAATGTTTGTCAGGATTTATAGTTCTTTTTGTTCACACGAAAAACTAGAATGCAAAAATGACCGTGATTCAGGTTTTCCTAACTCACAGGCTTTAAAAAAAAACAAAAAACATTTTTCTGCAGAAACTAGTTAGTGTTTCCAGGATTGACACAACTGGCCAGTTCTTTCTTGATGAAGGACTCTGGTTAACGCTGGAGGGTGAATTTCCGAGGCCTTCCATGGTAGGAACTGTGGGAAGCCTTCTGTGGCTGAGCCTGTCCTCAGAAGTGCTCCTCCCAGCACCCACAGGGAAGTAGGAGGACTGCGGGGGCGGAATCCCTGGGGCTGGCACTTTGATGCCAACAGATGAGCAGCTGTGCCATGAGCACTGCTCTTGCGTGGCTTCCCCGACTCACCAGCTCTGAGCCTCTTTTACCAGCACAGCTCCAGGGAAGGTGGGGTGGTCCTGCCTCTCAGGGGAGAGAGTACCCCGAGGCAGCCGACTGGGCAGGGGAGCCAGGCCAAGGAGCCTCTTACGGTTCAAGGTGCACTAATCCCCTTCTCGGCTAGGATGCCTTATGAGGAGGCGCCCAGGAGGCTGTGCCCTTGCCTTATGCTAGGTCAGCAGTGGGAAGAGGGAGAGGGGACAAAGTTGAGCCTCTTTCACCTCCCATCTGGGGGCTGCCAATCCACCCGATCCCTGGCTTAAAAGAAGGTCTGTCTCAGCAAGCTTTTTCGGGCTTTATTCCCACGTAAAGGTGTGTCTTGTGAAGCCTCTGCAGCCATGAGAATCTGCTCCTGTACAAGCACATGAATGGCGCTGGGGCCACTTGTTTCTGTGTGGTCCTCAGCTTTTTCCAGGATGGCCCAGGCCTGATGACCCACACTGCTGGGCATATTGCTCGTGTAGAGATTCTCACACACACACACACACACACACACACACACACACACACACACACACACCACTCAAGTAGTATTTGTGGGGCTGTCCTATGGGATACAGAGAGGTGGAGTCATTGGGGTGCTAGGTGTAAGCAGTGGGCTTTGGGCTTCCAGTGCCCAATTCAGGCACCTGTGCAGAGCCCAGTCCCCGCCTCAGAGACAGAAACAAAAACTTCCGTTTCCTTTCCAGCAATAGTGTAGCTGGTGCTTGGCTCCTTTTCCTGGGAAACTGGCAGTGTTGGAAGCAGGGGAGCTGCTGGACCCGGGCATGAGCCTCAGGCTGAAGGGGCTCCCCCCATTCCAGCTCTAATGGTGCTAGGGGGTTGTCCACGCGCTCTCCCTTGCCTGACCTATCTGGGGGGCTAAGCACTGCCACAACCCAGGCCTCCCAGTTGTCCTTCCTCGTGGCCCAGCTGGCAGCCTCCCTCCCTGGGATCGGGGCAGTCAAGGCGGCCCAGTTTTGATGAGATTTTGGGCCATTCCTCAACCAGGAAAGGCAGGGTGTCCCCAAAGGAAAGGTTGCTTGTTTTATGTAGCAAAATTATCTCAGTGAGATACAGCTCCTCTTATTCTCTTACCTGAGAATCTTACAGCAGGAAAAGTCTGTGTTTGCCTCACCTCTTGGTGCATCCTCACCCATGTGCATGCGGTGTTCTCTCGGCTTGCCTCGTTCGTGCTAGTTAGACTCCCGTCAGCCACCCCATCCCTCCCTCCCTCCCTCCCTCCCTCCTTCGTGTTGGATTGGGGCCAGTTCTGCACAACTAGATTGGCGCCGGGAGTTGCCCGCTCGCTTCACAATCCTGCCAGGCTCAAAGGTCACCCTCGGCCAGACGCTGCTTCTTCCCCAAGCGGGCACAGAAGCCACTTCTGGTGCACCTGGACTCTCCATGAACTACCCCCCCCCAGACCCGGTTGCCCAGCTTTCGAGGAGCGTTTCGTTGTCTGTTGGACCGCTAAAGGACAGTGGATAGGTCTTGCCGTGTAGCATTTCAGTTCATTTTTTTTATTGGAAGTGCTCAACATTTGTTTTTTAATGTTTTCAGGAACAATAAAACATTTTCTATGAAATTTGACTCCAGAAGCAAGTTCTTGGGAGCTCAAGGGTATCCATTCTTGCTCGGCCTGGGGAGGGAGGGGGTGGAGAGGAGGGCCCTCTTGGCCTGGGCAGAGGCTAACTGATGTTGTCCCTTTGGCAACCACTCTCCTCTGCCCTTCCAGACCCAGTGCTTCTCTTTGGGAAAGAGCGAGGACCCTGGGCTGAGAGAGATACGCCTGCATCTTCCCTTCCCCCAGCCTTCCAGGAAAGTGGCATTGGGGCTGGAGGTGAACTGGACTGGACGGGGGAGACCTGGTGGCCACAGGGTTCAAGGGCGGTCCCGGATTCAGCAAAGTGGCAGGAAGTGAGGTGGCAGCTGGTCTCCAGGGGCTCTTAATGGTAACAACCCCAACCCGGCAATGCTGCCACGGGAGAGAGTGGGGCAAGGTGGGTGGGAGGACAGCCGTGGGAAGTTGTGTGTTGGCCAGCTCCCCAAGGGAAGCTTATGGTCACAATTCCTGTGGCCTCCCACCTGTGAGCCTCATTAGGCAACCCGCAAGAAAGTGCCCGAGGGAGGCCACCATAGAGGAAGCCCTGGAAGACTTCCACAGGCCTGCGAAGACCCCCTGGCTCCCAAGGGAGAGACCACCATGGCCCAGCAAGGTTTGGCCTTGGAGCGTCGGCTGTGATCCTGGGGGAAGGGATGCGCAGGCCAGGGTTTCTTTTTGCTGCAGAGAAGCTGGGTGCTCTTCCTAATCTTGGAAAATTGTTTCCAAGTGGAAATGCAGACAAAAGTGGAAATTTGGTTGAAGTGCAGTATTGCAGGCAAACTCTGTCCACGGCATCAAGTTTGATCCTGACAGGGCACAAGGTTAACTCAGCCTTCCATCCTTCTGAGGTTGATCCAGGTCGGTAAAATGAGGACCCAGATTGTTGGCATTATGCAAATAATGCTGACATTGTAAACCTCTTGGAGCGCTCCAAGGCACTATGGACCCCAAATGCTATGCTATTTAATGATGAGGCTTAATCACAACATTGTCTTGGCCTCTTCCTCCTTGGTTCTGCTTTGGACCTTCCAGCCATCCTTCAAGGGCACCCCTCCTGTTCTCCCAAAGTAGGGAAGGCTGAGCTGTGGGGGAAAAGTAGGCAGGATGGACTGAAAAGCCCCTTTGGGGCAACCAGGGTGATTGAGAATCTCCATAGACTTTTATTCAAGGCGCTTAATACCCTTTCCCCAGTCCAAGGGCAATGCCGGAATTCCCAAAGCCAAGATCTTTGCAATTCTTCCCCTTTTCCACCAGAGGGCATCCAAGCGGTGCCACTTGATTTTCCGCTCAGTCCAGCCCAGAAGGGGGCGCCTGAAACCCACGGAACCACGCCGGTTCCCAAAGCAACAGGTTCCGTGAATGTCGGGGAGTTTTATGCTTACTAGATCTACCAATCCTGCCCTACTGGACAACATTCAATGTCAGCGGAAATCCAAAGGTGCTTTTCAAAAGGCACCTGGACTTGCTCGGTTGTTTTCTTTGAAATCGTTTCGCTTCTCCTCCCCCCAAGAAGAACGGAAGAAGCTGGTCGAATGAGAAGCGAAACAAAAGCAAAGTCCCTTTGGGATAACCGTGACCCGGAGGACTGAGCATCTCCACAGCCTCTTCGGCGGAAGGTTCGGTTACGCTGGGGGAGCAGCTTTAAAGAACCAAAGGCTGCGAACGACCCAGGGGAGGAGAGGGGCTTGCAAGCACCGCCGCGCCGAGAGCGCTGCCGTCGCGTAGCTGCTCCTCGGGATTGTGCGAAAGGTTGCCGAGCACAAAGGGAGCAGAAGCTGAAGTGTGGCCAGCCTGCAGAGGACGGGGCTGGGCAGGGGCCTTCCATCCGCTCTCAGCTTCTCTTGCGACCAAAGGAAACGGAGGCCTTTGGCCCAGCCGCCTGCCCAGAATTACCTGCGGCTGCGGGGCACCCAGCGCTCGGATCAGCTGCCACACAACGCCGCAACTTGTTGCACTTATTTGGGCTGAGCCCGCTCGCCGCCTTTGCCGCCCCCGCGCATTCATGGGGGTTTGGAGGCGGCGGACGGCCTCAGCTCAGGCGCGGCCTCTTCCCCACCCCCACCCCCACGCTCGCTCGCGGGCTGGGGAAGCCCCTCGAGGGTTCAGGACCAAACCGGGCGGCCGGCGGAGCTTTCGGAGTCCGCCAAGCCACGCTGCGCCAGCGGCCTTTGCGCGCCTCACTCCCCGTCGCCCTTCAAGCGGTGCGCGGCCGGACAGGGAAAGGCGGCTAATGCGCGCGGCCGACAGCGGGGACGCGGCTCCCGCCCGGAGCCTCTAACCTCAGGTGCCTGCTCCGGCCTCGGGGGGCGGGGCGAGCAGGGGGTCGTTTGCCCCACCCCGGCCGCGCCGACGGCCAATGGCGAGCGGCGCAAAAGTAGCGCCGGACCGCGGCGCGTCCGGGGAGCCTCGCGCCCTCCGCCCGGCCCGGCCTGCCCCGCTCCGCCGGCCCCGCAGCGCCCCTCCCCGCTTTTGTGTGGCCGTCTGTCCTCGCGCGCCAGCCTCCGCTCTGTGTCCGGGCGCGGCCGGAGAGGAGCAAGAGGCCGGCCGCGCCAGGGAAGCCTTTCGGCCCGTGCAGCGAGGGGTCGCGCGGCTGGCCGGCCGGGAAGGGCGATGCCCGAAGAGCCCGCCGTTGCTCGCTGCTAAATGGCGCCCCGCCGGAGCCCTGACCTCGCCGCCGCCGCCGCCCTCCTCCTGCTTGCCGCCCTCCCAGGTGAGTCCCTTCCCGGCCAGGCGGCGCGCATCTGACCCGCCTCGCCCGGCCCCTCCGGCCCCGGCAGCCGCCCACGGGACGAGGGGCCGCGGCGGCTGCTGCCGAGCCGGCTCGCTGGCCGCACGTGCGCTCTGGCCGGCCGGCTCACCCGCCCGGGAAAGCCCAGAGCCACGCCGGACCGCGCGTCGCCCGCCCGCTCGCTGCTGCCTGGTCCCTGCCGCGGTTCGCGAAGCGGCCGGCCTCGGCCTGCTGGGCTCTCGGAGAGCCGCGCGCTGCTTTCGGCCGGCTGCCCGCTCCGCCCGCAAATCCTCCCTGGCGGGTCCCTTCGCGTGCCTCCCCACGGACAACCCGCGCCCCACCCTCAGAAAGGCAGCTCGGCCGGGCTCCTCCGCGGGCGGCCCTGCTTGCGGGGAGGGCTTGTCCCCCCCAGAGGTGTCCCGCTTTTCAGGAGCTGCCCGTTCTGCAGCTGGCTGGTGCAGAGCGGCCAGAGGAGGAGGAGGAGGAGGAGAAGCTTGTGGGGGGCAGAAGGCCCAGCCCTTCTCCCCAGAGGGTTCAAGGCTGCTGGCCACAGTGTGGCACCTGGGGATGTTTGGCTGAAAACAGGGTAAAAGGCCTCTGGCAAAAAGAGCATTTTCCTGCTCACGGTGGTTTACTTCTCTTGCTCTCTTAGGGATAAGGAGCTTTAGTGAACTGTTTTTCGTGAAAGAGCCTCAAGATGTGACTGTTGCCAGAAAGCAAGCGGTGGTTTTAGACTGCCTGGCCCGTGGTGAGGTCCCCATCACCATCACGTGGCTCAGAAATGGAGTTAAAGTTTCTGAAAGCGAACAGATCCATTCTCTGTCCAATGGCTCTTTATACATACGCGAGCTGGAGAGCAGCAAGCCAGGCGAAAGGCTGGATGAAGGAGGCTATCAGTGCTTGGCTCTGAATAAACACGGCGCTGTTCTCAGCCAGAAAGCGCATCTCACCTTTGCAAGTAAGTTTCCGTGACTTCCTTTGAGGGCCAGTTCCAGCACATTACAGAGGCAGGGCCTCTGGTTTGGGGCAGCTGACCTATCCTGGGGTGCTTTGTAGAACCAGATGTGTTCCATGCTCTGAAAGCAGCTGGGCCTTCTCCCACCTGCACCCATTTTTCGAGCAGAGGCAGCAGCTGCTTCCCCTCTGTGAGGCAGTAAGGTTGGCGCTCTAATCCATACAGTTGATGACACGGGAGGTTGCTTAGTTTTTAAGCACCTGGAAGATTATGTGTGCTACCACAGTTGGCTTTTTGTAGCTAGATAAGTTGTGTGAACCTTGGGTTGTCATCTCTGAATCATGGCTTGTGGCTTATTCCACAAATTGATTTTAAAAACTCTCCAAAGTATTGCGGTCAGTTAGTATTTGTGGATTTACTGCTATCCTGTGGCACTTTCAAAGCATTTGAGCCTTTTGAGACATTGCTGAGCTGTTGAGGAGGAGAAGAGCTCCTTGGCAGGCAGGCTGGCTGGCTGGCTGACCCTATGGTAGAAAAGAGGCCCTACTGACTTTTGGGAAGACCTTGCTTGGCCACAAAATGTTTCTCTGCCCCTTCCCACAAGCTGTAAAAAGCAGAATGGTCCTTTGAGATACTACTTTGCTGATTAACCAACTTGGTGCTTCCACGAGAGAGTGGCCATGAGATCTTGTGGTAGGTTAATTTCTTCCTGCATTTTCTCTGCTTGTCTGTAAGACAAATGAAGTGGGTGGGACCAAAGATGCCTTCAAGGTCTCTGGGTAAAATCTGCCTGTCAGTTGTTGCAAGAAATGCTGTATTGAGCCTGCAACCTTGTAGGACAGTTTTTATACACTTGTTTTAATGCATGCCTGATCATTATTCTAATTATATTTTCAGCTTAAAGGAATTCCCTACTTCCAAGTGGTGATGCAGAATAATTCAAGAGATAAACTAGGTGTGAAGGTTGCATGCTTTTCAGTAGAGGAGTCATTAGGGACTATTTTGTGGTTGTGTTTGCTATTCTGCTTTGCTTTGTGTCTCAAATCTTGGGAATCCCTTTGTGCCCTCCAGCAGGTCCTTTCCCCCAGTTGCTTCATGACCAGGGGACTCTTTGCCTTAAGAGCACGCAGGGGTGGACATGCCAATGCTTGCAGGAAGGACCCTTCGCCCAGCATCCCTGTTTTCAAGCAATGCAGCAGGGTCTAGCTGTGGGGTGCAGGGGGCTATTCTTCCTGCCTGCCATCAGCACGGCAGTGTCAGGCCGGAAAGAGGGAAGGTGTTGATGAAGGGAAGGGCCAGCAGCAACAGCTCCCTCTTTGATCTGGCAACAGAGTTGGCCTTTCCGGGGAGGGGGTGTCTCTTCTGCAGCAGGATCTTCCTGGGAGCTACTTCTACTAAACCTGTAAGTGGCTGGGAGTGAGGTCTGGGGCTGCGCTCATCTTGTGGAAACTGGGGTGAAAGGACATTTATACTATGCCTTCAGGAATTGAGAAAATATCTTATTGGAGTGACTGTATGTGGTGTTCAGTGATGAGTAGCAAAGCAGCAGCACACTCTGCTCTCAAGAGAACATAAAGGAGACCCCCTCCCAACTTTTGCCTCAGCTTTTCAGAGGCCCCAGGGAAGGGCTTTTGCAGGTGCACAATAAGACACATTTGGGTTGTCAGTTAGCCAACTCCAGAGTTCATCTGTCTCCACAAATTGGCCCTGTGTCCATAGCCTTCTTGGCATCCTCCAGCTGGGCTTGGCAGCCATGCTCCCTGGGCTCTTCTGCCTTGGACTTCATTGATGTCCTGCAGCTGTGGGAATCCTTCTCCTAGGTATGTCTGGAAGACATCAAGCAGGGGGTGTTGCATTTTTGCGACTCCTTGTTATTTCCAACAATTTGGAGCACCGCATTGATGATAAAAGCACTTTTCCTGCAGATGGGAAGGCTGATAGTGTTTGAATGTTTTGAATGGTCTTTTCCTTGTGTGCTTAAAATATTGCATGTCCAAACTCTGATGTCCATAACTCCTACAATTAACATGAGAAAGCTGAAACTCTTTTTAAGTAGATGGAATTACGCTGCCCTGCCTCTTGTCTGCTGCAAGGGTCTTTGGGGGATGGGTGGTTGAATCTCCAGCATTTTGTGCTGAGAGGAAAGAGTTCTCCTGGTCTGTGATGGCTTTACAGCCTTTAAGAACAAAACGACTTTCTTCTTTGTAGCTAAGCTGAACCCCCATATTCTCAGCAGGTGGAGGAGCGGCCTTCCCTGCTCTTCCCTTCCCTTCTTCTGGAGAAGCATGGGGGGTCCCCCTCCCCCGCCCTGTGGATCTTTGTTCAGACTTTCAGTATGTTCCTGTGCCTTGGGTTTCAGAGTGCAATCCTGTGTGCTGCCTTTGGAAATCTAACACTTTAATCTGCCATGGAGTTTAAGGCCCCAACACAGAAGGAGCCCAGAAAGTTAGCCTGGAAGTGGAGTTTTGTTGCACTCTCTGCAACCATTCCATTATTCATGTGCAAATTAAGAATTCACTGGGTTAAAAGGTTAGAAACTGGCCAGGATGAGGTTTAAAAGAGCAGATGACCTCCTTCACAGGGTAGAGATTTCCATGTCAACTCTTCAGTGATTGCCCTGAATTGTTCCTGAGGAATGCAGCCTCCTCCCTGCCACAACCCACCCCCACTCCCCCCTTATCTTGAGAGCCCATCAAAGTGGATGGCATTCTGCAGGGGGGGGGGCTGGCTTGCCCTCCCTGCATTCCTGGGGGCAGGAAAGGATGGGTCTCACATCTAGACCGCTTCTTCTTCCTCACCTTCCCCTTTTACAGGGTACCCCAAAGATAAGATAGTAACCAGGCAAAGCAAATAGCTTCTAATACACAGCAGGATAATTGGGGGGGGGGGAGGTTCCTCCTCTGCATTTTCTTTGTGAGGCACCAAGTGAGGGTAAAATGCTAATATCATCGGAAGAAGAAGATTAAGCGGCTAGAAGATTAAGCAGCCGGGCTGCTCCTTTGAAGTTGAGGCCAGCCCTGGCCCTGCATGCCCTGTAAAATAACCGGAGCTGAGTGGGACCAATATCTGCAGTGTTTAGCTTGACTGGGGAAGTTGCCCCCTGTGCCCCGGTATTTCAGCAGGCAGGACTTGGACTAAATGAGAATCCAGCTCATGGAACACTGCAGACTCCCCTGAAATTATTTCAAACAAACAGCTGTTTTTCAGAGAGAAGAAGAGATGATTGAAATTGGCAGATTCATTTACTACATTTCTAAATGGCTTTGCAATTCCTGTTCACAGGTATAAAAATGACAACATTTTACACTCTCCCAGCCCAACTCGCTTCTCAGGATGGTTGTTGTAGGGAAAACAGGAAGAGGAAAGTATGTTAGAGATGTTTGCTACCTTATTTGTAAAAATAATAAAGGTGGGATATAAGTAAATTAAATAATAATATGAGGGCTAGGCCCCTCTGGCCAACATTTTGTCCGAGACTGGCCCATGGGGGCTGCTTCCTTTGCTCCTGGCCTCATGCACCACTACTGGCAGTGGATTGCCCCCACCCCCACCCCGCCTGGAGGTACCACCCAGGCACAGGCCTGGCAGTCCCTGAAAGAGTCCTGTTGAAGCCACCTGAGCCCGTGACCAAGACCAGCTTTGTGGCAGCATCAGAAACACACAATAAGAGCAAGCCAAGATAAAACAAGGCAAGCAAGGGGCGTGATTTCCCATTGACTGGTTTGGCTTTGGCTATGAAGACACAGGAAAATTGCAGTTTTAGAGAATTCCTTTTCCTCCAAGACTTCCTTCTGAAGTTCAAGGAAGGACGAACAGTCTGGTTTCTTCCTGCTTTTTCAGCATCAGGACGTTGCTCTGGGCAAGGAAGGAAAATTTTTGACTGGGTCCATCCTTTCTCTCTCTCTTATCTGTTTTAGCCTCCAGGTGAGATGGGTTTTTTGGATATAAACCTTTGTTTGTTATTCAAGGCCTCCTAGAGCGCCAGTAATTAAAGGTATCCCCTATTGCCCCCCCTCCCCCAATGATCTCAGGCTGTGGTTTAGCTTCCCAGGTTAGAGCAGAAAGGAAGTTGCATCAGCTTTAATTCTAATGCAAATTATTAAACCTAAACCTAACCTCATTGAACAACAGCTTTCATAGGACATGGAGAATGAGAGGAGTATGGAAAGGTGGAAAACTACCATTTTGTTTCTGAAGTCCAGACAAGGAAAACCAGTTCTTTCCCCCCTTAATAACTATTTCTGTGGCTGGTTGCCCACAGGCACTTTGCCTTCCCCAGATAGTCAGCAAATACGTTTGCCTAGTTAAACATTCCTCTAGCACACATGTTAACTGCAGAAGACTAACCCAGTGTTGTCCCTGGCCTCTGGTTTGCATAAACATATCCTGCTTAGTTTGGGTGGTGGAAAAAGAATAAGGCTGAAAGACAAAATGGTTTTCCTCGGGTTGCCCTGTGAGTTCCTGGGGCTCCGTCTCCTCTGCGTTTGTTAGCTTCCTGCAATGGCCAAAAGGACCTCCTGGCCCCATTTCCCTGCTTCTCAGCTGCACAGCTGGGCCTTTTGGTCCCCCGCAGGACCAGGGCGTCAGTCATCAAGGGGCATGTCTGAAGGCAAGCTAGGGGTCAGGTTGACAGTTCCTGCCCACATGTGCAGAAGCCCCAGAACAGCCACCTTGGCTTCAATTTGGCATTGTTTTTCTTGGGTGGCTTTGCTGGCCCAGCTTTAAACTGGGATTGATTACTTCCAGTAATTCAGCTTGATTACTCATAACTAGTTACCTTCACCTAAGTGAAGACGCAAGTTGCCTGTTTTGGGTGCTCAGCCGCACTCGCTGCAATCAACAGAGGGATGGGAAGAAGCGAAGGCTTTCTGGCTGCGGCATTTGCACCCACTGGACAGTGAGCCCCAATGCTAAGCTTTTGCCTCCACCCAGCCGGGAAAGGCTGGGGAGAGAAGGTGAAGCAGCTGCCAACACAAAAGGGGAATGCTGGGCTTAATGGCAAGGAGAAAGTAGTATCCTATCCTCAAATCTAATTTGAGCGCCTGCCTCCCCCCCCTCTCAGCACTTGCGAATGGGCTTCTTGCCATGGCAGGCAGCTCCTAAGACCCAAGCAAAATGAGGAACAAATGTTCCTCATTAACCCCTTCAGAGCTGTACATTACGCTCCCGAGTCAAGATGCAAACACCGCTAGCAAGCTTGGTTGCTGGAAGGAAGGTGGGGTTGAAGGGAGACCTTTGGGTGCAGAAGGCGGATCTGCTGGTCCACAGGACTTTGCCAAAGAAGGTGCTTGTCTGGCTACCATGGGGGCAAAGCTGGCAGAAGTAAGGAGTGGATCAGAAGCCATCAGGACCAAGCAGGATGTTCTGGCTGTTCCTGGTGTTCTTCAGAAAGAAGCTGCCTTAAGGGGAGCAGAAATTCCAGCTTGATTGGATTTACAACAGACTTGACATGTGTCATCCTCCACCCCCACCCCGCTCACACACACACACATGGCCAGCAAGACCTTTGAGGACTCCGTCCTTCTGGCTGGTTTTCCTAACATTTGTTTGCAACATTATGAAGGCTGTTGGAAATCACATCTCTCGTCTAGGGTTACCCACTTGGGAGGCTGCTGGCATTTTCTACCCCAAGCACGAAGCGCCACTATTTGGTTGCTCCGTGACAATCTGCTGTCACATGGTCTGTGCAGGGCTTAGGACACTGTGTGCATCCAGCTGTGGTGGCTGGTGAGCCATAGTGGAGCCGCATGGGAGATGAGCTCTGGCAGTTGTGGGAGGTGCCAGCTCAGCAGTTGGGTTATCATTCTTTGTGTCTGTTATTGGGCACAGAAGGTTGTCTTGGTCTACAGAGCATTTGTCAGGGAGCAATGAGTGGCCTTGGCTGCCTTGCTGGAGCAGGAGAGCAAATGGAGCTGAGTGGCAGATTCCCACATCTGGAGAGTCTTAGCTGCTGCATGGGAATGGGCTGTTCCCAGGTGGAAAGTCTTCCTTGGGCATCATTTGTAGGGCTGGTGTTGAGCCCTAGAGGCCCAGCTGCTGCTCAGGGAGCGGCTCTTTGCCTGGACAGCTTCAGAGCCTCAGGATAGTCCCCTTTGGGGAGCGCAGCAGAGAGATTCTTGGATTGGGTGACAGCTGGTGTTTACTTTGTGCTGAGATGTGTTAAAACACTTTAGGGTGGTTTCCTTTTTTGCAGTAGCTAGCTGCATTGAGCTCCCTTACAAGACAAGGGATCTCCTTTAACAATATTCTGTGAAAAAAAGAGGCAAAATATGGCAGGGAGGAACTACTGGGCTCCTACATGAGGGTGGGCTGTATTAACAAGCTCCTGGTCTGGCCCAGGAAAAGCCCCACTAGGCTCCTGTAGGAAAGCCACCTTTTCGTCCGCTCTCCCATTGGCTGGGGAACAGTCTGGCTGCTGTATGTGTGTCTGTATTCTTGCTTTTGGCCCAAGTGCAAGCTGCAAGGGGCCCTTTAAGGGTGCATGAAGGAAGTGAGCCTTGGAGCACCACTCTGGGCCTCGCTGCCTTTGGCTTCCCGGGGCTCTAGAAGATGGCGTTGGGCTGGGAAGGTGACAGAAGGAGCGGGCATCTCCCAAGTGGCAGCCCAGGACGATGATGCAGGCAGGTGGCAGGGAAAGATTTTCTGAAGATTTGCTCCTTCCCATTTGGCTCCAGGCTTGGTGCAAGATATTCTCCAGCTTCTCCTTTATTTTAAATGTAGGCGCTGTCTATAGAAGACAAGGGCTTTATCCACTGCTGGGATGGCAATTGGGGGAAGAGCCCCCACTCTCCCCAGCAACGTCTCTCCTCCTTCGGAGTCCTCATTTCCACAGCATCCTCCAACTTTGTAGTTTTCCAGAGAAGCATGGAGCTGTCTTTCTGTTTCCCAAACTGAAAAAAATGTGTTCCTTATTATAAATCCAAAATTCACATTACAGGTTACCCTGAATGAAGGAAGGACCAAATATTCCTGATTTGCTTGTAGAGGTTTGAGTCTGTGGATATCAAGAAGCTGTAATTCAAAACCTGCTGGAGACAAAAAACAGAAATGAACAACGCTGCTGGGGTGGTAGTCTTGTGTGTTGCTTAGCACACACTGGATGCTCAGGGAACAATGGAGGTCTTGTGTGTTGCTTAGCCTGTGGGCTAATAGGTGCTCTGGACAGGAGTGATTCCCATTGCAAGTCAGGAAATTCCTCAATGGCTGCTTCAGAACATTGCAAAGAAGTTGCTTCTTCATCCCCATTAATGCTTATCTTGGTTTACTCTTCAGCCCTTGCAATATCAACACAAACGCCTATGTTCCTTCGTAGATCAAAGGAAAGGCCAGTTTTAATTAGGCCCTAACGCATGCATAGGCAAAGCAAATGTGCTTGCAACTAAAACCGTGTCCTTTGAGGAGGGTCTCTTGGCTTAAAATCCCCCCACCCCATCCCCGACTGTTGGTCTGGTTGCGAGAGACAAAAGCTGCCTGGCCACACAGAGCCCATCGGGGCGTGAGTGCGCCCAGCATTCCCGTGGGCCAGTGGGAGCGTTGCTAGGGTTCCCGTCTGACCTCTGGAAGCCCAGGCCACACTTGGAAGCGCCAGGCAGCCGCTTGTCCTGCTCTGGCCAGCACAGCTGACCTCGCTTCCCTCCAATGTCCAGATTCACATTCTTTTGTTGTGGGGGGGAGGCAGACATTGCTGAGGAAGGCCATTCATCTGCTCAGAAGAGGGGGGTCTGGCAGAGAAGGGGGGTGCTTGGGGTCGCCAGGGCCCTGCCCAGCTTGGCCTGCCATCAAATAAGATTTAGGGAGGGCCTCTTTTTCTCCAGCTCTACAAAGAGATGGATGGCTCGGGTTTCAAGAGGGCAGTTCTCCCTGGCCTCTGCTTTTTTGCACGTAGACCAACCCTGCAGAAATGCTGCCCCCTGAACCTGCCTGCCCCTTCCCCAGGCTTCACTTCTTTGCCCGTTGAACGCCTATCCACATGCCTACTTTGATGGGTGCTGGACGCTTCCTGCCCTTCCCTTCCAAAGGATGGTACAGGCTTCCTGATCTGCGCTAGCGATTTGTACCTAGTGACCGCTTCTGCAGATTTCAAAGCCTGGTGGGGAACAGGGTTCAGTGATCTGTGGGGCCAGACCCTTTCTGCCTTCCCTGGCCATGAGCCCTTGACTGGGGTGAGGTTGGATTCTGGCCATTTGGAAGAAGGCTGTGAAGTTGAGAGGGGGGGAGAGATTTGCTCACTCTGCTGTGCAGGAACAAGGCCATGGGGGGGACGACACCAACCCCCCCCCTCCAGTCAGCAGGCCAGTTCCACCTGGCTCTTTGGGCTCCTCTCTCTTTAGGCTTGGCCCAAGAGCCTCCGTGGCTAGTTGGCTTTTTAGCTTCTGCAGAGGGTGACATTAGATATGTGGGGTCAAAATCCCCTCCCCTGTGTTTGCCACACAGCTCTCCTGGCACAGCAATTAGCCATCCTGCCTCCTGAAGGGCCCCTTTCTTTTGCTGAGGAAAAAACTCTGTAAAGGAAGGTGATGAGGAGGCGGCACATGAGGCTGCTGCCTGTTGCAGGGAAAGAGAGTCAGTTGGCTGGCATGCACTTAAATCATCATTTCTCCATAAGTCTCAGCTACAGTCTGGCTGCTATTCAAGCTCCCTCCATCTTGCCAAGAGGCAGGAAGTGACTCAGTGCCACCCCAAGAGTCCCTGGGAGTTGGGTGCTCTGGGGACTGTGCCAAAGAACCTTCAACCCCCCCACTCCATTGGTTTCCCTTAGGCACAGCTGTGTTACTTTCCTCTATTTTATTGGGGAGGGGGGCACCCCAGAGCTCGCCCTGCTTCTTGTGGGTCAGCCCTCCTGTGACTGTGAGACCTGTGTAGAGCAGCCCCTGCTGAGATTTATCCTGGCAGAGGTGATGAATAGGGCCTAGCAGGAGAGACAGATGGCTGGGACCCTCCCTCATTACTGCATCTGGAATGCCCCTTCCTCTTTATCCACGAAAGCTTTTGTTCCGTCTCTCCAGAAAGACGGATTTATTATGCCTCTACACCTCTCCAAGGGAAACACAATGCTGAAAAACCAGTCCCTCATGCTTTGATCCATGTGTTTCTCAGCACCCAGACACCAACCATTCACACTTCTGGCAATCCTGTTGCAGCAGAGCAGGCTGGGCAGAAGGTGGGGGAAGGGTCCCTGCAGAGTCCTTGCTTCCCAGGATGCTCTTCTGGCACATGGTCTCCGTTGGCTGTCCCGCCAGCTCCACTCCCGCTTGAGAGCCATAGCCCTTAGACTTACCTCCTGCCCCATGGTGGTTCTAAACGACCTTCCTTTCAGAAGGCTGGTTCTAGCTCTGTGTGTGTGAGAGAGAGAGGGAGGGAGGGAAGGAGAGAGAAAAGCGGTAGAGGCACTGCAGAAACCTTCCACTGACAATTTCTGGAGTGTCAGTAGCACCAAGGTGGTGCTGCAGATGGGCAGCCCTTCTGGACCAGAGCCCCCTTGGATTTCTGCGCTGCTGGATGGGGAGCGGGGTTCCAATGCAAATACCCTTCCTCTTTTGCTCTGTCATAGGAAATGTTCTTTCATGGCACTCTCTTAGTGACCCTTGAGGAGAGTAATGGGATGCACACTCAGTTTTCTCTGTCTTTGTGGTGGTAACAGCAGAAAGGGAGGTGGATTGGGGGGGGGGACTTGCAGCCCTTTCCTGAAGGGAAAAGGGGGTCCTTCTATCTTGTTTTGTGAAGAGAGCAGAGCCCAGAATTCCCAGGGAGGCATTGGGGTTTCTCTGTAATTGACTGGCATTGCATCCATAGTTTTGTGCTTCATTGTGGAACGCTGGTGAGGTCAAACAAGTTGGTTACCCAGCAAAGAAGCCAGAGAGATTCCAGGTAGGCAAAGTGGCTCCTGCCTGCTCAGTTGACCCCTGGAGGACCTTGCTGATAAGGCTCCCTCTTATCAGCAGCATTGCAGTTTATTGAGGCATAGCTTTGCAGTGCTGATAAGGCTCCTGGTAGGGAGGGCAGGGAGGGTGGGGACAAGGAGCCTGCCTTTCCCAGAGGGGCCCCAGTGGCTCACTGATTCCCAGTGGGGCTCCTAGCTGCCTTCTCAAAGACCTCCTGGGACTCCTCGGAACTGGAGCCTATCACTGCAAGTTAACCGGATATGTTGTGCTGCTGGCCTTTCTTAAATGCGCTGAAAGGTGGAGCTCACCCCTTCCCCATTGGGGCTCAGCCTCTCCTCTCCCCCCTCCTTGCAGCCCTCTCTGCCTTTGAAGTCCAGCCCCTCCCCACGGAGGTCCATGAAGGGGGCGTGGCTAGATTTGCCTGCAAAATCCCAGCCCACCCTCCAGCCATCATCACCTGGGAGGTGAATGGGACAGTGCTGCTAATGGAGACGGACAGGTAAGGTTTCAGAGTTTCTCCTAGGTACCTCTAAACCTCAGAGGGTGGGACATAGGGTATCTCCCTTTCAGCCTGTCCCATAGCCCTGTGAGGGGAGGGGAGGGGGATGCAAGTGGGTCTCTCCTTGGGCCTGAGTCTGCCACCCGTCTTGGCTGTGGGTTGACTCTCCAATCATGCTGAAATGCAAAAGCAGCACCACTCACAAGGTGCCAGCTTCAGACAAGTTTCTTGTTTTGATTTTGAGAAAATGAAAGGGTGACATTTGAGGCTAGTACTGGGTTTAAGAAAATGCGGCCAAGCTTTGTGTGCAACTTGAGAGCATGATTCTGCCTTCCAAAAAGTTGGCTTCTTGTTGCAGCCTCCCCCAACCTATTCCAGGAGGTGGGGATGGGGTGGGCCCGGGATCCCGTTTCTAGCTCTGGCCAAAAGCAGCCCAATTGGCTTGCAGGGCACCTGGTGGGGAGGGGAAGGCAGACCCCTGAGAAGCGCAGAAGGACTTTTTCCTATCACCATTCTGTCCTTCCAGGATAACTGTGCTGCCATCCGGAGTGCTACAGATCTATAGCGTTGAGCCAAAAGATGCAGGGAGTTACCGTTGTGTTGCTACAACAGTTGTCGGCCGGCGGAGGAGTGGCGAGGCTAAACTCACTGTTGCTCCAGGTATCCAGAAAATCTTGCTGCTTTTCGAACATTGTTGCCAGCAAACAATGATGTTCAGAGTCCTGACGTATCAGGTGGAAAATGGTCTTCACCAAAGTGCCTCCCTCCATAATTCCATTTCTAAGGCTTGAAGCGGTTCGCATTTGATGGATGTGGACAACACATTTCTGTTGTATGCTTTTTTTCCCCCCAACAGCTACCAATACCAAGCTCTTCCATAAGCCGTCCATTATAGCTGGCCCCCAAAATATGACAGCTTCTCTCCACCAAACGGTCATCTTTGAGTGTGTGGCCATCGGGAATCCAAAACCAATTGTGTCCTGGAGTCGCTCTGGTGAGTGGTAGATGGTCCACATTGGCTCTTTGGCTTCCAGCTGTGGGAAATGAAAGGTGCCACCACTTGCAGGTCGCATGAGGGAGAATAAGTGGGAAAGCCTTTTGAGCGTGACGCATTCATTGTTGCGTTGTCAGGTTGGCATGCGAAAAGGGAAATTGTCCCTTTGAAGTTCTCAGTCAGTGCTCCCAAAGTTGGAAAGGAAAAATTGCATTGGAGAGAATGATCATTTCTGGTAGATTGTGGGCATGACCATCTTTTCCCACCTGATGGGCATCTCTGTATGACTTGTGGCAGAAACTCCTACACCATCCATGCTAGCTGAAAAGAGTCCTTGTGGGAGAGAAAGCTAAAAACCACTTGTCTTCTGCTAAATACTTCTCGATGTCACAAGATAAGCTGATTGTGCAATCCTTGTGTATCCTGATGCATTTTTTTTTAAATTTTTTATTTCTAATCTAAAATAAAACTTTTCTTCAAAAAATAAAGAAATGGGAGTTGCAGGCTATTCAGCGGGGAAGAGGATCAGACCCTTTGCTATCAAGGGAGTTAGGGGTCTGCTGGAATTTCTCCAGAGGTCTGACATTTGGATGAATGCCTGAGATTCCACTTCGCAGGAGGTAGGAAGCACCACAAACCAAGGCAGGTGTTTGAAATGTCCCTCTCAAAACAGACCACAAGTCTCAAAAGAAGGTTAAACCTAGGAGAAGGGTGATAAGATCGTCTAATTAGATTAACTAGTTATTTACTAGGCTATATAATTCTTTATAATTTTGATAAAAACAGGCCAATTGTTTTGTAGATAGCTAAAAGAACTTGATTGCATTGAAATGTTTGGCTAGGATGATATTAGTTAATATTAATTGGAGAGTGAGCTTAACTCTCGGTTAGTCATGTTTGTTGTTTCGTTTTAGTCTTGTGTTTATGTGTTTCTATATTTCACTTCTTATATTGCCTTCCAATCATTATTGTGTGTTAATTTTACTGTAAATATTTAATAAAGATATTTAAACAAAAAAAAAAAACAGACCACAAGTCCATCGATGTTTTCAACACACGGGTGCTTGGAAATGGGAACCTCATGATCTCGGACGTGAAGGTACAACATTCTGGTGTGTACGTTTGCCGTGCTACAATCCCTGGCACACGCAACTTCACCACTGCAATGGCAACACTGCTGGTGCTAGGTGAGGAGCGAGTTGGAGGAGGTTTAGCTCTGGGCAGGGCGGGACTCCAGGATCTCTTCTGCTGAAGGTTGGGGATGCCAGGAGAGGGGATCTGACATGGGCTTTCAAGCCAAACTCTGTGGCAAAGAGGGCTCTTTTGACAAGCTGCACAGGCTGCCTTGGGCCAAGGTGGGCCAGGCTTTCTGAGGAGCGTCTGTCAGTAATGGGTCTGGGTCCCAGGGATGTACAGTTTGAAAAACTGGTTGAGACTGTTTTTAGAAAGGGAGAAGGTGAAATGGATCCTGCTTCCTATTTCTTGCAGCCCCCCCTTCTTTTGTGGAGTGGCCGGAGAGCTTGACCAGGCCCCGAGCTGGCACAGCCCGTTTTGCCTGCCAGGCAGAAGGCATTCCGACACCCAAGATATCCTGGCTGAAGAATGGCCGGAAGATCCATTCCAACGGCAGAATCAAGACCTATACCAGGTAGGGAAGCAGGCTGCTTGGTTCTCGGGTAACAAGGAGTGGTCCTGCCTAGGTGAGGGGCAGACCAGAGGTGGGTTTCAGCAGGTTCTGATCAGTTCTGGAGAACCAGTAGCGGAAATTTTGAGTAGTTCGGAGAACCGTTAGTAAAAATTCTGACTGGGCCCGCCCCCATCTATTCTCTGCCTCCCAAGTCCCAGCTGATCGGGAAGAAATGGGGATTTTGCAGTAACCTTCCCCTGAATTGATTTATTTTGATTTATTTGATTTAATTTGATTTATATGCCACCCTTCTACGGAGACTCAGGGTGGCTTACAATGCGTTAAGCAATAGCCTTCATACTTTTGTATATTTTATACAAAGTCTGCTTATTGCCCCCACAATCTGGGTCCTGGATTGGGAAGGGAATGGAGATTTTACAATATCTTTCCCCTGACACGCCCACCAAGCCATGCCACGCCCACCAAGCCACACCCACAGAACCGGTAGTAAAAAAAATTGAAACCTACCACTGGGGCAAACATACAGCACAGGAGGAGGACTGGGCCTGCTCTTTGGAGAAGTGGAGCAGGGCCCTTCCCTCAGTTTAGGGTTCTGTTCAAGAGGTGCTTGAGAAATGCTGCTCCTCCATGTAAGTGGAATCTGATGAGCAGAATGATAGCATAACGGGAGCGCTCGTCACCCCCTTCCCAGCACTGCTCTGGGCAAGGCTTAAAGACCTGCTGATGAACTGGCCTACTTGACACATCCTTTGCTTCTCACCTGCCTGATTTGGCTCCCTTCTAATGCCTTCCCTCTTCATCTTTCCAGTAAATTGGTGATCAACCAGATCATCCCGGAAGATGATGCCATCTACCAGTGTGTGGCTGAGAACAGCCAAGGGACTGTCCTTGCCAGGGCACGCCTGACAGTAGTTCTCTCTGAAGACCGGCCCAGCGCACCTTGCAATGTTCATGCAGAAACCATGTCAAGCTCAGCCATTCTCTTGGCATGGGAGAGGCCACTGTATAATTCAGACAAAGTGATTGCCTACTCGGTGCACTATATGAAGGCGGAAGGTGAGTCGAGCGGGGCTGCTGCGAAAGGGAGGGATGAAATGCTCATGGTGCCAGGAGCCTTCCCGGTCCATGGGGGACCAACAATGGAGCTGCTTCTGTATGTGAGCGACCTTCAGAGTTTTCAGCAGCAAGTCCTACCTAGTTAGAAGAGGCAGCCATATCTTCCTTCTCATCATATTACACATTTTGGCATTTATTAAATACTTTTTAAAAAGATTACCAGATCTTTGGAAAGATAAATATTGCATAAATTAGTTGGATGATGGACTGAAAAACTGATACTGATTCATTCCAGAAAATGGCTATATTTAACGTGTGTCTCTAGGAAAAAGGCCCATTTGGGGGTGCAAGAATTGCTGGCAAACAGTTCTTTTGGGAGTAATGGTGGGCTTCCAGCATATCCTGGAAGGGGAACTGATCTCGGCACTGGAGCAGAAACAAGCAGTTGAGCCCCATCTGCTTGACCCTTGTGAGAGCAGAAGGCTGGCTTTGAGAGGCCTTGAGCTGGGCCCCAGGGGGGGCTCTTGAGGGCCCTAATTGCTGGGAGAGGGGTGGGGAGGGCTTCTTGCTTTCTGTTTCCAAAATGACGTGGAAGATTTCTCACAAGTCAGATAGTTTTGCATAGATCAGAGGCACCTCGGCAGGAGTTCTCCAACATGTCTGTCTGTGTATTAAAAAAAAAAAAAAAAAAGGAAAGAAATGAGGGTCTCTTGAGAGGACCTGCTCTGAAAGTTGATTTCTTCTTGAAAGATAGAGGGGAAGGGTGATTGTGGGGGTGGGAACAGCGGGGTTAGTGAATAAGAAAGAAGATGGAGGGAGCAGCTTTCTTGTGTCTGAGCCAGGAGCCGCAGCACCACAGGAGGCCTCGCAGCCATTCACTGCACACAGGTCCCTATGTGGCAGGTCAGAAATCGTGCCTAATTAACAGTCCTTTAATTGGAGGCTTGTGAGGCGCTGATGAACTTGCCTGATTAAAATGCTATCAATTTAACTCAAAACTGTCTCAAAATCAACTGGTGGAATGTCAGACTGTGGCCTTCCTTCTGAAGTGGAGGAGCTGATGCTGCTTCAGCTGGGTGGGTGGGGGTGCGTGTGTGCCTTTTCCACAGCGGATAGGCCGCTGACAGGCTTTAGGTGCTAAGGAGGGTCCAGAGCAGTTGCCAGCTTTTGTCTGCTTCAGAGGCCTTTGACAGGCTGTGCTGGACATCCAGCATTTGCACAGACATAAATTCCGCAGAATACTGCTAAGAGTAAAAGATGTTTGGCTCTGTTTTAGATCAAAGCCCATTTTAGATCTAGATCTCACCCATTTCCTGCCCTATTTGTGCTGTTTAGTGGCTTCTGAGGGAGCCTTCCATCCTAATGTGCTTGTGCTGCTGTTATTGTGTTCCAGGCTTAAACAATGAAGAATACCAAGTGGTGATTGGAAATGACACCACCCATTATATTATTGATGACTTGGACCCTGCCAGCAACTACACCTTTTACGTGGTGGCCTACATGCCCCTGGGGGCCAGCCAGATGTCTGACCACGTCACTCGGCATACACTGGAAGACGGTACTGGTTTCCTTGCTGAAAAAACTGCCACGAGAGACCTAGAACCCAGAGGGTGGGTTGGTGGGGCGGAATGACAGGCGGCAACAGTTTAGTCCATAGAGGAGGAATCCTCTCCTGGCTCTGTAAGGGAGGGGTCTGCATCCTTATGACCACCAAGCTGCCATAGGCCAAGGGGGTCATGGTGGGTCTTCAGGAGCAGGCATGGGGCCCCGAGGAGGAGCTCTTGCTTCAGCAGAAGAGGCCTGGCTTGGCCTGTGCCTGGCTGCTTCCAGTGCTTTGATCGAGGAGAATCTGAGTCTCTCTAGAACAGGGTCCTCCATATGGATACAAAACATTGGAAGCAAAGCATGAAGAACAGTAGGAGTGGGAGAAGCAGCCGCAGCAGCAGCAGGGAAGGACCTCTGACAAGGCCTCTCTCTCTCTCTCTCTCTCAGACTGCTCAGTCCCTTAACGCTCCATTTCCAATCCAGCATGCAGCCTCCCTCAGACCCTTGGAGTGGCTGACTCTGTCTTCCATCTTTCCTCCTCCTTAGTTCCGCTGAGGGCTCCCGAGCTCAGCCTGACCAGCAGAACCCCCTCTGACGTCCTCATCTCCTGGCTGCCCATCCCAGTCAAGTACCGGCGAGGGGAGGTGGTGGCTTTCCGCCTCTCCTTCCGTCTCAGCATGGAGAGCAGCATCCAGGGACTGGAGCTCCCAGGGACCACCTATGAATACCTGCTTCGGGGGCTGAAGCCCGACAGCATCTACTTGGTTCGCATTTCTGCTGCCACAAAAGTCGGTTGGGGCGAGGCCTCTCTGTGGACTTCCCATCGCACCCCAAAAGCCACCAGTGTCAAAGGTGCCCCCTCTTTTTCCTCCAAATTAGTAGCAGAGCTATTCTGTCTAAATAGAGCTCTCCCCCCACCTGAGAAAGAAGGTCACAGGGGCTGGCCAGTTTGATGTAGACGACTGCTCCCAAACATTGTGGCTCTTCCTTAATAACTTTGTTTGTAAGAAGCAAAAGGCAAATAAAGCCACAGGAAAAGGGGAGTTACAGGGAGAAGGCGCTACTGCTAAGATTGTCGGATAGTCCAGGGTGATCTGGCTTTCTTCACAAGCATTGGGGCCAGGAGGTGGTGGACCCATTTGTTTTGTGGTGAGCTGTGAGATGGTCAGCCATATAATGTCAGCAAATAAATAAACATATCTAATTTTGGCAGGATTGCCTCCCACTCCCTTATCAAATTAAAGGGTGGCAAACCACTAACGTGGCCGAAGTTGACAGGCTGTAAGACTTGCTGTCAGATAAAGGTGTAAGTTCTCCCCTGATGCTCTTAAATTGAACCTTTCATATCCATTCTTTCCCAGCACCAAAGTCTCCTGAATTGCGCCTAGAACCCCTGAACTGCACAACAATCACCATAAAGTGGCAGCAAGAGCTTGCAGACATGGCCGCCATCCAAGGCTACAAGCTGTACTATAAGGAAGAAGGCCAGCAAGAGAGCGGACCAATTCTGCTCAGGGCCAGGGATTCCACCTACACCATCGGCGGCCTGGGTGAGCAGGACCTGATCACCCTCTCAGCTCAGGGGGAGATTTTCCTTCACCGCTATCAGGGGCAACAGAGAACAAGAAGGGTGGTCAGTGAACGTCAGTTGTAGACCTCATGAGGTAGCCCAGATATGGCCCAACTTATTCATGTGCAGTCTGGGGTTGGAGGAACCAGTTAGGGGGGCATATTTGCTGCTGACGCTGGAATATTGTTGGTGTTGGAAAGAAAAGAGGCAGCCAAATGCTCACAGAGTTGTGCTTAAGCTAAGCTAATTATGCGGGTTGTTAACTGGGTAGAAGCAGCCGAACCATCTGTATGGCAAGGGCGACTGAAGGGGCCGAATCTGACCAGGAGGCATATTGGAAATGTGCTGAGCATCTCCATGGAAACAGAGACTCAGGACAAGTGAGGGAAGGGTGGGATGGTGAAGTCCCAATTGAGGTTATGTCAAGCCTCCATTGGCATCATCCGTTGCAGAGATGGTGTTCAGTTGGGCTCCCAGCCATTCAGATGGGGGCTTTTGAAGGGGGATTATAGACATCGGATAGTCCCCTTGGCACAGTTCACCATTTTTCAGGTTCTCCTGTCAAGCTGGTAGCTGGGGAGTAGCTGCCGCTGAAGAACAGCCCTTTCCCCACCCTACTGGCTCTGGGAAGGCTGCCTCTCCACCTGCCTTGACTGCCCTGAAGATCCAGGGCCAGAGCCATCCCCTTCCCTTTCTGGCAGGAAGATGCAAGCAAGCTCTTTGCCCCTGGAAGCGAAGGCTCTTGCATAGACACCCCTGTCCCTTCAGACTCTGCCTGCTTGGTGTCCCCGGTTTATTTTTGAATGCTCCTCATTATGTGCTTGAATTCTGGGCTGCCCCCTTATAAACAAACAGCTCAACTTCCTTGGTGATGGTGCTAAAAGTCCCAGATGCTGATTATTCAACAGTGGTTGTGGTTCTTTGAACTCATATTACTTTCTATATTATTGTTTGGAAACTGGGTTGGCATCTTTGCCACTCTTCATTTGATCCTTCTGACATTTTCCTGGCATTGAAATTCCCTGAGGGGGCCCTTTGCAGATTTCTCAATGTTTTGTTTGAGGAATAAACACAGATTTTCTTGGTTTGTGGAAGATCCTAGCCTTGCAGGAAAGTGTGGAAAGAAGAAAGATTAAAGTGGACTACAAGAACCATGCTTATGGGTGGCCTTGTGTCTTCTTCCCCATGACTGGCTGGGCAAAGCTGTACTTGGGAATTGAAACGTTCCTGTGTTTTTGGGAGAGGAAATATGTGATTTCAGCAGGCGATAAAGGCCGCATGGAAGATTGCTTTCCCAGAGGAGCTTCTTTAGATCCTGCCCTCTCTCGGGCTCTGCCAACCTCCTGCCCTCACAGAATTTTCTGGTGTGTGTGTGTGTGTGTGTGTGTGTGTGTGTGTGTGTGTGTGTGTGCATACAAGGCAGGTGAAGAGGAAAGTTTATCTGACACTGTGGCATGACCAAGCAGCCAGCGTGGGCAGGCCTTGCCACTGTGAAAGCCCACTACTTCTGCAGAAGTTTGTTTTCTCAGACCACATCACCCAAGTCTGATGTTTATTTATTTATTATTTATTATTATTTATTTATTAGTCCAATTTATATGCTGCCCTTCTCCGTAGACTCAATGCATTATAGCAATAGCCTGCATCCTTTTTTGTATATACCTGCTTATTAGGGCTTTCGCCCCCCTCCCAAGTGGTGGTGTTCTATACAAAGTTGGCTTATTGCCCCCACAATCCAGATCCTCCATTTACCTACCTCGAAAGGATGGAAGGCTGAGTCAACCTTGAGCCTGGGGAGATTCGAACTTGCACTAGTTGCGGGCAGCTGGCAGCTAAGTGCTAGCACTTAACAGCACTTTAGTCCGCTGCACCACCGAGGCTCAGTTTAAGCTGCATAGACTCACTCTTGCCTAGGCTTCACTTCCTCCACAAGATGACATCTGTGCTTTTCCACCCAGACAGCTGGCCACGAGTCCATTCTCAGGGGGCCTCTGTTGAGGAACCCTTTGTGCCACATCCTACGTCCTTCCTATAACTTCCCTGGCTCGGCTGCCAGCTCCCTCACTATTGTTCTCTTAAGGACTGTCGCAGGGAACCACCTCCAGATAGCAAGAAAGCCACCTCTAGGACCCCTGACAGAGGTTGAGGTTCTGGACTCCCAAGAGGAAGGACAATCTCTGCAATTTTTTTTAAAAAAATGGAAATTATAAGACTGAAAGAGGAGTTGCCAAGTGGAAGAAGTTTGCCTCAGTCTTTCTGTGAATTCCCTGGATGAAGCAGTTTAGCCAGAAGGCAAAAGAACAGTCTTAAGACTTGTCTAACTGTGAAATTTGAGGGAAAGTCTAATATGTCAGTAGCTGAGGGCCAAAATCAACTCTCTCCCACCAGCCATGTAGCCCAGGTGAATGTGGGCTGTTTCTAGGGGTTGAGCAGTTTGCTTCCCAATTATGCCAAGGAGATGCTGAACCATGAAAGACAAGAGGAAGGCTTCAAAGGCTTGGCAGGAGGTGAGTCTGGAGGATCTGATTGTGGCTGCAGGTCATCAAAGGTGTTAACCAGCCGTTGAGCACCCAAGCTGGGATGGAGGTTCTGGAACAGAACATTCCTTTGTGATGTGAAATAAGATGTTTTCCCTTCAATTTCTACAAGAGGAGAGAAGTTGTACTCTGTATATTCTCTTGGTGAATACTCCACCTTGAATTAATCTCAGCAAAAATCTGAAATGAAAGGAGTTTAAAGGATATGAAAGTGACATAATGTAATTTGTGGGCCTCCCTTCTCTGCCCCGGGCCTTTTCATCTCAGGAAAACACAGACACAACCAAAGGGTGGCCTTATTTTTATTAAGAAATGTCATCGGAAATCCATACTCCAGAAATTAAGCATTGCCAGGGAGAGAATTTTGTGGCCCACAAAGCTTAATCTGCTTCACCGCAGAAAACATAGACTGGTCTTCCCAAGCAGTTGAGAAGATGCCAAGTTAAACTTCTTCATAAAGTCTCCCCACTGATTTGCCTTGATCATCATCTCTTCATTAGGAGGATAAGATGTTTTGGAAGCTGCCTTAAACGGAAAAGTCATCTTTGATGGGAACCCAGAGTTTGGAGAGTGACAAAAGTCTCCTGGACAAAGCACTCTTTAACCTCCTGTGTTGCTAATCCTGCCATTGCAGCTCACTTGCTCAAGTTCTGCTTTTAGTTCTCTGTTCTGCTACATGTCTGAGCTTCCACTTGATGCCCAGGAGAGAGCGGAAGAATCTGCTGGGAGGTCTGAGAGAAGTAGAGCTTTCCTCTTGTCTCTTTGCTGAGTTGCCACTTCTGGAGCAAAGGAGAATCTCAAAGGAAAGCTTCACCTTGTACAAGATGGCTTCCTTCTTTCCAACTTGGGATGAGCAATAAGGTGGCCCTCCAGTGATACTTGGACTTCATATGAGGTAGCAAAGGCTGGCTGTAGGGAAAGGTCAGGAAGTGTGACCCAGTTGAAGTTGCAGGAAATCTCTGTTTGTTCTGGGCCTCCTTGCCCAGAGCTGTTTCTGGAGTCCTCAGACTATGTCCTGTCTTCTGTAATTTTCTCATCCTACAAGCTATACTACAAGTGACAGTGATGCCAACTGAGACGGTGTTTTCACTCTCTCACATGGGAGGGGAGATTTTTTGAAGACACTGAAGGCTTCAAGGGAGGAATACGTAAACTTCTCCTTCTGTGCAAGAGTCTTACCTTGGATTAGGCTTGACAAGCTCCTCCTGGCAAAAGAGGCCCCACCCCTTCATTATACTTTGAATGCATAGTAGCACCTGGCAGTCAGCAAGAGAAGGTGGCAACAGCTGTGGGAGTCAAAGAGGGTGGTGGGTTCCACCCTTGGTTCCCCGAGAATCAGCAGCCCCAAAGAGCTCCACAGTCAATCTCACATCCCAGCATGGATCGTCATGCTGTCTGAAATTCAAACAATTTTTTATTTTTGGCTAAAATGGTTCCTGCCTCTTAGTTAAAAGATTGATGTGATGGCCAAGCTTAACAAGAGTTTTGCTGCTATGTGCCTTCTAAGACAGATTTGCACATTTGCTTCTGTGCTCACCATGAATGTGTCATGGAAAATGTGGCCACATTGGGTTTAGGACTGATTAGCATCCTTTCTTGTGGTGCAGCTGGAAGCATAGCTAAGGGTACCTCAAGGCTTTGTCCATCTATCTGGGGGTTCTTTGCATGGGTGGAAGGGAGCTTTTTCATCCTGAGGATGTTTGTGCTTTTATTCTGACATTTTTCCACTGTGTGTTCACTCCTGGGGAAAAACACGAATTTATTTTCCTTTCTCTGTGAAGAAACTTTAGAATGCAGTTGTAGCTAGAGACTTGTTCTTGGGTGTTTACAATTTGGGAATTACACTATATTTCCTTGAGATAAGCCTGGCTCTTTTCGATCCCAATTTAAAAAGCAGAGGCTTTTGAAGAGACCGTCTGCCTGAGGAAATGAATTCAACATTGTCCATCGATCATTTGGGGGAATCAATCAACCCATCAGCCCAGATGCTCCTCTTGTGAGGTCACTGAAGGTCTGGCCAAGTCAGATGGGAGGGAGAGTTTGTTAAGTGCCATTAGCACATGAAAGGGGTTCCGGAGTTAGACGACCTGGGTTGGTTGGTGGGTGCCTGTTCTGTCTGCCTGTGTCTAAAACCAAAAAGGAACATTTGAATATGGATTAAAAGTTTTAATTGTCTTTGCTTGTAGATTTTGTTGTCATCCAGAGTTTAAGATTTTGAAAAGGGGGTTCATACAAATTTAAGGATTGTCGAGAGGTTTTCTGCAAGAGTTAGTAGCCCCAGCAAAAGATCCTTCAGCCTCAGAATAAAAAGAATCTCACTTCCCACCAGGTTCCCCTTCCTTTCCTGCGTTGAGCTGGAGATTCCAAGCTCTTGTACAGCCCCCATAACTCTCTGCAAGCATGGGCATGGTAGTCCTAGCACATCTGGAGATGCTTAGTTGGGGAAGACCCTCTTGAGATTGGCCAGGCAAGTTGAGGGAGCTCCGTGGGAAGGGGATCTTGTGCGGGTAATGGTCTTCTTTTCTGGACATTTCTTGAGGCATGTGATATTCACAAAGAGGTTATTTGACCAGCGGGCATTAAGACAAGCCACCCCGTTTCACACAGGGCAAGGACTGTTGATGAAGCTTTTATTTTACCACTCCAGGGGATCAGACTACAACCCGTCGAGGAGAGTTAGTTTTAATAGAATAATAATAATAATAATAATAATAATAATAATAATAATAATAATAATAATGGAGTTAGATGGAGATGGAGTTAGACAATTTGGACAGAAAAACAAGGAAGCTTATGACAATGAATCATGCCTTGCACCCTAAAAGTGATGTTGACCGATTATATTTACCAAGAGCAGAGGGTGGTGAGGACTCCTACAAGTAAAGCAGACTGTGGAAGCAGAAAAATGCAGCTTGAATGGTTACATCCAGAAAAGTGAAGAACCAATGATTAAGGAAGTAAATAAAGGAGGCCTTTTAAAGACAACTAAAACAAAAGCAGAATATAAGAAAGAAGTAATTGAGCAGCGAGCTGAAAATTGGAAACACAAAGCTCTGCATGGCCAATACTTGAAAAGTATTGAAGGCAAAGCTGACCAGAAACTAACTTGGAACTGGTTAAGATCAGGAGTACTGAAAAAAGAAACAGAAAGCTTTATTTTGGCAGCTCAAGAACAAGCCCTAGCCACAAACAGTATGAAGGCAAAAATTCAACATGTTACCACCAACAGTATCAAGAGCCTTGATAGTACAGGGGTTTAGTGCACCCTGTTATTAACACAGCTGCCTGCAATTTCTGCTGGTTCGAATCTCTCCAAGGCTCAAGGTTGACTCAGCCTTCCATCCTTTCTAAGGTAGGTGAAATGAGGACCCAGTTTGTGGGGGCAATAAGCTGACTTTGTATAAAATATACAAAAGAATGAAGGCTATTGCTTAACACATTGTAAGCCGCCCTGAGTCTCCGGAGAAGGGCGGCATATAAATCAAATTAAAAAAAAAAAAAAAAAAAACAGCAAATGCCGCCTCTGCAATGAAAAAGAAGAGACAGTTGACCACCTGATCAGTGGGTGCAGCAAAATTTCACAAACTGACTACCTACAACGCCATGACCGTGTTGCTAAAATCATTCACTGGAAATTGTGCCAGAAGTTTGGATTTGAGTACAGCAAAAACTACTGGGAACATCAGGTTGAGAAAGTTTTAGAGAATGAGAAACTCAAAATCTTGTGGGACTTTAGGATTCAGACTGACAGGCACTTAGTCCACAACACACCTGACATAACAATAGTTGAAAAGAAAAAAGTATGGTTCATTGACATTGCAATACCTGGTGATGCACGAATTGAAGATAAGCAGCAAGAAAAAATCACAAAGTACCGGGACTTACAAATTGAAGTTGAGCGACTGTGGAAAAAGAAATCGTGTGTTGTCCCGATTGTAATTGGAGCCCTCGGAGCAATACCCAAAGGGCTACCCCGCTATTTAGAAATTCTAAATTTGCCGGACTTGAACATTTTGACTCTACAAAAAACCACCTTACTCGGAACAGCTTACATCCTCCGACGATACCTTAACAGTTCCTAGGTCCTTGGTTAGGACTCGAGCTGCTGAGCTATTAACTAGCCTCAAAGGCTGTGAATCTCACTAAAGATTAACCAATAAATAATAATAATATAATTTACTTTATTCATTAAACATGAAACTCAGTCAACTGAACATTCAAGAATGCATCACAGATACTATTGACTGGTGCTAATGGTTGATACGGGTTGCTGCCAGCGTCCTAGGTATCAACCAAGTACCTTCTTAAAATATATGATGTTCCAAGTAGTGCAGTTTTTTGCAGTTCCGCTGGTGTTATTGCAGGAAGCTGCAATTTCTTGAAGTGTTTTATGAAATTCTTGGACATGATACCAAGTGCCCCGATGACAATGGGTATCACTGTGACATGTTTCATCCATAGCCGTGTAGTTTCTATGGCCAGGTCGCAATATGATTTTTTCCAGTTCTTTTTCTTGGACTCTGGCGTCTCCTGGTAGCGCAATGTCAATAAATTGTACGTTTCAGTTTTCGACAACTGTGATATCTGGCGTGTTGTGTTCCAAGTGAGGATCTGTCTGTATTCGAACGTCCCACAAGATCTTCACCTTCTCATTTTCTATAACTTTTTCCACTTTATGTTCCCATGACTTTTTGGATACAGGAAAGTCGTATTTTTTACATAATGACCAGCAACTCGTGTCTAGCTTTGTAATCAGTTTGTGCGATTTTGCTGCATTCACATATTAAATGTGAAACAGTTTCGACTTTGTTGTTGCAAAATTGGCAATTTGGATTGTCGGGTGGATTTTTGTATCTTTGCTTTCATGGCATTAGTTTGTAGTGCTTGTTCTTGTGCAGCAAGTATTAAACCTTCCATTTCTTTCTTGATGGTTCCCATCTTAAGCCATGTCCATGTAAAGTTATCATCACATTTTCCTTCAATATTTTTCAAGTGCTGTCCATGCAAAGCTTTGGTTTTCCATCTATTTAATCTGTCATCCAGCTGTTTTTCCTTATATTCTGCCTTTTGTTTCTGTTGTTTTTATAATGTTCTCCATTTTCAAAGCCTGCACCAATTTTTCTGTACTTTGGTTCACATAATCATTCAAACTTCGTTTTTTTCTTCTACAGTTTAATGGATTTGCAATAGTCCTAATAGTCCTCCTCCTCCTGTTGTTGTTGTTGTTGTTGTTGTTGTTATTATAGTTAGCTGGTGGTTACTATTAGCTGGTGGTTAGAGCATTGTGAATGGTCTCTCTCTGATGGTGGGATATGTCGTGCAATTGGCTGCCCTGCCGACATGGGACATTTCTTGGTTTGGCTAGAAAGGTTTTAGGGGAAGGGCTTGGTCTGCAGACAAAAGGGCTGTGGGATTATCTGACCTCTTTCATTTTCTGTTCCCCCACACCCACACCCGTGTGTTCCCCCGGTGTGTGCATGCATGTGTGTATATTCAGCTACTTTGGGGCTTTTTCTAAGCCAGCCACCACTTTTTGCCTTCTCCCTTCAATGATAGTTTGCACAGCTCACCTGGACTGCTGTGTTTTGCAGGAACCCCTATGCTGGTTTGTGCAGCCGGATGTTGAAACAAGGGCTTCCATTTGAGTGGGCAACCAGTGGGTGCTGTCCTCCTGTGGGGCCCTTTCCTGGGTGGTGCCTCCTAGCCATAGCCTCAGGCATTCTGGAACTGTTTGGTATTTACTTTCCTATATTTCTATATTGTTATTGCAACTAAACTGCAAAAATTGTCAAGATTTCCCTCCTCCACCAGGTGCTTTAAGATGACTATGTCCTCTCCGGTCAGCCTGGGGGTGCTGGTGCCCCTTCCCCCTGCCCCCCTCCTCTTTCTGTGTAATTTCATTTGAATGGTGTTGGGAGAGGTGAGCTGTATGAGGCCCTGGTCTCATCTTACAAAGCGGGGGATGAACACCAACAAAAGGGAGGAAGGGGCTGTGGCAGAGCAGGGGAGGCCAACATGAGGCCCAGGCTGCTTTGGGGAAGTCTGGCTTTGTCTTTTTTCCTTTTTCTTCTTTTTTTGCTTTTGGCTTCAGTGTCTAAGGAGGCTTGGGGTTCTGCGCTGCTTTTCTTCAGTGTTCACTCAAGCTGAACCCCATAGTGGGGCTGCTGGGCACCGCCAGAGGGGTAGTCTAGCATTTCCCAGTTTGGACATCCTATCAAACTGGTTTGCTGAAATAACTGCTGACTAGCCTGCTTCAGACCATGGCTTGCTAACCCTTGGTTGGAAGCATTTGAAAACCGAGATTTGCAGTCATCCCCACAAGCCATGATTTTGCCTCTTAGTCTGTGTTGGTCATCTGAGGGCAACCAGAATGACTCCATACTGCTTTGTTTAGATGTATCTGTACCACCCATTTCACAAGAAGTGTAACACAAACCCCAAGTGTAAGTGACCCAGAGCAGTGGTAGGTTTCACTTACCTTTGCTACCGGTTCACTTGTGTACTGTATGCCTACTTGCTTTGCTCGCGCGCGTGCCACTTCTGCGTATGCGCAGAGCGTATTTGATGACGCCCGGGCGGAGCCTCCCACCACCGCTGCTACCGGTTCGCCCAAACCGGGGCGAACCGGCAGCAACCCACCACTGACCCAGAGGCCAATAAAAGTGACCTAGTGAAATCAACTCTCTCAAAAAAGATCAATTTCTTGGGGATAGCACTCACCAGATCAGAGTGATCTCCGTTCTGTTCTGCACATGTTTATAGTTGTGGGGCTGAAACCAATCCTTTCCATGGGGAGCATTTGTCCCAGGGAAGATGCACTTTCAGCAAGCATTGGGAGGTTTGTGAGAAGGCATTTCAGGGAGGAATAGGGGGAGCAGGGCCTTCTTTCTGCTTTTATGCAACAAGAGAAGCCTTTTCACATGGGCGGACCATCAGCTAGCCATCACACTGGAAGCTCTTGGCTGCCAAAAGTGAGGGGGGCGTTGCATGGTTCGGGCACCCTGTATGACCAGGGGTGCAGAGTGGCCGCTGCTGCCACAAGGGCTGTGCAGGGATTCGATCAAGGGAAAGGAGGAGGCCCTCGGTTGCATCCCTCCACACTGGCATGAAAAGCAAAGCGTTTAGAATGAAACCATTTTGGACTGGCATCGGAGCCCAGGGTGTGCCCCAGCAGCTCCAGAAAGAGAGACGCCCGCTTCTGCCCCTTCCTGTGGAAGAACAAAGCCCAGCAGTGGGAGGGAAGGTGGAGGGAGCAAGAAGCCATCCTTCTCTGGGCCTCAGATTCTATCCTCCTAGGAAGCTCCAGGGATCAGTCCCTGAGGTGGGGAAGGGAGGCGAGAGAGGAGGCACTGCCAACTCAGCCGAGGGGATCCTTTCAGCATCCTTGAGCTATCCAGCCAGCTGAGAGGTGCCAGAAATACAAGCAGCTTCAGGATGGCTGCAAGTTGCAAGGATGGACTTTATAATTTATAAAGTTATTCTACATACATGCACGCATACATACATACATACATAACATACATACGTACTGTGTGTGTGTGTGTGTGTGTGTGTGTGTGTGTGTGTGTGTAAAATATCTTGCTGTTGGACAGCAATGCCCGCAGAACTCTTCTCCCCTCCCCCCTCCTCCCCCCCCTCCCCGCATCCGTAGCTGGACCCTGTTTGTGGTGGGATGAATCCTGTTTTCACTCAGTCATTGCACCCCTTCTGAGGGTCAGGTTTCCCTCTGCCGGGCTGTTCCCACCCTTCCCCCTCGCTGGGCAACGGTTGCTGGGAGCAGGCTTGGGAGAGCCCCAGGTCCCAGATCAAAGGCCACGACCCAGATGTCAGAGCAGCCTGGCTGCCGGCCTCTTCTTGAATGATTATCTGGAGTTTATTGTGCGGTAGGAGGAGGGGATTGTCTTGGGGGCTCAACAATGGATGACAGAAAGACAAAAGTCTAAACTGGACATTTGGTGGGGACCCTGGGCCCCTTTCTCAGCAGCTCTCAAATCCCAGCAAGAACATTTGCAATTTTGCTTGGCTGAACTTTGTAGTTTGTCCTGAAAACCAGGGGTGCCAACAGCAGAAGCAGAGCAAAGGCTGATTCTTACCCATGAACAAAAGGGTTTTCTGGGGAGGTCTGGACTGTCCCATGAAGCCCTGCACAGGTCCAGCCTCTCAAACTGTCATCACCCCCACATGCATCGCTTGGGCAATTACCTTCCAGTATTTTTAAAAAAATTCCAGCTAATAAAATGTTGCCTCCTGCCCATCTTTTGCAGAGGGAGGCAGAGATGGCAAAAGAACTTGAAAAGGGGAATGAAATCTCATCTCTGGGAAAGTGGGGTGGGTGGGTGCGAGAGGGCCCCGCCTCCCCATCTGTACATGGAGAAAACTCTGGTGGGTCTTGAAATGCCTCTTGCTCCATAGTCCTTGCCCCGTCTGATTGCTGACCTGCCTACCTCAAAGGGCTGGCCCCCTCCCTCCCTGCCTCCTGGGCTTTCCCAATCCTTTATCAGCTGGGATGAGAAGGTGCCAAGGAGAAGGTTAGGTTGACCTCGGGTTCCTCCTTTGTTTTATCTAATTCTGACCTCTGGCCTCATTTCGGGCCCCTTTGGAGGCTCTCAAAACAAAGGGGGCTTTGGGGGGTCTGGAGTGCTGCCTTTTGCTGGCCTTCAAAGGAAGAATCTCTGAAGAGATCTCCCTCTCTGAGGCAAACGGTCTTGGCTCAGATTTGGGGATTGTCCCCCTGTTTCTACCAAGGGAACCAAAGTGGTGCTGAACATAAATGTTCCTTGCAGGACTTCAAAGACTTGGTTGGCTGGATAGTCTTGATCTCACCATAGAGGTTTCAGTTGGGATGGCCACATTTTGCCACCCCTCCAAGCCTGTGGCTTCTTAAGAGGAAGGGGAAGGGCCCCCTCTGGTGTCCTGCTGTAGGAAGAGGCGGGCTAGATATTCATGATAGACCAGAGTACTCTTGAGAGGAGGAGGAGGGGGGCAAAGCTGTGGCTAGACTGATCTTGGTCCAGTGTGGGAGTGGGCTTTGTTTCCTTGACTGCCTGCCCCATAGTCCAGTGGTTCGGGGATGATGCTTCTGAAGAGGGGACTCTTAACCACAGGACTGTGAAGCGTCAAAGCTCCACAGATTGTAAGGCTGCAGCTACGTCCTCCTGGTTAGGCGATTCAGGGGAGGGAGAGTTTGGGCCCTCAGCTATGTTCCAGGGGGTGTGAACATCCGGCTCCCCCATTCTCAGCTCTCTCCCAGTTGGTAGATGCAGTGTGTTGCTGTGTTCATGCAGTCATTGTGCAGGGCCTCTAGGGAGACCAGTGGCCATGGAGCAACCAGACATGATCAAGAGCAGTAATGAGTCCAAGGTGCAAATTTGGGGCTGCTGCTGGAGGAAGGAGAGGTGGAGGACTCTCTAATCAGGCCATGCTGGCTGCAATTCTGGGGTGCCAAGAGCACCAAGTTGGAGGAGGCCAGTCTAGAAACTTGACTGAGGATCAGGATGTTGTGTTTCCCACCCAGTGTTGGGTCCTATTGTGCTAAGCAATTGTTCTTCAACCTTGTCCAGACCCCAGAAGGAAGTATCACGTGAGGCTGCTGGCATACAACAGCATGGAGGAAGGCTACGAGGCAGACCAGACTGTCAGCACCCCCGGCTGCGTGTGTGAGTCTCTAGCTCATTTTTCTGCTGTAATTGTGTCACGTCCAGAAGCTTTTTGAATTATGTGAATATTGTAAAGTCTGGAAAGGGACAATGTAGGTCCAAAACAGTGGAGATTGGTTTGAAGCTTTCCCATACTGTTCCTTAGCTCCAGATGCCCCTGGTATAATTGACAGAGGTCTATAAAGAAAAGGCAGTTGGGAGAAGAAAAGCGATTTAGGGCACGGGGTCTTGGCTGCTTGGACTGCAGAAAATGTCACTTGATTTGGGGGCCTCTTTGTTGATTAGACTTCCAATGCTGAGCCTCTGGTCACTATTGTTCTTCAAAAATGGTGGAGTCCTGATCTGGTTCCCTCATGCTTAAGCCATCTCCTCTCTGCAGCTATTCGGGACCGCCTGGTGCCACCCCCTCCGCCACCCCACCACCTTTACGCCAAAGCAAACTCTTCCTCCTCCATCTTCCTGCACTGGGGGCGGCCTGCCTTCACTTCAGCACAGGTCATCAACTACACTCTCCGCTGTCACCCTGTGGGACTGCAGAATGCGTCTTTGGTGCTCTATCTCCAAACGTACGTGGGCCTTTTTCACCCTGCTGTCCTCTGAGGAGCTGTTCAGCACCCCTTCCATTCACACAAGGCAGAATCGGTGCCTTTGCCGCGGCTCCTGCACTGGAAAGGCCTTCTCCATGTCTGGTTTTGAGGCCTGACGGCTGGCCTGGCAGTTTCTCTTGATTATTATGTATTTAAGATAAAAGATTGCCTGCTTGGCATTCTCTCAATGAGGACATTAGAATCTGCTCGAGGTCTTTTTTGGGTATTGGTAGCTTTGTGTGAGGAAAGTGCCACTGGCCAGGCCCTACCACCTAAATCCAGGCAGAGAAGCAACCTCGGGTCCTGACTGGGAAGAAGGGGAGCCCTGCCACTGTATGGCCAGCCCAGTGCTGCGCCTCCCCTCCTGTGGCAAAGCTGAGATGCCTCCTCCCTGTTGCACACTCAGAGAGGATTGCAAAAAGCAGTGGGCAGGGATCTTTTACTAACCGGTTCCTTCTGTCCAGGTCAGAGACTCACTTGATGGTCCAAGGACTGGAGCCAAATACCAAGTATGAGTTTGCCGTTCGGCTGCATGTGGATCAGCTCTCCAGCCCATGGAGTCCAGTGGTTTACCACACCACCCTCCCAGAAGGTGAGGAGGAGAATGCTGCCTGGTGCTCATTGACTGAGAATCTACTCCTGTCCACAGGGGAGCCTCTCGGGCTCCACTAGGTGAGGCCTCTGGAGCTCCAGAAGCTTCCTTGACAGCCTACCTGTGCCCACAGCCCCAGCTGGTCCACCCCTGGAAGTGAAGGCAACACTGATTGAGGAAGACACCGCCTTGGTCTCCTGGAAGCCACCAGCTGGCATCAGAACCCTTGTCTCCCGTTACACCATACTGTATGCCTCCAGGAAAGCTTGGATCGCAGGCGAGTGGCATGTCCTGCATCGGGAAGGTGAGTGGGAGCCTGCAGATTCTGGGTGCCAAGATTGGTGCCTTCCCACTTTCCCCCAACCTTATGGCTGCTACATGTGTTGCCCTGGAGGTGGCAGCCCTAATCTGCTGGGCTGATTGCTTCAAGTGACCATCTGAAGCCAAAACCTTGGCATTTGTTTCCAGAGCTTGCAAGGCTCGTCTTTTAGAAGTCAGGCTGTGATAATAAGGGTGAGTTTGCAGTCACTCCATAACATGATGCCTTCTTGGCCAGTCGTAGATCTCACAGGGATCCTGCACAATGAAGAATCTCAGGAGCAGAAACAGGCTGAAGGGCTGTGCCAAGCAAGGTGCAGTTTGGCACTGGTTATCCAAGGAGACAGAAATGGTTGGCACATTATCATCTCTCTTTCTTCCTCCCTGCAGGAACAATAACCATGGCTTTACTAGAGAACCTTAGGGTGGGAAGTGTCTACCTCATCAAACTTGCTGCATCCAACGAAGTGGGCGAAGGGCCTTTTTCTAGTGCGGTGGAACTTGTGGTCCTGCCAAAGGAACCCTTGGAGGCAAACCAAAGACCAAAACGCCTGGATTCTGCAGAGGCTGACACAAGTGAGCCCCTGGCCCAACCTGCATGCATCACACAGTCCCTCTGCTCCCTGGGTACTAGGCCCCTCCTCTCTCTCCTAGAAGGGGCAGCCTGGCACATTGTGGGGTGGGCTTTCTTGCTGTGGGTGTCCCACCAAGGCCCCTGGGATAGACGTGCCTGTTTCCTTGTTGCAGCTCGTTCTGGCTCTTATCAGTTGGACCAGAGGTCAATGACGGGCATAATTGCAGGTGTCTCCATTGCCCTGGGGTGCATTTTAGTCTGCATCCTTATCCTGATCTACCGTGGCAAAGCAAGGTAAATTTGTTGTACGTGTGTGAGTGAAAGGCTGGGTGGGCCCACAGTGCCAATGTAGGGTGTGCAAGTGCATCTGAGTCTGTGTACGCAGACCAATAGCGAATCCTTACTGAGAGAAGCTCAGGCTGTAATGGCCTAGGCTCAGGGACAAAGTGACCAAGTAGCTCCTTGTCAAGCTCTTGCTTGGCTGCCCCATTCTGAGGGTAGACTGCTTGTGCACCTGTTCTGTCTCTTAACACTCTCCCACCATTAACTTGGACGATGCCAAGGAGTGGGAAATGGAGAAGGCAGAGGTTAGAGGAGTTGCAATATCAGGGGGAATTCTTTCCTTTTTCTTCCTGCCCCTCCACCCATTGTCAGGCTTCCACTGCCCTCTCCATTCAGAATGGGGTTGCTGTGGATTGGAGCTTACCAAGCGGTCAACCTTCAGCTGGAAGGGCAGTTTAACCACTGGTTTCCTCTTGCCCAGGAAAGCAACCCCTTCCAAAAGCAGCCAGCCCAGCCCTGACCCACTCCCTCGCAATGGCAGCCACTCTTCTACAGAGAGCCACGGGGGAGCCAAAACTCTGCAAAGCCTGGCAGAGAATGAGCGATCTCTCTTGCCCAGGATTACAGGGGGAAGCTTTCTGGATGCCAAGGTACAAAGATACATTTGTTTGCTTTTTTGGCTCAGTTGCAATTTGTGAGGTGGCTTATAGCAAAACAACTAGCTAACCTCATTGCAGAATCAAAGGGCAGAAGATATAGGAGAGATCTCAGGGGACAAGGCATTGCAGAGTCTGGTGGCCCAACACCCCTGCCTTTGACCTTGACCACGAAGGAGAAGACCACTCTGGAGGACCTTAAAAGGGAGTGAGCAGGCTGCAATAAGAGGAGGGGTCCTGGAACTAAATTTCCCAGGGCTTTGAGGGTAGGGAAAGAAATAAAAACTGGGTCCTGAGCAGGAGTTTGCAACTTGATGTGAGATCCAGTCATTGTGACTTTCCAGTCCAGCTCTATATAAATCAGGTTTTATTCATGTATGGTTGTAAATAGGAATGGAATACCCTTGGGGAGGGGTCCTCACGTGGGACAGCAGAAAAACCCTTCAGGGGTCACCTTGGAGAGGCTGCTAAAGATGTGATGTGATTTCTTTTGCCTTTGCCTCTGCCCTTACTTGTGGTGTGTTTCCTATGTTTGGTGGTTTACCTGCATTTTTTAATACCGGCAGCAACAGGTGGGATAGTTGCCAAGTAAGGCAATTAGGTGATCCCTCGGCCTCACAGAAGGACTGTGGCTATCTCTTCCCTTGCTGGTCTGGGGGAGAGTTCTTGGGGTCTTTCTGTCTTCTGGCAGAAATGCAGGTTCACTCGCAAAGGGGATTGGCATTAAGGGGATGGGCAAGGGGGCTTTGTCCATTGCATGCTTTCCTAGGAGTAAGTCCCACGATGTTCAGCAGGGGCTATGCCAATGAGAGTGTCCAGCAGTCCCAGACCATAGTTGACTCTTGGGGACTGGACCTAGGAGCCAGTCTGTGGGCAGGCTGGCCTTGGGCTCTTCTCCTTTTCCCTGAGAATAATGGAAGACTCTCTTCCCCTTCAGGGTGGAACTGACCTTATTATAAACCGCTTTGGTCCAGTCACGAAGAAGAGAGCCCAGAAGAAACGGCTCTTCCTCCATAGCTCTCGGAAGGAGAAAGCAGAGGTGAGAGCTGCAGCCCCATTGACCAGCACAGGAGAAGGTCTGCCTCCTGGGGAGATTGTGCCTCTGCTGTGGTCCAGGCTTTCTACTCTTCGCTGGCTCCTCCCCTGATACAACACGCTAAGTGCCTGGAAAAGGAGGGGGGTGTTTGTCTTCTGCATGTCCTTCTCCAGCGGTGGCAACCGCACAAAAACAAAGGGGGCTACGCTTCAGGTCTAACTCCCTATGAATTTAGTTAACACCCTGGGCACTCCCCCCTCCCTCAGCCTGGCAATACCCGGTTAAGAAGTTCACTGTGAGGCTGCAGCTAGGCTGCACCTGTGCATGATGTTTGTGCTCTTGGACTGCTTACCAAGTGATGGGGATGCCCTTTCAGGCATCCTGTGTGCCCAGCAGGCTTTGCCAGAGCAGGGGCAGGTCAGGCCCCTGAGAAGTTGGAACTGGCTTGGCAAGGGACCTTTAAGGCACCTGGGCTGGGCTTGTGCTGGGAGAGGTCACAGGGCCATCCACTCCAGCTGGCATCCCGGGGCTCTCTGAACCCACAGCAAATGCTGCCAGAACCTCCTTGTTTGATTTCTCCTGCTTCTTTGGAAAAATCTTATTCCCTTCTGCTCCTCAGTCACAGGTGCTGGCAATGTGCAAGGACCAGTCACTGCCCAGCAAGATCAGGTGTCTCAGCAGGCCGTCCCACAAATAAACAGGCCCTTCCATTCCCAAGAAGGCTACTTGCTAGTGAGGCAGGTTCCATTCACAAAGCTCAACTGCAGGGTGAGTGGCCCACTTTCAGTGGGAGCTGCATCAAACATCCAGCTTCTGTCCTTCCTGCAGGCCCCGAGGCAGATGGCCTCAGCAGCCTTCCTGTACCGGTCAGGGGCAGCCATGCTCATTGGTGAAGAGCAGCAGCCAAGTGCCCAAGTGATCTGCAGCCTAGGAAATGACACAGAGCATTCAGCCAACAGCCAAGGCAGCCACGAGACTGGGGATTCGGGAAGGTTCTCCCACGAGTCCAACGAGGAGCTGCATCCCCCTCCTGGCTTTGGGGCTGCAGATTCTTTCCCAGGCAGCAACTCGCATCTGACAACCAGCTGTCCTGTCTCTAAGCCTCTCCAGCCGCCGCTGGCTGCCAGTGGCAATGGGACATCTTGCAGGGAACAATGAACTGGGAGGCCAAGCTTTCAGTGGGATGCCCGAGGACTGGCAGGCAACCTGTGTTTCCACCGCCTCTTTGTGTTTTCCTTCCCTAGTGAATGTCCAGTGTGCAAAAATGTGAAAGGAGAGCAGGATGGCCCTCCTCTCTGTCACTGGAGCAAAGGTGCCCCCTTTGCTTGGATATCTACCTCAGCTTGCCAAGGCAGACGCCAAAGGAAGCAACCGCACTACCTCATTTGCTTGTGTGAAAGTATTGCTTGTGGCTGCAGGACTGGTGATCACTTCCTGGCAGCCCCAAGTCCTTTCCCTGAATGTATGGAGAGCAAGTGTGTGCCTGTGAGCCAAGGAGTTGTGTTGGGAAGCAGAGGGGTCTGCCCCACTGGCCTTGGGCAGAACGATCCCCAAAAGAGGGTCACTCCAGGGGCCGGGGGGCCAAGGCTGCAGGTAGCTCTGGGGCCGTCCATGGGCCACCCCACCCCCAGGGTCCCACCTGCCTTGTCAGTGCCTTCTTCTAGAGTCCACAGTTGGGGAGACCGGGAGGGGAGGGGGGGGGCTTTCTGTCTCTGCTGTGATCCCTTGGCCAGATGATTCCCCCAAGTGTTCTGGTGGTAACGGTGCCTTCCATTAGATAGTTATGAACTCACTGCTTGCCTTACTTATGAAGTTTCTCTGGAGTGCAGAACGAGGCCTTACATGTGCTCTGCAGGTTGCCTTGGGAATCCCCCATTGATTTCCCTGGCTGGTCCTGAGCATGGAAGCCCATTAGACTGGGACATGGCCCCCAGGCCAGTGCTCGGACAAGCCCCTCCCCCCTAAAGGCATAGTGGAGCATCCTCTTGGTTCCCACACAGCTCTTGTTTTATACTACCTCTTTTTAAAATTATTGTAGTGTTATTGTTTTCCTGTGCTCAGGGTGCAGTTAATTACTTTTAAGCTGTCTTGCGTGTTGTAAGGCAAACTGACAGGGTATCTCATGTTTTGTTTTGTTCTGAAGTTAGTGAGTGAGCGAATGAATGAGATGGTGAGCAAAAGAGAGAGGTCGTATTCACCAAAAATGTGAGCTAGCTGGTACAGTTCCCTACTGTTTCCATTTAGAAAAGGTTTGGCCAAACATCCTAGATGTGACTCCCAGATGGCTGTCTTGCAGGTGACAGGAAATATACATTTAGGACATGAGGCTGGTTGTGGGTCTGAATGGGGCCTTGCAAGAGCTCCCAGAGGCTGCTGTGTCATTTGAGAGCGTTGGCCAGGCCGACATTGTCTTTTCCACCCTTTTTCTGATGCAAAGGCTTTAAAGAAAATAATAATCTTGTACCAAAGAATGTTCTGTGGGAAGGAGAAGAAAGCTTCATATTTTCCCCAAAAGATAATTAAGATAGTTAAAAAACGCAGCATCAAATAATTTGAATGCCTAAGTAGATAGGAACCCAAAAGAGCTGAGAACCAAATGGAGATTAGGAGTGGACTGGGTGGTTTTACAAAGTGATCTTTCGTGTTATTGCTGCCAGAATAGTTTTATAAAAGTTGGAGTAAGAACCTCTCAGCGCCAGTGACTTCAAGTGTCATTTTGTTTTCCTTTTCTTCAGCAGTTCTATTAAGTAGCAGAGAGAATATTTCTGAATGTTCATTTATACTTGTTGAAGAAAAGGAAACTCGTTTGCCAAAGATTGATGGGGGGGGTGTCTTGTTGGCCAGAGCTGAGCCTGCCCTACCATCAAATGATGTCTGCTCAGGTGGGCAGCTTGCTGAGTTTCATGGCAATACCTTTCAAGGCCCACTGTGCTGAGGAGGCCCCCTTCTTCTCCAAAGACTTGTTTGCTGTGAATATTGACACTTTTGGACCTCTTCTGGGGACGAGGAGGCAGTGCCAGGGCATTCTTGATTCTGGCAGTTGGCAGCTGAAGACATGCCCCGTCCCTTGAGCCCTTTGGTGAAGCCCTCAGGATGGAGGAGCCTGCCCTCACACAGGTGTGGGGCTGGAGCAGAGACATCCTGCCCTAGGAAGGTGCGCTGATGACCTCCTTGGGTCTTCTGTTTTTCCTGTAGAGTGTCCTTTTCTCCCGAGTTGCCAGAGCACAAGCTCAAGAGAGGGAGGGAAGGAGGGGGATTTGCAATTTGGAAATAGTTTGTCCAAGGTTGCAAAGCAGCAAATGAAGAAAACCAAAGATATTTAAGGCTACCTCGACATAGAGGCCTATGCTAGGTAGGTAGGTGACCTTTCTTTACTTTTGTTGTTTTATTTTGTTTTGAATTGACATTACCTTTTCAGGTGCTCCCCCCACACACACCTGTATACGGGGCTGTGTATGTGTGAATGATCTTTCCTTCATTGCAGGGCAAACTTGGGCTAGTGTGGGGTGGGGGTTGAGGGTGACTCTCACCAGGGACTGCCCCCATCAGTTCCCTGGGACATCCAAGAAAGCATTTGGAAGCATGACCTGACCCTCCCAGTGCATATGCTGAGCTTGTGCCATCAGCAACCTGCACAGGTGGAGCAGTTGGTTCACATGGAAACATCTGTAACCAGGTTCTCCATTCTGAAGAGCAGTGAAACGCTCCTTGAGTGAAGGCCATTTTTCCAAATACCAGTTCAGGGCATCTAGTCCATGCAGTGCCAGAAAAAGAGCCAGGTGAGGTGCACAAGGTGTCTGTGTGTGCAGTTTGCAGGTCTTTGGGCAGTTGAGTGTGGCTCTCCCCCTCCCCCTGGCACCTGGGGGACCTCCTGACCTGTATTGGGGGGCACAGCTGAGCCGTGTTTGCTCGGCCACAATGATCTCCAAGCATTGTGTATAAAGCCTGTGCTTTGTGAACCTCACCAATCATGGCAGGTTCAGCAAACCTTCTTTCCATTCGTTTGGGAGACCCTTATCCCAAGTTGCAGGTTTAAGACACGTCTTAATTTTGTTTTGAACACTATCCTGAATTTATCCATCTATTTAAAAAGAGTTTAATGTTTTTCCATCTCATCCTTGGGGTGCTTCAGAACTCTAGCTGGCATTGTCACCACAAGATTTGCTCTGTTTTTTTCTGTGACACATTTCTTTGGGCACAACTGTTTTGCTGCTGCTTTTACTCTTCTTGTTCTCAAGTACCACCCCACCTCAAAAGCAGGGCAGTGAAGCCTCAGGAAAAGGGGGTTACAATGGCATCACCAGGGCATCCCCTTGCACACCTTGGCTGCCTTGCCTTGTATCTCAAAAATGGGTGGCAACACCACCCAACTCTCACTTGCATCTGAATTCATTTTCCATCGATTTGGAAGAGTAACTAAAATCAGAGCAGGAGGGAAAGGTGAAGTGCCTGAAATCAATCACATCTGGATTCCAGTTGTGCATTGGAGCAAGTGTGAACCTCATCACTGGTGTGTACTTTGCTGACTCCAGACTCTTTGGGCAAGTTGGCACATGGAGCTTCCACCCCAAAGCTGTCTCAATCTTGTCGCTGCACACACAGAGCACTTGCTGCATCAGGCCTGGCACTTTGCTAAATGGCTGTTTAAAATGAATTTGCTTTCGTGTATTCTTGAAGATGTGAATGAATTGCCAGTGGGGGAGTCCAGCAAGGCTTTTTGGCCAAGGGTGGTCTGGCTCTTGCCACTCCTGCTGTTTTCTTGAAGGGCCATCAGTGGCTGGCCGGCCAATGGGGGAATCGAGCTGAATTATATTAATTTTATATTTGACTCAGGGGATCAGCTCTGTGAACTCCATTGCGTCAGGACAGTTGGTGACGGTCTGATAATGAATGTACCTTTTAAGAAGTCTTTTTTAAACATTTTGCTTATAATGTGTTTTTTTTTAAAAAAAAATTTGATAGCATAGTGAATGTTTACCTGTGTCCTTCCTCTTTCCCTTCATCAGTTCCCAGGCTTGTCCTGATGCTAGCACAAACGTCATGCCAAAAATGAGTAGAAATTTAAATGCCAAAATGTTTATGAAATTGCTATCTTACACAAATGGATTGCACAGTTGAAATAAAAGTTTCCTGTAGTAACCTGTGGCCTGTTTTCTTTTGAGGGCTCCGTTGTTCTTTTTCCCAACTCTTCGCGGCGGGACTCGGGTGACCGAGGCAAACGAACAACCAGGGCAGGACCTGTGCATTTTGGGGGGGGGATGTGCCGGGACACCACCGACCCCGGCCCGTTGCCAGGAAGCGCCTCGCACGCAGGCATCTTTCGAAGCAGCGGGCGGCAGGTCCAGTCCACGGACAACGGAGCACTTCCTTGGATGGGGAGCTCGGGAGGAGTAATGTCCGCCACCCGGGGACGCCATCCCGACCTCCAACCCACCGGCAGACCGAGCTGCGGCTCCTGGTGGGGGCAGGGCGGGAGAGAAGCGGCCAGTGCAAGGTCTGCCCCGCTGGCGGAGAGGCCGGGCTGTGCATCGCAGTTGCCGGTTCAGTGGCTGCCTGGATGCTGCGCCTGCCAGGTGGGGCGGGCCACCATGGAGGCCGGCGCTGCGCTCAAGAGGCTCCGAGGTGGATGCCGCGGCCGAGTGGGGAAGGGGCGTCCCCAGAGCGGCGATACGGAGCTTGCACTCGGCTCTTGCAGGGTTGGATGGTGGCCTGGAGGACTTGGGTGCCGGGCTGCAGCTGGGCAGCCCTGACAGGAAGAAGAGTAAAGACGGTGTGCAGGTAAGACAGCGCACCTGCGCGCTTTCCGACCGGGCCGGCGTTGAGGCGGGTGCGGGCCGCGGTGCGGGGACCGCCCTCCTGCGGGGCTCAGGCAGGAGTAAAATGCTCCCGGTTCGGGCCAGATCGCCTGATCCAGTAGCAATGGTGGTGGATGGTTCGGAGAACCGGTAGCAAAAATCCCTGCACCCCCCACCCCCCATACCCAGCTGAGCAGTGAGATCATCAGAGGCTTTTTTTTTTTTTTACTTTTAAAAGTATTTTTTCTACAACTTCTTCAGCCGAGGAGGTTGTAGAAAAAATGCTTTTAAAAGTAAAA